>NC_135232.1:300740883-301940883 GCF_051348905.1 Ranitomeya variabilis
TGTCCAGCTTGTACTAAATGTGATTCCTGACTTTGCTGGAAGCTCTAGGGGGGCTGGTGTTCTCCCCCCGGGCCGTTAGACGGTTCAGGGGTTCTTGAATATCCAGCGTGGATATTTTGATAGGGTTTTTGCTGACCATATAAGTCATCTTACTATATTCTGCTATTAGCTAGTGGGCCTCTCTTTGCTAAATACCTAGCTCATTCTTACGTTTGTCTTTTCCTCTTACCTCACCGTTATTATTTGTTGGGGGCTTGTATCCAACTTTTGGGGTCTCTTCTCTGGAGGCAAGAAAGGTCTTTCTTTTCCCTTCTAGAGTTAGTTAGTTCTCCGGCTGGCGCGAGACGTCTAGAACCAACGTAGGCACGTTCCCCGGCTGCTGCTATTTGTGGTGCTAGGATTAGATATATGGTCAGCCCAGTTACCACTGCCCTATAAGCTGGTTTTTTGTGTTTGCAGACTTAGTTATTATTTCTGAGACCCTCTGCCATTGGGGTCATAACAGAAACTCATATGTTCATTCTTTTGAGCTTTTTCTGATAGGTTTTCAAAGCAGTTTCTGTGGCAGAATCCACCTGAAAAAATGTTGAGTGCACATACCTTTAGAGTGTCCTGCACAGAAAAAAAACGGATAATCCAAAATATATTCTTATATTCATTTCCAAATTAAGTTTGGTCACAAAACAATATTGCCTTAAATCTACATGTTTCCACGGGCCGGATTACGTGCGGATTGAACGCTTCGTACAGCTGCAGGGTTCAATCCGCAGCATCCAGATGTTGCAGCATAGTGGAAACGTTGCTTTGTTTATTCCGCAGCATGTCAATTCTTTGTGCAGATTCCACAGCGGTTTACACCTGCTCCATAATAGGAATCTGCAGGTGTAAAACCGCAAAAAAAAAAAAAAAATTTAGCGAGGTAAATCCACGGTAATTCCGCCGGAAATCCGCAGTGCGGTTTACCTGCGGATTTACCAAAATCAGTCCGGAAAAATCCGCAGAGTAATCCGCAGTGTGTGCACATACCCTTACTGATAGCGGGGCAGGTTCACTCCATAGTTGCAGACAAGTATAGCATGCACAATATATAAATACAACAAACATTTCTGTAGCAGAAAAAACATTGACTTTAATAACTACCAGTATATGACTTATCTCTATACACATAGGAATCTACATAAATTTCCATCTAGCTGGTAACACATTTGCGTCTAAATTTAAATAAACGAACACCAGACTGGTAATTTAAGGTTTCAAGGGAATGCAGTCCAACAACACAAACCTCATTTTAACCCAGGCAAAATAAATTGAATGTAAAATACATTATAGAACTAATTTCATGGGTGTTTAACCCCCTCCAAAATACACAAAACGTCATTTATGGAGTAAGAAAATCAGCATTTTTATAATAGACCCCCCAAAAAACACTGTACAAGCAATTTTACAGATGATCAACAAAATTAACACTTAGTATGTCAAAAGCTGTTCAAAAGCTGTTCAATCCAGATTTTATGGCCAGCAAGATGTTTTTTTTGAGAAAATGATTTGTAAAAAAAATATTTTATATTTTCTCTACATAATAAAAACAATTTTCCCAGCAACTATATCATTCATATTTTTTCCTTCTTTGTTTGTTCAAAATTTACAGATTTATATTTTTTGTTATTATACTGGACAATATAGGATGTGCAATTCTGGTGCAAGTTTTTCATCATGATTATTGTGATATCATTTGTATGACTTTTTTTAGTTGTTTGTTAGATAACTGATAAAATATTCTGGGTGGAGCAATAAAAAATGTGTACACTTTTGCAAACATATCTTGTTGAATCAATGCATTTAAAATAAAAATGGAGGCAACCATCAATAGGATGAGAGATAACTACTATATCTATGGAGGATCCCAAAGGTCAGACCCCCACTAACCAAGCATTTATCATCGATCATGTGAATCGGTGATAACTTGTAGTAGGTGTGATAAATACCGTATATTCTCGAGTATAAGCCGACCCGAGTATAAGCAGAGACCCCTAATTTTGCCACAAAAAACTGGGAAAACTTAACTCGAGTATAAGCCTAGGGTGGAAAATGCAGCAGCTACTGGTAAATTTAAAGAATAAAAATACCAATAAAAGTAAAATTAATTGAGCCATCAGTAGTTTAAGTGTTTTTGAATATCCATATTGAATCAGGAGCCCCATATAATGCTCCATACAGTTTATGATGGGCCCCATAAGATGCTCCATATTAAAATATGCCCCATATAATGCTGCACATGGCCCCATATAATGCTGCACATGGCCCCATACAGATATTTGCCCCATATAATGCTGCACATGGCCCCATACAGATATTTGCCCCATATAATGCTGCACATGGCCCCATACAGATATTTGCCCAATATAACGCTGCACATGGCACCATAAGATGCTCCATACAGACATTTGCCCCATATGCTGTTGTTGCGATTAAAAAAAAAAAAAAAATGACATACTCACCTCTCAGGCCCCCGGCACTTGCTATATTCACCGGTTCACGTTCCACCGACGGCCGCTGCTGTCTTCCCTGTCCTCTGCACTGACGTTTAGTCAGAGGGCAGCGCGCACACTAATCGCGTCACCGTGCCCTCTGACCTGAGCATCACTGCAGAGGACGGGGAAGATGCAGCAGCGGCAGTCGGTGGAACGGGGAACAGGTGCATATCGCGCACTGTGTTATACTCACCTGCTCCTGGCTCAGTGCAGTCCTTGGTTCTCCGGTGCCTTCAGCTTCTTCCTGTATTGAGCGGTCACATGGTACCTCATTACAGTAATGAATATGCGCCTCCACCCCTATGGGAGTCCATATTCATTACTGTAATGAGCAGTACCATGTCACTGCTCACTACAGGAAAACGCTGCCGGCGCCGGAGAACCAGGGACGTGCAGGGACCACACCAGGAGCAGGTGAGAATTATTAGACAGCTGCTGCTCCCCCTCCCCTGCCGACCCCTGGGTATGACAAGAGTATAAGCCGAGAGGGGCACTTTCAGCCTAAAAAAAATGGTCTGAAATTCTCGGCTTATACTCGAGTATATACGGTACATTATTTGAGAATTTTTTTATTTTTATTTTAATATGCACGTTTTAAAGTAAGCCAAAATGGATATGGATGGACCAGTAACAGACTCCTCTGCTCTACAGAACCTAATCTGGGGGTCAGTTGAAGAGTTAAAGGGAACCTGTCACCCCCCCCAGGCGTTTGTAACTAAAAGAGCCACCTTGTGCAGCACTAATACTGCATTCTGACGAGGTGGCTCTTTTAGTTCTGGTCCCTGCCAACGCTGCAATAATCGCTGTTATAATGTGCCCCTCATACCTTGAAATCGCCAGGGGGGCAGGTCTTTCCCTCCTAACACCACAGCCGTAACTCAGGGGTTCTGCGCGCCGGGCGCCGCATCCTCTTCCTTCATTAGCGTCCCCGATGCCTGCGCTATAAGTTTGTTTTTGGACATGCGCAGTTGCGCTGCCCTTCGAACTTACAGCGCAGGAGCCGGGGACGCTAATGAAGGAAGAGGAGGCGGAGCCCGGCGCAATGTGCATTAGTGCATTTTTTGTATGCGTATTGTATAGCAATGAATGTTTTTTTTTAGCTAAACATATTTAAAAAAAAGTTTTGTGATGTAATTTCTTGGTTCAACACCACCTTTTTCATGCTGATGCAGTAGTATCAGGGTAATGGGATTAGGGCTTGGTGTCAGCAGCTGTCATTGACATCTAGCTCTAGGCTAAAGGTACTGTCACACAGTGCAATTTTGATCGCTACGACGGTACGATTCGTGACGTTCTAGCGATATCCATACGATATCGCAGTGTCTGACACGCAGCAGCGATCAGGGATCCTGCTGAGAATCGTACGTCGTAGCAGATCGTATGGAACTTTTTCGTCGCTTGATCACCCGCTGACATCGCTGGATCGTTGTGTGTGACAGCGATCCAGCGATGTGTTCGCTTGTAACCAGGGTAAACATCGGGTAACTAAGCGCAGGGCCGCGCTTAGTAACCCGATGTTTACCCTGGTTACCAGCGTAAACGTAAAAAAAACAAACAGTACATACTCACATTCCGGTGTCTGTCCTCCGGCGTCTCAGCTTCTCTGCACTGTGAGCGCCTGCCAGCCGGAAAGAGAGCACAGCGGTGACGTCACCGCTGTGCTTTCTGGCTATGGCGCTTACACAGTGGAGAGAAGCAGAACGCCGGGGGACAGACACCGGAATGTAAGTATGTACTGTTTGTTTTTTTTACGTTTACGCTGGTAACCAGGGTAAACATCGGGTTACTAAGCGCGGCCCTGCGCTTAGTAACCCGATGTTTACCCTGGTTACCCGGGGACTTCGGCATCGCTCCAGCTCCGTGATTGCACAGTGTGACCGCAGTCTACGACGCTGGAGCGATAATCATACGACGCTGCGACGTCACGAATCTTGCCGTCGTAGCGATCAAAATTGCACTGTGTGACAGTACCCTTAGAAATGAAAAGGTGTCAGCCCGACACCCTCATTGCTAAGCCGATAAGTAAACACAAACACACACACACATACTGTCACCAGCCTATGTAGGAGAATGAACTTACATAGGCTGTATCCAGACAGCAACTGTTAATTTTAAAGAAAAAAAAAATTGTGTGGGCTCTTGCTTAATTTTAATAACCAGCAGAGGGAAAGCAGACGGCTGATGTTAATATTCTGGGAAGGAGCCAATAGCCATAAAGGTTTCCAGGCTTTTAATATCAGCTCACAGCTGTTTGCTTAGACTTCACTGGCTAGTTTACAGGGGGACCTCAGAAAAAAATTGACATAGGGTCCCCGTATAAAAAAAAAATAACCAGCAAAAGCTAGGTAGACAGCTGCGGATTGATATTAATAGCCTAGGAAGGAGCCATGGATATTGGCCCCTCCCAGACTAAAAACCAACAGCTCTCAGCCACCCCAGAAAAGGCGCATCTACAAGATGCGTCAAATCTGATGTTTAGCCTCGCTCTTCCCACTTGCCCTGTAGTGGTGGCAAGTGGGATTCAAATTTGTGGGGTTGATGTCATCTTTGTATTGTCAGGTGACATCAAGAACACAGGTTAGTAATGGAGAGGCATGTATAAGACACCTATGCATTACTAACCCCAACAGTGATATTGCATAATAACACAGACAACCAGAATAAAGTCCTTTATTTGAAATAGTGACAGACTCCTTTAATAATCTCAATTAAACCATACTCGTCGACCACCTAATCCATAGATGCCAATGTCTACTGCAAGAAAAATGAAATAAACTATAAGGGTATGTGTCCATTGTCTGGATTCATGGCGCTTTGGATGGAGCAGAAAACCTGCTCCGCCCAAAGCACCGCCCCCTTCTGTATTCATTGCATACATCTGGAATCTCCACACCCTATATATAGGGCCCTGTTATTTACCTTGCGGCGATGGAGCATCACCGCAAGGTAAACAGACATGCCGCATTCTAAAAAGACGTGTCGCATGTCCGTAAACGCAGGGCTGCCGGATGCATGTTCGCACGCATAGTGGAGACGGGATTTCATAAAATCCCCTCCACTATGCTGTAACATCTGGACGCTGCGGGTTGAACGCTGCAGTTGTACGCAGCGTTCAATCTGGATTTAATCCAGCCTGTGGACACATACTTCAATATTCCTCTCACCTGTCCACCGAGATGATAATCCAAAATGTCCCATGATGATCCTGATCACCTTGAGAGCAGTCACATCAGTAACGTAACTGCTCTCAAAGACTGCCGATGATACACCGATAGGAGGTAATCGCTCCCGCAGTGTATCACTGAGCTGCCGTGAGAGTTCACTGAAGTTTATCAGCTGATGTGAGTGTTCTACACGTGAGATTGCTGTAGGACACTCGGGATTACCTGGACTACGGTGGACAGATGAGTACTGTATATGGTGGTTTATTATTTTAGATTATTTCTAGGAGACTAGGGCATCAGGGATTTGGTGTTAGGTGATAATGTTTTTTTGTTTTTATTTGAATATGAATGTAATTAAACTTTTTTTTTTTCTTTAAACAGGCGCCAGCAGATGACTACGTCTCCCACCAGTGGCACTTGCTGTCACTTATCAGTGACAGCAGATATAGCAGGATGAGAGCAGTAGTCTCATCAGCCCACGCCTGCGGGTCCCAGTCACAGTTGCGGGGTCACGCTGATCTGACAGCATGATACCACAGCTCTCTGACCGCGCCGGTGTTTCCCACGCTATCACCCAGATGACAGTGTGGAAAACACTATAGGAAGACGGTGAAACACAGAACAAAAACTCAGCAAATCCACCATCATTTTTATACCTGCTGTGGGTTTGACTGACTCAATTGAAGTCAATGGGTGAAAAATGCTGCAGAAACACAAAGAATTGACATGCTGCACAAAAAAAACAAACAAAAAAAACATTGCAAATACTTAAGGAAATTTACTGATCATGTGCACAACACTTCAGGATTGTCATTGAATTAGCTTGCATAAGGATTCCATAGCATTTTCGGCCCATTTCCGTGTGGAAAAAACGCTGCAAAAACACATAAAAAATGCACTGTGTGCACATAGCCTTAGGAACCCTGCTTCCAATAGGTGGCACTAAAGTTCAAATCCTCTTCCTTTTTGAAGAGGCAGTTTGCATGCTGGAAATTAAAGACGTTGATGTGCACAACCGAGTAGCAGCCACTAAACATTGTATTTGAGGTGATAACACCTGATCTGTGAGGGTGCTGGCTGTCCGACCCCCACCAATTTGATATAACATCATCAATAAGAAAGGCCTGTCCAACCTTTATAACTGTGAACCAGGATACATTGCTGAACCAGGGTCACCATCTCCCTCTCTCCGCCAGCCAGCCACCCTGCAACTATGTCAGAAGTTATGAAGACATACATGGACATATTCAGATTGAAGTCTACCGTACTTCTGGATAAATAATTACCGTATATACTCGAGTATAAGCCGTTCCGAGTATAAGCCGACCCCCCTAATTTTGCCACAAAAAAATGGGAAAACTTATTGACTCGAGTATAAGCCTAGGGTGGAAAATGCAGCAGCTACCGGTGAATTTCAAAATTAAAAATAGATGCTCCATACCGTTCATTATGGCCCCATAGATGCTCGATATAAAGCTGTGCCACATATAATGCTCTGCACCGTTCACTATGGCCCCATAGATGCTCCACATAAAGCTGTGCCATATATAATGCTCTGCACAGTTCATTATGGCCCCATAGATGCTCCATAGAAAGCTGTGCCATATACAATGCCCTGCACCTTTGATTATGGCCCCATAGATAGCTGTGCTATATATTACCTCTGCACCTTTGATTATGGCCCCATAGATAGCTGTGCCATATATAATGCTCTGCACCTTTGATTATGGCCCCATAGATAGCTGTGCCATATATAATGCTCTGCACCTTTGACCTTTGATTATGGCCCCATAGATGCTCCACATAAAGCTGTGCCATATATATAGTGCTCTGCACCGTTGCCCCATAGATGCTCCACATAAAGCTGGGCCTTATATATAGTGCTCTGCACCGTTGCCCCATAGATACTCCACATAAAGCTGTGCCTTATATATAGTGCTCTGCACCGTTGCCCCATAGATGCTCCACATAAAGCTGTGCCTTATATATAGTGCTCTGCACCGTTGCCCCATAGATACTCCACATAAATCTGTGCCATTGCTGCTGCTGCAATAAAAAAAAAAAGAAACACATACTCACCTCTCTTGCTTGCAGCTCCCCAGCGTCCCGTCCCGGCGTCTCTCTGCACTGACTGATCAAGCAGAGGGCGGGGCGCACACTATATGCGTCATCGCGCACTCTGACCTGCACAGTCAGAACAAGAGGACGCGAAGACAGAGCGGTGCCCGGCGTGTGGAACGAGGGAAGGTAAATATGTAATACTTATCTGCTCCCGGCGTCCCGCTCCTTCCCCCGGACAGCTGGTCTTCGGTGCTGCAGCCTCTTCCTCTGTCAGCGGTCACCGGCACCGCTGATTAGAGAAATGAATTATGCGGCTCCGCCCCTATGGGAGGTGGAGCAGCCTATTCATTTCTCTAATGAGCGGTCCCATGTGACCGCTGAACAGGGGAAGAGCTGCGGCACCGAAGACCGTGAGACGGGCAGGGGGGAGCGCCAGGAGCCCCGGAAGCAGGTAAGTATGCCTCAGCGCCCTCTCCCCCTCACCCGCCGACCGTGACTCGAGTATAAGCCGAGGGGCACTTTCAGCCCAAAAATTTGGGCTGAAAATCTCAGCTTATACTCGAGTATATACGGTACAATTGACTACTTGTTCTTTTTTTTTGCCTTTGGCTATGTGCACACGTAGGAAAAGTGGTGCAGAATTTTCTGCACAAAATCCGCATCTCCTGGCAGAATCCGCAGCCACGGATTTGCCGCGGTTTTTATGCGGATTTTCTGCGTTTTTTGCCACTTCGGATTTTTATCATGGAGGGGTGCAGAAACGCTGCAGATCCGCACAAAAGAAGTGACATGCACTTTTGAAATCCGCAGCAATTCCGCACTGATTTTTCCACAACATCTGCACAGCTTTTTTTTTATCCCATTGAATAACATTGTACTGTACATCATAGTGTGCGGATCTGCAGCATTTCTGCGTGGAAAGATCCGCTGCGGATCCGCAGCAAATCCGCATTGTGTGCACATAGCCTTAAGGTACACAAGGCACAAACAAAACCTCTTTTAAACACAGTCAGGAAAAATTAATGCATAAAAGATAAATATTTTGGAAACCAGCTACAACTACTAATCCTTCACAAGTCCAGGTGTGGACTGAGCGGTCACAAGAAGTACTAGTGCTTTTGCTTCCCAGGTCCCAATGGAGGATAATTTCTCATCACTTGGCCCCCACTCTGACCCCCTTCTGAGATGCACATTAAAGCTCCAGTATGTGCTATAAAATAAAACTATATTGATAGCGTTGTTTTCTTTTTTTGCATCTGTCACAATTACACTAACTGCAAATGGCTATATGCTAGCAGCTTTTCTTTGAAAGTGCATTTGACATCTTTAGTTGTACTGGTATTCTGGCGAGATTCATTATTATCCTGCTGTTTGGCCCAAGAACCAGATTTAGAGTTCAATTCGGCCACATACGTTAAGTGCCAAGTGGATGACATCCAGCTGTTCAGTGTTCAGGGCAAGCAGCAGGATCTCTTCCTGCATTAGAAGACTGCTACGCAAGGCATACAAAGCAATTTTTATTGTCAGATACAGCAAAAGATCAGATATTTCTGAATTATCTTAGATCCCTTCACTGGATATGTACAGCTCCGCTTTTTCACGTTATAGCTTGCTGATAATGTGGGTTTTCATACTTTTATTCAGTTTGCAATGACAGAATTGCTTCAGGGACTCGGCCTACTGCCATCTTTCATGCATAATTTCAGTCTTCTTAAAACACAGATCTGCAAACATTTTTTAAAGAGAATTTGAAAACCTTGAAGCCTTTGCTTTTAATCATTAATCATACATTCACGCAGATATATACTTGTACTGAACACATCTATCAACCTAATACTTTGTGCACATAAAATATTAGTATTGTCATATTCTAACTGCTGTTACTAGCAATAGATCTACTAATAATTGTTTTACAGTATAGTATAGAATAGAAGTGAGATTTTAGATAGGCAGCCCACAGTCTAGTCACAGGACAAGCGGGCGGCCTCAGTCTAGTCACGGGACAAGCGGGCGGCCTCAGTCTAGTCACGGGACAAGCGGGCGGCCTCAGTCTAGTCACAGGACAAGCGGGCGGCCTCAGTCTAGTCACAGGACAAGCGGGCGGCCTCAGTCTAGTCACAGGACAAGCGGGCGGCCTCAGTCTAGTCACAGGACAAGCGGGCGGCCTCAGTCTAGTCACGGGACAAGCGGGCGGCCTCAGTCTAGTCACGGGACAAGCGGGCGGCCTCAGTCTAGTCACAGGACAAGCGGGCGGCCTCAGTCTAGTCACAGGACAAGCGGGCGGCCTCAGTCTAGTCATAGGACAAGCGGGCGGCCTCAGTCTAGTCACAGGACAAGCGGGCGGCCTCAGTCTAGTCACAGGACAAGCGGGCGGCCTCAGTCTAGTCACAGGACAATCGGGCAGCCTCAGTTTAGTCACAGGACAATCGGGTGCCTCAATCTAGTCATGGGATAAGGAGGAAGCTATAGTTAGTCACAGGACAAGCAAGCAGCTTCAGTTTAGCCAGCTCTAACAAGGTTTATTGAAGTAATTAGCACATACAACAGAAAAATATCGGTATGTTTTTTCTACTTAATATAGTACTTAGTAATTGCATACAGTAAAATAATTGTAGTCCCAAATGCTGTTTATGATGCATAATAATGGCTGCTATACACACACACACACACACACTAAGACCTTGGTTCCAGTCTTATTATATGACCTTAAACCATGTCTCATCTATCATATGACGAATTATTGTTCCATATAAGCAGAGAGAATGAAACATCCCTATATGCGCATTCTACTGCACTATTTACTAATGGAAAAAAAATTTGCCTCTAGATGCGTGACTGACATTTACATGCTTTTGCATATTAACAGAAGATGATATATAATCAAATACCAGAACCTGACAAGATTTACCTTGCAACTGAAAGTAAACGGCGCCTCAAGGGCAGTGTGAGGTCAAGGGGGCACTTCAGTGTTCAAGAACAGAAGAATGTGTGATGCTACCATGAAAGTTGTAGATCAATTAATGGAATCTTAACATATAGCACCAGTATAATTGTACTTTATAAATAAATGCTAGAACTGATTATCCACTAGAAGCGTTGCTAATTGAACAGAAAGAATACCATCATGATGGGCCGCAGCACACTCCATTAAATCAACGTTATACGCTAGTTACAGGTGTCTGAAACAGGAACCTCTATTAACCAGTATATTAAACTCATTTAGCTACGGCCTTTAGAGTAAAATTTTATGCTGATGGAAATTGTAATAAGATCTTTCAGTGTGGAAAATAATATGCAGTCATTTCAATGAAATGTGGCTGACATGGTACAGACTTTATATTTTCTTTGTATCCAGAATTAAGGTAATAATTTACAGATACTCAGAAGCAAGTACGAGAGTTATCTGCTATCATAAATGTTCAATAATCCTATTATGGAACTCTGACAATGTTTCATACATGTATACTACTATAGTCTAAAGCATTGTTCCCTAATCAGTTACTGGGGACCCACATAGGTCTTAAGACTGCTGGCAGCTTCCAATATTTTGCACTAGTGACACCAGGGAAGTCATAGTATTGACCCAAGTACCAGGTCTTAATCATGAAAATTATAAATATATATATATAAAATAAAATAAATACTCGAGTATAAGCCGAGATTTTCAGCACAAAAAAATGGGCTGAAAGTGCCCCTCTCGGCTTATACTCGAGTCATGGTCGGCGGGGGGGGGGGGCGGTCGTTCAGCGGGTGAGGGGGAGCGACGCCTGTGAAATACTCACCTACTTCCGGCGCTCCTGATGTGGTCCCCGCATGTCCCACAGTGTTCGGCGCGGCAGCTTCAAGTTCTTCCCCTCTTCAGCGGTCACGTGGTACTGCTCATTAAAGTTATGAATATGGACTCCACGCCCATAGGGGTGGAGCCGCATATTCATTACTGTAATAAGCGGTACCATGTGACCGCTCACTACAACAAGAAGCTGCCGCGCCGTACACCATGGGACATGCAGGGAGTAGGTGAGTATATTTATCTTCCCTCGTTCCATCGCCGCTCCATCTTCCCATCCTCTTGCTGTGACTGTTCAGGTCAGAGGGCGCAATGACATATTAGTGTGCGCGCCGCCCTCTGCCTGAACAGTCAGTGCGGAGAGACGGGACGCTGAGGAGCAGCGACGAGAGGTGAGTATGTCTTTTTTTTTTTTTTTTTAGTGCAGCAGCAGCATTACATTACATGTGGCACAATGCTATATGGAGCGTCTATGGGGCCAAAAAGAACTGCATGGAGCATTATATGGGGCCATAACTGCATGGAGCATTATATGGGGCCATAACTGCATGGAGCATTATATGGGGCCATAACTGCATGGAGCATTATATGGGGCCATAACTGCATGGAGCATTATATGGGGCCATAACTGCATGGAGCATTATATGGGGCATCTATGGGGCCATAATTGCATGGAGCATTATATGGAGCATTATATGGGGCCATAACTGCATGGATCATTATATGGGGCATCTATGGGGCCATAATTGCATGGAACATTATATGGGGCCATAACTGCATGGATCATTATATGGGGCATCTATGTGGCCATAACTGCATGGAGCATTATATGGTGCATCTTATGGGGCCATAATGAACTGCATGGAGCATTATATGGGGCATCTATGGGGCCATAAAGAACTGCTTGGAACATTATATGGGGCATATTTGTATATGGAGCATCTTATGGTGCCATAATGAACTGTATGGAGCATTATATGGGGCTCCTGATTCAATATGGATATTCAAAAACACAACCTACCAATGTCTCAATTTTACTTTTATTGGTATCTATTTTTATTTTTGACATTTACCGGTAGCTGCTGCATTTTCCACCCTAGGCTTATACTCGAGTCAATAAGTTTTCCCAGTTTTTGTTGCAAAATTAGGGGGTGGTCGGCTTATACTCGGGTCGACTTATACTCGAGTATATACGGTATATATTACACATACAGTACAGACCAAAAGTTTGGACATACCTTCTCATTTAAAGATTTTTCTGTATTTTCATGACTATGAAAATTATACATTTACTCTGAAGGCATCAAAACTATGAAACAACTGAAAATAATGTCTTATATTCTAGGTTCTTCAAAGTAGCCACCTTTTACTTTGATGACTGCTTTGCACACTCTTGGCATTCTCTTGATAAGCTTCAAGAGGTAGTCACTGGGAATGGTCTTCCAACAATCTTGAAGGAGTTCCCAGAGATGCTTAGCACTTGATGGCCCTTTTGCCTTCACTCTGCGGTCCAGCTCACCCCAAACCATCTCGATTGGGTTCAGGTCTGGTGACTGTGGAGGCCAGGTCATCTGACGTAGCACCCCATCACTCTCCTACTTGGTCAAATAGCCCTTACACAGCCTGGAGGGGTTTTTGGGGTCATTGTCCTGTTGAAAAATAAATGATGGTCCAAATAAACACAAACCGGATGGAATAGAATGCCGCTGCAAGATGCTGTGGTATCAATTTTGAATAAATCCCCAACAGTGTCACCAGTAAAATCACCCCCACACCATCACACCTCCTCCATGCTTCACGGTGGGAACCAGGCATGTAGAGTCCATCCGTTCACCTTTTCTGCGTCGCACAAAGACATGGTGGTTGGAACCAAAGATCTCAAATTTGGACTCAGCAGACCAAAGCACAGATTTCCACTGGTCTAATGTCCATTCCTTGTATTCTTTAGCCCAAACAAGTCTCTTCTGCTTGTTGCCTGTCCTTAGCAGTGGTTTCCTAGCAGCTATTTTACCATGAAGGCCTGCTGCACAAAGTCTCCTCTTAACAGTTGTTGTAGAGATGTGTCTGCTGCTAGAACATTGTGTGGCATTGACCTGGTCTCTAATCTGAGGTGCTGTTAACCTGCGATTTCTGAGGCTGGTGACTCGGATAAACTTATCCTCAGAAGCAGAAGTGACTCTTGGTCTTCCTTTCCTGGGGCGGTCCTCGTGTGAGCCAGTTTCTTTGTAGCGCTTGATGGTTTTTGCCACTGCACTTGGGGACACTTTCAAAGTTTGCCCAATTTTTCGGACTGACCGACCTTCATTTCTTAAAGTAATGATGGCCACTCGTTTTTCTTTACTTAGAATTTGTATTATGGCAAGAAAAAAGCAGCTAACAGTCGATTCAGTAGGACTATTGTTGTGAATTCCGTTCTTGGGCTCCATCCTGTGGTTGCGAATGGTATTTTTGGGAGTTCTGCTCTTGGGCTCCCTCTGGTGGTTTCAAGTGGAACTTAGCAGCTGCGTTCACTAATCGGTTTCCTGGCCTTGTTATTTAACTGGGCTTTTGGCTTTAGTGGATGCCAGCTGTCAATGTATTTCCTGTGGATTCAGTCCTTTCCTGGAAGTTCTCTGTTGGCCAGTCCATTTTCAGCTTAAGAGAAGTCTGCTACTCTTTGGGTGTTTCCTGCTTATGACCTTCTGTTCAGTTCAATTTATGTCTCTTGTCCAGCTCGTCATTATGAAATATTCCGGCTAGTTGGAAGCTCTGGGGTCGCAGATTTGCCCCTCCACACCGTGAGTCGGTGTGGTGGTTATTTTTGTAAACTCTGCGTGGACTTTTAGTTTTTATACTGACCGCACAGCAACTTATCCTATCTCTGTCTATTTAGATAGTAGTGGCCTCCTTTGCTAAAAAATCTAGTTTCATTTCTGAGTTTGTCATTTCCCTCTCCACTCACCGTCAATATTTGTGGGGGGCTATCTTCCTTTGGGGGTTTCTCTGAGGCGAGATAGCTTTCCGTTTCCATCTTTAGGGGTAGCTAGTTCTTAGGCTGTGCAGAGGCGTCTAGGCAGAGTTAGGTACGCTCCATGGCTATTTCTAGCGTTTGTGTTAGGAGTAGGGATTGCGGTCAGTAAAGTTACCACCTCCTCAGAGCTAGTCCTATTTTTGTTTTACCCACCAGGTCATTTCAGTGCTGCTCCGTAGTGAGTCCATGATTGGTTTTGCCCACCAGGTCATCTCAGCACCGCTCCGTACCCACCAGGTCATAACAGACTATCAGCTGTGTATCCACCAGACTTCTGCAGAACACAACTGATGGTCCCAACCCCATTTATAAGGCCAGAAATCCCACTTATTAAACCTGACAGGGCACAACTGTGAATTGAAAACCATTCCTGGTGACTACCTCTTGAAGCTCATCAAGAGAATGCCAAGAGTGTGCTAAGCAGTCATTAAAGCAAAGTGTGGCTACTTTGAAGAACCTGGAAAATAAGACATAACAAAAAAGTGTGAAACAACTAAAATTAAGTATAAAATTCCAAATGTGTTAATTCATAGTTTTGATGCCTTCAGTGTGAATGTACAATTTTCATAGACATGAAAATACAGAAAAATCTTTAAATGAGGTGTGTCCAATCTTTTGGTCTGTACTGTATACATACGTATATATATATATATATATATATATATATATATATATACACTCACCGGCCACTTTATTAGGTACACCATGCTAGTAACGGGTTGGACCCCCTTTTGCCTTCAGAACTTCCTCAATTCTTCGTGGCATAGATTCAACAAGGTGCTGGAAGCATTCCTCAGAGATTTTGGTCCATATTGACATGATGGCATCACACAGTTGCCGCAGATTTGTCGGCTGCACATCCCAAAGATGCTCCATACAAGGCAGGATGGATCCATGCTTTCATGTTGTTTACGCCAAATTCTGACCCTACCATCCGAATGTCGCAGCAGAAATCGAGACTCATCAGACCAAGCAACGTTTTTCCAATCTTCTACTGTCCAATTTCGATGAGCTTGTACAAATTGTAGCCTCAGTTTCCTGTTCTTAGCTGAAAGGAGTGGTACCCGGTGTGGTCTTCTGCTGCTGTAGCCCATCTGCCTCAAAGTTCGACGCACTGTGCGTTCAGAGATGCTCTTAGGCCTACCTTGGTTGTAACGGGTGGCGATTTGAGTCACTGTTGCCTTTCTATCAGCTCGAACCAGTCTGCCCATTCTCCTCTGACCTCTGGCATCAAAAAGGCATTTCCGCCCACAGAACTGCCGCTCACTGGATTTTTTTTCTTTTTCGGACCATTCTCTGTAAACCCTAGAGATGGTTGTGCGTGAAAATCCCAGTAGATCAGCAGTTTCTGAAATACTCAGACCAGCCCTTCTGGCACCAACAACCATGCCACGTTCAAAGGCACTCAAATCACCTTTCTTCCCCATACTGATGCTCGGTTTGAACTGCAGGAGATTGTCTTGACCATGTCTACATGCCTAAATGCACTGAGTTGCCGCCATGTGATTGGCTGATTAGAAATTAAGTGTTAACAAGAAGTTGGACAGGTGTACCTAATAAAGTGGCCGGTGAGTGTATATATATATATACACACACACACACACACACACACACACACACACACACACACACACACACACTGCATATTATACAGCTAAAGGCTACAGCTAACTTTCCGTGGTGAAATTTCTACATCTTTTGAGCAGTATTCCAGAAACCTATATCCTAGGGATATGCCATTACTGCTATTATCGACAGGGCAAAGAACACCATCAAAATCTATATCTGTTGCCCAAAGTGAGAACAGTTTTGAAATGAAATTGGTGTCTAGTAGCAAATTGCTGTAAAGTGATATCTCAAAAGACTATTTTGGAAATCATATCTAGACGCAATGAAAAAAGTCTACTATACGGTAAACTAGCTTAAGAAATAGACACTTTTAATGAACTAAAGTTACCAGTTAGTGCTCAGCACAAATGAGTACACCTCCTTTGAAGAGTAAGATTTTAATTAGTATCTCATAGAACATTTTTTAACTCTTAACATGAAAGCAAGTTTAATATAACTTTCATTACAAAGTATTCAGTTTTATTCATTTTAGTTTATGGAAAACTGAATTCACCCCACTCAAAAACTACTTCAACTATTTTTTTGTATAACCTCCATGATTTTAAGGACATCATAAAGTCTTCTAGGTATGGAATGAAGTAGTTGACGACATACTGCAACATCCATCTTTTTCCATTCTTCAAGAAAAATTTTTTAGAGCCTGGATGTTGGATGAAGAGTGATGCTCAACTTGTCTCTTCAGAATATCCTATTGGTGTTTGGGATGGAATCTAGATCCTTAGATGTACTTGGTCACAGACCCACTTTCAGCCCGTGTTTCTTCAGAAATGCAACAGATGTATGTTTTGGGTCATGGTCATGTTGGAAAAGTGCATGTCTACAAAGGGCAAATGATTTTTTTCTAAATGCATGATATCCACAGTGAAATATAGCGGTGGCAGTGTCCTTATGTGGGGCTGCATGATTGCTGCTGGTGTCAGGGAGCTACATTTCATTGGTCATGAATTCACAGGTGTACTGTTCTATATTTAAAGAGAAGATGCTACCATCACTCCGTGTCCTTGCAGACGTGCACTTTTCTAACATGACAATGATTCAAACACACATCTATTGCATTTCTGAAGAATAGGTGAAAATGATTCAGTGGCCAAATAGGTCTCCTGATCTAAACCCAACCGAAACACCTATGGGGAATTATGAAGAGACAAATTGAGCATCACTCTCCACCCAGCATCCATGCTCTAAAAGAGGTCTGAAGAATGCAAAAAGATAGATGTTATAATAGGTCTCCAATTTGTTCATTTCATGCCTAGAAGACATGGTTATCTCCTTAGAAATCATGGAGGTCATAAAAAATACTACATGTAATAAGTTTTTGATGTGGGGTGTATTTTTTACATCAACTAGTTTGAGTAAAACTGAAGATTTTGTAATGAAAGTTATGTTATTACTCTGACCTTCATGTTTTAGGTTAAAAAATGTTCTATGAAAAAACAAGTCTTGTTAAAATTGATATATGATAATGATATATCATTTAAAATTACTAAATGAAGGTTAAAAAACAGAATGAATAAAAAACAAGGCAAGATCCAAAAAAGAGGTCATAAAGTGCTTTGATCTGACCTTTGCTTACCATTCCTCTAAAGTTCAACTCCAATGCAGATAAACATCTAATCTTGTAAATATAATTGATACATTACTTTATAATCAGTGTGAAGACTATGACATGGGCAGAATGGTGGCTAGGTGGATAGAACCGTTACTTTACTGCTCTGGGCTCATGAGTTTAAATTCTACCAAGGACAACATCTGAATGATCTGTGTTTCCACCCCACGCCCCAAGGAATGAAGGGGAGTTCAGTTAGCACTATATTAGCAAGAATAATTAATAAGGGAATTAAATCATGTACGGTAAATATGCATTTAGTCAAAATGAACTCTACAAATTTTGAAGCATATACCACTTTTTGGAAATAAGGCTGGGGCTACATTGCGATTTTGGCAGCTACATATGTTGCACAACCAAATTTCATTGTGCACCACTGCTGCAATGCTGCTTGGTGCAAGATCAGGTTGTGACTCACAAAGCACCATGACAAGCAACTTGCAAAAACTAACTGTTCTGATTTTTTTCATTATGCTACAATGTAACAGTGGCATGCAGCATTTTTTGGAAATGTGTCCTTTGTTGTGACCAAAGTCACTGTGCAACCCCAACCTAAGAGAAAAGATTATCAAATTCAGAAAAAAAAAAAAGATAAATTCAGCTCACCCTTTGAATTTCCTTATGAGTCCAGGAAATCTTGAGCACGGATTCGCGTCTCTGCCAGACGCCTAGAGATGCACATATGGAAAAAAGAGGAATCCAGCTCCAAGAGATAAAATCACTTACCATTAATGGTGTTCATTTAAAATAAAATAGGCTATAAAACATATAAAAACCAGATATACTGGAAGGAGAGCGCCTGTATAAACTGTACGCGTTTCGAACACACAAGTGCTCTTAATCTCAGTGAGACTAAAAACTAAGGGTACTGTCACACAGTACCATTTTGATCGCTACGACGGTACGATTCGTGACATTCTAGCGATATCGTTACAATATCGCAGTGTCTGACACGCAGCAGCGATCAGGGATCCTGCTGAGAATCGTACGTCGTAGCAGATCGTTTGGAACTTTCTTTCTTCGCTTGATCACCCGCTGACATCGCTGGATCGTTGTGTGTGACAGCGATCCAGCGATGTGTTCGCTTGTAACCAGGGTAAACATCGGGTAACTAAGCGCAGGGCCGCGCTTAGTAACCCGATGTTTACCGTGGTTACCAGCGTAAAAGTAAAAAAAAAAAAACCGTACATGCTCACCATCTGATGTCCGTCAGGTCCCTTGCCGTCCGCTTCCCGCTCTGACTGTCTGCCGGCCGGAAAGTGAGAGCAGATCACAGCGGTGACGTCGCCGCTGCGCTCTGCTCTCACTGTACGGCCGGATCTCAGTCAGAGCAGGAAGCGGACGGCAAGGGACCTGACGGACATCAGATGGTGAGCATGTACGGTTTGTTTTTTTTACTTTTACGCTGGTAACCACGGTAAACATCGGGTTACTAAGCGCGGCCCTGCGCTTAGTAACCTGATGTTTACCCTGGTTACCCGGGGACTTCGGCATCGCTCCAGCGCCGTGATTGCAACGTGTGACTGCAGTCTACGACGCTGGAGCGATAATCATACGACGCTGCGACGTCACGAATCGTGTGACTGTGTGACAGTACCCTAATAGCACTTGTGTGTTCGAAACGCATACAGTTTATACAGGTGCTCTCCTTCCAGTATATCCGGTTTTGGTAGGTCTTATAGCCTATTTTTATTTTAAATGAATACTATTAAAGTTAAGTGATTTTATGTCATGGAGCTGAATTCCCTTTTTTCCACATGTGCAAGACTATCAAATTCCCTTCTTTTTCTATGGACACATCAGTAAAATACACTATGAGAGCATGTAGTCCCCCTTTGGTACACCAGAAACAGGTCACTTTTAGTGGCTCACCATAAGCATTAAATATATTACAATGTTTTATTCTAAAACAGCAATTGACGATTGTGCATTTGGAGTAAAGCAAACTTACTGTATTTTTGCCACTGTTGTGTTGTCCCCATTATAAGCCTCGTTGCTTTTTAGCCTAAAATTTTATTTTTACGATTTCTCTTCTGTTATTAACAGACACTTCTAGAAGTAGCACAGGTGACTGTTCTGGTGATTTCACTACAGTGTTTGCATTGTCCTTCATTGTGTAATGGTTGTCCTTGGCTGAATACCCAAATCTCAATTAACGTGACACTAATTAGCTTTGTGACATTTGCTAAATTTTAATTAAATAAAAATCTCAATTGAGCCTTGTAGTGTGATAAAAATACTTAAAAGAGAATAAATACATCCTCCTGGACTCCAACCAAAACGTTAATAGGCTGCGTACATGGCACTTGTGGGGATTGGACTTGTGGAAAAATAAGGACATGTTCACGACTCCACAGAAAACTCTTTAGGGCTAGTAACTTAAAATGTTGATCTACATTTATAACTGGATATGCAATTGTTACATTTGTCCTACAGAACAATAGCTTTAAGTTTTACGTAAGTGAAGCTTAGAAGGTAATGTCCAACATTTTCTAAAAAATAATTAAAATAAAATAACCTATACTATCAATAAAGATAAAATGTATGATCTAGGTATCCACAGTTGGATCGTCTATGCTGGATACGAATCGTAAAAACTAGGGTTGAGCGACTTTTGCTTTTTTAGGATCGAGTCGGGTTTCGTGAAACCCGACTGTCTCGAAAGTCGGATCGTGTGAAATCGGCCGATTATTGTGAAAAGTCGGGGGGCCGACCGAAACACGAAACCCAATGCAAGTCAATGGGGATTGTTTCTCTCTCTCTCTCTCTCTCCCTGCAAAATTTGTGTTTCACGGTGGGAATCGCTATATCCCAAACGTTAAGATGGCGGTTTTACCCCTTGTGACGCCGCACAAAGCAAGCCGGAACCCATGTCATCACGCTGCACACACTCCTTCATTGGCTGAAAAAAAATGGCGGGAAAAGCGTCATACGAAACGCGACTTTGGTGCGAAAATCGCCGACCGTGTGGCCGATCCCACGCTGGGTGTGCTGTACGGAGCAATGTAAACAGTGAAATAGTTAAAAAGATACAGTACTACATCACTACAGTATATATAAAGTGATATGCATTTACCCAAAGAGTACATATTATAGAGCCAGCTCATCGGGCTATTTTGGGGTCTTTGGAGTGAACAGGTTCCCTTCCATGACAGTTGCATTAAAGCTGCATGCACATATGACTCCTGCATTCTTTAATGTACTTCATTGGACTGTGGCAACAGAACATGACGTCGCTCCCAAAACATATTAGACCAACGTTGGCCGAACATGCAGATAACAATAAGTTCATCTGCCATATAGGAGAGCCCTGGACAATTGTTTATCAGGGAAGTTAAGGTTCCGAAGATTTGTTTAATTTTGGACTGTTGATCTTTTTGTTCTCCTGGAAATAAGTCACTGCCAGGGATGTCTGGCAGCGGCTTTCTCATAGAGAACCCAGGATTGCTCGGCAGAGTGAGCACTCTTATATAGGAGAGAGGGCCGAGGTAACTTCCAGATGAACAAACAAGCCATCATTTGTCATTTGGCTGTCAACCAGTGCCAGACTGGCCAGCTGGCAATTCTGGTAAATGCCAGAAGGGCCTGTCTGGTCATGGGCTGCCTTGTCTGCTATGTTGTTAACAGAATAGGTGTTCTGAAGACACCCATACTGTTAAGAGTTGTGATGGAGCACAAAGTCACTGACTCCGTCACCCCAGCAGGCCACGGGTATCATTAGAAATATTGGTCTTGTAGTAAATCCTCCTTTCCTCCATCCAGGGTAATATTAGTAATATATCCCATCTGGTTCATGGGAACGGGCACAACATGGGCCTGTGTGATTTCAAATGCCAGGGCTGAATTTCAGCCCCAGTCCATACCTGCTGTCAACTAACTAAGGTGTAAAGTTTCACTTCTCTATAATAACAGACCAATATGACAATGCCATTTTTTTTTCAGATATTTACAATAAATAATCATGCTTATAATCTCCCTTTGCCTAGAGTTGATCACTGATAAACAAAAAAAAAAAAAAGACAGGTCCATAAAGATGAACCTATAATCAAATATACCCTTGCTCTGATTTTGACACAAGAGGCCGGCAATCTCATGTATATGGGGTCCTCCTGACGGTTCCAGCAAGCTTCATTGCTCCCCTTACCTTGTACTTATTTTGTGAACAGGTCTACAAGACCAAGAAGTCATTGTATCCAGTTACAAAGTGCAAGGGTAGCTTTTCTTCAGAATTTTAAGAGGCAACATCCTTTCGTAATACTTGTCAAGAGCACATACAGTATTATACCCACTTTATCTGTAGGCCACACCACTCCCAGCATCTCCAAGGGATTTAATTAAAAATATTTGCTTTTAGCCGAGATATTTCTTAACCTGCTGAGCAGCTGTTTGACTTCATGGAATGGACGCTTGCTGTTTGTCATCACAAAAGAACTTTCTGGTTCAGCAAAACAGGAAGTCTGGTGTGCAAAGAAATGATCCGCTTCACTGAGCCCCGTTCTGGAAACATTTACAAATAGGTTCTGATAAAGGAAAATACGGTAAGGCCTTGCTCCTTCATTAACATCTTGTTCCAAATTTATCTTTGGAAATATTTATTCATTACAAAAGGTTAGTCAGAAGCAAAAAACCATATTAATTATGCCGGGGAGAGAATAAAGGCTTCACATAAAATACATAACAGGGCCATGAAAGTCATAGTGACCCTGTGTATTACATATCACAGTGGAAATTGAATAAAGGGGTTAAGAGAACAATAAATATTCACACAAAATTCAGGAACTTTTGCTCTACATAATGGCTTGTGACAAGGCCTCTCTGTGAGGGCTGAGGGCAGAATTTCTCATTGAAGACTACATCATGTTATAATGAAACCAATCAGAATCCAGCCATCACTTATATCGTGGGCTCAGAAATGAGAATTTGCTACTATTAGAAATTAGTAAATTAATGTGTTTTTTTAAGTGCATTTCAAAACCACTAATGGTCGCAGCAATGCTGGAATACATTCCATTGTCATACATGCGACATATACATTTCTGATAAAAAAAATTAATCGTTTCAGTATTGGAAATGGACAAATTTTTCAACTCTAGTTATATATCTTTAGCATCATTAAAACATTTTCAATTTTTTATACTGTAAGGCTATGCTCACATGTTCAGTAATCATCCATTAGAACATATCCTGCAGAAATCCAGCTAAAAAAAGTGATTTCAACTGGATCCATTTTTTCTTTAACATTGAAGTCTATGAAAAACAAATCCAATGTTCTCCCATTTGAAAGGGATCTGTTTTTTGCTTACTGGATCTGTTTCAGATGGAAGAAAACAGATGGCTATTCAACAGATCCGTTTTCCATAGAGTTCAGCATTAAAAAGATGGATCTAGTTGAAATCATGATCAGTCTTGGCAATACAAGTCTATGGATGTGAGAAATGGCTATCCATGTGCCTTAGACCAGATTCACATGTCCAACATTCACTTTTACATAAGCGCATATCTTTTGACGCAAAGTCATCAGCCTCAGAGACCTGCATGAAGTTGAGTTTGGATTTTGAGACCTGTCCGGTCCGGACATTGAGGTCTGTACTTGGAACATGAATGTTGGATGTTAGATTTCGGATTCCTTATTCTACACAGTGTTTCTCAAACTCCTGTCCTCACGGCCCACAACAGATCATGTTTTCAGGATTTCCTTAGTATTGCAGCTGATGGAATTCTCATCAAGGCCTTAGATATTGCCCCACCATCTCTCACCTGTGCGATACCAGGGAAAACTTGAAAACATGATTTCTTGTGGGCCATGAGGTCTGGAGTTTGGGAAACCCTGTTCTACTGGGAACCTCTACTTATTTGATATAGGACCCAGAGATATCGAGGACACGTTATGTAGTAGAAAATGCTTATTTTATACAGGATAGCATAATGAAAAATGACCTAAACAATGTCCTGTATTCTTTTAGTCTACTTTAAGCATTTAGACTCATTTTGTAATGGTGCATATGACGTTTTTCCTAATGTGAGAAGGATCTGCACCTTTAAACTGGTCCAGGCAGCAGACTGTGTACACATCATTTTGCATACGTCTGCTCAGCACAAACGAGGCAAGACACGTTATTAGCCCTGACTGGTGCAACAGCACAGCTTGTCATATCGTGTTATAGTCCTAGAGGCCAACACAAATCCTAAGCGAGCAGCTCAACAGACTGGTTGTAAGCTTTATTAACCCTTATATAAGCAGGTCCTTGTAAGCATGCAGGATGTACAGGGATTCTGTATCCATTTATATCAATTTCATCCAATCCAAAAGCACAGCTAAGGTTCTGTCCACATTTCGTTTTTTCTTCTTATATCAGATGTGCACATCAGGAGTATTCCCCAACATATTCCTCCAGGAAATGCTATTGCTTTGGAAAAAAAAAAAGTTACATATACATTCATTTGTCCCTGTATCATGGAAAAGCATATTAACTTTGCTTTACTATACAGTGAGTAAAGGGATAAACCGCCCCAATATATGCCAGAAGGACACTGGTGTAGCTGCATGCATGGGCGTCTGTGAACATGACGGAGGTATGTGTTGGGGAGAATCCTTTGATGTAGCTTAAAATGAGATGTGAATCTTATGTACATAAAGATGCTAAAATACACATGTAAATGTTAAGGAGAAACATTTCTCAGTCATCCCATTGAAGAACACTAAAGGCTACAATAGCTGGTAGCAGAGAACACTACATTATTTAATGAATCTGTGTCCCTTTAACTGCAGACAGCTTTTAGTAGACGGTTAATTTTTAGCTTTTTTATGCTTTCTCCATCTGTTGGCTTCTCAGGCACAACCCTTGACCTTTAGGGACCTTGTGTTCTGTCGGAACAAAAATAAACTTTTCAGGTGCACGTAACTTGGATGCAAATTCTCAGCCTTGTCGTTGTGACGTCAATTCACCCAGCATAGTATTTTTTGTTTTTTTGTTTGACCATAACTCCTATTCTGCAAACATAAGCCATTAAAATAAAATTTCATTTGCAATCAATTCCCTACGCCCCCACCTTCCCACCAGTGCTGAAGCGGTTAATGATGGCGCGTCTGCTAAACGCTCTCTTTCAAATTACATTTTCCAACGCAGGCTTGTGTCTTTAAGAGACAAATGAAATATTAATAGAGAGAATATTTGCAGATCTGTCTCTTAAATGACAGTACAGAGGGGGGTTTAAACCTGCCTCCGGCGAGCCGCAGGGCCCTTCCAATCCATTTAATGCGAGAATTCTTTTTCTCTGTCTGACAGAAGCACTGCTCCTTTCTCCGGTTCTGTAATGCTGACTTTGCTTCTGTGTCCGTCGGTAAAGAAGGGGTTAAATGGAAGAAACTTGTTTGTTTCACAAACACTGCTTCACCTTTCACATTTGATACTGATTCTCCCTGTCATTGTGCAATCACACAGCAGAACGCTGATCTGCGTAATACATACTAAAACCATACTTTATAGCCTCGGCCAAAACTTGCGATTTGCTTCTACGCAAGCCATGGAATGGATCCACTAAATTAGGCCCAAGTTCAGAACCAATTATACTACATGAGACAAGTTTGTGAGAGCGTAGAAAAAGAAAATCGATGACATTCTCCAATGGCTACAATTCTATTTTATATCTTGGATTTCAGAAGCTTCCCGATTCATCAATATACAGATGCCCAACCAGCTCGGTGGAGGAATAAAGGCATACAGTACATAAGTGACATTTAATTAAACAGAAGCCGCTCCTCTCCGTTGAACAGAGCAATACAGGAATGAATTTGGCCGCACAGATTTGCAGATGATGATTTATCTATAATTTAAATACGGCTCCTGCCGTGCAGTCAGCCGCGAGAACGGGGATAGATATGCCGGAGAGGTAGTTTATTACTCTGCATTGCGTGGTTTTTTCATGTGGTGGTTAGGGGGTTAAACCTGTCTGACCACGGTTAGAAATGAGAAATTGGCTTATCAAAGCTGATTAGATCACAATAAAAACAGAAGATTAATTTAGCATTTGCCAAGGAACATGAGATCTGGAATGATGGACGTGACCATGAGAGAGTAGCAGTCTTATCAGAAACTCATTCGTTTGCTACCGTGGGCACCAGACGCTTGGATTTGTACTCGTTGGGTGCATTTACATGGGGGCGTTAAATGAGTTTAATGGCCCTTTTAAAACAGGCGTACCTCACTTAAGCTGGTTACACACCTGCATTTGGCTGGTCTGTGTATGGCTGCATACATCCTCCCTTAAGCTCCGCCTACTTCCGCATGCGTCCTACGTTGTCCTGTGTACCTATCTTTAACATTGCGTATGCAGGTACATGCGTTGTATGCGGATGCGTCTGCATGCAGCATTTTGACGTGACTGCCGATCGCCCGGGAATGCAAAAAGTTGCACTCCCGTGCAGTCGGCGGGCACGTCAAAACACCGCATGCAGACGCATCCGCATACAACGCATGTTCCTGCATACCCAGTATTAAAGATAGGTACGCAGGACGCATTCAGAAGTAGGCGGAGCTTAAGGGAGGATGTATGCAGCCATACGCAGACCAGCCAAACACAGGTGTGTACTTAGGCTTACACATGCACAGAAAATGACTTAATACGATCGTTCTGTGGGCAATGAATGTCGTT
The DNA here is from genome assembly GCF_051348905.1 of Ranitomeya variabilis. Classification (NCBI taxonomy): domain Eukaryota; kingdom Metazoa; phylum Chordata; class Amphibia; order Anura; family Dendrobatidae; genus Ranitomeya; species Ranitomeya variabilis. Next base: position 300,767,324 of record NC_135232.1, read on the forward strand.
GTTCCAGTCAGCACTTGTTGTCCTGTTCACACAGGATGATGTGCTTTAGTGAAGGATTATTTTAAGCAAGCTTAAAAATTATTTCACCCAAAGAATGAGACTTTTCAACAGGAATGCTCTTTCCCAATTATCAGTTCGTGTAAACGTGACATTAGTAACAAAACAGGTGAAAAATAGTAGTCTACCAATGCTACATCACAGTATAATGCAAGCGAATGGGGTCATATTGCAACCAACAAGGTATTGTGACAAAGTAGTCGCGATGAAGGTCTAACACTAGCATCCTTCTACAATATACCATGACGACATACCGTATTTTTCAGACTATAAGAAGCACTTTCCCAAAGAAAATTTGGGAGGAAAATGGGGGGGTGCGTCTTATAGTGCGGACGCAGGCTTACCAGGGGGTTGAAGCAGAGGTGTGGTGATGCTGCAGCGGTGGGCGGTGCAGAATGCACCTGAGCAGGGTCCCTTCTTCAGGATGCAGGAGGCAGAAATGTGGTGGTGCCAGGGCCCGGAGTCCACGGTGAGCAGAGTGCATCACCGGTTTTCCTGTGGCCATCTTCCGGAAGCCGTGGGCCGCCAGAGGCTTCAGGAAAATGGCCGCCGAAGGCCGCACATGCGCAGATTGAAATTTCGGCGGCACTCAGCTTCCGGAAAATGGCCCCCCGAGATCTCAATCTGTGCATGTGTGGCCTCAGGCGGCCAGTTTCCTGAAGCCTCCAGCGGCCCACGGCTTTAGGAAGATGGCCGGAGGAAAACTGGTGATGCACTCTGCTCACCGTGGACATCAGGCCGCAGCGCCGCCACATTTCTGCCGCCGGCATCCTGAAGAAGGGGACCCTGCTCAGGGGCACTCTGCACCGCCCACCGCCGCAGCATCGCCACACCTCTTCTGCCACCGGTATCTTGAGGATGGGACCCTGCTCCAGCTCTGCCTCACCACCAACATGGGACCCCGCAGCATCGCACCCCGGGACTGCAGCATTGCTGCACTTATGCCGCCGCTGGCTTCCTGAGGAAGGGACCCTGCCTTCTGTTACCCCCCGCAGTACCACCACCGGCTCTCAGGTAATATACCTTAGATTCAGACAATAAGACGAACCCCCATCTTATAAAAATCTTTTTTCTGCTATTTTCCACCCAAAAATTTGGGTGCATCTTATGGTCCTGTGCATCTAAGGCTACTTTCACACTAGTGCCATTTTGCATACGTCGCAATGCGTCGTTTAGGAGAAAAAACGCATCCTGCAAAGTTGTCCGCAGGATGCTTTTTCCCCATAGATTTACATTAGTGACGCATTGTGACGTATGGCCACACGTCGCATCCGTCGTGCGACGGTTGCGTCGTGTTTTGGCGGACCATCAGAACGAAAAAAAGTTACATGTAACTTTTTTGCGCGTCGTGTCCGCCATTTTCGACCGCGCATGAGCGGCCAAAATGCCATCCCCTCCTCCCCAGACTGCTTCTGCTGCCCACGTCGGTCATCACTTTCACAACGCGCGTCGGCACGTCGGGCCAACGCATAGCGACGGCCCCGTGCCGACGCTAGTGTGAAAGAAGCCTTATAGTCCAAAAAAATACGGCTGTATACGTTACGGAAACGAATAAAAGGCTAATGAGGTAAATCGTAGGGCTCTTTCAGATGAGTGTATTTTCGGTCAGTATGTTGTCAGAGTACCAAATACAATGCACGTCGACAATGCAAGTGATTGGTCTGTGTGTAAAACAAATACATTTGCAGCGCAAATTATTCTGATCCGTTCTTCAGATCAGATTTGCCCATTGAACTTAAAGGCTGCATTTAAAATATGAATGCCAGACACACATTACCTGTGTGCCATCTGGTTTTAAGTAATTCATTGAAATTATTAACATAGAAAACTGTATTTGCCTTGTAAAAAATTTTGATGTATAAAAACTGTTGACAGATTTCATGTAAAATGTAAACAAAATTTTCTGGATGAGATCTAGCCAATAAGTTCCCACTATGGGTTTTTATAGTGAGTTTCTGATGCTGCGTATTTTCGCTGTGCAAAAAATATAACGTCTTACAGTTCCAGCAAAGTGGATGGGATTTATAGAAATCTCATGAACACTCTGCTTTTTCATAGGCTGTGTAAACTGACCTGCAATAGGTGTTAATTTCTCTTGTGGGTAAGTCGCTTTCATGTGCTTATTTTCCACATAGAATTGCATTAGATACAGAAAATACACAGGTAAACAAACGCATGAAATCCGCACATGACTGTAGCAATAACGTTTTGTCAAAGCCCAATACCATGAAGTGTTAAAAACAAAAGCAGCTATACTTAAAACAGGATTAGAAAAAAAAACAATCAAAAACCTGATTAAACCGCACTCAAAAACACAATGAAAAAAACCTGCCAGTAACCTCATTTACCTAAATGCTGCTGAAAATTTGCAATATCAAAAACTCACCAGATACTCATGATGAGTACAGAGCCTTTAAAGGATGGCATTATAGCCTAAGGTAATGGATGAGACTAAGTAGAGATGAGCGAATCTTGAAATCTTCACCAAATTTACCCAAAAAATTAGATTTGCGGTGAATAAATTAGAGCAAATCACAATGCTGGAAAGCTTGTAATTGGTCAGAAAATACACATGGGGAAGTGACAGAGAACCTCATTAAACATAAAGCTTACACTTTACAAGCAAGAGAGGACTCCACTGATCATAAGAACTTACAATATAGGGAATAGAGTCTTATCCAGTGACTGTGGCTATAGAAAATCCCTCTGCCATATAGGCTGTGCCCACTGAGAATCGCAGATCTGTGATGGGCAAGGCAGTGACCACTAATGTACAAGGTATGACAATTTGGAAAATGTCATAGCTGCAGGGCATTATGGGAAACCCCATGCGACAATGCAAGATGAGGTTAGTCTGCTCTCTGATGCTTGAGCAGTGTGGGAAATGCTATTGGGCAACTTTTATGTTCTCTAGTCTCTAAAATCTGACACAAACTTGATCCTCCATGGATCGATCCGCTCATCTCTAACTGTAGGGAATCTCTTAAAGCCCTTCATTCAATAAGTACGGTACATTGTGCGATTTTCCAGTCATATAAAGAAATAAAAATAAATTGTAAATGGCACCTAAAAGCACAAATGTATAACCGTGCCGTATTTTACTGCCTGTACTGTAGAAAAAATAAAGTACAGAAGATTAATTAATCCTTGGTTTGCATCTCCACTGGAGCCTCCAGTCACTGACTTGATAACGGATGTAAACCCAACCTGAGCCGAATGAAGCAGGATTCTGTCTGTTTGTTTAAAAAAAAATAAAATCAGGTGTCTATGTTTTCTGTCAAAATTCCTGCTTGCTTTGACACTTCAAAACTCTCTAGTGAGGTTTAGAAAGGGTCTAGAAAAGGGGGCTTCACATTGGAGAGTCCTACATTTGGTCACAAAATATTAGTCCACACTCTACAGTCAGCAAACCATGAGGTGACGCAAGGACATATGTCTCACATCTAGCTAAATGCGACATGTTCCAAGGCCGCTGGGATGAAGGTGGAGCATCTTCTGCCTGTCTGGTCTACTTTTAAGCTGTCTAAATACTAAACACTAATAATATAGGCTATATCCTGTATTATGTTTTTAAAGCACCACTCCAGGTTATTTTTTTTTTATTGCATCTCTGGAGTGGTGCAGCTAACATAAGGTCCCTAGGTTACTAGGACTCTAGTAATACACTCAACAGCCAATGTCTTCAGCTGTTCCCAGTACCACTATGGTTCCGAGCTACCATCTTGTGACAGCAACTTCTGACTGACTGGAAAGTCAGGAGTTATAGTCACAAGCTCTCAATGCAAGTCTAAAAAAAAGCCCGTGTCGATAATAGCCAAGTGGTTAGCCACATGACACGGTCTTGATGTTACAACTTTGCTGCATAAAATTAAGCCATTACCATCGCACTTTAATATTTAATGTATTTCGTGCTCCTCGGCCTGATTTATGGTGAAGTCACACATGCTCTGATTACAGGAAGCCAAATAATATCATAGGTACTTATTTCCAACAGTTTAACCTTCATTAGTAGACGCCTGTCGCCGGCTGGTAATAGATGTCCTGTAATTCTCAGACACGTGATAAACAGACATTACAATCAAGCCTCTTTAGTCAGGAGGTAATCTGCATTATAAACCCAGCTTGACCCACACTCTTATTTTCAGGTCATTGGAACTGGTCTCTAAATCAGGGCAATGACTTACCTAAGAAATGCGAGGGGCATAGGACTGGAGCAATTTATTTTTTATCAACCAGCAACACACTTTTCTCTATAGAAGCCATTATTATTCATATTTGAGCACTCTGCATTGATGATGTATACGCTTTTTGGCATGGCAGGAGTTAAAAGGAACACATAATGAAGAGAGCGGGACGAGGAGTGAAATCACCCAGAATTTTAGACAAAGGAAGCTGTATTAAAATAGAGGCCTATTGAAAGAAGTGAAAGGGCCTTATCAGACCCTGTCATATCTCTCACTGAGCTGGTGCCACTGGATATGGAAGACTTTCAGCTCAAAGCCTCGCTGCTGCATTTAGGCAGCTTAACCACTTCGGCACTGGCGGAAAAGAAGGAACAAAGATGAGAATAACGTCCGAAATTTAAGATCAAATTTTTGTTAATTGCCGTAGTTTTATTCTTTTATCTTAGCAAATTGTTTAGAGTCATGTTCACAGCGAATGGATATTAGTAAATTGGAACCTATGACTTCTACCATTCGTGATCAGTATTGTATAATGAGTATCCAACAACCTATCATTAGAAAATATTGTAAAAAAAAAAAAAAAACACAAGGAAAAATAAACAAAGTAAATCTGCATAAAATAAGTCTAATTTTTCACTTACACTTTCGAGGCTCCAGCCCCTTGTTTGAACATACAAGATGCTTTACTGGAGGGTTCTGGGTTCTTTGAAGACAGGCCAACATGGTTACAGGGACTTATGGTCACCTAGGCAGATGGTCACACTGCAAGAAGACATTAATGACATTGGTTAATACATTACTGTAATCATATTCCATTTTTCAATATAAAGGCAAAATTTAAAAAAACATTAGAGTCAAGAAACATTCATCTTTAAAACATAGGATCGTCCCTGGAAATTAGCGGCTGCTGGCAATTATGAGAACCGCAAATTGAAATCCCACAATATGAAGCAGCAACATGATCCGCTGACAGGAAGAGTCTGCTGCATGTTATTCACAGCAAGGGGAGATTGCAGCCATCTCCGTCCGTGACTGTGAAAAGCCCTCTGTTACTTGCCACATCAATTATGTGGCTGCAAGAAAGTCATCTATATTATAGGAATAAGCAGCTGAAATATTTACACAGGGAAGAAAGGTCCTTTATATATTAAAGCTTCTTACCTACTTTTCATTTTCCGTAGATTTATTCATTTTACCTAAATAATTGTTGAACTTTTATTCAAAAACATGTTCTGCTACTACCAAAGTAAATATCTCCATGACCTCTTTTTTCTACATTCATAAGATTCTGTTCAGGCAAGTCTTATGTTACAGTATGTTCACACAGTGCTAATTTTTTTTTTTACAGAAAAACATTGCCAACATTACATGCAAAAAAAAGCATTCATATGACTAGGTAAAACAAAAAACAAGCAAAAATGCTGAAAGGATTTACATACTGTTACTTAAAAAGCACAAAACGTAACGCAGCTTTAAAAAAAATAAATAAAAACCAAATAAAAAAAATTTACTTGTGAATGAGATGTTAGAAATCCCATTAATTTTGTTTCTACTGTAAAAGGCTGCATTTTTTATTTTTTTCCGCACAGAAGAACAGCAAAAATGCTGTGTGTGAATAAGCCCTTGGTTTCTAGGACTGGATAACAACCCATATAGCTGAAGGTCCAGCTTTCCGATAGCCAGGAGATGAAAAGATATATATGCCCACCCCAAAAAAAAAGAGAAAAAAAGCACCATGCCAGAGTTTCTTCTAACATTCGGATCGCACTAGGCCAAGCAAGGAGATGGAGATGTTCTTTTCTCCATCTTCTCATTGGAGAGAATCTGTGATCACAGTCTGATCAGATGTTAAACAGAGTGTGATTAGCATAATCTACGCCGTTATCTTGGATGAGAGGCTCTACGGTCGTGTGACCCTAACAATAGTATATCAGAAGGACTATACCATACACTGAAATACTATTAAAGATATTTTATTTCATCCTGTCATTTCATCTACCGTAAGACCTGATTTCACCGTCCGTACAGCACCGGAGAATACACACATTAGAAAATAAAATATAAATAATTCAAATTTTTACATAAAATGGTCTTGGCTGTAATTTCATTTGGTAATGTGAATAATAGTCTGTGCTAAAGCTCTGAGCCTGCAGAAATTCTATGTATACAGTATATAGACGGCTTCCTGCCAATACTTGTATTTAATGCATAGTTTAGATCTGTAATAGTATAAATATTGTTTAATTGTAGCCATAACATGCCGATCATACAGTATATAAATATATTTCATCTAAACAAGTACATATGCTGAATATAAATACGAACATTCCCATAATTGTATTTGTTATATTAGTGGCCCTTTATGATTAATCTCGCTAGGTTTTCCATCTAGTGTCTGACAGTCACCACTGGGATAACCCTGAGCAATTTGTGTTAAAGTAAACATTTGAAGACTGGAGTAATTGTAGATAAACACTCCATAGCATCATTGGGAGGGCAGGGATATGAAACAAATACCTTCTTAAAGTGCCCTCCTGTGAGAAGGTTAATGAGCGAGTAAAACAGGAGAGAACTCTGCTGTGCCCACTAATAAATATATATATATAAATATATATATATATATATATATATATATACACATACACACACACATATACACACACATATACACACACACACACATATATATATATATATATATATATATATATACATATATACACACACACACATTATAATTATATATATATATATATATATATATATATATATATATATATATATATATATATATATATATATATATATATATATATATATATATATATATATATATATATATATATATATATATATATATATACATATATGTGTACACGTACATGCAATAATGAGTTCAATTCATGTGTGAATCAATTCTCAATTATGCATTTGTTCCGTATTAGGGTACGTGTCCACGGTCAGTAAACGCTGCTTGTTTGACACTGCGCAGAGCTGCAGCGTCAAACACGCAGCGTCCAGATGTTCCAGCATAGTGGAGGGGATTTTTTGAAATCCCGTGTCCACTATGCGTGGAAACCCGCACGCGGCGGGCCTGCGACTCCGGACATGCTGCGCGTCTTTTCAGATCGCAGCATGCCCGTACACCTTGCGGGGATGCAGCGTCCCCGCAAGGCATAACACAGGGCCCTATGGGAGGGGGGAGATGATCCCGGATGTGTAGAGTTAACACATCCGGCATCATCGCGTCCCAGAAGGGGGCGGGGCTTAGCGCCGAGCGGCTTCGCCGCTCCGGCGATACCGCCGGCCATCCTGAACGTGGACATGCAGCCTTAGGGTATGTGTCCACGTTCAGGAAACGCTGCGTTTTTGACGCAGCGCTGAGCCGCAGCGTCAAAAACGCAGCGTCCAGATGTTACAGCATAGTGGAGAGGATTTAATGAAATCCCGTCTCCACTGTGCAGGAAAAAACGCATGCGTTTTTCCCGCGAAAACGCACATGCAGTGCGTTTTTTCAGAACGCAGCATGTTGCTACAATGAGCAAAACACGCATTAACACCGCAGGTGACCTGCCAGTGACCTCAGGTGCATTTTTGGTCAGGATTTTACCTGCATAAAATCCTGACCAAAGCCTGAAGCAAAACTGAACGTGGACACATACCCTTAATGGGATTCAACGACGAGTGTGAAATCCTATGTTGTAGCCAATTTCCACATGTGAAGAAGAGTACATTTTTGGAATTTGGAATGCTGTAATTCTTTTCCTGTTCTGCTCTAGCTGATGGGCCGAGCCAAGATTTGTATGCCATAAATGAGCAATGGTCAGTAGTAATAGAAAACTAGTAAAATATTTATACATGATCTGGAATACATAAAATGTATAATTATAAATGTCTGATTAGACATGACATCATACTGCAGCTCTGACATCTTTGGATCTTCTCCCTTTTTAAATGTCTTTATCTATGTATACTCATTGCTATCAATCTATTCATCCTCCCCAATACCTTCTATATCTCCATCTCAAATGTATCTATATCTATTTGCTTATGTACATATAATACACCACAAAATCCTAAATCCTAATGGCCCGCTTAGATGTGCCGATATATTAATAGGAACACTCTTTTCCAGATTATCGGCCTGTGTAAACAGGCAATCACTTGACAATTAAGCAAACTGCTTTCCTGGTCGGGTCAGATATTTTTAAGCAAACTTAATATTCATTGTTCTCGGCAGTACATCATTCTTTACAATCCTTCCACCCACAATCCATCGTCCTTTATCGTGCGCACAGAATGAGCATTTTTAATATTCATTCTGGGCACATCAACGAGTGGTCAGCCTGTTTAAACAGGTATTATGTGACTGCCCATCAGCTTGGATGTAGCCCATAGGAAGTCGCTTAACGGCACCATTGAGCAGTGTGAACACGTCAAAGCTTTGTTTACATCTGGGCTTTGTTTTTTTCTGGTTTATCATACCCACAAATTTAAGCCAGGAAAGGATGTGTTATATGATAGCTATTAAATACGGCAAAAACATCATACTGATTTTGATAATGTATTTTTTTCACGGCTGCTGTCATGTTACCTGCTGTGCTTTTTTTGTATCTCTTATATAGGAATATGAACATGGCGTATTGAACATGTATCTGAACGTATGAATTATACATTTGTGCGACCCAAGACCTATCCAATTTTACATTTATGTATAGACAATCTTTGTAGACCCAGATTTAGATTCCATCTTAGATATAAATTAACTATATTATTTAGATAGTCTTTATGTTCAGCAACCTTCGATTTATAGAAGGACACATTCTGAAACAAATCTAAATGTTCTGGCAGAGTATAACATGACGTTCTAATATTAAAAATTAGAATAAATCTGCTTAACATTTGCCAATGGAAGTAGGTGTTAAATCACAACTTTGCTAAAAGGAGTCTGTTAGCTCAAATGGACAGTAAACCAAGAACAGCCTTTTGAGAGATATAGCCCACCTAAAAAAAAAACAAAAACAAACCCACACTTTTTTTGCTTCAATTGTTTCCTCATTCTGCCTAAAACTAAACTGGAATCAGATCTGCTAGTCAGTGTGCTTGGTGCACCGTTGATGTGGCCAAGAGGCTCTTGTGCATTGTTTCACCCGCTGGTTTTGGATGTCCCAGCCTCCCTCACTGGTGATTAATAGCACAGGCTTGTCTCTTGGCCACGAAAAGGGTGCACTGATAACTTTATTTAGCATATTTGAAACTGCAGTTTAATCAAACAAGCTTAATAGAGTGTTTAGTGCACGCTTGTCATGGCTAAGAGGCTCAGCGCACCAACAGTGCTCACTTCAGGCAAGTCAGCGCTGTCCAAAATAGTGCACTTAGGCTCTTGGCCACACCGTGCGTGCACTTTAATTTATATGGCATAATTTGGATGTAAAGTTTAATCAACTATGCTAGAGATAGCAATTAGAACACTAGGACAAAACTGTCCGATGTTCATCTTGAAAAAAATGGACATTTTATCAACCTCTCACCTAGCCAAATCAGTTCTCATGCTTCGCACTGACGAGGGCCAACAGCCCGAAACACCGTGTCTGCGAATTGAGATACTGATTTGGCTTTTATCCTAAGTCATATTGCACGACTCGTTAAAGGGTTGATTGTGACTTGTAGGATCGCTACTTCCAATAGGTGGCGCTATAGAGTTAAGTCCTCTTTTTTTCAGCAGAGGCAATTTGCATATCAACTGTATTGTCATTCTTAGGAGGTCCGTATGGTATCAGTTTTCACAACTCAGCAGTTATTAAAGTGTACAAGACCAAATATATTTTCCTATGCAATGTATCCATAAAAATCTAATGTTATGCAGTTGATCCAAACGGGATCAAATACATTTTTTGCGCACCCATAGATTTGAATAGGCGAGTCTCATCTGAAGAGAAGGAAACCGATGCATGTGGCGATTTTTCTCATGCAGACATTTTGTCCATTACAAAAAAAAAAAAAGTCACCTGAAAAGACCTATTGAATAAAATTGGTCCCAGTGCTGTCAGTTTTTTTTTTTCACAGACAGCACTCAGAACGAAAATATGGTTGTGTGAATGTAGCTTAAGATTGTCATTTTTTTTTTTTTAGGACTAAATCCCCTTCAGACTCCCTTTAAAAAAAAGGTTAGTAATTGTGTCCACTTAATCCTGTTTGTCATCGCTTTTTTCCCTGTGGCTAGAAATATGTGAATGGCTTCATTATGAGAAATGTCATTTCTGTACCATGCAAGAGTAAGGCTATGTCTCCACGTTAAGGCTACGCGGCGGGATCGCCGCAGCGGCGAAGCCGCTCGGCGCTAAGCCCCGCCCCCTTAATGGGACGCGATGGTGCCGGATGTGTACAGTACACATCCGGGATCATCGCACCCCTCGCCATAGGGCCCTGTGATATGCCTTGCGGGGACGCTGCGTCCCCGCAAGGTGTACGGACATGCTGCGTTCTGAAAAGACGCGCAGCATGTCCGGAGTCGCAGGGCCGCCGCGTGCGGGTTTCCACGCATAGTGGAGACGGGATTTCATAAAATCCCCTCCACTATGCTGGAACATCTGGACGCTGCTTGTTTGACGCTGCAGCGTCAAACAAGCAGCGTTTACTGACCGTGGAAACATACCCTAAGGGCAGGGTAAATTTATTTAGTTAATACAAAACTATTCAAAAAGCTCCATATGCAAGGCACCAAAGTGCAGTTTTATAATATGGTGTGTGTGTGTGTGTGTGTGTGTGTGTGTGTGTGTGTGTGTGTGTGTGTGTGTGTGTTATATAGATAATACTCCCCTATTCCTTTTGTTAACCCCCTGCATTTTTTGGAGCAAAAATACTATAAAAACACAACAAATCCACAATCATTTTTATACCTTCATTTCTAGAGCATTTTTGATTGACTTCATTGACGCCAATTGGTGAAAAAATGATTTGAATCTGCACCATTCTGCAAATCACAAATAAGCAATGTGTGCATGAGAGTCCAAGACTGTCACTTTGCTGGCCTCAGGAATCCCATCAAGTTTTGTGTCAAATCTGCACGGTATAAAACGCAATGTGTGCACGCAGCCTTAAACTCTCCAGTATATACAGTTTAGTATGTCGAGTGCAAAATATGTCTCACACCCTTAAATGCTTGTAACAGTACATACACAATAAGATATATTAACATTATTTACAAAGATAATTGAATTTTGTGCAATAGTATAGTATCACAAGACATACAAAGTTACCAGCGGAGAAATACTGGGCAGATGTGTACACCCAATAGTCTATGCACTTCTGCATTGTCTTATATAGTAAATGTGCAAATACTGTATGAGTATATTTACAAGAGCACAAGAAATGAATCAAGTAGTTCACATATAGTGGTAAGTGTCCAACCAAGGCTATGTTCACCTCACGTTTTATTCATTCGTAAGTGGCGCCAATGGGCTTACTTCTGAAGTCCAGAAAAAGTAGATTTGTATATTTGCGCTAACGGAGCCCATGATTTACATGATGCAGGCATAGTCACTTTGTGATCTATCGGACACCATTTTCGACAGTATCCATCTATGTGAGGCAGGCACCAAAACACATTCAGCCACATTTTGGTGCCTGCCTCAAATAGGTGGATACTTTCGAAAACCATGTCCGACACACAGGAACTCCGTCTGCAGCAACAATAGCTCCGTCAGCGCTAACCTACAAATTCTGTTTTTCAAGGCTACTTTCGCAAACAATAATGATTACAATGTTGTGCATTTTCCATCTCTTACTTTGCAATTTTGAAATAAACTTGTAAACGTTTATTTATTTGAGTTCCTCCATATGATTTGCACAAATGCCTAAAAAGCCCGGGTTATGTGAAAGTGTATATTTTAGAGGTCATGCATTCTAGGGGTCATCCACAATTAGAAAAGTGTAGCGGCTTTTTTCTACGAAGTCAATCATATCTGTCCAGTTTGTTATTGCAGCTCAGCTCTATTAAAGTGAATGAGGACAAACTGCAATACCACTCACATCCTGTGTACAGGTGTGGTGCTGTTCTTAGAACAAAATGGTCATGTTTTTCTAACGCTGGTCAACCTCTTTAAAAGGGGAAATGTGCTCAACATTATATTCTGATGCAGAATCAACCTTATCAATAAATGTGACCCATTTTGTAACTGAAGTAGCTGTTAGACATTAGATCAGTGGACCCTGCCCCATTAGATTTTACCAGTGGATCCTGCCCGCTGTTCGACCATTTGTCAACTATAGGTCTATACTATAGACTCTAGAGGAATGTCATGCAGAGACTCCCCCCAACATCTGCTGTCGGGAAAGCAAGGCTCCCATAGAATAGGCTTGTATTGTTGGAAGAACAGAGCAGACGGGTCAAATTTGCTTGGGATAGGGGGGTTTGGGAGTCGAGGGTCATAGTTACTCCTTCTAAATAATTTAGTTGAAAACAATGTATAATTGTCAGAACGAATGTCAAACTTTCAATCCAATTGAAACAAGAAATTGCATAAATATTTTGGATAGCTGAACAGTTGTAATAACGATACGACGCAGTATTATCCGCTATATGACATGGTTAATATAAATTTACAGATATTCCGATGAGATGACACATCTCAGCCATAAAGTGATAAAAGAAAACTTTTCTGTGCACCTTGGTTTTAAAGAATATACCTGGGCCAGCTACTATTACGGCAAGGAAAGGTAACGACAGCATAATTACCTGTCATCATTCGAAGTTACTAAGTAGACTGCAGTATTATTAAGGGTGTAAGAAGGAAAAACATTGTGATTTGTATTTATGTAATGGAAGCTTGCTAGGAGAAGCATTCATTTCACTGTGACATACATTTTTAGAATTACAGACTTTCCACCGTATGCAAAACACCAGCGATTTGTATCACTTAAACAAAGCAGTTCAGCAAAACTGATACAAGTTTTAAAAGCCGAAGGACAAAGCTGTTATTTAAAACCAGGCAGGTGTCTCCCGGGCTCCAATTGTAAAGCGGCACTTCCTTTTTTATCCCCTTTATTCAGATTCTTAATGAGGTATTCATCCTTTGAAAGATATCTGCACCACCTCCTTAAGATACTAATTTCACAACAAAATCCTCGTTACAGAGTAATTACTCTAAACGCCTGTCTAAATTCCATCTGTCCTCCTGCTCTCTCTCAAAGGCAAATGGAGGAGCTTGCAGTACGGTGGCGTCTAAAGCGCTGCTCATTTGTTCCTTTTCATACACTTTTTTTAATTAACTTTTTATGCGAACGAAGAAGAGATAACTCAGGAATTCGTCCACTGGATCTGATCCATGGCTCGCTAAAAGTCAAAGAAAACTTAGTCCGCCTAGTGCAAAACCTAGCACAAGCTAAAGTGAGCATTAACTTGTGATACTTAAAGGAGACCTTTCACCAGGACAAAAGTGGCCATTTTTTTGCTCTTATTTTATGGCTGTTCCTCTACTGAGAATGCAGCTTTTATTTTTCTGTATCTGCCATACAGTTTCTGAGATATCCATCTTTTTATTTAATGCAAACTTTTTTTTGTTCTTTTCAAGTGGCGGACAGGATTCTCTGGGGGCGTGTCTTTAGGTTGCTAAGATTTTTACCTTCTGAGCCACGTAAAGACCATAAAAATCAGCACAACTTAAAAAGACCCATATCTCTGGGACTGTATGGTGGATTTACAAAAGAAAAAGATATGGAATACTTAGGGGAGTAGCAGAAATACGAGCAAAAACTTAAACACTTTTCACTTGGTTACAGAACCTCTTTAAAAGGAATGTATCACATTTTTTATTTTTGTATTAGTAATTATTGATTGTTTAATCAATTATTTTTAATGCAAAATGAAATGCACAATTTAATTTTATTTATTTTTTATAAATTTTTGCTGTAGCTGCCGGAGGCTGCCATTTTTATTTGCTGGTGTATAAGTGCCTGAGAGCGACACACACTACAAATACGGCAGTCCTTGGGCACAGGAGACTATGATCATCTGCATCTCCTGCATTGTGCCTGCCTCCAACTGTGAGCTGGGCACACCCCGTGTCCAGGTCACAGCTGTGGGGGAGCAAAACGCCATTTTGTAGTAGTCTATAGCTGCACCATGAGCTACAGTTTCCTCGTGTTACCACTCACAGTGTTACAGTGTTCAGCATGTGCAATGGCAAGGGATACGGAGATGCGGCAAGGAGAGTCCTGGGATGGTGCAAGCGGAGGACCAGGATGCAGCGATAGGTGAGCAGAGCATCAGGACAGTAGTCGGAAGCCAGACCTTGTAATACTTATGGAACCCTATAAGGTTTAACAAGCAGTCCAATTCATAGACATGTCAAAGCAGATGGGGCTGAGCAAGCTGATATATTTTGCTATAGGAAAATATTCAATATAACTTGTAATTTGTTTTAATTTATTAAATTATTACTCATTCTGGGCTTAAAAGTCTAGTGTGCAGTCCTACTTAGTGATATACTTGTCTGTTCACACATACAGTAAAGACTGTCACTGACTAATAGTACTCCAGTCCCAAGCCCAAAACTAGCAGAAAATAAAACTATTGCATTACAAGATATACTGAATCTTTTGCTATAAAAAACTATAAATGAATATGCTTAGTTTCTCCTCTTTAACTTCTTGGTATTTTCATTCTAGAAAGCAGGGCCAGTAAGCCAAACTATCGACTCCGACTGACTTCAACTACAAGACCCCACAGCCCTGCCTCACTACGGAGCATGTACATAAAGTGCAGCACAGATTCATCTCCACAGCACTGGCCACTATTAAACATGTGCATAAAGTGCAGCACAGATTCTTCTCCACAGCACTGGTCACTACTGAGCATGTACATAAAGTGCAGCACAGATTCATATAAACTAAAAGCCGAGATTCTTAGATCAGGAACAGAACAGACATTTATAGGACATTTCATAACTTTCCCAAATTCTTATGAAAACATTTACAGCACATCCTGAACTGAACTACCCAATTTATTATATATTTTAGGAGTCGGAGTCAGTCCATTTTATACCGACTTCAACTGCGACTCAGACTCCACCAAAATGAACACCGACTCCACAACTCCGACTTCACAGCCCTGCTAGAAAGGGCAGACTGATGCAACCTTACTTATTGTTGCCTTTACTTGACAAGGTTAGCCAATTTAGCTTTTTTTGTACCATTTACACATACAGTAATGTTAGACTGTCTTCTCTGAATACAGATTTTACCAGACAATTGGGAATTTTGAAAATGATCCGTCTTGGTAGATAAAGAACTAGATTTTTCTGATATGAGAGATATTACAAAGTTATTTATTTTCACAAGTACCATTGATTTATAGAAAAAAAATTAAGGTCATGGTTATTCTTTAAAGTTAATCTTTCCCAAGGTTTTTGCTACTCCACCTGTGAGAAGCATAATGTGGGGGAGCAGATCTTGATTACAGAAATATGTCACTCGTTTTGATAAAACCACTGTTTTATCTGGTGCAGATCTAGCAGTTCTCTAAAAGCTGAGCTCTATATAACCCCACCCACACCGATGATTGGCAAAAAGCTGCCAATCACTGGTGGGGGCAGGGCACTACAGAGCTCCTGAATATGGAGTACTACATGGCAGCAGGTTTACTAGTCCACTAGTTAAAATCACTGATTTATCAGCAGGAGATTATATCAAAACTACACCAAGTAGCCCAGTATTGCTTCTATATCACTAGATTAGGGGTCTCTACCACTACATTATGCTGCCCTCATATTAGGCAGCAAAAACCTGATGAAAGATGCCCTTTACAGGGGTTGTCCAACTCTAAATTTTTGACAAGCCCCATAGCTTACCGAACCCTAGAGGTGTGTAATATGCACACCGTTGGGATTTGACTCCACATTCTGGTTCCACGG
Source organism: Ranitomeya variabilis (assembly GCF_051348905.1). NCBI lineage: Eukaryota > Metazoa > Chordata > Amphibia > Anura > Dendrobatidae > Ranitomeya > Ranitomeya variabilis. Next base: position 300,783,477 of record NC_135232.1, read on the forward strand.
ATGTCACTTGACCACAAGTATGCGGTTTGCAACTGTATTTTCATTTTTATAATTACTGTCATTATGTAGCTTAAGGTACCGTTACACTAAACGATTTACCAACTATCATGACCAGCGATACGACCTGGCCGTGATCGTTGGTAAGTCGTTGTGTGGTCGCTGGGGAGCTGTCACACAGACAGCTCTCTCCAGCGACCAACGATCAGGGGAACGACTTCGGCATCGTTGAAACTGTCTTCAACAATGCCGAAGTCCCCCTGCAGCACCCGGGTAACCAGGGTAAACATCGGTTACCCGGTTATCAGGGTAAAAGTGTGACGTTGCAACGATATCGTTATGTGTGACTCAGCCTTTAGTGTAAAAACTTCCCACTAGGATGTGAGAAAGAGGTGCCTGGTCATGGTCTGTTCTTTGTAGCTGCGCATCACTTTGATAAATGCAATTAAGATATTCTGTACCTAATATGATAGAAAATAGTAGAAAAATGGGAATACGACTACATACTGTTGAAGAAAAAAAAAAAAGATGATGACAGATTACACACAGTCAGATGCATACACAATTCTGTATACCTTTACTATTTTGTCATTATGACCCAGCATGCGTTTCCTGTAGATGATCAGATAAGAGATACATGCAATAAAAGCACATTATGGAAACTGTCAATAGCACATATTGATCTAGGGCAGCTCACCCCAATCAGTGTGATAAAAATACGCCCCCTGTAAATGTGTACAGACGTGCACAGTATTCCCAGCACAAGCCTACAACCATTTCTATCTAAATAAAAAACATATTTGCCAACAATGCAAGCCTGCCTCCAGGCAACTGCTCTTCCACCGTTCAGTAGTAAATGAATTTGCTTCCGTTCCTCCAAACAAGCATGCATGAACATATATATATATATAGCCATTAACTCCACTAACCCAGGCACAAGAAGACTGCAGCCGCTCAGACGGAAATAGCAAATTATAGTGTCCTCAGGACTAATGACTGACGAATAATCCTGACCTCTAATAGAAGAGAGGTTACAGCACATAGTGCTAAATAATTTAAAAAAAAAAAGTGAAAATGCAAGAAAACGGAATACCAACGATGGAGCATTTAATAAGGAGGAGTTACATTTTACGCCAAATTGAAGGTATTACACTTGCAAAAGTTTACCATGCAATTTTTGGATCCGGGCGAGGCGTTCTTTAGAAATAAAGACAAATGGCTAACATAACTGGGCATTCGACTTGCTCTTATAAACACTTGATTTCACTTGGTGGATCACTCCTGACATATTAAGCTGTCCAATGATTGTATATTCATTCTCTTATAAAAAGTAGCTCCAGTGGTGTCTGACAGCTGCTCATCTCCTTCACACTATTTAAAAAATTTTTTTTTTTTTAAAAACGTGCATTTTATCCCATGAGAGAGGTTACAGGGGGCCAATCTCTGGTGTTGACAGCTAATAGAACTTTTTAGTACAGTATTATGATTCCCAAAGACTCTGGGAAGCTATGGTGAGAGGGGGCAACGCAAGTTAGAGTATATGTAATGACTAGAAATTTAATGCCCATAAAAGAGGCGCTGGGCCTCTGACCGGGAAAGGTCAGCGAGGCCCAGCGCCTGCACACTGCAGTATTTTGCTCTGCACTCAACAGGGCAAATAATGTACGCTTGCGCTGGAGCCGCGGCAGGAAGCAAAAAAGAGGACATCATTGTATGAAGATGGGAGGCGCCGGACCCGAACCGCGACGCCCATCGGACCAGACTGAACAGGGACCGCCCCTGGGTGAGTATAATATAACCTGTTTTTCTTATCTTGCAGGTTACATCGGGGGCTTATCTACAGGATTACAGAATGCCGTAGATAAGCCCCTGATGCCGGTGGCCACATCTTACAGGCAAAAATTGGGGTGACAAATTCCCTTTGAGTCAAAGATTAGGCTTTTCTGTCCTTAGCTCTGCTGCCCCACTAATCCACCTCTCTCCTCGCTACTCCTCTACTTCTCCCCTCTGCAATTCCCTTCATTGGCTCCCAATTACCCAAACGTATCCACTTCAAGTTACTAACATTTACCTACAAACTCAAATATAACCTATCCCCACCATGTAATCTCTGGTTCTCTCAACACCTCTTTCTGTCATCCACACTCGTACATTCCTCACCAAATCGCCTGCAAACCTTCTCCCGAGTATCCCCCATCTTCTAGAATTTGGTGCCCCAACACGTCCGATTATCTCCTACATTCAGAACTTTCCAACGAAACTTGAAAACCTCCCTTTCTGCCAGCCTACAATGACTCTGCCGTCACCACACCACTTAGAGATGTTGCCTGACCAACACCGGAGCTGCTGAAACCTCCGGTCTTCTTTCCCATTATTCTATAGAATGTAAACCCGCAAGGGTAGGGTCCTCTCCCCTCTGTACCTGTCTGTTACTATTCCTTTTGTTCGCCGTAATTTATATTTGTATTTTGAATGTACAGCACCATGGAATCAATGGTGCTCGAAAAACAAACAATAGCAATAACAATACTGAATATGTTCCTATTGAACTATACATCAATTTGCTCGGCTCCTCCTGCTCTATGACATGTTGCAGATTTGACTGAATATTTAATGTGTAGGTTCTCTTTAAAACTGCCCTGCCGCCTCTGTTTTCAATGTGAGAAAAAAAAAGAAGATTGGACACTCCATGGGGTGTCATTCAATGCTTGATCTATACTCCATTCTTCTACATGGCAATCTGTCTGATGAAGATCTAAAGTAGAATGAAAGGTTATTTATCTGGATTGCACCACTGAATATTGTTTTCTTTACCACCACAAGGAGTGTTGAATCTTTTTCTCTTGGTTAATTTGGGGTGGTTCGCGTTCTGTGCTCCTACAGATAAGTCACATGTATCACCTTCACCGTTTTCGATCTGCTGCCAATCTAAATTTCACTGGATTTACACTCCGTAGAGGTCTACTGTTGGGTGAAAGAGGGATCAGACCAGTTGTTCTTTTTTACCTGTCTGATCCTATTGTTATTGTTCCACAGGCAGAATACATCTGAATTGTCTGGAAACCACTTGTCATTTTGCCCCTAGTGATATAAGAAGTGTTTGGTCTGGCTGAACACATGGGTGAACCTGGGAAGCAGTTCCTATTTCAGGACAAGTCTTATAATAAGCAAACATGTTTGGGTTGAAACTATATGTATGCTATTAAATTAATGTAGGGCGCAAAACTCCTTGTGACACTGCGATGTTAATAACGTCAGAAAATTAAAGGTAAATGGTAGGTAGAAGGAACATCATCAATATTACTTCTTACGACATGCTTCTTCAGCTTTAAAGCATGTGATTGAGAAAATCAAGGTCAGTTCAACATGAGGCATATGAGATTGTTCACCAAAGAGGCTATGCCATTACCCGAAAGAGTAGGCGACTACGGGCAGACTTTCATTTTGCAGTGCTCAATAGTCAGGACATGCTGAAGATACATTGATGGCTACAATCAGCCCTTAGGGGCAAGTTCATTGCAGCTGTTTTGTGAGAGGGATTAATCAGTGAGAAAGCAGAGATAGCATCTCTTGACATGAAGTGATCCTGGCAGTTCGGCTAATCATCAAATTAGATTTTCTGCTACAGTTGTCTATGCATAACTAAATCTGCAGTTGATGGGGCAGAGTGGGGGAGGAACTGCGAAGAATAGAGAGGAAGAGCCACAGGGGGGAGGGAGAGAAGATCAGTGGAACACAAGAGCATACAGGGCTCTGATGAAGAACACATGACTGCATTTCTATAGCATCCCTCATATCCAGAGAACATGGAATAAAGAAGCAACCAATGCTTCCATATCTTGGCTGTGGGAGGTGAGGGCATGTGATAAGTTCACAAAATGTCACGTGTATAACTTGTGGTGCTGAAACCAGCAGACTTCCTATGACACCAATGGCCTGTCAGAGTTTTCTTCTTTCAGGTTGCAAAGATCACAAAACATCTTAGGTCTACAACCCAAGGCCAGCTTGGTGGCTCTGAGGTTAACACTGGGGTCCTGGGTTCACATCCCACCAAGGACAACATCAGCAAAGAGTTTGTATGTTCTCCCTGTGTTTGCGTGGATTTTTTTTAGGGTTCTCTGGTTTTCTCTCATGCTCCAAAGACATTCGTAGGGGATTGAAATAGGAACACTGATAATAATGAGGTCTGTAAAGCGCTATGGAATATGATGGCGCTATAAAACAAAGCATAATAACACAATTCAATAAAGGAGTTACTTTGAAATTTTGTAGATCAATTAAAGGGAACCTGTTATATCGTAAATGCAGATGTATCCATGAGCAGGAAGAGGAGCACAGATTGATTTACGATTTTGTGGGAAAAGATTCAGTTCAACTTGTATTTTATTCATCCAAACCCCTGGTCTTTCTATGCTTAGGAGTCCAGTGGATGGTCCTACTAAGTGACTGACAGCTGTCTCTGTATGCACACTTATACAAAAAATGCCAAGGAGGACCACCCAATAGATATACAAGTCCAAAAAGAGAAAGATTTAGATAAATTACAAAACTTATTATATTTTTAATTATTTTTATTTTTTTAAAAAAGCCTAAAGTCGTAAAAAATCTCATTCACTTTACCTGGTCCTTCATTCTTTATCTCTGCATCCAGCAATGATATTTTGACATAAGCATGTGGATGATATGGAGACCAGAGTGGAACCCAAGAAGTGAAGACATATGAAAAGTCACAATTTGTGTTGAGAAAACTAAAAAATAAAAAAAAAAAAAAAAAACCCCAAAAAAACCAAGAGGCCGGACAATCAGTCCTTTAACTCAATCATAAATCTGTTTGCTGTAAGCTCCTAATCTCTTCCACGTGATAAGCTGTGAAGGGAAGCAGGGGATTTGGGGCTCTGTATTGGAAAAACAAAGATCCAATGAGTATATTACGAAATCAATAAGCGTAAAAGTGATCGATAAATAAAACAAGGTAAAAGTTATCATGATGATGGCCATTTACACCGCACGTGTAATGTGGGGCTGTACCAAGGGGAGGCCATTTTCATGTACGGTCACAATTTGGTGTCCATCTCTATTCTATAACGGCAGTGCCAGCAATTCTCTATCAAATAAACTCTAAAAAACTAAATAAACTCTAAAAAAAACTCTAAGAAACTCTTAGTTCCGTAACAGATGCACGGAAACACAAAGAGAAAAGAGTGTAATTGTATGCAGTGCTTATCCTTAAAGCTGTGGCAGATTGTACTAAATGGGTCCCTCCTGATCCCAAATTAATCCTAGTGCTGATGACTAATTTAATGCTAAGTACTGGGACACTGTATATCTCACGTCCAGTCAGCTGATGCAAAACTCTGTCCTGAGAGGGTTCAACTGGAATGTCCTTTCATCGCCCACCTGCCTCACTCAAATAAGCCACTTAGCCATGATGTCTCTATGCATTATTAAAGCATTTGGTACAGCAAATCAGGAACGACTGTTTCACAACAAAATCCGGAATCGTAAAAATAAAAAATACCTGCCTTTTTATCATCAGACATTCTATGGCAGCAAGCCGAGCGGGGAGAAGTGAACTGATTTTACGGCACAGGTGGTTTAAAAGAAATACAGATGTAGCAGAGCCAAATTTGTCATAGCGACTTGTTATCTGTGCTTTTCCAATGCTAAGAAACATACTCCGCTCTGCTACATATACGATCACCATGGAGCAGATTGTTAAGTATTATGTTGTAATTTCTGCATAATATTTTTAAACATCTAAAAGATTCGCTGTAAATGTTTATGATGTGAAAATTCTGACCATAAAGGGTATCTAGAGCAACATGATGTAGAAGAGACACTGATTCCAGAGATTTGTCACTTACTCTTTTGCTTGTTGTAGCGTTGATAAAAAGCACTGTTTTATCAGCAGGAGATTATCGCTGGAGGGCTAGTAAATCTGCTGCCATGTAGTCCTCCATATTCATGAGCTCTGGATAATATACAGTTTCCATCCATTTACCCATCGTAGCCATATATCTGGAGGTCACTGACAATACTAAGGCTGTGATAGGAGATCTCAGAGTGTTACTCGTCTCAATACTTGCAATTCGATTCACCATGGATTTAATTTTTTGGAATAATTTGCTGAAGCTTTCACATTTTTTTTTCTAAATATTCTCCTCTCTATGAGATAATCTTTTATATTAACATATTGATGACAGGGATCGGATCAGAAATCTGTATACAGACAAAATAGGGATGGTTTGATGCAACTGATCCACTTCCTTATAATGATCATCACTACGGTCTAATATATTGTATTAAATTACAGGCAAAATTTATTTTCTTATAGGATAGTAGAACAATTTCTTGCTGTGTCAGAGAAGCTGATGTAAATATCTACTGTGTTGATAGAATTGCCTCATCAGCTATACACCTTGATCGATCATGGTATATATAAATTTGAACTATACTAACAAAGTTAAGAGTTCTGTACATAATTGTATATAATTTGCCCGTCACTCATAGCTGACACATGGTAAGATGGACTTGGACTTACACAAATTCAGACTTTTATTATTATGTTTAATGTACTATATTTGTAAATCTGTGATTTTTTTTTTTAAATGTTTTTTAATGAGAGTCATAGAATGTTAAAGCTGAAAGACGACCTCTATGGTCATAGTGTCCAACCCCCTGCTCAATGCAGCACAGGATTCACAAAATTCATCTCAGACAGATGTCTGTCCAGCCTCTGTTTGAAGACTTCCATTGAAGGAGAACTCACCATCTCTTGTGGCAGACATTTCCACTCATTTATCACCCTCACTGTCAAAATGTTTTTTCTAATATCTAATCTGTGTCTCCTCCATTTGCTTCTTGTGTTTCCATGTTCAAATGAGAATAATGATGACCCCACTACACTTTGACATCCCTTCAGATATTTGTAGACAGGTATTACAGTGGCATGTAAAAGTTTAGCCAGCACCCCAGGTCAAAATAAAATTATTGTTATTGTGAACAGTTAAGCAAATTGAATATGAAATGATCTCTAAAAAGGACTATAGTTAAAGATGACACATTTCCTTTGTATTTTAGGCAATAAAAATATATATGTTTTCTAATTTTACATTTTAAAAATTAAAAAATTGAAAACGGGATGATACAAAAAAGATTGGGCGCCCTGCATGGTTATTACCTAGCAGCATCCCTTTTGCAAGTATCACAGCTTGTAAACACTTTTTGTAGCCATCCAAGAGTCTTTCAGTTATTGTTTGAGGGATTTTCATCCATTCTTCCTTGGAAAATTCTTCTAGTTCTGTGAGATTCCTGGGTCGTCTTGCATGCACTGCTATTTTGAGGTCTAAACACAGATTTTCAATGATGTTCAGATCAGGGGACTTTGAGGGCCATTGTAAAACCTTCAGCTTGTGCCTTTTTAGGCAGTCTATTGTGGATTTTGATGAATGTTTAGGATCATCATCCATTTGTAGAAGCCATTCTCTTTTCAACTTCAGATTTTTTTTGCAGACGGTATTATATCTGCATCAAGAATTTGTTGACATTTCATTGATTCCATTCTTCCCTCTGTGAAATGTTACCATTGGCTGCAACAAAACTCCAAAGCATGACTGATCCACCCCTATGTTTTTTTCCTGAACTTCTATGCCCTTTTTTCTGCACACATACCTTTGATCATTGTGACCAACGAGTTCTATTTTAACCTCATCGGTCCACAGAACTTTTTTCCCAAATGCATCCAGCTTGTTTAGAAGTTCTCTTGCATACTTCTAACGCTGAATTTTATGGTGAGGCTGACTCTGATGACTCTTCCACGAAGGCCATATTTGTTTTACTGTTCAGAGACACCTGCACAATGTTCTAAAACTCCTGAGTCTACTAAATCTTTCTGAAGAACTTTTGCAGTCAACCGGAGGTTTTAATATGACTTCAGCAATCCTACAAGCAGCGGTCACTGTAATTTTGCTTTGTTTTCCAGAACTTATCTTGACCTCTACTGTTCATGTTAACTGTCATTTCTTAATTACATTTTGAACTGAGGAAAGGGCAACTTGAAAACGCTTTGCTATCTTCTTATAGCCTTCTCCCACTTTGTGGACCTCCACTATTTTCAGTTTCAGAGCGCTAGGCAGCTGCTTACAAGAACTCATGGCTGCTGTTTTTTGGCACAAGGTTAGAGGCTAGGTTTTTATAAAGCTGGGAAATTTGCATCATCTTGCCTTTTTAACGATGATGGTGAACAAGCCTCAACTCTAGGGGTATGTGCCCATGGTCAGTAATCGGCAGCGTTTGGACGCAGCACATTTACCGTATACACTCGAGTATAAGCCAACCCGAGTATAAGCCGACCCCCCTAATTGTGCCACAAAAAACTGGGAAAACTTATTGACTCGAGTATAAGCCTAGGGTAGGAAATGCAGCAGCTACCGGTAAATTTCAAAAATAAAAATGGATACCAATAAAAGTAAAATTCATTGAGATTGGTTCCATATAAAAATGTGCCACATATAATGCTCCATACAGTTCATTATGGCCCCATAAGATGCTCCATATAAAACTGAGCCCCTTGTAATGCTGTATTACAAGTTCATTATAGCCCCGTAGATGCTCCATATAAAACTGTGCCACATATAATGCTCCATACAATTCATTATTGCCCCATAGATGCCCCATATAATGCTCCATGAAGTTCATTATTGCCCCATAGATGCTCCATATAATGCTCCATACAATTCATTATTGCCCCATATAATGCTCCATGAAGTTCATTATTGCCCCATAGATGCTCCATATAATGCTCCATACAATTCATTATTGCCCCATAGATGCCCCATATAATGCATCATACAATTCATTATTGCCCCATAGATGCCCCATATAATGCATCATACAATTCATTATTGCCCCATAGATGCTCCATATAAAACTGTGCCACATTTAATGCTGCTGCTGCTGTAATAAAAAAAAAAAAAAAAAAGTGACATACTCACCTCTCTTGCTGCCCGCTGCTCTTCGGCGTCCCGTCTCTCCGCACTGACTGTTCAGGCAGAGGGCGGCGTGCACACTAATACGTCACCGCGCCCTCTGACCTGCACAGTCACTGCAAGAGGACGGGAAGATGGAGCGGCGCCCGGCAGATGGAACGCGGACAGGTGAATATGAAATACTTACCTGCTCCAGCGCGGTCCCTGGCTCCTTCTCCCGGACAGATGGTCTCCGGGCACGGCAGCTTCTAACTCTGTCAGCTGTCACTGGTACCGCTCATTACAGGAATGAATATGCGGCTCCACCCCTATGGGAGTCCATATTCATTACTTTAATGAGCGGTACCACGTGACCGCTGAACAGAGGAAGAGCTGCGGCACCCGAAGACCGTGGGACATGCAGGGACCGTGTCAGGAACGCCAGGAGCCGGTGAGTATGCGACAGTCCTCTCTCCCCCCTCACCCGCCGCCGACCATGACTCGAGTATAAGCCGAGAGGGGCACTTTCAGCCCAAAAATTTGGGCTGAAAATCTCGGCTTATACTCGGGTATATACGGTATCTTGTGGAGGCTCCAGTCTCCGCAAGATAAATAGACATGCTGCGGTCTAAAATGACGCGCCGCATGTCAGTCGTCGCGGGTGAGCCACGGGAGTCGGTGCACGCATAGTGGGCATGGGATTTCTTGAAATCCCATCCACTATGCTGTAACAACTGGAGGCTGCAGAGGTACAGTGTCCAACCTACAGCGTATACTGACCGTGGGAAGATACTCTTACAGGCTAATTAAGGTCTGAAACTTTGGTCAAAGTTCATGTATCTGAGCACGCAAATCTCCAAAGGAGATTTTTTTTCCTTTTTGCAATTTTTAAAATGTAAAAATGACAATTTTTTTTTTGCCTAAAGTACAAAGGAAATGTGTCATCTTTAAAATGTAGCTCTTTTAGAGATCATTTAATCTTCAACTTGCTTAACTGGTCACAATAACAGTCATTTTGACCATGGGTGCCCAAACTTTTACATGCTCCTGTGAGTCTCCTCTTAGCCTTCTTTTTGGCAAGCTATCAACATTGACGGATCCTTTAATTGTTCCTTGTAGGACATACTTTGCAGTACACTCACTTTCCCAGCAGCTCTTTTCTGTACTTGCTCCAGTTTTTCAATGTATTTTTTAAAATATGGTGCCCAGAACTGTACACAGTATTCCAGATGAGTTTCACACAGCCTCAAAGTTAGCATTTATTTGCGGAATTTTTGTTTGTTATATTAAAACAATAATCATAATCAACTTTCAGCTAAAAAATAAACTAATAAGTTGTACCAAAAAATGGTACGAAGTCCAAAATCCAGAATGTAACAGTGGGCTGACCCAATAACCAAGTCTTGGGTAGTTCATTTTGGATATGAGTTTTTTTCTGGTGGTTTTCCATTAGGTTACCTTATATGCATTATAAAACACGAATAAAAGTACTTACTAAATGTTGCAAAGTAAAAAAAAAAAAAAAAACACTTGTAAAATTTCTATAAACATGCATGAAATTCATGCAGTTTTTTTTACTAAAAGCATTTAAGTCTTGTAGTCCATAATATATGATAAAAAAAAAGTCAGAAATGTTGTCTCATTAACTTGAGGGTAAGACTAAGAAAATATTTAAATCAGCAGAAAGTAGAAAAACCATAAAAGCCTGTGGTAAACCTCTTAAATGTTAGCTGGTAGATATTGCTCCATTCATAGAACTTTAAAGAAAAAAAAAAAAGACCTTTCACAGCATTTTTCATGTTTAACTGGACAATGTAATAGTGGCTGGAGAGTGGAATAAACTTTTTTTTTTTATATATATCAATGTTGAAGATATACCGTATTAGTAATAAAAGTATTTGTCACCCAATAAGTTAAGTTTTGTTAAGTCTAAATGGGTGTTATCAGATAGCAGTATATACAGGTCCCCCAGTGAAATCTATCTTATAACACCCACTTGGACGTAACTAAACTTAACTCGTTAGTCACCAAATACTTTTACTGCTATTATCACAACGGAGGCAGAAAAAAAAAAATATAGCGTGTTTTAGTCCTTTCTGCATCCATAGGCCAGCTTCACATGAAAGATTTGGTGAAAAGTGCTTTTTAAATTGTTTACAATCTTAATATAGAAAGGTCATGAACATAATTCTTTACAATTGTCAAAGAAGTCTTGGATAAACAATCACTTTTTTATTGCTGGGGGTGATACCGCCAAACCCCACCCCTCATAAGCCCACCCACTGTGAAGAATACTTTATTGCTGCCTTCTCTAGCTTTGCTCACGTTCTCTGAAATAAACTACCCCAGACAGTCAGACTTATAGCCAGGATCCACAGTATTAAGCATGTTCTAAACACACATCTCTTTCAACAGGCCCATCACTTCACCTTATTAATCTAACCATTTCCTGTTCTACGAAAAAGCAGCAACACGGCACTCGTACTAATAATCAGTGTAGGTGCTCAAGTAGGGTATCCAACCCAGGAATCCAAAATAAGAAAAAAAAACTTGGCACTCAAGAAGAATTTTCTTCTTGAGTGCCAAGTTTTTTCTTATTTTTATTTCCTGTTCTACCTCCCTAAATTTTGCTCAGACTCTGGTCCCTTCCATCATCAACTTCCACACAGTCCATTCACTCATTAGCATAATCTTGCTATCAGAACCCTCACCCTCTTGATAATTGTTGAATTGTGTGTTACTCTAATGTCACACATCGTCTGTATGCTTTTATATGAAAGCCAACCACTCTAGTAAGTCTGTATTCAATTTGATCAGAGAGCAGAACCACAGAGCAAAGACCAACCCCCACTATCTGTATGGGTTTGTTCACACCACATTTTTCGGGCCCAGTTCTGTCCGTGAAAAAACGGACAGCACTTGGACCCATGCTATTTGATGAGGTAGTGCAAATGATTGATTTTGTTCACTGACTGAATCTGTGTATGAAAAAAAAAAAAAAAAAAAAACAGCATGCACTAATTTCTTCTGTAAGTTGGAAGGTATTCGCCCATTCAAATCTATGGGTGAGTGAAATAAAATTAAAAAAAAATAATTGGGTGTCATATGAGCCACGGTGATGTAGCATCTGGTTTTTGCAATTCTGAAGCACAGTAAACCATAAATGATTAATAGCTCCTACTGTAAAATATATATATATATATATATATATATATATATATATATATATATATATATATATATATATATATATATATATATATATATATATATATATATATATATATATATATATATATATACATATATACACATACACACTCACCGGCCACTTTATTAGGTACACCATGCTAGTAACGGGTTGGACCCCCTTTTGCCTTCAGAACTGCCTCAATTCTTCATGGCATAGATTCAACAAGGTGCTGGAAGCATTCCTCGGAGACTTTGGTCCATATTGACATGATGGCATCACACAGTTGCCGCAGATTTGTCGGCTGCACATCCCAAAGATGCTCCATACAAGGCAGGATGGATCCATGCTTTCATGTTGTTTACGCCAAATTCTGACCCTACCATCCGAATGTCGCAGCAGAAATCGAGACTCATCAGACCAAGCAACGTTTTTCCAATCTTCTACTGTCCAATTTCGATGAGCTTGTACAAATTGTAGCCTCAGTTTCCTGTTCTTAGCTGAAAGGAGTGGTACCCGGTGTGGTCTTCTGCTGCTGTAGCCCATCTGCCTCAAAGTTCGATGCACTGTGCGTTCAGAGATGCTCTTAGGCCTACCTTGGTTGTAACGGGTGGCGATTTGAGTCACTGTTGCCTTTCTATCAGCTCGAACCAGTCTGCCCATTCTCCTCTGACCTCTGGCATCAACAAGGCATTTCCGCCCACAGAACTGCCGCTCACTGGATTTTTTTTCTTTTTCGGACCATTCTCTGTAAACCCTAGAGATGGTTGTGCGTGAAAATCCCAGTAGATCAGCAGTTTCTGAAATACTCAGACCAGCCCTTCTGGCACCAACAACCATGCCACGTTCAAAGGCACTCAAATCACCTTTCTTCCCCATACTGATGCTCGGTTTGAACTGCAGGAGATTGTCTTGACCATGTCTACATGCCTAAATGCACTGAGTTGCCGCCATGTGATTGGCTGATTAGAAATTAAGTGTTAACAAGAAGTTGGACAGGTGTACCTAATAAAGTGGCTGGTGAGTGTATATATATATATATATATATATATATATATATATATATATATATATATATATATATATATATATATATATATATATATATATATATATATATATATATATATATATATATATATATATATCTCCCCACCTTTATGGATGAAACCCAGAACAATTTTTATGTTTCTTTGAATGTAGCGGCATCTCTTCTGCTAGAAGTGGATTACACTTGACAACAGGCAGCAAGTTAGACAGCTAGTGCACATGGAGTAATTTTTCCAGCTGTAAAACTTAACGATGTTGTCCACAACGTTTAGACCGATTACCTATCCTTAGCATAGGTCTCCAATGTCTGATCGACTGGGGTCCGACACCTTGCTCACAACTGCTAACGGCTGCCGCCAACCAGAAGTACTCACTTGCTGGGCTGGCTGACAGTGGCCACCGCAGGATATTGCACATCCACTGATTATTGATTTGAATGGGAGGCGGATGTGCAGTACCAAGCCTCGGCCACTATCAGAAGTCGGCCAGCCCAGCCAGTAAGTACTTCCGGTTGCATTAGCAGCTGTGTGCCAAATGTGTCAGACCCCAGTCGATCAGACATTGGTGACCTATCCTAAGGATAGGTCATAAATGTAAAAGGTGTGGACAACCTGTTTGTGTGTAAATAAGTACTCTCGTCACCCTATCCGGCAGCCAACAAAAAGGTCAGTGACATCACTACAAAACAGATGTACCTTATAAAGGCCATACATGATAAACAAGATAGTAGTGAAAGCCTTTATGTTTGATGCATCATATTTTTAGCCACTGGACAAAGCATTTCAATATGAAACACGTACCAAGTATGGTGGGTTCCTGGACATCATGTATTCTAATGTAATTACACAATGAACATGGGTATAACCTGTGTATCAAATGTGGCATTGTGATTAACATGGTTATACTTCTACTATAGCCTGTTCTAAGGTATTAATGTGATCAGCATACCTCTGTATGACATCTCACTTACTTTTAATTAACAACTATATATGTATATCATTCCTTATTTCACTGCCTCATGCGATTTGTGTATATGAATGACATGTGTACCTACTGTATACTTCGATTTGGTTATTGTTACTCTTTTACATTATACTGTTGTATATTATTTTTGATACTATGTACTGATTGGTTCTATTAGTCGGGTGTGCATACATATGTGAGACATAACATGGTGATTAATGTGGCTGTGCTTATTTCATTACATATTTGTGACATATCTTTTATGCCTGAATGTGTCTTGTGTCTTCGCAATTTTTTTTATGACACTGCAGAAAACTGTTGCTGATATTATGTATATGGTGTTTGTATACCTTTTTATATTGTCCATGTGTACTCCCCAATTGCCACATCTGTGTTTTTTTCCTTTTTATGCATATATACAGATACTGTGGCTTTAAAAGGGTTGTCCACTACTTGAACAACCACTTCTTGATCAAAACATTTGGCCCCCATAAAATAATAAAGTCTATATTCACCTTCCGTGCTGGTGCCATTCCCACGGTGTCGGTACTTGCTGTCTCAAGGATCTCGTGTGGCTGTTGTAACACGTGATGCCGGTGCCTAATCAGCGCCGGCGTCACTGTCTCCACATTCAGGCAAATCAAACATTAAGAGGAAGTCCGGGCTGCAGCTGATCGATCTCAGACTTCCTCTTCCTGCTCAAATCGACAGGAGGGGACAGTGACGCCGGTGCTGATTGGGCGCCAGTGTCACAACAGCAGCATGGGAGTCCCAGTACCGTGAGCGCATACACCGCAGGATTGGGCCAGCACGGGAAGCAAGTATAGACTTTTTTATTTTATGGATAAAGGAAGGAAAACAATGTCTCCAGCGAAGATTCTTAATAGTAAAACTTCAAGTTTATTTCTTGCATATAAAAATTGACATGCTGGCAGACCACCTAGTACAAACTGACACATTCCGACTATGCAGTCTTAGTCATGGTTTTATGGGGGCTAAGTGAGGAGTATGAGAAGTTGTCCAAGTAGTGACAACTTCTTGAACTTTGTTTAAATAAAAGTTTATTTTATTTTATCTGCCCTTCATAGTAGGTTATTCTTTCTTGGCATTTTCATATTATTAATCCTTGCTATCTGGGGGTAATTTGCATTTAGTGGAAAAGTTCTTCAAAAACTTATTAAAGAATGCTTCAGCTCATTCCAGGTAAACGAACCAAAATATCTGAGCAGCCACAGGAAGCCTAAATCTGCTCAACCGCTCTCTATATCGGGCAAGTTTTTCCATCCTAATGCACCTCTAACAAGTTACAGATCAGGTCGCCCTTCACTTAAACAAAGTGTGTGGTTCACCTCAAGCTGCAGCATAACCTTTTAATTCCATTGACTCTATCCACTTGCCCAGCCTCAATTAAAAATACATAAGGGTATTATTTATTCAATAAGACTTACTTATGTGAAATATAATCATAACGTCTCAGCAGTCCGCAGAGGATGAAAAAGGCTTTGTGCCAAGGTGGGAAGGACAGATTGTGGAAGTTTAAAATGCCTGCTGCCAACATTTTTACCCAACAGCGTAGAATACATTTCTCCAACAAAGATCTGGTCCATAGTCTGATCACAACTTAAGAAAAATCACATAACAAATTTGATAGTTCAGATTTGCTAGAGAATTAGGTATACAGAATATTTAGCATTTAAAAATACTGTATAATTTAGACTTTTTTTTTTGAACATGTTATATTTTTCGAAGCATTCTTTTGCAATGGGATTTTTATTAGCACTTTTGTATCTTAAAAGTCATCTATCACCGTGAAAGATTTTCTTGTAGGTCACACTGAAATCAATGAAGCGGTGGATGAAAACTAATGTCATTCATTGCATGTGTTTTTCAAATCTGTCATCCCATTGACTTCAATGTAATTTTAAGTGGGCAGTTTTTCATCACTTCTGTTTCATTAGCAAAAAAAAAAAAGATTAAGGGTACAGGACAGAATGGGAATATTCTACACTGGGTGTCGGGTAACAAGTAATGAGCACATTCTGATGAGAAGCTTCCAATCTTAGCTCTGTTCAGAAGTCCACCATCATCAGTTAAGGCCCCGTCTCACATAGCGAGATCGCTAGCGAGATCGCTGCTGAGTCACAAGTTTTGTGACGCAACAGCGACCTCAGTAGCGATCTCGCTATGTGTGACACGTACCAGCGACCCGGCCCCTGCTGCGAGATCGCTGGTCGTGTCAGAATGGCCTGGACCTTTTTTTGGTCGTTGAGGTCCCGCTGACATCGCTGAATCGGTGTGTGTGTGACACCGATCCAGCGATGTCTTCACTGGTAACCAGGGTAAACATCGGGTTACTAAGCGCAGGGCCGCGCTTAGTAACCCGATGTTTACCCTGGTTACCAGCGTAAATGTAAAAAAAAAAAAAAACACTACATACTCACCATCTGTTGCCCGTCAGGTCCCTTGGCGTCTGCTTCCTGCTCTGACTGCCGCCGTAAAGTGAGAGCAGAGCGCAGCAGTGACGTCACCGCTGCGCTCTGCTCTCACTGTACGGCGGCTCAGTCAGAGCAGGAAGCAGACGGCAAGGGACCTGACGGGCAACAGATGGTGAGTATGTAGTGTTTGTTTTTTTTTACATTTACGCTGGTAACCAGGGTAAACATCGGGTTACTAAGCGCGGCCCTGCGCTTAGTAACCCGATGTTTACCCTGGTTACCCGGGTGCTGCAGGGGGACTTCGGCATCGTTGAAGACAGTTTCAACGATGCCGAAGTCGTTCCCCTGATCGTTGGTCGCTGGAGAGAGCTGTCTGTGTGACAGCTCCCCAGCGACCACACAGCGACCACACAGCGACGCTGCAGCGATCAGCATCGTTGTCTGTATCGCTGCAGCGTCGCTGTGTGAGACGGGGCCTTTAGAACGGTTCAAACAGCAATCCATTAGCAAAAAAGTTGTGCAGACAACTCTGTCCTACTAAAAACAAAAAAAAAAAATTTCAACTGGATCCTTTTTTTTTACATTAAAGTCTACGAAAAACTGGTCAGCTGAATAGCAGTTTCATTTGAAACTGATCGAGTAAGTAAAAAATGGATCCTTTTCAAACGAAAGTAAAACTGATTGCTATTTAATCAGTTTTCCATAGACTTCATGTTAAAATCTGCCATAGTACCCCATCGCAGATTTTTAATAATACTGTTCTTCTCATGTAGTTCAAGTGGATTTTGCCACCCCTAGACTACAGGGCGAGGGTTCAACCACAACCCCTGCAGCCGCATTAGTTATGCCTCTGTCATGATGCTACTAAACTGACGGAACAGAAACCTTGCCACAATGGGGCAAAATATAGCAGCCTCTATAGAGACAAATGTTCCAGCTCATTCAGTAAGTTTTGAGAATGAAAAATGTGGCTGATACATAAATAACAAAAGGAACAAAAGGAGCATGTTCTGCTGTCTCTATATCTCCACATGCACCACCACTCCTCAGAAAGTTTTGGGTACTTCCATTAGTGGTGATTGTTTCTTTACACTGTCCTAAAAAATCCTTTGAAGAGGATCTACGGTATCATGAAGGATATAGAGTACCCACTGGTGGGATGGCACCCACTAAAAAGCTTGCAGATCACCCAGCATATGCAAGGAATTGTACACAATATATAAAATAGCTCAGGTCTCTCAGATGGTTGAAATCAAAATTACGCTAAATTAGGATAAGTGACCCCCTCTCTGCTAATCACCAGAGGTGGGCCGATTACATCATGGATCATTTAACTCCTCATGATTTTGATTTTTGATAAAACTAACAACCCATCATACCTTTTAAGGTATTTTATATTCCTTTTTATTATAGGAAAGTCCTCTATAGCCTAATTTACTTTTGTAACATTTGTGTATGCACAAAAGATTTCTTACAAAACAGTTTGCACCAGCAAAGTGGCAAGAAAAATTCAGGTTAAACACAATGCAATGGGGAATACTTATCAATACTGTCTAATTCTCAGACAGAGCAATCTTAGACTCGACACTCCCAGTGGATCATGCGGGTTTGATAAAGCCGATGGATTTCTAGACTGTCTGCTCTAATGTTATACCACCTATTAGTTGGCTTCCTTTGTACTAGAAACATGTGCCACAATTCTGGTGCTTGACCAGACATAGCAAGTCACACCATTTTCATTGAAGTCACAAACCCTTGTCGGACAAGACACACAAAGGTTATAGAACACAATAAATTTGGGGTAGTTTTCGGAGTAAATGGCTCCAGAATTCGAGAGCATTTAGCTTAAGAAATCTAACCACTGACTCTCAATCAGAGGTGATGCCCTAAATGTGTGCAACCAGTGCATTACGTAGAGTTTAATTTTTTAGACCAAGATATTCCACTAACTGATAGGATCTCTGCTGCCCTATAAAAATTAGGAAATTTACCACTTTTTAACCCGTCCATTTTTAAATACTATTAGGCTAGTCCTTTAAAACAAATAAGTAACTGGAGAAAGAAGTGTGGAATGACTTTCTGTCACAAGGTTTGAAGTGTACTTGGCGATGCCATGTTTAACATTCCTCTGCCCATTTATAAGCACAAAAAGGAACAAGCCTCTTAGCAGGGCCTCATTATTAATTAAATGTTAATCTAAAAAGCAATTTACGCTGGTGCTCTTATGACACGCGAGACTACATTAACACATCTAACTTTCATGGCTAGATTTTCCCTTCCAACCAAACCTGTTAAATGCTTTTATTTAAAATCACAAACTTCATGTGTCACTTCAGTGTTAGACATACACAATTGCATTTCAACATATACAGTAACTAGCAACAATTTCTATATATTTTATAGACGCAGCTTGCTGTCACACCGGTGAACGAATGTGTATGGCACGTAATAAAGCCTCGACAGATCTCAGTGTGTTGCTCGTCATCTCGCTCGAGTTACAAAGCCTATATATTTTTTTACATTTTACACACAGATGTTTAATAAACTATGAATTATGCTGGGTTCAGAATTGCTGTTTTTCCCTCTTTGACAGCATAGAACAGCAGTAATGTATTACGGTAATTGCCTAACTGCTTATCTAATATGGCAATGTACTCTGTGGTATGGTGGTTGTATTCTCAGTAGAATATCATCTGGATACCACCGCTAGTATTAGAAGTGAGAGTTTGAACTCTTGAATTATAATATTCCCTGACTCTTAATAAAAACTAGGAAATATATGAATAAAACATCAATGGTGGAAATCAAGGGAGAATATAAAAACATGTTAGAAATCACCTTGAATTGACTCATCGCTGAGGGGTTCAAAACCATGGAAGAGAAGGAAGGACTATCTTGACCCTGAAATAACCTAGCTTGAAATATTTAAAGAGACCTGCAATCTTTCCTGACATGTCTGTTGTAGTAAATATTTGAACTCCTTAAACTCGATATGAAATTATAATAATTCTAGATCATGGGTTTCATTCCATAATTTAGTTGTGCCATTCTACTCAGTTATTTTTCTAAAAAATGTAAATGTTAATCGACATTTGGATAGCACCATTCACCCTTGGAGGTAGGCATGTCCCAGCAGTGTTTGACACAAGCAGCACTGATAGGAAAGTATAGTCTCAATTCCAACCAGTAACACCGAGGATTCAATTATTTTAATTAATAGAAAAAAATTAATAGAAAAAAAACAGATGAACAGCACTGTTTAATGTTTTAAAAAGTATTCTCCTTTTATATGTTTAATTACTGATCATCCTTTGCAAAGTTGCAAATTTTTGTAAAATACTTCAGTACCTTAATTTGCAGCCTTCTCTCCCAAACACTAAACTGCAATGCCGTTTTACTTGCCTGGTTCCAACTCGGTAAGGCTACTTTCACACTAGCGTTGTTTGCTGTACTTCGCAATGCGTCGTTTAGGAGAAAAACGCATCCTGCAAAGTTGTCCGCAGGATGCGTTTATTCCCCATAGATTTACATTAGTGACGCATTGCGACGTATGGCCACACGTCGCAACAGTCGTGCGACGGTTGCGTCGTGTTTTGGCGGACCGTCGGCACAAAAAAAAGTTGACGTGCAAAAAAGTTACATGTAACTTTTTTTGCACGTCGTGTCCGCCATTTTCGAGCGCACATGCGAGGCCGAAACTCCGCCCCCTCCTCCCCGGACCTTACAATGGGGCAACGGAAGCTTTCGAAAGACTCCTTCCGCTGCCCACATCGGGCATCACTTTCACAACGCATGTCACACATCGGGCCGACGCATAGTGACGGCCCTATGCCGACGCTAGTGTGAAAGAAGCCCAAGACTCTGCTTTACACTACTGCTCCATTTATAATCTGTAAGGGTGTCGGCCTCCAGTAGGCATACACTCACGAAAATGATGCACGTCAGAGCGCACGTTCAATCTGCCGTTACCATTATAGTCTATGGTCCTATCGTCCAAACCCTGCTATGCGGGGAGTTCGGACAGGGCCACCGAATGCAATGTCAAAGCACTCTTAGCTAGACTTTGCTTGTCTTAGAACAGAAGAGGGAGCAGAGTGGCTCAGACAGGGAAAGTCTCATAGTAAATAGAGTATGGAATCTTCCTGATCTTGTACATTGCAGTATGGTGTTTGGCAGCGAAGGAGACAAAATAACATAATGAAGTATATTATAAAGATTTAAAACTATGCATAAATAAATGAAAAAGTGTGCCAGTGTTGTTATATTATGAGAAATTCAAATAAAAAAGGTAAAATGAGCTGAACTAACAGTTTGTCTAAAGGGATCCCATCAAGCAAGTCATGCTGCCCATACCATGGGCAGAATGAATAGCAGCCTAGCTGCACGAATGCAGACAGGTATATTCTTTGAAACAATCCAACTTTGCAGAGAAAGCATACTTTGAAGATCCAGCCAGGTAAAATAGTTGTAGACTAAAGTATTGCTGCAGGTGATTGACCGATCTCTCCCTATATACTCAGTGCTAGGAAAAGTCGACCGAGTGGGCCTGGACTAGTTTTGTCTCCAGCTATGGTCAGGTCTTTAAAATATATTTTCTCCGAGTTTAGGAGAATTATATATCTGTCACAAGGGTGTGACGTCCCCCACGGAAGACCTGGAGTTAAGACGGTCACGTAGGATAATGAATCACAGGTCTTCTTTAGGGATAGTGTGCTATATTAAATGGATTTTGTTTCCTCTGGTGCTAAAGAGGTTAACAACCCTTTATATGCTGATCAGAAACATGCAGCTCCATTTCAGCTGCTTCTGATCTGGTCATTACTTCTTCCTATAAAAATTTGTCAGACCTTCTTGTACTTTCCGATGTAGTATTCTCTTCCTGTGCTGTGTGCTCAAGCTAACTGGTTGGAGCATATTTCTGTGGTTTGCTGTAGTATGTGTGTGTTTATCTCCTGGTCCCTGTTCTTATTTAGTTCATTCCTCGCTGTTCTCATCCACCTTTATTGTTGTTTAGTGTTTTGGAATGATAGAGGTTTTCTGTTATCCCCATTTTGTCTTTGTGTCTTGTTTACCTTTCTGCCTCATGGAGTGGGGAGGGGACAGATCAGGATTTACCAGGAGCATAGTAAAGAGGGAGACTCGGCCTCTCTACCTTCAAGAGTACCCCTGGGACAGGGATAGTTCGGGTCTGTGTTTCAGGGACAGTTTGATAAGGAAGGGGGACCTCAGACAGTCTCAGCGTGACCATACCTGGCTGCAATTGTGGAGCCAAGTGGTGAGCCATGCCGCCCTCAGTTTGGACCTAAAGGGGTGTGTGTTTCCACTGTTCCAGGTGGAAAGATACCCTCATTTACAAATAATTTTGAATGTTCAATAAACCCAAAAAGTGCTGGAATAGACGTTTTCTTCAACCACAATTTGACTGGGCAGATTTAATAATGGCAGTCATTGATACTTTCCTGTAGCATGATGCCAGAGCTCCAACCCAACTCCATTCATTCATTATCTCCAATAACTTTCACTCACCAGGCCTTAAAAGGTTACCACACCGTCTCATCTCAATTATCATATTATTCTCCTGTCATTGCCTGGCATCATTCCTCATGTTCTTCTTACCTCCCATTCGCCATTCCAGCTATTGCTCTCCATCTCAGGTTTCTTTTTCTCTCCACACTCTACTTTCCATTTTGACATTTCCGCATCTCTGTGGTTCATACCCTTTCTAGAATATTTATATTTGACAACAATACAGATACATTAGCTGAATTAAACTTCTCATTCTGAACACTGTATTATTTATTCTGACAGTGCTGGCTCTCAAGAAATTGTAGCGGGGGTACGTGTGGAGTAAAATAAATAGTTTTGCACCATTTAAATTGCTGTTGACCTGTGACATTTTTCGACAGTGTGTTTTATAGAAGCAGAACATCCGATGCGTCAGTGGCTAATCATTTAGTGAAAGTAACCAAGTTTTAGCAGTATAGTCCTCAACTGTTTCTCCAAGGATCGAGTGGGCTAAAAATAAATTTTAACTAACACGTCTCTGTATGGTTCAAGTGTGGTGTTCCCATGCTAGGAATTCACACATTTAAATAGAAACTCCGAATTGCCCACACTGCAGTCTTACTACTCCAAGTACATGAGACCCAAGAGGACAAATCCAAATGGTGCAGTGTCTTATCCCAAACTGGGGCTGTATGAATGAGGCAAACAGTATGAGGATAGTATTCACATCTTGCATGCACATATTATAATTTTTTATACAGTAACATTTCTAAAATGAAAAAAAAAAAAAAAATCCTTGAAACTTGTTTTAGGTCTATGGTCAGCAAAATAAAAGAAACTTCATAAAAAGGGTAAATGGAATTGGTCACCAGGGTTTTGCTTCCCTATCTGAGAGCAAAATTATGCAATAGCAGATAAACTGATTGCAGTGATTTGTCACTTACTGAGCTGCTTGTTATCTGCTGCAGATTTACCAGTTCTCTAAATGCCGAGGTCTGTGTAACCCCGTCCACACCACCGATCGGCAGATAGCTGCCAATTAAGTGGGTTTATACATTGCTTACAATTAGGTAGGACTACCAGGCAGAATATTTATTAGTCCTGTAGTGTTAATCTCCTGTTAATAAATGTGATTTTATTAAAACTCCAGCACACAGCTCGGTAAGTGACACATTGCTGGAATCAGAGTCTTTCATTATGTCACTTTCAGATTAGGTGGTAAAATCCTGGTGACAAATTGCCTGTCAGGGAGAACTTCTGAAAACAATAGGTCTCCCATTGTGATTATTAATTAGGGAATCCTATTGAGTGCCTAATGAATATTGTCTACACACACCGTGCTCTCTATGTATTTGGGGTGTAGCCAAACAACAAAGATGTGATCACCTCCAATCTGCAGGTTCTTGCGTAGTTCCATGATGGTCAACTTTGCTACAGAAAAATGCAACTCTTCTATAATACAGTAAAACCAGCAAAAAAAAATAAATAAAATTAAATTGAAAACAAAGCAGTTAAAAAAAATGGGACAAAAACAATGTTTTCACGTGGACAAAAATGAAAACTGATGTGTGAATGTGTCCTTACTTTTCGCATCAGGGGTAAAGGTTTTGAGTCGGTTAATCTTTAGTAAGATACAAGATTGACTGGAAATGTTACCTTTAAAAAAAAAAAAAGAATCTCTAATGTCCAACCTGAAGAAAAAAAAAAAAAAGTCTAGAAATGCAATGCACTCTTGCCCTTATTAAATTAATAAAATGAGTTCCCTTATTGAATATTCTGAAATCTATTAGTAAAATGTGTCTTATCTGCTGCTTCAGATGTTTTGCAGAGGTCTGTGGTTTTATTACACAGGAATAAGCATGTTTTTGATGGACCACTTCTTTCTAAACTGTTTCGATTAATGAATCTCGGGTTAGCAAGCATTTTCTACAGCGTCTGGCAGTTCCTGGACTGCGCAGTTATCCAGTAGCATTTGGAGAAATTGTAAGTCCACCTCTCCTACAGTAGCCTCTCTAGCCACATTTCAGATTGCACAAAGCAATGAAAGTAAATCAATGCAATGGATTGGCTTTAATACAGAGACAGCAGACAGGAGCCATCTGCTTATCTACCAGATAGCACACAAGAGACTTCCATTTAACCGTTTTTCTGCCAAAATGGATTTGCAACCTAGGGATGCAACTCAGCAAATGTGAGTCAATCTGTCCTAAGCAAGCGATGGTACAAAAATGAATTCGCAAATGGCTAAAAAAAAAAAAAAAAAAAAATTGAAAGCTGAAATGTATTGTTCCCAGTGCACATATTACACGTACAAGTTCATCTGAAAATACAAATAAGATACATTCAGTACAGAATCAAAGCCAAATCATTTATTCAAGGATAGATATGTAAAATATTGTATTATATAAATATTATATTATATATACATACATACACACATTATACAGTTGTGCTCAAACATTTACCGTATTTTCCGGCGTATAAGACGACTGGGCGTATAAGACGACCCCCCAACTTTTCCAGTTAAAATGTAAAATCTTCTTAAAAGTCGGGGGTCTTCTTATAAACCGTGTCGTCTTATAGGGCCGGTGACTTTTGTGCCTTTTGGGAGGGGGGGGGGGGGAGTGGGCCTGATGACGACGAGGGGGCGTCTCACAGGAAAGTGAGTATCCCCCATTACCTCATTGTATCGCTGCAGCATGGGGTCTCTGCTGGGAGCGGCGGCTGCTGCTCCTCATTGTGCCGCGTGGGTGCTGTGGGGCGGCGGCTCCTCTTCTTCAGTGTGGGGCCTCTGTGCTGCTGGGCGGCGGCTTATCTTCAGGCAGTCGGGGCTCCTCCGGTATCTCCTTAAAGCCCGGAGGCACTGCCGGCAACTCCATCGGTGCAATGCAGTGGCCTCCGGGAACATGGCCGCTGCTCAGATTCAGATCTCGGGAGACGAGTTCTAAATCTGAGCAGCGGCCATTTTCCCGGAGACAGCTCCATTGCTGCTATGCGGTGACCTCCGGGAAAATGGCCGCTGGGGGCGGCGCATGCTCAGATTCAGATCTGAATCTGAGCAGCGGCCATGTTCCCGGAGGCCACTGCATTGCACCGATGGAGTTGCCGGCAGGGCCTCCGGGCTTTATGGAGATACCGGAGGAGCCCCGACTGCCTGAAGATAAGCCGCCGCCGCCGCCCAGCAGCACAGAGGCCCCACACTGAAGAAGAGGAGCCGCCGCCCCACAGCACAGCCGCCGCCGCTCCCAGCAGAGACCCCACGCTGCAGTGATACAATGAGGTAATGGGGGATACTCACTTTCCTGTGAGACGCCCCCTCGTCGTCATCAGGCCCACTCCCCCCCACCCACCATATACACCCGGCAAGGCGATACCCGGCGTATAAGACGACCCCCGACTTTTAAGAAGATTTTCAGGGGTTAAAAAGTCGTCTTATACGCCGGAAAATACGGTATATACCCCCGCAGAATTTTTGCTTTCTTGGCCTTTTATTTCCAGAAAATATGAATAACAACACCAAAACTTTTTCTCCACTCATCGTTAGTGGTTGGGTGAAGCCATTTATTGTCAAACTACTGTGTTTTCTCTTTTTAAATCATAATGACAACCCAAAACATCCAAATGACTCTGATCAAAAGTTCACATACCCCCGTAATTTTGGACTGATAACATGCACAGAAGTTGACACAAATGGGTTTGAATGGCTACTAAAGGCAACATCCTCACCGGTGACCTGTTTGCATGTTATCAGTGTGTGTGCATAAAAGCTGAGTGAGTTTCTGGGATCCAGACAGACTCTTGCATCTTTCATCCAGCCACTGATGTTTCTGGATTGTGAGTCATGGGGAAAGAAAAAGAATTGTCAATGGATCTACGGGAAAAAGTAGTTGAACTGTATAAAACAGGAAAGGATACAAAAAGATATCCAAGGAATTATTAATGCCAGTCAGCAGCGTTCAAACTGATTAACAAATGGAAAACCAGGGGCTCTGTAAAAACAAAACCACGGTTAGGTACACCAACAAAAATGTTGTCCACAACTGCCAGGAAAATTGTTCGGGATGCAAAGAAAATCCCATTAATAACATCAGCTGAAATACAGGACTCTCTGAAAAAAAACTAGCTGTGTGTCTGTTTCAAGATGCACAATAAGGAGGCACTTGAAGAAAAATGGGCTGCATGGTCGAGTCGCCAGAAGAAAGCCATTAATGCACAGATACCACAAAGTATCTTGCCTACAATATGCAAAACAGCACAAAGACAAGACTCAAAACTTCTGGAGCAAGGTAATGTGGAGTGACAAGACCAAAATAGAACTTTTTGGCCACAACCATAAACGTTACATTTGGAGAGGTCAACAAGACCTATGATGAAAGGAACACCATTTCTAATGTAAAGCATGGCAGTGTATCACTGATGGTTTGGGGCTGTGTGAGCTACAAAAGGCGCAGGAAACTTGGTCAAAGTTGAAGGAAAGATGAATGCAGCACGTTATCAGAAAATACTGGAGGCAAATCTGCACTCATCAGCCCAGAAGCTGTGGATGGGACATACTTGAACGATCCAAAGCACAAGGCCAAGTCAACCTGTCATTGGCTACAGAAGAACAAAGTGAAGGTTCTGGAGTGGCTATCTCAGTCTCCTGACCTCAATATCATTGAGCCACTGAGATCTCAAGTGGGCAGTTCATGCTAGACAGCCCAGGAATTTACAGAAACTGGAGGCTTTTTGCCACGAAGAGTGGGCAGCTTTACCATCTGAGAAAACAGAGAACCTCATCCACAACTACAGCAAAAGACTTCAAGCTGTCATTGATGTTAGAGGGGGCAATACACTGTATTAAGAATTGGGGTATGAACTTTTGATCAGGGTCATTTGGATGTTTTGGGTTGTGATTATGATTTAAAAAGATAAAACACAGTAGTTTGACAATAAATGGCTTCAGCCAACCACTAACCATGAGTGGAGAAAAAGTTTGTGTTATCATTCATATTCTCTGAAAAAAGGCCAAGAAAGAAAAAATACACACAATTTTAGACATCTAAAACTACCATATAAAAAGAAACCTATGTTTTCAGCGATCACCAGTATCTATTTTTAATTGACTCAAAGCAAGGATATGAAGACAGAACTTCCATATATCTGGTAAATTCCACGCCACTTCAGCACCACCTCTCTGATAGTCCTGATGATCTTTGTTGTAGGCCTTGAAGTGATAACTTCCTGATGATACGTACATGGTTGCTACAGCCAATTACAGTACTCAGTGCTACTTTACCATTCATGCAGGCATCACCTGATATCAGTGATTGGTTGCAGCGGTCATGTGCGTATTTGTCATCACTGAAGAACAGTTAGAGGATTTTCATAGAATAAATATTCAACACTTAAATCATAAGATACATGGATAAGTGTCCAATTGTTCATCAGAATGGGAATCCCAAGTCCTCTCTTCCTCCCCCTGCAAAAATGCACTACGGATAAGCTGGAATTGAGCAGTAACTCATAGTATGGCAGTGTATTGTATAGGTGCTTGCTCCCCAGTAAGAATGCTAAGCTTTACTAGTGAACCTATGGGTTCAGTCAGATGTCAGGTTTTGGCGTATGAGTTTTATCTGTGTTTGGGTCTGATCATATTTCCTTTTACTTTATGCGGTTTGAGTAGTCAAACAAAATCAAGGAAACATGTCCGACTTTGATTTGTGTCATGGCTCAATCTAAAAAAAAAAACAAAAACGGATGCCATGTGTGCTGTCCATATTTCACAGAAGGTTTACCCGAGAGACCTTCATCAGGTTTTTTTGTACAAGAAGAACTGATGAAAATGATGGTTAAAACTGATACTGACCGAACACTAATAAAAAAGTATGAGAAAAACGCAATGGGATTTATAGAAATCTCATGCCCATCGTGTGGTTTTTTTTAGCTGTATAAACTGATCTGTGGCGTACTGCATTTTTGAAATTTGCAACATGTCAATTTCTCTTGCAAATACGCTCAGGTTTATGTGAGAATTTTCCTTGCAGTAGTATTAAAGGAAACTGTCAGCAGGATTGTGCACAGTAACCTACAGACACTGTCAGGTCAGCGCCGTTACACTGATTACAATGATACCTTGGTTGATGAAATCCGTCTTGAGGTTGTTTAATCTTTATTTGTAGTTTTCAGTTAACGATATGCTTGTGCTTCGGGGTGGCCTGTGGGGGGGCTTTATGCTTTGCTCTGCTTATATATCCACCTGTATGGCTTCTGACAGGTCAGGGATCCCTCAGTGACCTGCCCACTATTACATACTGATTATACGTACTGAAAATACAGATTACACAACAACCACAAGACAGATTTCATCAACCAAGGTGTTATTTTAATCAGTATAACTGATCCAACCTGACACTGTGTGTAGGTTACTATGCAAAATCCTGCTGATAGGTTCCCTTTAAATGCAGAAAATCTGCAGGTAAAAACGCATATGCATTCTTAGGCCATGTTCACACGCTGCGGGTTCCTCTGCGGGTTAATCCCGCAGCGGAATTGAAAATCTGCAGGGCAAAACCGCTGTGGTTATCCCTGCAGATTTATCGCGGTTTGTTCCGCGGTTTCCGCTGCGGGATTACTGCTGTACTATTGATGCTGCATATGCAGCAATATGCAGCATCAATAGTAATGTAAAAAATAATAAAAATTGGCTATACTCACCCTCTGACGTCGCGATCTCCCCGGCGCTGCAAGCGGCTGTGCCGACAAGGACCTTCGTGACGTCACGGTCATGTGACCGCGGCGTCATCACGGTCATGTGACCGCGACGTCACCACAGGTCCTGTTCGGCACAGCAACTGAGACCGGACGGCCGCGGGCAGCGCTGAGAGGTGAGTATAGCTTCATTTTTTATTTTAATTATTTTTTTTACACTATTTTATGGTTCCCAGGGCCTGGAGGAGAGTCTCCTCTCCTCCACCCCGGGTACCACCCGCACATTATCCGCTTACTTCCCGCAACGTGGGCACAGCCCCATGCGGGAAGTAAGCGGTTCAATGCATTCCTATGGGTGCAGAATCACAGTGATTCTGCACAAAGAAGTGACATGCTGCGGGTTGTAAACCGCTGCGTTTCTGCGCGGTTTTTCCCGCAGCATGTGCACTGCGGTTTGCGGTTTCCATAGGGTTTACATGTTAATGTAAACGCTATGGAAACTGCTGCGGACCCGCAGCATCAAAATCGCGGCGGTTCCGCGGTAAAAACCGCAGCGTGTGAACATGGCCTTAGTGTGTTTCTCTTATGGAGATGCACTAAAAGTGTATGTAATCCACAAATGACTATAGATAAAGGCTAGTCAAAGCCAAATACCAGGAAGTCTCAAAATCTAAGCAGCTTAAATTTAAAACATGACAACCCCCCCCGAAAAAAACCTCAGCATAAAAAACTCAATGAAAAACTCTGCAAATAACCTAATTTAGCTAATGGGTATATAACTTCTGTAGAAAATCTGCTATATCAAAACTTTTTATTGAGGGACAAGCCATACCACTACTTTCCAATGCAAAAAAAATAAAAGTGCTGACAGTTTCCTTTTAATGCCCCAGAGAATTGAGAAGAAAAAAAAAAATGAACAGATGGTCCGATAAATTTAGACAAAATGTAACATGTTATACTAGAAAGATAAAGGCCATGCTGCCAACAGGGGGGCAACGCTAAATGAAGATTCTCAACATTTCTCATGCATCAAATGTTACCATCAAATTTGACCAGTTCTCTTCACTTAAAGGGGTTGCCCGGTCAAACCGTTACGTCTGCTGTTACTCTGTGACTGCAGACTTATGGATCCCCCAGTGCATTCAATGTGTAGCGCGGGGATTTGCCGGTTTCAGACCCAGAACCGGAGGGTAAAATATTAGTTATATATACTCCCCGGCCAGTGGGTGATGCCTCAGTCTCCATACACTGGTATGGAGCCGCCCACTGGTGGGATGCGTCACTAGACGGGGCGCAGCCGTGGCTCAATACCAGTGTATGGAAGAGAGGCCGCAGACTTATTGGTTTTGACCACGACAACCCCTCTTAAAATAAATCACCGAATATGTATAACCGGTCTGACTAGTTGTACACAGGTGAGTTGACAGACATATGAAATGTTAACGGGTATTTGACACATGTTGAGGTCATTGTTTTCAATTACCTTTGTTCAATATTTCTACATATAAAAAATATCCAAGTTTATGGTATACTTCTGAGTGGACATGCCCCAAGATGAATGCACTCCTCCATACCTGGATTATGTTTCCTTGTAAATTCCCTTTGAAATGCAATGATCTGGCAATTAGGGAAGCAGTGGGTAAGAGTAAGGCTATGTCTCCACGTTAAGGCTACGCGGCGGGATCGCCGCAGCGGCGAAGCCGCTCGGCGCTAAGCCCCGCCCCCTTAATGGGACGTGATGGTGCCGGATGTGTACAGTACACATCCGGGATCATCGCACCCCTCGCCATAGGGCCCTGTGATATGCCTTGCGGGGACGCTGCGTCCCCGCAAGGTGTACGGACATGCTGCGATCTGAAAAGACGCGCAGCATGTCCGGAGTCGCAGGGCCGCCGCGTGCGGGTTTCCACGCATAGTGGAGACGGGATTTCATAAAATCCCCTCCACTATGCTGGAACATCTGGACGCTGCTTGTTTGACGCTGCAGCGTCAAACAAGCAGCGTTTACTGACCGTGGAAACATACCCTAAGGGTATGTTTCCACGTTCAGGAAACGCTGCTTGTTTGACGCTGCGCAGCGCTGCAGCGTCAAACAAGCAGCGTCCAGATGTTCCAGCATAGTGGAGGGGATTTTATGAAATCCCGTCTCCACTATGCGTGGAAACCCGCACGCGGCGGCCCTGCGACTACGGACATGCTGCGCGTCTTTTCAGATCGCAGCATGCCCGTACACCTTGCGGGGACGCAGCGTCCCCGCAAGGCATATCACAGGGCCCTATGGGAGCGAGCGATCATCCCGGATGTGAAGAGTTAACACATCCGGCATGATCGCGTCCCAGGAAGGGGGCGGGGCTTAGCGCCGAGCGGCTTCGCCGCTGCGGCGATACCGCCGCCCCTCCGGACCGTGGAGCCATACCCTAATAAGGTAGGACACCTGCAGCTTTCCCAGCAGGTCTTTTCAACCAGAGACTGGCACTGCATGTCATGCAAATTTCCGTGACAACTCAATACTCATCTGGCTTAAGGGGGCATTAAACTTAAAGACGGCCCTATCTACAAGGACTGTGCAAATTAATGCAATCTGTTTCAAGCACTGGAGAAACTGACTTTTTCCAATCTCTAATCATGATCAATTTATTCCACATCTCTGAATGACTTTAAATGAAGCCAGTTTTTATATGTTTTGCACTTTAGTGTGCCTGCTTTTTAAGGCCAAGTTCACATTAGGCATTTTTGCTGTGGATTCTGCTGCATTTTACAGTATCAGCAAAGCCTATGAGAGCTCAGAAGTCACATGCACACACACATTGGTATTTGTGTCATCAGTATTTTGTGCTTTGAATGGTTTTTGGGACATGGAGCATGTCAAGTCTTTCAGTGTTTTTCACCCATTGACTTGAATGGGTTGTGGAAGAAAAAGCAGAAAAAAAAACAAAAAAAACACCACGCACCAAAAACGCAGGTATCATGTTTTGCTGCATTTTGTGTGCCAAAACATGATTCTATGGAATAGGACTTTTTTTCAACAGCATACACCCAGAGACAAATCCAGCATGCCAAAATTGCAGCAAAAACACACACAAAAAAAAGCAGTGAAAAAAACCAAACGCTGAAAACGCCTTGTGTGAACTTACCCAAAGTTTTAATCTGAAATACCATAGATATTGAAGTTCATGAGAGTAATCGGTCATACATTCATTTAACAAAAATATATACCGTATTTAAAAATATTATTTGCATCACGTGTAAGCCACATTCCTACAATGAGTATTTGGAGAATATTTCAGGTTGCAGATTTTCTGTACAAATCATGCAAATTAGGTGACTTATTTTTTTCATTGTGTTTTTATCTGGTTATGACACTGCGGTTTGTGTCATCTGGGGACAGTGATGATCATGTATGTAAAGCATTGAGGAGTTAATAGTGCTATATAACAGAGCAAAATAAATAAATACTGAAATACTGATGTAAAAAATTAACCAAATACTCAATGTGTGCACATGGCCTAAAATGCTGCGATTTGAAACAGCAAAAATATGCAGCGTCAAAAAATGATCAAAAACTAATCATGTGCACACAGCTTAAAGAAGGGGGTTTTCTCCTAATATATACTGTGTATATGGACATAGGTAAACCGCTTTGAGTTGAGGAACAATTATTGTAGTGCTTTATACCACTGTACAGTGAAAAAAATAATATCAATCCAATTTTATATTTTTCAATGTGTGCAACATTTTTTCAAACATTTTTATGACGGTGATTTTGTGCTTCCCCAATACTTTAAAGGGAACCTATCATCAGTTTTGGCCGATATACGTTAAGGCCATCACCTTTCAGGGCTGATGTACAGCATTCTTTAATGCCATATATCTGCCTTCAACCCGACCTGCAAGAGCATAAAAATAACTTATACTCACCTGCGTGGCGGTCCGGTCCGATGGGTGTCACTATTCTTGGTCCAGCGCATCCCTCCTTCTTACATTGTCAGTCCTCCTGCTTGCTTCGTGTCACACTCCTGCACAGGCGCACTTCTCTACCCTGTTGAAGGCAGAGCAAAGTACTGCAGTGCACAGGTGGCGGAAAAGATCAGAGAGGCCCGGCGCATGCACACTGCAGTACTTTGCTCTCGACAGGGCAGATAAATACGCCTATGCAGGAGTGCGATGCCAAGGAGACTGTGGATGAGGCAGGGACGCGTCATCCACGAAGCAAGGAGGGCGGCGGTGATAATACGAAGATGGAAGGCGCCGGTCAAAGACCAGCAACACCCTTCGGTCCGGACCGCCCCGCAGGTGAATATAATAAAAGTTATTTTTCTTCTCTTGCAGGTCGGGTTGGGGGCTTATATACAGCATTATAGAATGCTGTACATCAGCCCTGAAAGGTGATGGTCGTAACTTATATCGGCCAGACCTGATGACAGGTTCCCTTGAAAACAGTAAGAGTATGAGCTCACAGTGTCTTTTAGATACCAGCTTACCAGCATAGTTTTTAAAGCAAAAGAAACTTCAGGAAAACTCTGCAAGTATTTTTTCTAAAGCCTCTTACTTGACATCTTTACCATTTTTTTTCCCTTCTCAAATATATAACAGTGGTGGCTTCCAAGTGGAATCCACCATAATAATAAATACGGTAAGTCAGTTCTCTTAGCCTTTTAGCTTTACACCTTTTAAAGACTGAAGTGGTTAAAAGAAGTTACAAAAAATGGGTAAAATGCACAACAAGTCATTTGGATGTTGCTGTGCCTATGTTCATTCTTTTTGGTGTCTTTATAGCGAATGTTCAGGTAGTTACAAGCAATATCCGCCTAAAAAAAAAGACGTTGTGTGCACATACCCTAAAGAGCTCAGTGTGCAGACGTTCCGGAATTTAAACCAATATTGGAGTAAAGTATCGCCAGCTCATAGCTGATGTACTTGTCATTTTCTGGCACATAGATAGGCAACGATGAGCCCAATTTATTTAGAGGCGCCCATTACTCCAGGCAACCGATTAGAAGACTTGAATATTAACCGCCGGTTTTATATTAGGTCGTATAGCATTTCTTCACTTGCCACAACACTTCTATCTGCCCCATTGTGCCTCTCCACAAGGGCTGTCATTTTTCTGTTCACATGTACATGAAATCACTGAGGCCTTGTCTGAGAGAAGGGTGATCCATAGGAAATTCAGGAGAGCAGCGGACGCACATGCTATTTATTGCAATCGTGTAAACAAACTCTCAATGAAAAAAAGTTAATGACCTGTATCTGACAAGAGCCTGCTGGGAATGTTTTAGAGCAGTGAGGATACTTTCGCTAAGCAGAGAATCTCTTGCATTATACACACACTGGGCTTCTAACAAAAGGCCCGGCATGAAGCGCCTACAGGAAATAATGGATTCCAGAGAATTATTTTATTCAAAATAAGTCAAAAGTCTTAGTAGACAGGAAAGCAGATTTCTCAACGTGTCAGACGTCACAGGTGACACTTTCCTTATTGATCAGTTACGTCCCAAAGGATACCGCACTTATAGAAACACTTTAAGTCAAACCCTACTAACAATACTGAAATGACTAAATTTAGAGGAATGACCTTGATGAAGCTATATTTTAATGAAAAATTATTTTGCCGCACCAATGTGAAGCCGTACTTTATGTGGAGTCGATATCACAACATTTACCAAACGTGGACCTTAATCCTATAACCTTAAAGGGGTTGTCCACTACTAGGACAACGCCTTCTCAACGCCCAATGTTTGGCCCCGCGAACATTAAAAGCCCTTAGACTCACCTCCTGTGCTGGCATCGTTCCAATGGTGTCGCCACTCCCGTTCCCAGGCTTCACGTCAGGTTATTATGTTACTTCAGCCCTATCAGCGCTGGTGTCACTGTCCTCACCATCAGATGTATATGTAATCAAGAGGTGTTGGGAGCTGCGACTGGATGCTACTTCCTCTTGAGTACTGATACATCTGAAGACAGAGATAGTGATGCCCGCGCTGATTGGGTGCAGGGCTCACGGGTCATAACCGCATGTGAGTGCTAACACCGCTGGAACAACACCAGCACCGAAGGGGAGACATACTGATAGGGAATCTAGATTGTGAGCCCCAATGGGGACAGTGACTATAATGTCTGTAAAGTGCTATGGAATCAATGGCACTATATAGTTACTTAATTTACTTAAATATAGGCGTTTTTATTTTCACGTGGCCAAATATTGGGAATGAGAAAGGGTTGTCCTAGTAACAGTCAAACCTGTTAAATAGAAAAAGAGCAATAAAAACTTTTTTGGGTCAGGGCAAGTTTTCGGCAAGCGCTGCCATTTTACCAAAACCAAATCATATTCCTTGTTAGAATTATATTCTGTGTACGATTTAAATACTTGAAGTCAAGCGGCGATTACCTTCTCTTCCTGCTTCACTAAATCTTCAGTGCTTGCCGAAAATTTGGCCTGGTCTGCAAAACCACTTAAAGGGAATCTGTCACCTACTTTTTCATATATAAGTTCCAGCCACCGCCATCAGTGGCTTATCTACAGCATTCTGTAATGGATAGGCGATAAATGTGTAATCCCATAGGTCTCACCATTGGGTCTCCCAGTGATCACAAAAAGGATGGTGGGGGGATTCATTTAAATGAAGTGGTGGTCACATGCGTACTACTGTTCTATTATTGGGTTTCCATCAGTCCCATAGACAATGAATGTAGTATTGCGAATGCAGGACCACCACATTGCTCCATTCAAACATTGGCAGTCTCAAACAGCAGGTCCTTGAGGTACCCACAGGGATCCTATGGGCAGTGATAAATGTAGTCTGTGATCCAACCAATATAAGGGGATTAATCTTGTGATGCTATTAGTAGAAGTTCTTAGTTTGAATCGTAAAAAATATCACAATATTCAGTGACACCGAGCCGTAAACAAAGAGCTTTTGGATCATTAATGGTCATGTACGGTAAATATTATGGAAAGGAATTGGATGTCATGTGCATTAGATTTTTTCCTCTAAATTCACAGAATACCTTGCCACTAGTCACTTGTAGTAATTTCAAGAGTCAGTGAGCAGTACAATGGTTAATCTATTAGGCTGCCCTCTTCAAAATTAAATTATACTCACCTAGCCAAGTAGGATAAAACTGATTAACTATGGATTGCTATCACTTAGCAACCTAGAAAAAACTGCAACAGTGCACCCCCTCCTTGTGAAACCCCAGCTTGATCCTCACTATACTGGTATGCTCACATCTGAATACATAAAGCAGCAGAGATCCTCAGCCAGAAAAGTTGGAGTGTCAGGCGAGTGTCATGCGTTTTTCTCACCTAGCATCAGCTGTAACATATAGTAATTCTCTGTCATTTAAATTTTATTAGTTAGAAAACTACCGTATATTTATAATCTGTATAAGAAATATGTCAGTGAGATACATAATCAGTGCTTTGCATGTGTAGTTTTCTGTACTTGTATTTAGCAAATAAATAAAGGAAAAAAAAATGGTGTGGGGACCCACTTACCGGATTTTTATTAACCCCAGAAAAGCGTATCTTTTACATGCGTCATTTCTAGAGCTTAGCCTCGGCGATGTGTAGATGGATGTATATGTATATATATATATATATATATATATATATATATATATATATATATATATATATATATATATATATATATATATATATATATATATATATATATATATATATATATATATATATATTTTTTTTTTTTTCAGGATGAGGGGGTCCCGGTAAAAATCGTGCGCTGGAGCCCATCAGGCTCTAGATACACCGCTGCAAGTACAGAATAAGAAATAAATAGTACAGACAAGCTTTCCTTTCACGAAATAATATTCACTTAAAAGGGACTTCCCAGACACTTCGCTATTTGCAATATAGTTTAAAATATATTGGTTCTCTAAGGGCTTACAATCAAATTATTTTAACCTAGGTTCAGAGAGATTAAAAGATTTTCTTTAAGGTCATGTAGCTACTGAGTAACTGAAATCCAGCCACTTCAAAGACAGCAAAATCACATTGCCTTAATGAAAGATCTTTACAGAGTTTACTAAAGGTTAAATGTATCAAAGGGTAAGACACTAAAAACAGCAGCTGAATAGGGGGATAATAGATCACTTCACAATTCATCCCAATATAAATATTTCTTTAGCTGGCAAACAGTCAAAATGGCAGAGCGCATTAGATCTAATCTGCTAGGCTACATTCCCAAGATATGTTTTTGGTGATTTTTTTATGCTGCATATTTTCGAAAAAATGCAAGTAAACTATTTTTCTTAATAGGTGCAGTAATGGTGCAGAAAATCTGCAACATCAAAAACTCACCAAAAGTGGGAACGTAGCCCTAGTGTCAGGACCGAAAGGCACATTCAAAAGTGCCAACTCTGCCCATTACAAACCTGCAGATTGTTTTATGCACTTGCATGTAGCCTTAAGGTACCGTCACACTCAGCAACTTTGCAAAGAGAACTACAACGATCCGTGACGTTGCAGCGTCCTGGATAGCGATCTCGTTGTGTTTGACACGCAGCAGCGATCTGGATCCCGCTGTGCCATCGCTGGTCGGAGCTAGAAGTCCAGAACTTTATTTCATCGCCGGGTCGGCGTGTATCGTCGTGTTTGACAGCAAAAGCAATGACGCCAGCAATGCCACACATGGAGCTATCAACCAGCGAGAACGAGAAGTGAGTGTTACATCACTGGATCGCTCCTGCATCGTTCTGGAGCTGCTGTGTTTGACGTCTCTACAGCGACCTAAACAGCGACGCTCCAGCGATCTAGTTTAGGTTGGCTCGTTGTCTATATCGCCGCAGCGACGCTGAGTGTGACGGTACCTTAAGTTTTACAGTTTGTCATCAGGTCAAAAAGTGGATAGTTTTCACCGTTTCCTGAGTATTCAATTGTTTAAACAAAAAAAATTATTTTGTCATACGGTTTCAGACATGTGGATCTTTTTATTTGGTGTTAATATTTATAGTCTTCACCTAGGGTGCATGGTTCATAAGATAATAATGCAGAGCAACCTAAAGACACGCCCCAGAGCATCCTGTGAGACACGCCCCAGAGCATCCTGTGAGACACGCCCCCTTGGAAAACACCCTAAAAATTTGCAGTGAAAAGCCCATATCTCCAGAAGAGCATTGCAGATTTAAAAAGCAAACTGGACA
This sequence comes from Ranitomeya variabilis, assembly GCF_051348905.1. NCBI lineage: Eukaryota > Metazoa > Chordata > Amphibia > Anura > Dendrobatidae > Ranitomeya > Ranitomeya variabilis. Next base: position 300,821,438 of record NC_135232.1, read on the forward strand.
GTTTGACCTAATCATCCTTCAAAAAAATGTGACCTTTTTTGCTCATTGATTGGGTGATTTCCAGCCCTTTGGTGCATTCTTCTTTCCATACCACTAGCCAATCTAAAAAGGATTTAAGCATTACAAACTTCAGTGATTATCAAGGCCTGTTGGACAATAACAGGTTGGTGACCTTCCCAATTTTTTTTTGGACTGACTGACCTTCATTTCTTAAAGTAATGATGGCCACTCTGTTACTTAAAATTTGTATTATGGCAAGAAAAAATGCAGCTAACAATCTATTCAGTAGCACTATCAGCTGTATATCCACCAGACTTCTGAACAACACAACTGATGGTCCCAACCCCATTTATAAGGCAAGAAATCCCACTTATTAAACCTGACAGGGCACACCTGTGAAGTGAAAACCATTCCCGGTGACTACCTCTTGAAGCTCATCAAGAGAATGCCAAGAGTGTGCAAAGCAGTCATCAAAGCAAAAAGGTGGCTGCTTTGAAGAACCTAGAATATAAGACATATTTTCAGTTTCACACTTTTTTTGTTAAGTATAAAATTCCACATGTGTTAATTCATAGTTTTGATGCCCTCAGTGTGAATGTACAATTTTCAGAGTCATGAAAATACAGAAAAATCTTTAAATGAGAAGGTGTGTCCAAACTTTTGGTCTGTACTATATCTCTATATATCTATCTAACAATATAAAAAATGGAACAGCACAAAATCTCTAATTAACTTTTCTTTGGGTGCAGAGCCCAAGACAACCTGTCCACTGATTGCTTTTAGTCCATATACTTAACAAAAAACAGGCAGCACTCCATATTCTTCAAAGTAATATGCAGGAATTTATTTAACCCACATCGTGCAACGTTTCGGCTCTGAATGAGCCTTTCTCAAGCAGTGAGTTTAGCTTTATAGTGTGTGTGTGTGTGTGTATGTGTGTATGTGTGTATGTGTGTATGTGTGTATGTGTGTGTATGTGTGTGTATGTGTGTGTATGTGTGTGTATGTGTGTGTATGTGTGTGTATGTGTGTGTATGTGTGTGTATGTGTGTGTATGTGTGTGTATGTGTGTGTATGTGTGTATATATATATATATATACACACTGTATAAAGCTAAACTCACTGCTTGAGAGAGGCTCATTCAGAGCCGAAACGTTGCACGGAGATGTGGGTTAAATAAATTTCTGCATATTACTTTGAAGAATATAGAGTGCTGCCTGTTTTTTGTGAAGTATATATCTATCTATATATCGCCCCCTATGTACCCCTTTAATACATAGTCTGTACCCCCATGCACGTATCCATCACACTCGCTCCCCCTCAGCTCTGTAGCTGCTCATTACTGATACTCAGTGCAGCGCTATTTTTTTCCTGCTCCTTCATTGACATTTTGGGATTTTCTTCTCCCAGAGAAACCACCAAAGTTTCCTGCACCCACTAGCTCATCCCACCTGCCTCAGGTCATATGGCCGTGACATCAGGTCAGGTCCTTCAGGTCCACTAGAGCTCAGCTTTTCCAGGCTTCCACGCTGGGCTGGAGCCACTGTTATGGTTCTCAATGGCAAGAGAACATAGCCCAGCAAACATAAGAACTAGCTCTTGGAAGGATGGAAACTAAACTGACCATGAACTAAACCTGCCGCACAACTAACAGTAGCCGGGTAGCGTAGCCTGCGTTTTATCCCTAGACGCCCAGCGCCGGCCGGAGGACTAACTAATCCTGGCAGAGGAAAATATAGTCCTGGCTCACCTCTAGAGAAATTTCCCCGAAAGGCAGACAGAGGCCCCCACAAATATTGGCGGTGATTTTAGATGAAATGACAAACGTAGTATGAAAATAGGTTTAGCAAAATTGAGGTCCGCTTACTAGATAGCAGGAAGACAGAAAGGGCACTTTCATGGTCAGCTGAAAACCCTATCAAAATACCATCCTGAAATTACTTTAAGACTCTAGTATTAACTCATAACATCAGAGTGGCAATTTCAGATCACAAGAGCTTTCCAGACACAGAAAAGAAACTACAGCTGTGAACTGGAACAAAATGCAAAAACAAACAAGGACTAAGTCCAACTTAGCTGGGAGTTGTCTAGCAGCAGGAACATGCACAGAAAGGCTTCTGATTACAATGTTGACCGGCATGGAAGTGACAGAGGAGCAAGGCTAAATAGCGACTCCCACATCCTGATGGAAACAGGTGAACAGAGAGGATGATGCACACCAGTTCAATTCCACCAGTGGCCACCGGGGGAGCCCAAAATCCAATTTCACAACAGTACCCCCCCCTCAAGGAGGGGGCACCGAACCCTCACCAGAACCACCAGGGCGATCAGGATGAGCCCTATGAAAGGCACGGACCAAATCGGAGGCATGAACATCAGAGGCAGTCACCCAAGAATTATCCTCCTGACCGTATCCCTTCCATTTGACCAGATACTGGAGTTTCCGTCTGGAAACACGGGAGTCCAAGATTTTTTCCACAACGTACTCCAACTCGCCCTCAACCAACACCGGAGCAGGAGGCTCAACGGAAGGCACAACCGGTACCTCATACCTGCGCAATAATGACCGATGAAAAACATTATGAATAGAAAAAGATGCAGGGAGGTCCAAACGGAAGGACACAGGGTTAAGAATCTCCAATATCTTGTACGGGCCGATGAACCGAGGCTTAAACTTAGGAGAAGAAACCCTCATAGGGACAAAACGAGAAGACAACCACACCAAGTCCCCAACACAAAGCCGAGGACCAACCCGACGCCGGCGGTTGGCAAAAAGCTGAGTCTTCTCCTGGGACAACTTCAAATTGTCCACTACCTGCCCCCAAATCTGATGCAACCTCTCCACCACAGCATCCACTCCAGGACAATCCGAAGATTCCACCTGACCAGAAGAAAATCGAGGATGAAACCCCGAATTACAGAAAAAGGGAGACACCAAGGTGGCAGAACTGGCCCGATTATTGAGGGCAAACTCCGCTAAAGGCAAAAAAGCAACCCAATCATCCTGATCTGCAGACACAAAACACCTCAAATATGTCTCCAAGGTCTGATTCGTCCGCTCGGTCTGGCCATTAGTCTGAGGATGGAAAGCAGACGAGAAAGACAAATCTATGCCCATCCTAGCACAGAATGCTCGCCAAAATCTAGACACGAATTGGGTACCTCTGTCAGAAACGATATTCTCCGGAATACCATGCAAACGGACCACATTTTGAAAAAACAGAGGAACCAACTCGGAAGAAGAAGGCAACTTAGGCAGGGGAACCAAATGGACCATCTTAGAGAAACGATCACACACCACCCAGATGACAGACATCTTCTGAGAAACAGGAAGATCCGAAATAAAATCCATCGAGATGTGCGTCCAGGGCCTCTTCGGGATAGGCAAGGGCAACAACAATCCACTAGCCCGAGAACAACAAGGCTTGGCCCGAGCACAAACGTCACAAGACTGCACGAAGCCTTGCACATCTCGAGACAGGGAAGGCCACCAGAAGGACCTTGCCACCAAATCCCTGGTACCAAAGATTCCAGGATGACCTGCCAACGCAGAAGAATGAACCTCAGAAATGACTTTACTGGTCCAATCATCAGGAACAAACAGTCTACCAGGTGGGCAACGATCAGGTCTATCCGCCTGAAACTCCTGCAAGGCCCGCCGCAGGTCTGGAGAAACGGCAGACAATATCACTCCATCCTTAAGGATACCTGTAGGTTCAGAATTACCAGGGGAGTCAGGCTCAAAACTCCTAGAAAGGGCATCCGCCTTAACATTCTTAGAACCCGGCAGGTAGGACACCACAAAATTAAACCGAGAGAAAAACAACGACCAGCGCGCCTGTCTAGGATTCAGGCGTCTGGCGGACTCAAGATAAATTAGATTTTTGTGGTCAGTCAATACCACCACCTGATGTCTAGCCCCCTCAAGCCAATGACGCCACTCCTCAAAAGCCCACTTCATGGCCAAAAGCTCCCGATTCCCAACATCATAATTCCGCTCGGCGGGCGAAAATTTACGCGAGAAAAAAGCACAAGGTCTCATCACGGAGCAATCGGAACTTCTCTGCGACAAAACCGCCCCAGCTCCGATTTCAGAAGCGTCGACCTCAACCTGAAAAGGAAGAGCAACATCAGGCTGACGCAACACAGGGGCGGAAGAAAAGCGGCGCTTAAGCTCCCGAAAGGCCTCCACAGCAGCAGGGGACCAATCAGCAACATCAGCACCCTTCTTAGTCAAATCAGTCAATGGTTTAACAACATCAGAAAAACCAGCAATAAATCGACGATAAAAGTTAGCAAAGCCCAAAAATTTCTGAAGACTCTTAAGAGAAGAGGGTTGCGTCCAATCACAAATAGCCTGAACCTTGACAGGATCCATCTCGATGGAAGAGGGGGAAAAAATATATCCCAAAAAGGAAATCTTTTGAACCCCAAAAACGCACTTAGAACCCTTCACACACAAGGAATTAGACCGCAAAACCTGAAAAACCCTCCTGACCTGCTGGACATGAGAGTCCCAGTCATCCGAAAAAATCAAAATATCATCCAGATACACAATCATAAATTTATCCAAATAATCACGGAAAATGTCATGCATAAAGGACTGAAAGACTGAAGGGGCATTTGAAAGACCAAAAGGCATCACCAAATACTCAAAGTGGCCCTCGGGCGTATTAAATGCGGTTTTCCACTCATCCCCCTGCTTAATTCGCACCAAATTATACGCCCCACGAAGATCTATCTTAGAGAACCACTTGGCCCCCTTTATGCGAGCAAACAAATCAGTCAGCAGTGGCAACGGATATTGATATTTAACCGTGATTTTATTCAAAAGCCGATAATCAATGCACGGCCTCAAAGAGCCATCTTTCTTAGCCACAAAGAAAAAACCGGCTCCTAAGGGAGATGACGAAGGACGAATATGTCCCTTTTCCAAGGACTCCTTTATATATTCTCGCATAGCAGCATGTTCAGGCACAGACAGATTAAATAAACGACCCTTAGGGTATTTACTACCCGGAATCAAATCTATGGCACAATCGCACTCCCGGTGCGGAGGTAATGAACCAAGCTTAGGTTCTTCAAAAACGTCACGATATTCAGTCAAGAATTCAGGAATCTCAGAGGGAATAGATGATGAAATGGAAACCACAGGTACGTCCCCATGCGTCCCCTTACATCCCCAGCTTAACACAGACATAGCTTTCCAGTCAAGGACTGGGTTATGAGATTGCAGCCATGGCAATCCAAGCACCAACACATCATGTAGGTTATACAGCACAAGAAAGCGAATAATCTCCTGGTGATCCGGATTAATCCGCATAGTTACTTGTGTCCAGTATTGTGGTTTATTGCTAGCCAATGGGGTGGAGTCAATCCCCTTCAGGGGTATAGCAGTTTCAAGAGGCTCCAAATCATACCCACAGCGTTTGGCAAAGGACCAATCCATAAGACTCAAAGCGGCGCCAGAGTCGACATAGGCATCCGCGGTAATAGATGATAAAGAACAAATCAGGGTCACAGATAGAATAAACTTAGACTGTAAAGTGCCAATTGAAACAGACTTATCAAGCTTCTTAGTACGCTTAGAGCATGCTGATATAACATGAGTTGAATCACCGCAATAGAAGCACAACCCATTTTTTCGTCTAAAATTCTGCCGTTCACTTCTGGACAGAATTCTATCACATTGCATATTCTCTGGCGTCTTCTCAGTAGACACCGCCAAATGATGCACAGGTTTGCGCTCCCGCAGACGCCTATCGATCTGGATAGCCATTGTCATGGACTCATTCAGACCCGCAGGCACAGGGAACCCCACCATAACATCCTTAATGGCATCAGAGAGACCCTCTCTGAAATTCGCCGCCAGGGCGCACTCATTCCACTGAGTAAGCACAGCCCATTTACGGAATTTCTGGCAGTATATTTCAGCTTCGTCTTGCCCCTGAGATAGGGACATCAAGGCCTTTTCCGCCTGAAGTTCTAACTGAGGTTCCTCATAAAGCAAGCCCAAGGCCAGAAAAAACGCATCCACATTGAGCAACGCAGGATCCCCTGGAGCCAATGCAAAAGCCCAATCCTGAGGGTCGCCCCGGAGCAAAGAAATCACAATCCTGACCTGCTGAGCAGGATCTCCAGCAGAGCGAGATTTCAGGGACAAAAGCAACTTGCAATTATTTTTGAAATTTTGAAAGCAAGATCTATTCCCCGAGAAAAATTCAGGCAAAGGAATTCTAGGTTCAGATATAGGAACATGAACAACAAAATCTTGTAAGTTTTGAACTTTCGTGGTGAGATTATTCAAACCTGCAGCTAAACTCTGAATATCCATCTTAAACAGGTGAACACAGAGCCATTCCAGGATTAGAAGGAGAGAGAGAGAGAAAGGCTGCAATATAGGCAGACTTGCAAGAGATTCAATTACAAGCACACTCAGAACTGAGAGAAAAAAAAAAAAAAAAAAAAAAATCTTCAGCAGACTTCTCTTTTCTCTCCTTTCTCTGTCAATTAATTTAACCCTTTTCGGCCGGTCAAACTGTTATGGTTCTCAATGGCAAGAGAACATAGCCCAGCAAACATAAGAACTAGCTCTTGGAAGGATGGAAACTAAACTGACCATGAACTAAACCTGCCGCACAACTAACAGTAGCCGGGTAGCGTAGCCTGCGTTTTATCCCTAGACGCCCAGCGCCGGCCGGAGGACTAACTAATCCTGGCAGAGGAAAATATAGTCCTGGCTCACCTCTAGAGAAATTTCCCCGAAAGGCAGACAGAGGCCCCCACAAATATTGGCGGTGATTTTAGATGAAATGACAAACGTAGTATGAAAATAGGTTTAGCAAAATTGAGGTCCGCTTACTAGATAGCAGGAAGACAGAAAGGGCACTTTCATGGTCAGCTGAAAACCCTATCAAAATACCATCCTGAAATTACTTTAAGACTCTAGTATTAACTCATAACATCAGAGTGGCAATTTCAGATCACAAGAGCTTTCCAGACACAGAAAAGAAACTACAGCTGTGAACTGGAACAAAATGCAAAAACAAACAAGGACTAAGTCCAACTTAGCTGGGAGTTGTCTAGCAGCAGGAACATGCACAGAAAGGCTTCTGATTACAATGTTGACCGGCATGGAAGTGACAGAGGAGCAAGGCTAAATAGCGACTCCCACATCCTGATGGAAACAGGTGAACAGAGAGGATGATGCACACCAGTTCAATTCCACCAGTGGCCACCGGGGGAGCCCAAAATCCAATTTCACAACAAGCCACACTCTCTGGTCCTTTCACTGGTGTTTATTTACTTCACAGTGGTACCAGCTGAGGACAATGACTGGGGAGTGCGATGGATGGGTCCTGTCCTGTTTGCACTGCGCATGGAAGCCTTTTTAGCGCTTGCCCAGTAGAAACTTCATGAGTGTGGGGAAAATTCATGGATGGTGCTTTTTTTCTGCCGGACACTACAGATGGAAGAGAAAAATATTGGGTTTTTATGGACGGTCCATAAATGTGTAGATGGTTGACAACCATGATTGAATCATCTAAACAACCTTGTGCAAAAGGCATTGTGAACAGAGTGGAAGCTGGTCAGCTGTGATATACAACCTGAACGGTGGATCCTGTGTTATCAGTTGGGTATAACGGTGTTACCTGTCATTGGCATCCTGTCTTATGATAATGAGACTTCTGAAAACTCTTCCCAAAGGAGGGGAAGTATGACTCAAATAGTGGCGAGTGTGAAACGTACATTTTTTTTTTTTTTTTTTAAATACATGATGATATGTAACAAAAAAAGGCCAAAAAAATGTTTTAAAATATTCAGTAAATCTAATGCTAAAAACTGATGTAAACCATAGGTCGTTTTCAGATAATACATTCCCTATGGTAATCCAGCAATCCGAAACACGGATTAGAGAATCATCGATGCGTTACAAATGGTAAACATACTATTACTAATAAAAAAAAGCTGTGCAATATGTCACACCAACTAATTAAAAGGGGTTTAAAGTACAGTTGATTAGGACATGTCTCAAGTTTTAATCAATGTGTCATTGCCCTCCATTGTCTGTCCTGGCGTCTTAGCTTTTAGCAAATGGGTTAAAGTTAGCCTTGTACAGTATGTGGCTGCTCGATTTACATAAAGAGAACCAGTTACTGTTGCATGCACCCGATGACAGAAGGAAGGAGTTATGTATCCGTAAGACAGAGGGCTGACATTGCTGTCAGGTTACGCACAGCACCAGAGGTAACACTCCACTTGTTCTGGAACTGAAATCTCAGGTTTTAAGAATAACAGAAGGGGTTGGGTGAAGATGTGCTTAGAAAATGCCATCAGCAATATCAGTCTTCATAAGAAGTGTTGTACAGGCACTAGATCCAGGGGGCCACATTCTATATAGAAGGGGTCAGGTGGGCTGCATTCCATATAAAAGGTATCAAGTGGGCTGCATTTCAGGGAGAAGGGATCAAGTGGGCTGCATTTCATATAGAGGGGGGTCAGATGGGCTGCATTTCATATAAAGGGGGACAGGTGGCCTGCAATTCATATAGAGGGGGTCAGGTGGGCTGCAATTCATATAGAACGGGCCAGGTGGGCTGCAATTCATATAGAATGGGTCAGGTGGGCTGCAATTCATATAGAATGGGTCAGGTGGGCTGCAATTCATATAGAAGGGGTGAGGTGGGCTGCATTTCATATAGAGGGGGTTAGGTCGGCTGCATTTCATATAGAGGGGGGGGGTCAGGTGAGCGGCATTTCACATAGACTGGTTAGGGTGAGGATGGGACACATATGGATTAAGATGCCACATATTCATGGAAAGATGTATCAGTATGGAGGCTTCTGGTGAATCGCTGCACTCATAAACCGGTCTTAATTTACATAACTATCCAAGAGTGCCATTAAACACAAGGTCATAATCTTTTACACGCTCTTCCCATCAATGACTCGCAGAGGACAATTTGCAGGAAAATCTTTAGCACAAAGGCTAATTTATGCATATTTTTTCTTGCAATATGAGCAATTAGCAACAGACAACTACCAGAATTGGAATAGATGTTTCCACTTTCACTACTATTATACAGAATACAAAGAATCCCCTTCACATATCTGATTGTGTTGGTAATACAATAGTGTAGTAATAGGTTGAAGGACTACTATAAGGATAATTACGGTACTGTTCAATGCAAAATTCAAAACAATTCAAGCATCTGAAGACACAATATAATTTATTCCTTGATAACAGGGTCAGACATTTAATTTTATGAAGTCCAATATTTTGTTTCCCTTGGAGATGAGCGGTGCCAGTACTGTCTCTGGCAGCCACATGTACGCAAGGTCAAGATGATAGGGCTTATTTATGGGGAGTATGGGGAGGAGGGCTGTTGTCTGGATAATCTTGTCTGTAGGTCTGCAATAAACATTTTCCTTGACTCCTTTCATACGTACTGAATAAGAGGCTCACAGTGACCCTGTTTGATGGGAGTCTCTTATAGGAAGCTATAATGTGAGAGGCTATGTCTCGAGCACAGGATCCCTTTAATAAAGGGCTGTAGGATTACAGTTGATATAAAAAAAATAAAAAAAAGAAAGATCTAGTTACTTGTTCGGTTAACGCACTGGCTGTACACTTTACTCACACTGGTAGCAGGAGAAGGGTCTGCTTCAATTCTGGTAAGTACATAAAAAGGTTAATGGCTAATACATACATCAAGAAATAAATATGATAGATGCGAGATGCAAATATGATAGATGCTACGTCAAAGACTGTAGCATTTTCCTCGAAAAAGGAAATCAGTTGCACTTACAAATATAATGATCTCAATTGACAATTTGCATACATATTGCTCATTTTAGCCCTTTTGTTCTTATATATTCCACAAATTCACCATTAAAGGGAATATGTCGGTTGATTTATGCTGCCCTCACTACGGGCAGCATGAATCAGAATCTAAGGGTACCGTCACACAGTACCATTTACATCGCTACGACGGCACGATTCGTGACGTCGCAGCGTCGTATGATTATCGCTCCAGCGTCGTAGATTGCGGTCACACGTTGCAATCACGGCGCTGGAGCGATGCCAAAGTCCCCGGGTAACCAGGGTAAACATTGGGTTACTAAGCGCAGGGCCGCGCTTAGTAACCCGATGTTTACCCTGGTTACCAGCGTAAACGTAAAAAAAACAAACAGTACATACTCACCATCTGATGTCCGTCAGGTCCCTTGCAGTCTGCTTCCCGCTGTGACTGTCTGCCGGCCGGAAAGTGAGAGCAGATCACAGCGGTGACGTCGCCGCTGCGCTCTGCTCTCACTTTCCGGCCGGATCTCAGTCAGAGCAGGAAGCAGACGGCAAAGGGACCTGACGGACATCAGATGGTGAGTATGTACGGTTTGTTTTTTTTACGTTTACGCTGGTAACCAGGGTAAACATCGGGTTACTAAGCGCGGCCCTGCGCTTAGTAACCCGATGTTTACCCTGGTTACCAGCGAACGCATCGCTGGATCGCTGTCACACACAACGATCCAGCGATGACAGCGGGAGATCCAGCGACGAAAGAAAGTTTCAAACGATGTGCTACGACGTACGATTCTCAGCTGGGTGCCTGATCGCAGTAGCGTGTCAGACACTGCAAGATCGTAACGATATCGCTACAACGTCACGAATCGTGCAGTCGTAGCGATAAAAATGCCACTGTGTGACGGTACCCTAACTGTGCTACTGCTGCCAGTGTCGCTTCAAAGACAACATACTTTTCACACGTTCAGTATTTGCTCAGTATTTTACCTCAGCATGTGCAAGCCAAAATCAGCAAAGGAACAATCAGAGGAAAAGTATAATAGAAACACGTCACCACTTCTGTATTTATCACCCACTCCTGGTTTTGGTTCACAAATACTGAGGGAAAATACTGACCAAATACTGAATGTGGGAACATGGTCTTCGAGCAGTGTTCTGTGACCGGTCCCCAGCAGCTTCTCCCCGCCACAGATCTCTTGGTGTGAGAATAGGGTGAGATCTGTCAGTCAGAGATTGAGTCAGGCACAGGCCACCAGGGACCAGCCACGGACTCATCATCCGAGACTCTTACGCCCCAGACGTCTCTTCACAATAGGTTTTGAATACGTACACTCCATAAATGGAATAAAAACACTTTTTTAAAAAAAAAATCTGCATGAATAGAACACGATATCTTGCTTCAAGACAGTTTAATGAGGGTTCTTTTATTAAGACAACGCTGAACTGGTGACTTTTTCAATAATAATCTGATCTGATATTTTTTTGTTACTTGGAAAAGTCGTCAGTACGGCATCGAAATGCATTGTCTTAATAATAGAACCCTCATCAAACCGTCCTGCAGCAAGGAAGAGGTTCCATTCGCGCAACCTATTTATAAAAGTGTTTTTATATCGTTTACAGAGACTTTACCGCAGCCACGAGACAGCAGCAGCTGGAACTTTCTAAAACAGGGGCACCAAACCATCCCCTAGGTGGGCAATGCCTTTTTCATTTATTCTCCCTCCCTAAATAGGGTCACCCTACTGTGTGCTCTCTCCCACAGCTTACCATACATTGAATATATACACAGCATACATAGCACAGCTATGCTATTGGTTCATTCACGCTGTCCGTGATTCAGGCAGCATAAATCAGACAGGCTCCCAAGAATCTGCACAATCTACCCAAATTATGATCATTTTAACAAGCACAGTATCACATACATTGCAGAAAGGGCCTCTTTTCCCCTGGTAGACTCGACTTACTAAGAAAAAAAAAGGAAAAAATACCTTCCAGACTGTTTTCACTATGTAAACATTATAATAGGTCATCCGAGCTGAAATACCTAAAGTACCTGCCTGTGGCAATCATTTCCACATCATCACACTGATGAGCTAGAGCTCAACCATGTTAATGGAAAACAAAAGAATTAAACTGCAAATATTAGATTATTTTAGTCTTGATCTACAAATCTCATTCCTCCGTTTCCTATATGACTGCTTCCTCATGACTTGGTGGTCTCCATACAATTCATGTGGGTTTAGATCTCGCTTTTCTATTACCGGTATATTCCTGTATAGACTAATAACTACACTGTGTTCCAAATTATTATGCAAATTGGATTCAAGTGTCAAAGATTTAATTGTTTTGTTTTTCAAATAAACTCGTGGATGGTATTGTGTCTCAGGGCTCAATGGATCACTGAAATCAATCTTAAACACATGGGATAATTAGTTTTCCAGGTGATTCTAATTAAAGGAAAACTACTTAAATATGATGTTCCACATTATTAAGCAGGCCACAGGTTTCAAGCAATATGAGAAATTAAAAGGGTCTCTCTGCTGCTGAAAAGCGTTAAATAGTGCAATGCCTTGGACAAGGTATGAAAACATTAGATATTTCACGAAAACTTAAGAGTGATCATCATACTTTGAAGAGTTTTGTGACTGAAACAGAGAACAGACAGAGTTCATGCAGATAAAGGCATAATGAGGAAGGTTTCTGCCAGACAAATTCATTGGATTAAGAAAGCAGCTGCCAAAATACCAACACAAAGCAGCAAACAGTTATTTGAAGCTGCTGGTGCCTCTGGAGTCCCTCGAACCTCAAGGTGTAGGATCCTTCACAGGCTTGCTGTGGTGCATAAACCTACTATTCGGCCACTCCTAAACAGTGTTCACAAGCAGAATCGGTTGCAGTGGGCCCAGACATACATGAAGACTAATTTTCAAACAGTCTTGTTTACTGAGGAGTGTCGAGCAACCCTGGATGGTCCAGATGGATGGAGTAGTGGATGGTTGGTGGATGGCCACCATGTCCCAACAAGGCTGCGACGTCAGCAAGGAGGTGGAGGAGTCATGTTTTGGGCTGGAAACATGGGGAAACAGCTGGTAGGGCCCTTTAAGGTTCCTGAAGGTATGAAAATGACCTCTGCAAAGTATATTAGAGTTTCTGACTGACAACTTTCTTCCATGGTATAAAAAGCAGAAACGTGCCTTCAGGAGCAAAATCATCTTCATGCTGACAATGCACCATCTCATGCTGCAAAGAATACCTCTGAGTCATTGGCTGCTATGGCCATAAAAGGAGATAAACTCATGATGTTGCCACCATCTTCCCCTGACCTCAACCCTATAGAGAACCTTTGGAGTATCATCAAGCAAAAGATCTATGAGGGTGGGAGGCAGTTCACATCAAAACAGCAGCTCTGGGAGGCTATTCCAACTTCATGCAAAGAAATACAAGCAGAAACTCTACAAAAACTCAAGTTCAATGGATGCAAGAATTGTGAAGGTGATATCAAAGAAGGGTTCCTATGTTAACATGTAACTTGGCCTGTTAGGATGTTTTGGAGTTAAATAGCTTTTTTGTTCAGTAAATGTGACCCCCTAATGCTGCAAATTCCACAAATGAGCATTTTCAGTTATTTAAAACATATCAAATGTTTAGAAATTCTACTGTGCCTAATAATTTGGAACAGTGCATTTTGCGTTTTTATTCATTTTGGAGATTATACTGTTATCATTGGGAGGTTTCTTCAGTAAAATTCGATGTATACTCTAACGGGTGATTACTTTTATTAGACTGTCATTTGCACAGACCATTTAGGAAAATCCGAGAAAAATGTCATTTGCATAATAATTTGGAACATAGTGTACGAACCATTCCTGACCTTATAATTTTTTTCTGATACAAGTTTCTAGAACATAAGATACTGATTAAAATGATTACCATATAATTCCATCTTTTTATGCAAAGATCCCACTCTGCATTATTATCTACTGTAAGATATTATACATTTCCCATATCATTGTTCATATAACATCCTATAAGGGACAACATCAATAATTAAGTAAAAACAAGCTTTAGATATGTAATGTTGTACTACTGAAGTAAGGGTACCGTCACACAGTGGCATTTTCATCGCTACGACGGCACGATTCGTGACGTTGCAGCGTCGTATGATTATCGCTCCAGCGTCGTAGACTGCGGTCACACGTTGCAATACACGGCGCTGGAGCGATAATTTCATGACGTATTTGCGATGTAGAAGCCGTTGGTTACTGTGCGCACATCGTATACAACCTGTGTCACACGATGCAATCATGCCGCCACAGCGGGACACTAGACGACGAAAGAAAGTTTCAAACGATCTGCTACGACGTACGATTCTCAGCGGGGTTCCGGATCGCAGTAGCGTGTCAGACACAGCGATATCGGAACGATATCGCTAGAACGTCACGAATCGTGCCGTTGTAGCGATGAAAATGCCACTGTGTGACGGTACCCTTAGTGTGAGCAAGGCCAATATTAACGTGTGTGTGTGTGTGTGTGTGTGTGTGTGTGTGTGTGTGTGTGTGTGTGTGTGTGTGTGTGTGTGTGTGTGTGTATGTGTGTATGTATATACACACACTTCTTATATACTGTAGATGACTTATCTAATTTTTCATGACCCAAAGCACATTGAAAATGACATTTGTATTTATTCAGTTGCTTTTTATCATCAATTACTGTAAGTACATGTCCAAAAAAATAATTTCCCTATCTCTCACTATCCACATTAATGTATTGAAAGCTGACCCAACTAAAGGTGTGATGCGGAGTCCAGAGTTTTCCTTGGAGGCAGGCATCAGTAGAATAAAAATAAAAAAAAATAAAAATAAAAAGAAATCAGGCTGTACGTTTTCAATATGCCTGATCCTTTTGTTCTTAAAGCGAACCCATCACCATGTCTAAAGTAGGCAGCTTTTGGTATTTTATTCTAGCTGCTCCCATGACTATTCCATTTCTTTGTATTTTTTTCTTAAATTTTTGCATCGTACTAAAGATATAGTCCCTGTTATGTAGTGATAATTTTTATGGTCTTTACTAAGAGGGCGTTATCATAGTGTAATAATGCAGATCCGCCTAAAGACATGCCTACAGATAATCTTAGCCACGCCACCTCTTGCAAAAACCATAAAAATTAGAACAATATTGAAAGGTCCTTATCTCTAGAACCATTTGGTGGATTTAAAAGATACAAAAACTCAGGGGAGCAGCGGAAAACAAATAAGCACAAAAACTGGTCCATTTGTACCTGAGGGGCGATAAGCACCATTCCAGGCTTATTCCCTTCGACTCATGGAGAACACTATGCTCACTTGGCTGAGTTGGGGTCAGTTTTGTATGGAGTGGGTCATGGGAGACGTGACCCACCCTTACGATTGGTTGAAGCTATTCAGAATGTATATAGTCAGCCTAAGGCCATATTCATAGAAAGCTAATGGACCAATCAGTTGATTTTTTGAGGTTTGGGTAAAAAAATGCAGCACTCGGTAAAAAAAAAAAAAAAAAAAAGCAACCGCAGGGGGTTCAGATGCTTAGCAGGTTAAATTTAGTGTCAACCTTCAAGCCAATCATATACTCAGCATATGCTTTATAAAACTCAATTTCTAAACTATAGGTTCACTAAATAGCGATGTCAGTTTATATGGATAGTTTATAAAGGATAGTTGGAGATGTTGCCAAGTATATACACGTACAGTTAACGATCCTGCATATTAACAAGCTGAACAAATACTATATGCACAATATAAATCCCCTATAGCCGTTCACCTTTAGACCATTTATTTTCCTAAGAGTTAACACAGATACCCTCTCCCAGGATTCTCAGCCTCCTCTTCTTTGGAAATGGTTACTAGGCCATATGCCATTAAGCCCTTTCATTTCCTCTCCGCCTTGTTATCTGTTTGGAGGTTGAAAGGCAGAACAGAGTTTTATTGTGTCTACCTTCATAAGCAAAACAAGGGCAGACAAAAGAAGGAATGACCCATCTGCAGGCTCATCAAGATGCCTACTAATCTGACTGTTCCCATTAAATCTCCAGCTAAGCAAACACAAACTAAACCCATCATGGTAGCTATTAGCAGAAGAAGAAACGCAGGACTATTAAGACAGCATACAGATGTCACTTCTAAAAATGCAGACACCTAAATACAGAGTTTAGAAGAGAAATAGAGCATTAATATACACCTCTGGCTACAATGTATATAGAAATATTCCGGTTCTGGAGAACATCATCCCTATACAAGTATATCACACACAGGGATTCTCTTCTGGAAGAATTGAATTTTAGGATTCGATATTTCCCGTTTCCATCCTAGCACCAAGGTATCAGTAGGGAAACGCAACGCTCAGGTCAACATCCAGATAATGAATTCACTTATATGGAAAGATTCATCCATTAAAACTTATTGACCTTCTGAGAATGGACAGATTAAACACACCTAAAGCATTATGTGAACCCAAAACTGACCTTTATACCCTGCCATGGAAAATAGGGACATTAACTACAAACTGTAGCTTCTCACTGTCGATCATGAAAGGCAGAGTCATTCAGAGTTGAGGGTCTCGGTGAGCTACACCTCATGTCTCTCCCTAAGGGTAGAAAGTTTTTTGTTTTTTTAACATAGAAACAAAAATGATTCATAATAGGAATATATGCCATATAAGACTATATAGCCTTACCTCCGTTATAATTAGCTAAAAATATAAATATAGTCATAGTCTGGCCATCAGCCAGTCATCAACATTTATGTAACCCGACCTGTCAAAATGCCATAATTTACGATTTCCACTAATAACACGTAAACTGAAAAAAGTGCATGCTAGGACTTTTGCCGCAGCTGGAGAATGACATTACTTACACACAATTCTTCTCGCACTCCATTTGCCTATTTCCTTTGATGTGCAAGGACTACCTGGAGACCATTCAGACCAAGGTCAAGGCCACCACAGTAATAAATCCATTCCATTTGTTTCATAGATTCACAGGTTTCTAAAGAATATTCTCACCCATAAACTAACTTCCTAGCCTCATGGCAGGAAACTGCAGACCTTTTTTTTACTACTCAACAGGTGGGAAGGGCATTGAAGTTCACAGTCCATCCCTTTATCCAATCACTGCACATGTTAGGGATGAAGAACAGAATGTCATGTGCAGGATGATGACCCATTGCCATCCACCAGGGATTAGCAATGGTGTGTCATGGATAAACCTGACATGGCACGGATGGACCTAAAATGTAATTTTTTTGTGTGTGTAAATTACTTAAATTCCATTATTTTACTCCCCTTACTATAAATTACACATTGTTAAACTGAAAGACAGGATGAAAAGGCACAAAATATATTGATATTATCTAATACAAACTAATTAATCCTTTTCACTAGGGGCCAAAATGTAAGAAAAAAAACAAACACTTTATTTCCCTGAAATAATAAGAACAGTGGAAATAAGGTAAATATTTGCCGATGAAGAGGAAAAATAAAAAGGTATTAAATATTAAAATTATATATATATATATATATATATATATATATATATATATATATATATATATAACATTAATGCTAAATGCAAAATACTAAAGTAAAATAGTAATGTATGATTATGTCCTGAAGAGGATTATTTATACGGGTGCAAGAATAACATCAAATGATTACCATCAGCCCTGAAACACAAAACCAACCAGAGGAAGAAAAACACAACATAGAAATCCTGTTTTATACACAACTATGTGATCAAATCAGCACAAGGGTCATATATTCAGACAGTACTTAAATTGACATTATTCTGTCCTTGACCCTCAAGGAACAGGGTAAACACTATAATCCCCATTACTTCTGAACTGAACGCCTTTTTTATTCCCATCATATTTATCCGACTTGTTTGACCCTATATTTATAGACATAGTTTGCATAGGAGAACAATTCAAATGCAGGCATAAAACTAAACAATGCAAGATCAATTGTCATCTAAGGCTAGACATTCCTCCTTCCTCATACTCAAAGATACAGTCTCAATGTGTCTTGTGAGATGGAAACTGAGTCATCTCAACTTTCCAGAAGAAGGACATTAAATGGCTTCAAGCCACTACTGAGAAGTTGACAGGCACACAATGATATACAACACCATTGCCTTTGCTTGCAAATATTTACATTTTGTTCTATAGAATGAGGGTTCAGCAAAGATTACAGCAAATCCCTAGCACTAAATCCTATGGGACAAAAGGCCTAATGACCTACCCCCTTCTTTGCCACTCTATTCGGCCCTAGTATAAAGGATCCAGGTTTTTAAGAGAATATAAAGTGCGACAAGTCTAGGAAATGGTCTTTTTTTTCTATTTTACAAACACACGTCCATATATATGTATTTAGTGTAAATATTACAATAATAAAGCTACAATAATTGAAGATCACAGACTAGGAAGCACTGGAATAAAGTGCATATCCCTGGCATCAGCAGGTTCTTACAATCACAGTATTAAAATATCAATAAAGGATCAGTCTGATTGTTAGTTTGTTCACTGTAAGTGATATTTGTATTTTGATGTAACCCGTCTCATGCACAGCACCATGGAATTAATGGTGCTTTATAAAAAATATTATTATTATTATTATTATTATTATTATTAATAATAATTAAAATATTCCCAGAATTATTATTAAACACAAGACATTGTAGCGATACGTATCAATAATAAAACCAAATCTAAATACAGGAGTTCAGAATAAAAAATAAGATGTTTCCAATAATTCTACACAGATGGATAACGATTAAGATAAAGTAACTAGTTGAAACCAGCATTCATAAGAAGAAGATAGCTGGGAGGAAAAGCCACCATCTGCTCTATTCTAATATTCTAAATGGGGAAATATTTACCATAAATCTCCTTTTTTTTCCTGCTTTCCTGCCTTTGATCCAGGAAAAAGAAAAAATAAAGTCTTTGCAGGACTCTTAAAACTCAATCCAAGCCATAAGGTCTGGAGAAATATTCCTTAGAGATCCCGGGGGTGAGAGCCTTGGGATGGGAAGGAGCATCCAGGGAGCCGGTCGTGTCTCTAGGAAGCATCAATTGTCTGAGGGGTCGTGTAGTGTTCCTGCATCGCCTCGTCCCATTAATCCGAGGGGCAGATACACCAGAAAGAAGGAGCAGGAGCTTGTAGGTTCCAGGGCAGAGCCTCGGTGCCTTATTAATCGGGATGTCTTCTCTCCTCAGCAGTGAGAATCCAATCTCTTTCCCAGCCTCGGGGGCAGCACTTTCAGATCACGGTGACAGCAGAAAATCAGGAAAACAAGACAAAAATGAATGGAAATATTAACAGGAAAGAAAGGGAAATGTCTTTGTTATCAGGGTTCTTGTAAACTCCAGGCTGAGGACAGAAGTGATCGGCGGAGACGGAGGAGGTGGGAGCCACCGCGGCTGCTGCAGATAATAAATATTACCGGGAGAAGTGCAGACCGTGCCGCGACCCAGAGCTGCAGACGAACAGTGTCCTCTGCTGGGCGCTACATCCCCTCGCGGACGGCTGGCAGCCGCTCCTATCCTTGCCGGGGTTCAGCGGCAGGTTCCCCACCGAGCACAGCGCCGACCGTGCAGAGAGTGATGGATGAGCCGGAGGGATGTGCGCCCATGCAGCGGCGGCTCAGCCACAGGGACCTCTCTGCTGCTCTGCACGTCGGGAACTGACAGGGAAGCAGAACGGTGCTTCTGTCTCTGCGCCGATCGCCACGCCCCCGGCACGCCTACACGGGAGTAGCGGCCAATAGGCGATGAGTACAGGCAGTGGGCGGGTCAGCGGTGGGCGGAGAGGTGGGAAGCTTTTCAGCACTGGGAACTCTCAATCTTGTTTGATGCTGCTGTAAGTACTGTACAACAAATGCTGTGTAATATGTCCGGTGTACACACATATATACGGTCTATACACCGTGTACACACACATATACGGTCTATACACAGTGTACACACACATATACGGTATATACACAGTGTGCACACACATATACGGTATATACACCGTGTACACACACATATACGGTATATACACAGTGTACACACACATATACGGTATATACACAGTGTGCACACACATATACGGTATATACACCGTGTACACACACATATACGGTCTATACACCGTGTACACACACATATACGGTATATACACAGTGTGCACACACATATATACGGTATATACACCGTGTACACACACATATACGGTATATACACAGTGTACACACACATATTCGGTATATACACGGTGTACACACACATATTCGGTATATACACAGTGTACACACACATATTCGGTATATACACCGTGTACACACACATATACGGTATATACACCGTGTACACACACATATACGGTATATACACCGTGTACACACACATATACGGTATATACACCGTGTACACACACATATTCGGTATATACACCGTGTACACACACATATACGGTATATACACCGTGTACACACACATATACGGTATATACACAGTGTACACACACATATTCGGTATATACACGGTGTACACACACATATTCGGTATATACACCGTGTACACACACATATACGGTATATACACCGTGTACACACACATATACGGTATATACACCGTGTACACACACATATACGGTATATACACAGTGTACACACACATATTCGGTATATACACGGTGTACACACACATATTCGGTATATACACGGTGTACACACACATATTCGGTATATACACGGTGTACACACACATATTCGGTATATACACAGTGTACACACACATATTCGGTATATACACCGTGTACACACACATATACGGTATATACACCGTGTACACACACATATACGGTATATACACCGTGTACACACACATATACGGTATATACACCGTGTACACACACATATACGGTATATACACAGTGTACACACACATATTCGGTATATACACCGTGTACACACACATATACGGTATATACACCGTGTACACACACATATACGGTATATACACAGTGTACACACACATATACGGTATATACACAGTGTACACACACATATTCGGTATATACACGGTGTACACACACATATTCGGTATATACACGGTGTACACACACATATTCGGTATATACACCGTGTACACACACATATACGGTATATACACCGTGTACACACACATATACGGTATATACACCGTGTACACACACATATACGGTATATACACCGTGTACACACACATATACGGTATATACACAGTGTACACACACATATTCGGTATATACACGGTGTACACACACATATTCGGTATATACACGGTGTACACACACATATTCGGTATATACACGGTGTACACACACATATTCGGTATATACACAGTGTACACACACATATTCGGTATATACACCGTGTACACACACATATACGGTATATACACCGTGTACACACATATACGGTATATACACCGTGTACACACACATATACGGTATATACACAGTGTACACACACATATTCGGTATATACACGGTGTACACACACATATACGGTATATACACAGTGTACACACACATATACGGTATATACACCGTGTACACACATATACGGTATATACACAGTGTACACACACATATACGGTATATACACCGTGTACACACACATATACGGTATATACACGGTGTACACACACATATACGGTATATACACAGTGTACACACACATATTCGGTATATACACCGTGTACACACACATATACGGTATATACACCGTGTACACACACATATACGGTATATACACCGTGTACACACACATATTCGGTATATACACCGTGTACACACATATACGGTATATACACAGTGTGCACACACACATATATACGGTATATACACCGTGTACACACACATATTCGGTATATACACAGTGTGCACACACATACAGTGGGGCAAAAAAGTATTTAGTCAGTCAGCAATAGTGCAAGTTCCACCACTTAAAAAGATGAGAGGCGTCTGTAATTTACATCATAGGTAGACCTCAACTATGGGAGACAAACTGAGAAAAAAAAATCCAGAAAATCACATTGTCTGTTTTTTTATCATTTTATTTGCATATTATGGTGGAAAATAAGTATTTGGTCAGAAACAAACAATCAAGATTTCTGGCTCTCACAGACCTGTAACTTCTTCTTTAAGAGTCTCCTCTTTCCTCCACTCATTACCTGTAGTAATGGCACCTGTTTAAACTTGTTATCAGTATAAAAAGACACCTGTGCACACCCTCAAACAGTCTGACTCCAAACTCCACTATGGTGAAGACCAAAGAGCTGTCAAAGGACACCAGAAACAAAATTGTAGCCCTGCACCAGGCTGGGAAGACTGAATCAGCAATAGCCAACCAGCTTGGAGTGAAGAAATCAACAGTGGGAGCAATAATTAGAAAATGGAAGACATACAAGACCACTGATAATCTCCCTCGATCTGGGGCTCCACGCAAAATCCCACCCCGTGGGGTCAGAATGATCACAAGAACGGTAAGCAAAAATCCCAGAACCATGCGGGGGGACCTAGTGAATGAACTGCAGAGAGCTGGGACCAATGTAACAAGGCCTACCATAAGTAACACACTACGCCACCATGGACTCAGATCCTGCAGTGCCAGACGTATCCCACTGCTTAAGCCAGTACATGTCCGGGCCCGTCTGAAGTTTGCTAGAGAGCATTTGGATGATCCAGAGGAGTTTTGGGAGAATGTCTTATGGTCTGATGAAACCAAACTGGAACTGTTTGGTAGAAACACAACTTGTCGTGTTTGGAGGAAAAAGAATACTGAGTTGCATCCATCAAACACCATACCTACTGTAAAGCATGGTGGTGGAAACATCATGCTTTGGGGCTGTTTCTCTGCAAAGGGGCCAGGACGACTGATCCCGGTACATGAAAGAATGAATGGGGCCATGTATCGTGAGATTTTGAGTGCAAACCTCCTTCCATCAGCAAGGGCATTGAAGATGAAACGTGGCTGGGTCTTTCAACATGACAATGATCCAAAGCAGACCGCCAGGGCAACGAAGGAGTGGCTTCGTAAGAAGCATTTCAAGGTCCTGGAGTGGCCTAGCCAGTCTCCAGATCTCAACCCTATAGAAAACCTTTGGAGGGAGTTGAAAGTCCGTGTTGCCAAGCGAAAAGCCAAAAACATCACTGCTCTAGAGGAGATCTGCATGGAGGAATGGGCCAACATACCAACAACAGTGTGTGGCAACCTTGTGAAGACTTACAGAAAACGTTTGACCTCTGTCATTGCCAACAAAGGATAGATTACAAAGTATTGAGATGAAATTTTGTTTCTGACCAAATACTTATTTTCCACCATAATATGCAAATAAAATGATAAAAAAACAGACAATGTGATTTTCTGGATTTTTTTTTCTCAGTTTGTCTCCCATAGTTGAGGTCTACCTATGATGTAAATTACAGACGCCTCTCATCTTTTTAAGTGGTGGAACTTGCACTATTGCTGACTGACTAAATACTTTTTTGCCCCACTGTATATATACGGTATATACACTGTGTACACACATATATACGGTATATACACCGTGTACACACATATTCGGTATATACACCGTGTACACACACATATACGGTATATACACCGTGTACACACACATATTCGGTATATACACCGTGTACACACACGTATTCGGTATATACACAGTGTGCACACACACATATATACGGTATATACACCGTGTACACACACATATTCGGTATATACACAGTGTGCACACACACATATATACAGTATATACACCGTGTACACACATATATACGGTATATTCACCGTGTACACATACATATTCGGTATATACACCGTGTACACACATATATACGGTATATACACCGTGTACACACATATATACGGTATATACACCGTGTACACACATATATACGGTATATACACCGTGTACACACTTATATACGGTATATACACCGTGTACACACACATATTCGGTATATACACCGTGTACACACACATATTCGGTATATACACAGTGTGAACACACACATATATACGGTATATACACCGTGTACACACACATATTCGGTATATACACCGTGTACACACACATATTCGGTATATACACCGTGTACACACATATATACGGTATATACACCGTGTACACACATATATACGGTATATACACCGTGTACACACACATATTCGGTATATACACAGTGTGCACACATATATACGGTATATACACCGTGTACACACACATATTCGGTATATACACAGTGTGCACACACACATATATACGGTATATACACCGTGTACACACACATATTCGGTATATACACAGTGTGCACACACACATATATACGGTATATACACCGTGTACACACACATATACGGTATATACACCGTGTACACACACATATACGGTATATACACCGTGTACACACACATATTCGGTATATACACAGTGTGCACACACATATATACGGTATATACACCGTGTACACACACATATTCAGTATATACACAGTGTGCACACACATATACGGTATATGCACCGTGTGCACACATATATATGGTATATACACCGTGTACACACATATATACGGTATATACACCGTGTACACACACATATTCGGTATATACACCGTGTACACACACATATACGGTATATACACCGTGTACACACACATATACAGTATATACACCGTGTACACACACATATACGGTATATACACCGTGTACACACATATTCGGTATATACACAGTGTGCACACACATATATACGGTATATACACCGTGTACACACACATATTCGGTATATACACTGTGCACACACATATATACGGTATATACACTGTGTACACACATATACGGTATATACACAGTGTACACACACATATACGGTATATGCACCGTGTACACACACATATATACGGTATATACACCGTGTACACACACATACGGTATATACACAGTGTACTCACATATACAGTATATACACCTTGTACACACACATATACGGTATATACACAGTATATACACCGTGTACACACACATATACGGTATATACAGTGTACTCGCTTATATATGGTATATACACCATGTACACACATATACGGTATATATGGATCACCCCCACGTTAAGGGCAATGGGGTACTCGGTACCGGGTCCTTCGGTTCAGGGGATGTCACGGTGGCCTGACCCGGTCCGTGGCCCTTTGAGGGACGTCCAATGAAAAGGAAAGTTTGTATGATGCTCGTGACGCCACCTGTGGTATTCGGTCAGGGTGACCGACGCTGCTTAGGGGTCCGCTGGGGTGATGTTATGGCAGCTAGATGGTATACCTTCCCACAGGTCAAGTATGTCCCCAGGGCTTCCCAGAGTGTAGATGGTGGATGGTGTGAGGTGCAGTGAAGAACGAGGACACAAGGTTGCAGTCTCTTTACCTTTACTGAAGGCTTCAGTGTCCACAGTCCTGGGCACCGGATTACGGGGTAGGCAGAGTCCGGCCGGTCTGAAGGCAATTCCAGAGTCTCCTTATCCAGGTGGAATGCAATAGCCTTCCTATGCGCACAGTAACACAGTAGGTCCCTATTTGCTTAAGCTCCAATGAAGTCCTTGTCATGATATGTACTTTTGCCCTGTCCTGTATTTGAATAATATGCCATTTGATGTATGTAACTGTTCTCTGGTTTCTATTAGCTGTAATTTATGTATTTTCTTGTGCTGGGAGTTCACCTGTAACAATATTTCTCCTTCCCCCAATACTTGCAGCCCTAAGCTATAATGTAATTAAGCTTTGTCATCATCACCAGTGAAGGAATAGCCATTCTTCCTCACAGCAGGTGGCTAGTCAAATGTACATACTACATAGACTAAGTGGAGCCGACCAGTCTAGAATCTTCTGATGGACCCAACCATTGAATAGAAGGTGTGACCCCTACCCCCTTCATGGGCGGATCCCAGGAGCTCAGACAATCCATTCTTATTTTGAGATCAGATGTGAGTTGATCCTTGAAGGAGAAGGAGTGGGGATTCTTAGCTGAGGCAAGACCCCACGTCCATCTGGGACTGCGGAAGCGAACGGGGCGAGACTTGAGCTGAGGACATATCTCGTCGTTCGTGAGATTGTTTTGGGATCCCTTGGACTCGTGTGGACTATTGCTTTGTTAGCTGGCAAAAAAAAAAACCTATGCATGCAAGGTATTGGTCGATATTATGGCCACAATATTTAAGCTGCCAACCCGCATCAAGGGTCCTTCCATTTTGGCAGTCCTAATCTAAAAAAAACACCATAAGAGGAAAGACCTCCACTATTCCAAACAAACAAACAAAAAAAAAACAGTATACAGGCAGAGATGCTTACCTGTTCAAGGCCTCCAACAATTGCACTAACCAAGGTGCAGGGGACCCAAGTTAAGATGGCAAATACACAGGTGCAATAATACCGATGTAATGTAAGGACCCTTGACGCGGGTTGGCAGCTTAAATATTGTGGCCATAATATCGACCAATACCTTGCATACATTGTTATGTTTTTGGTGCACTGTATATTTTTCCAGGGTGCGGCTGGGCCCTAGATGGCTCTGTACACTGTGGCCTCTGTTCACATAGGATGCATTATGGTGAGCCCGCTACATGGCGTCATTAATAGGCTTTGAGCCATATACTTTGCATTCCTGTGTGAACACGCCACATACAGACTACTTGTTTGCACAGGTGCACCCAGAGGTGTATCTAGCCTTTCCTGCACCCGGGGCAAAAGATCAGTTCGGCGCCCCCCCTCCCCTCCCCCATTTGAACATTAAGTCTATGGGGGCATAGATCTGGACAGTATGGGGGCACAGATCTGGACAGTATGGGGGCACAGATCTGGACAGTATAGGGGGCACAGTGTCATGATATGTACTTTTGCCCTGTCCTGCATTTGAATAATATGCCATTTGATGTATGTAACTGTTCTCTGGTTTCTATTAGCTGTAATTTATGTATTGTATTTTCTTGTGCTGGGAGTCACCTGTAACAATGTCTCCTTCCCCCAATACTTGCAGCCCTAAGCTATAATGTAATTAAGCTTTGTAAACAACACTAGTGAAGGAATAGCCATTCTTCCTCTCAGCAGGTGGCTAGTCAAATGTACATACATCATAGACTAAGTGGAGCCGACCAGAATAGAATCTTCTGGTGGACTCAGCCATTGAATAGAAGGTGTGACCCCTACCCCCTTCATGGGCGGATCCCAGGAGCTCAGACAATCCATTCTTATTTTTTGAGATCAGATGTGAGTTGATGCTGGAAGGAGAAGGAGTGGGGATTCTTAGCTGAGGCAAGACCCCACGTCCATCGGTGACTGCGGAAGTGAACGGGACGAGACTTGAGTTGAGGACATATCTCGTCATTTGTGGGATTGTTTTGTGATCCCTTGGACTCGTGTGGACTATTGTTTTGTTAGCTGGCACAAGGATTATCGGGAGGTGCCCCCAAACCTGTTCCGTTGGACAAATTGTGGACTCTGTAGATCTACCTGCATGTGTTGTTCCAGCGTTCTTGATAATAAATCTGTGGAATCATCCCTTGGCCTGTTGTCCCTTCTTGCTCTGCCATACACCCCGTCACACACAGATCTGGACAGTATGGGGGCACAAATCTGGACAGTATGGGGGCACAAATCTGGACAGTATGGGGGCACAAATCTGAACAGTTTGGGGGCACAGATCAGGACAGTATGGGGGGCACAAATCTGGACATTATGGGGGCACAAAGCACAAATCTGGACATTATGGCCCATACTGTCCAGATTTGTGCCCCCATACTTTCCAGATTTGTGCCCCCATACTATCCAGATTTGCGCCCCCATACTGTCCAGATTTGTGCCCCCTATGGGGGCACAGATCTGGACAGTATGGGGGCACAGATCTGGATAGTATGGGGGCACAAATCTGGACATATGGGGGCACAAATCTGGACAGTATGGGGGCACAAATCTGGATATTATGGCCTATACTGTCCAGATTTGTGCCCCCATAATGTCCAGATCTGTGCCCCCATCACAGTCGTCAGACTCATTCTCACAACAGTGAGTGAGTGAGTCTGACAGTCTCGTCACATACCCAGTTTACAACTTGCCCCTGCCCTGGCCGCTGCTGAGCGCTCCCTCCCCCTCCTCCTACAGTGTGAGTGACTACTACACACGAGCACACTCACTGCATGACGACACCTGAACCCCGAACGAACGAACCGAGTCTCGGTCACCGGCGCTGCGGTGCAACGAACGACCAACGAAGCAGCCTGCCTGTGTGATGTGTCACACGCTCAGACTGTGACGTCGGTCAGCCGCAGCCGCTGCTGGCGCTTCCCTGATGCGGAAGTGGCCCAGCAGTCAGTGCCTGAGCCTCTCAGCGGGTGTGCAGCCGGCCAGGCGCTTAAGACTGAGAAGGAAGGGGCTCCTTCCTTGAAGCAAGCGAACCTCCAGCGGCCGGCGGGTACTGTCTGACTCACTGTACTAGCGCTGCGCAGCAGGCAGCACGCACAGGCACACATGACACATTGCACGGGATTATCTCACTGCGGGGGGCGGGCCGCGGGCGGCAGAATGTGCCGGGCGCCGATGAGGAGCCTGGCTTTTGACAGCTGCAATGCCGCATCACATCATCAATTCAGGCGGCCCCGCTGGCGCCCCCTGTCAGCTGCGCCCGGGGCAAATGCCCCGCCTGCCCCCCTGGATACGCCACTGGGTGCACCAAACGGCCAATTCCTGATTGTAGGGTGGCTGCATTATCGGTATTATTGCACCTGTGTATTTGACATCTTAACTTGGGTCCCCTGCACCTTGGTTAGTGCAATTGTTGGAGGCCTTGAACAGGTAAGCATCTCTGCCTGTATACTAGTTGTTTTTTTTTGTTTGTTTAGAATAGTGGAGGTCTTTCCTCTTATGGTGTTTTTTTAGATTAGGACTGCCAAAATGTAAGGACCCTTGACCCGGGTTGGCAGCTTAAATATTGTGGCCATAATATTGACCAATACCTTGCATACATTGTTATGTTTTTGGTGCACTGTATATTTTTCCAGGGTGCGGCTGGGCTCTAGATGGCTCTGTACACTGTGGCCTCTGTTCACATAGGATGCATTATGGTGAGCCCGCTACATGGCGTCATTAATAGGCTTTGAGCCATATACTTTGCATTCCTGTGTGAACACGCCACATACAGACTACTTGTTTGCACAGGTGCACCAAGCGGCCAATTCCTGATTGTAGGGTGGCTGCATTATCGGTATTATTGCACCTGTGTATTTGCCATCTTAACTTGGGTCCCCTGCACCTTGGTTAGTGCAATTGTTGGAGGCCTTGAACAGGTAAGCATCTCTGCCTGTATACTGTTTTTTTTTGTTTGTTTAGAATAGTGGAGGTCTTTCCTCTTATGGTGTTTTTTTTAGATTAGGATTGCCAAAATGTAAGGACCCTTGACGCGGGTTGGCAGCTTAAATATTGTGGCCATAATATCGACCAATACCTTGCATACATTGTTATGTTTTTGGTGCACTGTATATTTTTACAGGGTGCGGCTGGGCCCTAGATGGCTCTGTACACTGTGGCCTCTGTTCACATAGGATGCATTATGGTGAGCCCGCTACATGGCATCATTAATAGGCTTTGAGCCATATACTTTGCATTCCTGTGTGAACACGCCACATACAGACTACTTGTTTGCACAGGTGCACCAAGTGGCCAATTCCTGATTGTAAGGTGGCTGCATTATCGGTATTATTGCACCTGTGTATTTGCCATCTTAACTTGGGTCCCCTGCACCTTGGTTAGTGCAATTGTTGGAGGCCTTGAACAGGTAAGCATCTCTGCCTGTATACTGTTTTTTTTGTTTGTTTGTTTAGAATAGTGGAGGTCTTTCCTCTTATGGTGTTTTGTTAGCTGGCACAAGGATTATCGGGAGGTGCCCCCGAACCTGTTCCGTTGGACTAATTGTGGACTCTGTAGATCTACCTACATGTGTTGTTCCAGCGTTCTTGATAATAAATCTGTGGAATCATCCCTTGGCCTGTTGTCTCTTCTTGCTCTGCCGTACACCCCGTCACAAACTGGTTGGCAGCAGAGGGATCAGAGCAGAAGGAATGGAGGACAAAGGCCCATCAACATCGGGAACCAGCACCGCAGAGTACAAGAACTGGACTGCGATGAACCTACAAACAAAGGCCCGTGAACTGGGAGTCAGCTACAAGGGACTCTCCAAGGAGCAGCTGATTGAGGCTTTGGAAGGAGTTCACCTGCAAGATAACGCTGAGGAAGGATCCTCACAGCAAATGGAGGAAAGACTGCAGCCGGAGGTAAATACCCAAAAAAGTCAGTGGGTTGTGTGGTACGAGGAGGAGTTGGCATTGCTGGGAGAAGAGGCCACCATTGACGATAAGAGGGAGGCCATTCACAGAGCTCAGGAGAGGGAGGCCATTCACACAGCTGAGGAGAGGGAGAGGGAGGCCATTCACAGAGCTCAGGAGATGGCATTGCTGGAGAGGCAGATCGCTTTGGAAGCAGCTAGAAGCTCCAGACAGACTGTAACCCCAGCACCCACCATGAGGGAACTCCCCAGAGTGTCCCACAAAGACTTCAAACCCTTTAATGAGGCTGCTGGTGACATTGAGGGCTTCTTCTAGGACTTTGAGCATCAGTGTTGATTAATGGAAGTCCCGGAAAGGGAGCGAGTCCAACATCTGGTGGGGCTCTTAGAGGGTGGAGCTGCTGCAGCCTATAGAGCTATGGACCCTCGGGGGAACTGTGAGTATGTGGAGATTAAACTGACTATTCTAGAACATTATGCTGTTACCCCAGACACTTACAGGACTCAGTTCCGTACTTTAGCCTGCGATGAGGAAGTGTCTTTCAAGATGTATGCCCACAGACTCAAACAAATATGTCATCGCTGGCTGGAGGCAGAGGAGGCCTTAACCTGGGAGACCTTCCTCCAGGTTATCCTAAAAGAGCAGTTTTACTTCAAGTGCCCTGCTGAGATCCGGGAATGGGTGCGTGAGAGGAGACCAGCCACTGTGGAGGAAGCTGCAGCTGTAGCTGATGAGGCTCTCACCATCAAGCTTCAGTGGAAAAAACTACTACTCAGTGAGAAAAAAACTACCAGCTCCCCAACGCTGGCGGCCCCTGGTCCTTCGGCCTCCAATATTTACCATCCCACTAGACCATCAACTCATGGTGACCTTCGTGTGACTGTGCCTCGCACTACTCCTGCTCCACCTTTGGGAATACGACGTGGAGGAAGAATCCCAGAGCGCAGATGTTATGGATGTGGGCAGCCTGGGCATCTGCAATTCCAATGTCCAGGTGTTCGGAGGCAGAACAGCTACAGACTGCCTTTGCCTGTTCATTATCTACAGACCCCCTCACCAGGAGAAGAGCTGGATTCAGTCCCTGATGACATGCCAATAGTGTTGAGCATTCCGATACCGCAAGTATCGGGTATCGGCCGATACTTAGCGGTATCGGAATTCCGATACCGAGATCCGATACTTGCCGCGTATCGGATACCGGAATCGGAAGTTCCCAGGATTCAAACTGCACAAATTTGCACGAAATCAGCCAATGAGAATGATTTCAAGTGTGGGCACATCCTGTTCAGCATGGAGGGCATGAAACTACTGGCAAGGCTGTGATTGGCTGCTGAAATGATGTCATGATGCAGTTTAAAAGTCGCTGGCGCCATTTTTCGCTCACTCTGCTGTGAATTCAGTTAGTGACAGGACGCTGTTTGCTGACTGAGGGCCAGTTTAGAGATAGCGATTTGCTTCTTTGTGCTTTTCCAAGGCTAATTTAGCAACTGCTGTGTTCACCTACTAATCACCTTGCTTTTGCCTTGCAGCGCTGTTTTCACAGCGATCTGCAAGGTCTGTGTGTGTGTGTGTGTGTGAGTGCAGCCCACTCTCTAGTCTTTGTGCAGCCATAGGCCATCCATAGCTGGTTGTATTCAGTTCAGGGAGGGTGGTTCATTGCCTCATACTGTTCTTTTTTTTTTTTTTTCAAGTAGTGTAGTCTGCTGCTCATTTTTTCTAATAATTCCTATTAGTGACTTTCCACCCGTATCCAGCTAACTTGTGGAAAAAAACTACATAGGATAAAGTAGAGGAGGTTTTTTGGGCCTTGCAGCGCTGTTTACGGCTGTCTGCACGGTCTCCGTGTGACTGCAGCTCGCCCTGTAGTCTGTGAGCAGCCATAGCCTGGTTGTATCCAGCTCAGGGTTGTTCACTGCGTCATACCGTAAAATCAATTTTCCTTTTGTTTTAAGTAGTGCAGGCTGCTGCACATTTTTTCAAAAAATTCCTATTAGTGTCTTTCCACCCGTATCCAGCTAACTTGTGGAAAAACACTACATAGGATAAAGTAGAGGAGTTTTTTTGGGCCTTGCAGCGCCGTTTACGGCTGTCTGCACGGTCTCCGTGTGACTGCAGCTCGCCCTGTAGTCTGTGAGCAGCCATAGCCTGGTTGTATCCAGCTCAGGGTTCTTCACTGCGTCATACCGTAAAATCAATTTTCCTTTTGTTTTAAGTAGTGCAGGCTGCTGCACATTTTTTCAAAAAATTCCTATTAGTGTCTTTCCACCCGTATCCAGCTAACTTGTGGAAAAACAGTACATAGGATAAAGTAGAGGAGGTTTTTTGGGCCTTGCAGCACCGTTTACGGCTGTCTGCACGGTCTCCGTGTGACTGCAGCTCTCTCTGTTGTCAGTTCAGCCCCAAAAAAATAAATAAATAATAAAGTTCACCAAACACACCACTTTACATTTGTGTAGGCCACATTAGCTCATATTAAAGTCTAGTCCACACTTTAGAAAATTAGTGTTTCCTATACCTGTTAGGACTCGGAGCTTTTCAGGAATAAGCACACAAAGCCGTTAGTACTTTTCTGCTTATCTTTATCAGTCAACCAAGATGAAGAAGGCAGGGAGTAAGGCACATGGGCGTGGGCACGGAGCAGGGAGAAGACATGGGGATTCTGTGCCTGCTGCGGGCACCGGTGACTCCTCAGCACCCAGTTTCACCAGGGAACAGTCCTTCATGCGCAGCTTTGTCGCAGAGCGCTGTACACCGCTGCTGCGTGAAGACCAAATTGAAGCCGTTGTCGGATGGATGGCAGCTAACGCATCGACTTCAATTAGTGCCACATCCTCTCAGACACAGAGCACTGGAGAGCAGCCATTTGTCTCTTCACCACCTGCCAAATTGGCTAGGCAGACAGAGAGCCCAGGACAGGAGCCGTCTCTACTTCTGTTCTCTGAATCTCTTGGCTTGGAAACAGGGGGCCAGCCAAGCAGCATTGGAGAAATGGAAGAAGAGGCAGGGTGCAGTGATGCCCAACAGCTTTTTCTCTCTTCCTCTGAAGAGGCGGGTGGGCCAGTGCCTCCAGTCACCACATCGCAGGCCGCATCCGCTGATGATGACACTCAGGTGCCACTTTCTGGTGCGTGCTCTGCTGCTGAGACTACCCAGGAGGAGCAGTTGGTGGCAGAGGGTAGTGTAGATGATGAGGTCCTTGACCCATCGTGGCGTGAGGGACAGGAAGGTGGTGGGAGCAGCTCCGAGGAAGAGATTCCTAGAACAAGCCAAAGAGGTAGAGGGAGGGGGAAGACTGCGCAGCCTGTAGCCTCCACTTTGGCACCCGTTAGGAGCATGTCTGTTCCAAAAGCCAGAAAGGGCGCTCCCAAGACTTGCAGTGTCTGGCCCTTTTTTGACACAGTTGCAGATGACATTTGCTATGTCAAATGCAAGGTGTCATCACAAAGTCAAAAGAGGTCGAAATGTCAGCAACATCAATACCTCCAACATGTGGAAACATGTGCGCAACAGGCACGTGGCGGAGTTAGAAAAACACACTGAAGAGCTAGGCCAACCAACAGCGGCAGCTACCACCTCTTCAGCTCGTGTTGCCTCTTCCTCCAGCTCACACACAGCTGGTTCGGCTTCCTCCCAGGATCGCCGTGGAAGAACCTCTGGCCCTGTTGTCCAGAGACCCGCTGTAATTCCACCCGCAGCACCACTTTCCCAGTCATCCACACACTCCCAGCCCAGTCTACAGCCATCGGTAGTACAGGCATGGGAGAAAAGGCGGCCTTTTTCGGCAAACCACCCACGAGCACAGGCTCTGACTGCAGGCATTGCCAAACTTCTGTCACTGGAAATGCTGTCATTCAGGCTGGTGGAGACTGACAGCTTCCGTGACTTGATGTCATTGGCAGTCTCACAGTACAATGTGCCCAGCCGCTTTTACTTCAGCAGGCAAGCTGTCCCTGCCCTGCACAAGCATGTGGAGGGACACATAAAACACGCGCTACTGAACGCCGTCAGTAGCAAGGTCCACCTCACCACCGATGCGTGGACCAGTCAACATGGACAGGGGCGATACCTTTCCCTCACTGCCCATTGGGTTAATGTCATTGAGCCGGGTACAGATCGTGCGAGTGGCGCAGGCCGTGTCCTGCCCACTCCAAGGATTGCAGGAATCCATTCTATATGCATTGACTCCTCCTCTTACACCAGTTCCTCAGAATCATCGCTGCAGGAGCCGTCACAGTCCACCTCCACATGGACCCATGATGAACGTTTACCTGTTACGACCGACATGAGCACAGCCGTGGCCAAACGTCAACAGGCCGTCTTGAAATTAATTTCTTTGGGGAATCGAAGCCACACAGCGCAGGAGCTCTGGAATGCCATCAAGCAGGAGAGCGATGTGTGGTTTTTGCCAGCGAATCTCCAGCCAGGCATGGTAGTGTGTGATAGTGGCCGAAATCTGGTGGCAGCTCTGGGCCTCGGCAACCTCACTCACATCCCATGTCTGGCACATGTGCTCAATTTGGTCGTGCAGAGTTTTTTGAGGGACTATCCGGATCTTGATGCACTGCTGCACAAGGTCCGCCTAGAGTGTGCTCACTTGCGGCGTTCCAGCACGGCAAAATCACGCATTGTGGCTCTGCAGCGCCGACACCGCCTGCCGGAACATCGCATCATATGTGACCTACCTACCAGGTGGAATTCCACGTTACATATGTTGGAGCGGTTGTGTGAGCAGCAGCAAGCTGTAATGGAGTACCAGCTGCATCAGGCGCAAAGAAGTCGCACTCCGCGCCGTTCAGACTTCACAACCACTGAGTGGGCCACTATGAAGGATGTGTGCCAGGTTTTGTGTCCCTTCGATTATTCCACGCGGATGGCGAGTGCAGATGATTCACTAGTCAGCATGACTGTCCCCCTTATCTGCCTGCTTGAAAAAACACTGCAAGCGCTAAGGGATGATGTTGTGGAAGAGGTGGAGGATGAGGATTCACCATTTCCATCATCTTCTGGACAGTCAGCGCCACGTGGTTCCTCACAAACGCGTAGGCAGGGGACACTTTGTGAGGAGGATGAGGAGGAGTCAATGGAGGAGGAAGACATCCGTCCAGAGGAGGGAGTTACACAATTGTCCAGTACTCAGTGTGTACAGCGAGGGTGGGGTGATGACGAGCGGGCAGAGATCACGCCTCCAGCAGGGGACAGCGTTTCTTGGCTAGTTGGCAGTCTGCAGCACATGGTGGATTACATGCTGCAGTGCCTGAGAAACGACCGCCGCATTGCCCACATTCTCAACATGTCTGATTATTGGGTGTTCACCCTCCTCGATCCTCGCTACCGGGACAACGTAGAAAGCCTCATCACACCGTTGAACCGGGAGCGAAAAATGCGGGAGTAATAAGACACACTGGTGAATTCCATCATCTTCTCCATTCCAAGTGAGAGAAGTGCTGCTAGTGCATTACAAAGCAGCTCAGTGCGTCCAGGCAGTGGAGGAGGCTCTGCACAAAGAGGGAGCAGAAGCAGTGCCTCTGCCCAAGGCAAGACCAATATGGCCCAACTGTGGCACAGTTTTTTGTGCCCGCCACAAAAGTCTACACCATCACAGACGGCTCCAGTCAGCAGGAGGCAACGGTTCTGTCAGATGGTGACAGACTACATGTCTTGCCCTCTTGCTGTACTCCCAGACGGCTCTTCCCCTTTCAAGTTTTGGGTCTCAAAGCTGGATACATGGCCAGAGCTAAGCCAGTATGCATTGGAGGTGCTGGCTTGCCCTGCGGCTAGTGTATTATCGGAACGCGTCTTTAGTGCTGCAGGTGGTGTACGAACTGACCGTCGCATGCGACTATCCTCCGATAACGTTGACCGGCTTACTTTCCTGAAAATGAACAAGGCCTGGATCTCGCAGGAATTTGCCACTCCTCTTCCTGATTAAATAATTAGGTGACTGTCTACAGTATCCAGGTCTCCTGTTGTGTTCATCTTTCTACCACCTGAACTTTAATTCCTGGGCTCCAACACCGCCAGTTGAGGCTCAGAAGTGCCATCTGCACAGTCAAAACATACGACCCAGTGTTATTGGGTTTCAGTAACGTCAGCTGATCCCCAGCTGTGTAGCCGGCAATGTGTCCTGCGACCGCCACGCTGACACAACAACTGAAATGTAAGGGAACCTGTCCCCCCCCAGGCATTTGTTACTGAAAGAGCCTCCTTGTGCAGCAGTAATGCTGCACAAGGAAAAGGTAGCTATTTTTGTTTAGCTCCTTGCACACGCAGAACTTAACACTTATAAAATGTGTCCACTGATACCGTAAAACCGTCCCGGAGGTGGGACTTTCCTTCGTAATATGATGCAGCACAGCTGTCATTCCTACCCCCTTGGCGCCATGCCCCGGCTCCTCAGCGTTGTTTGATTCCGTCCCGGAGCCTGCGCTGTTATGTTATCCCTTGGCCAGGCACACTTAGCGCTGCCCATCTTCTGACATCAATTGGTGTCAGGCTGACTGCGCCTGTGCGGCCGCGCTGGCCGAGAGCCCGCCTCGCAGTGTCATCTGATTTAATCCCACTGGGGGCCTGAGATCCATGGACATGCGCAGTGCATATCTGAACCTCCGCCTCTCATCTCCCTACGCCTTCTTCAGACTGTGTGCCGTCAGCTGATCCCTAATAGCATGCCACGGCCGTGACGCCGCACAGTCTGAAGAAGCCGTAGGGAGGGGAGTGAGAGGCGAGGATATGCACTGCGCATGGCCACGGATCCCAGGCCCGTGGTGGGATTACATTAGACGACACTGCGAGGTGGGCTCTCGGCCAGCGCGGCCGCACAGGCGCAGCCAGCCTGACACCAAATGATGTCAGAAGATGGGCAGCGCTAAGTGTGCCTGGCCAAGGGATAACATAACAGCGCAGGCTCCGGGACGGAATCAAACAACGCTGAGGAGCCGGGGCACGGCGCCAAGGGGGTAGGAATGACAGCTGTGCTGCGTCATATTACGAAGGAAAGTCCCACCTCCGGGACGGTCTCACGGTATCAGGGGACACATTTTATAAGTGTTTAGTTCTGTGTTTGCAAGGAGCATAATGAAAAGAGCCACCTTTTCCTTTTGCATCCTTTGTGCTGCACAAGCTGGCTCTCTCAGCTACAAACGCCTTGGGGGGGGGGTTAAAGGTTCTCTTTCGACTTACTCCAATCAGGCTTCGGCCTACACTGTGTTCCTCTGCTCTTCCTGCTGTCCCTGGGCTCCAACACCGCTAGTTGTTGCCTGGTAGTGCTGTACGCACAGTCAACAGTCGCTCCTCTGTTATTGGGGTTCAGTAATGTCAGCTGTTCCCCAGCTGTGTGTGTGGCAATCCCTCCTATCTCCTCCACCTCCTCCTCCTGCTGTACCTGGGCTCCAACACCGCTAGTTGTTGCCTGGTAGTGCTGTACGCACAGTCAACAGTCGCTCCTCTGTTATTGGGGTTCAGTAACGTCAGCTGTTCCCCAGCTGTGTGTGTGGCAATCCCTCCTATCTCCTCCACCTCCTCCTCCTGATGTCCCTGGGCTCCAACACCGCTAGTTCTTGCCTGGTAGTGCTGTACGCACAGTCAACAGTCGCTCCTCTGTTATTGGGGTTCAGTAACATCAGCTGTTCCCCAGCTGTGTGTGTGGCAATCCCTCCTATCTCCTCCACCTCCTCCTCCTGCTGTCCCTGGGCTCCAACACCGCTAGTTGTTGCCTGGTAGTGCTGTACGCACAGTCAACAGTCGCTCCTCTGTTATTGGGGTTCAGTAACGTCAGCTGTTCCCCAGCTGTGTGTGTGGCAATCCCTCCTATCTCCTCCACCTCCTCCTCCTGCTGTCCCTGGGCTCCAACACCGCTAGTTGTTGCCTGGTAGTGCTGTACGCACAGTCAACAGTCGCTCCTCTGTTATTGGGGTTCAGTAACGTCAGCTGTTCCCCAGCTGTGTGTGTGGCAATCCCTCCTATCTCCTCCACCTCCTCCTCCTGATGTCCCTGGGCTCCAACACCGCTAGTTGTTGCCTGGTAGTGCTGTACGCACAGTCAACAGTCGCTCCTCTGTTATTGGGGTTCAGTAACGTCAGCTGTTCCCCAGCTGTGTGTGTGGCAATCCCTCCTATCTCCTCCACCTCCTCCTCCTGCTGCCCTGGGCTACAACACCGCTAGTTGTTGTCCAGAAGTGCTGTCCGCACAGAGCCAAACACCTCGCCAATGTGTTAGTGGGGTTCAGTAATGCCTGCTGCTCCCCTGCTGTGTATACGGCAACGTGTCATGCGACCGCCACACAGGCACAACAACCTAAATTTAAGGGAACCTGTCCCCCCCCCAAGGCGTTTGTTACTGAAAGAGCCACCTTGTGCAGCAGTAATAATGATGCAAAAGGAAAAAGTGGCTCTTTTTGTGGTGCTCCTTGCACACGCTGAACTTGACACTTATGAAATGTGTCCCCTCACACCGTTAAACCGTCCGGTCGGAGGGACTTTCCTTTGTCATGTGACACAGCACAGCTGTCATTCTTACCCCCTTGGCGCCGTGCGCCGCCTCCTCAGTGTTGTTTGAATCTTTCCCGGAGCCAGCGCTGTTATGTTAGCCCTTGTCCATGCACACATTTTGCGCTGCCCATTTTCTGACATCATTTGGTGTCAGGCTGGCTGCGCCTGTGCGGCCGCGCTGGACGAGATCCTGCCTCGTGGTGTCTTCTGATTTAATCCCACTGCGGGCCTGTGATCCATGGACATGCGCAGTGCATATCTTAACATCCGCCTCTCTCTCATCTCCCTCAGCCTTCTTCAGACTGTGCGCCGTCAGCTGATCCCTAATAGCATGCCACGGCCATGACGCCGCACAGTCTGAAGAAGCTGGAAGGAGGTGAGTGAGAGGCAAGGATATGCACTGCGCATGCCCATGGATCACAGGTCCGCAGAGTGATTACATTAGATGACACAGCGAGGCGGGATCTTGGCCAGCTCAGCCGCACAGGCACAGCCAGCCTGACACCAAATGATGTCAGAAGATGGGCAGCGCAAAATGTGTGCATGGACAAGGGGTAACATAACAGCGCAGGCTCCGGGACAGATTCAAACAACGCTGAGGAGGCGGCACATGGCGCCAAGGGGGTAAGAATGACAGCTGTGCTGCGTCACATGACAAAGGAAAGTCCCTCCGACCGGATGGTTTAACGGTGTGAGGGGACACATTTCATAAGTGTCAAGTTCAGCGTTTGCAAGGACCATAATTAAAAGAGCTAAGTTTACCTTTTCCAGCATTAGTGCTGTACAATATGGCTCTTTCAGCTACAAACCCCTGGGGGGGGGTTAAAGGTTCCCTTTCAACTTGCTCCAGTGCAGGATTTGGCCTACACTATGCTCCTCCTGCTGACCCTGGGCTCTAACACTGCCAGTTGGCGCCCAGATGTGCTAGCTGCACAGAGAAAAACACCAGCCAATGTGTCAGTGGGGTTCAGCAACGCCAGCTGTTCCCCTGCTGTGTAGCCGGCATCGTGTCCTGCAACAGCCACGCAGACACAAGAACTGAAATTGAAGGGAACTTGTTCCCCCTCCCCCAGGCGTTTGTATGTTTCACAGCCACCTTGTACAGCAGTAATGCTGCATGTGTGCAAGGTGGCTCAGAAACTTATTTACCTTGCACACGTGGAACTGAACACGTCTAAAATGTGTCCTCTGTGACCATTAAACCGTCCCTGAGGTGTGACTTTCCTTTGTAATTACACGCTGCAACCCCCTTGGTAGCGCTGCCCGTCTTCTGGCATCATTGTTTGGCTGGCTGCGCCTCTGCGGCCGCCCTGGCCCACACAACGCCCCTCGGTGTCTTATTTATTTTGACTGCGAGGGTGTGATTGATGGGCATGAGCAGTGCATATGTTCGCCTGTCCCTCATCTCCTTCGGCCTTCTTCAGACTGTGCGGTTTCATGGCCGTGGCATGCGACAAGGGATCAGCTGACGCCGCACAGTCTGAAGCAGGTGTAAGGACCCGAGTGTGAGAGGCGAACATATGTACTGCGACAGGCCATGAATCCCAGCCCCGCAGTGTTTTAACAATGTAAAGACACTGCGGGGCTGGGATTCATGGTCATCACGAACCGCACCGGCCAACATTAAATGATGTCAGAAGATAGGCAGCGCTAACAGCGCAAGGCCAAGGGATAACACGACAGCGCAGACTCCTGTGCAGCAAATAACGACGCTCAGGAGGCCACGCCCAGCACCAAGGTGGGATTTTTGACAGCTGTGCTGCGTCTCATTACGAAGGGAACTCACGCCTCCAAAACAGTTTGACTGCTTAAGGGCCTAAATGTTATACATGTTTCTTTC
Source organism: Ranitomeya variabilis (assembly GCF_051348905.1). Taxonomy (NCBI): domain Eukaryota; kingdom Metazoa; phylum Chordata; class Amphibia; order Anura; family Dendrobatidae; genus Ranitomeya; species Ranitomeya variabilis. The sequence continues at coordinate 300,861,944 of NC_135232.1, forward strand.
TGCGTGTGCAAGGAGCAAAATTAAAAGAGCAACCTTTGACTTGTGCAGCATTACTGCTGCCCAAGCTGTGGCTCTTGTAGTTTGTAACCCCTGAGGGGGGTTAAAGGTTAGCTTTAAAATCGGTTCAATTAGGCTTCGGCCTACACTCTGCTCCACCTGCAGAGCCCGGGCTCCAACACCGCTAGTTGCTGTCCGGAAGTGCTGGCTGCACAGAGCAAAACACCTGCCACTCTGTCAGTGGGGTTCAGCACCGCCAGCTGTCCCCCTGCTGTGTAGCCGGCATCGTGTCCTGCAACAGCCACGCAGACACAAAGCTGCCACCAGTGCAGGCTTCGGCCTACACTCCGCTCCCTCTCCTCCTCCTGCTGACCCTGGGCTCTAACACCGCCAGTTGGTGCCCGGTACTGCTAGCTGCACAGAGAAAAACACCAGCCAATGTGTCAGTGGGGTTCAGCACCGCCAGCTGTTCCCCTGCTGTGTAGCCGGCATCGTGTCCTGCAACAGCCACGCAGACACAAGAACTGAAAATGAAGGGATCCTGTCGCCCCACCCCCAGGTGTTTGTATGTTTTACAGCCACCTTGTACAGCAGTAATGCTGCATGTGTGCAAGGTGGCTCATAAACTTATTCTCCTTGCACACGTGGAACGGAACACGTCTACAATGTGTCCCCTGAGACCATTAAAACGTCCCTGAGGTGTGACTTTCCTTTGTAATGACACGCAACGACCCCCTTGGTAGCACAGCCCTTCTTCTGACATCATTGTTTGGCTGGCTGCGCCTCTGCGGCCGCCCTGCCCGACACAACGCCCCTCGGTGTCTTATTTATTTTGACTGCGAGGGTGTGATTGACGGGCATGAGCAGTGCATATCTTCGCCAGGCTGTCACTCAGCTCCTTCCGCCTTCTTCAGACTGTGCGGCTTCATGGCCGTGGCATGCGATAAGGGATCAGTTGACGCCGCACAGTCTGTAGCAGGTGTAAGGACACGAGCGAGAGGCGAACATATGTACTGCGCCAGGCCATGAATCCCAGCCCCGCAGTGTGAAACACTGTAAAGACACTGCGGGGCTGGGATTCATGGGCATCGCGAACCGCACCAGCCGACATGAAATTATGTCAGAAGACGGGCAGCGCATGGCCAAGGGATAACGCAACAACGCAGACTCCTGTACATCAAAATGCGATGCTCAGGAGGCCGCACCAAGCACCAAGGTGGTATTTTTGCCAGCTGTGCTGCGTCTCATTACGAAGGGAACTCTCGCCTCCAAGACAGATTGACTGTATAAGGGCCAAAATGTACGTGTTTCATTCAGCTTGTGCAAGGAACAAAATTAAAAGAGCAACCTTTGACTTGTGCAGCACTACTGCTGCATAAGGCGTGGCTCTTCTAGTTTGTAACACCTGAGGGGGGGTTAAAGGTTACCTTTAAAATTGGTTCAATTAGGCTTCGGCCTACACTCTGCTCCCCCTGCAGAGCCTGGGCTCTAACACCGCCAGTTGGTGCCCCGAAGTGCTGGCTGCACAGAGAAAAACACCTCGCCAATGTGTCAGTGGGGTTCAGCACCGCCAGCTGTTCCCTTGCTGTGTAGCCGGCAACGTGTCCTGCAACAGCCACGCAGACACAAAGCTGCCGCCAGTGCAGGCTTCGGCCTACACTCTGCTCCCTCTCCTCTTCCTGCTGACCCTGGGCTCTAACACCGCCAGTTGGTGCCCGGTACTGCTAGCTGCACAGAGAAAAACCAGCCAATGTGTCAGTGGGGTTCAGCACCGCCAGCTGTTCCCCTGCTGTGTAGCCGGCAACGTGTCCTGCAAACGCCACGCAGACACAACAGACCTACAAATGCCTCCAGTGAAGGCTTCGGCCTACACTCTGCTCCCCCTGCTGACCCTTTGCTCCAACACCGCTAGTTGGGGCTCTAGGAAGACGAGCTTGAATAGGTCCCCATCCTGGTTCCAGCACCGTCAGCTGGTTCCGGGCAGAGCCTTTGGCTTAGGTGCCTCCTTCTGGGTATCCGAGTTCCACCAATGTCAGGTGGTCCTTGGTAGTGCTTTCAGGCACGGGTACCTCCTGCTTAGTAACCGGGTTCCAGTAATGTCAGCTGGTCCTCGGTAGTTCCATTGGCTTTTGGACCTTCGGCTACCCATCCGGGTTCCAGTACCGTCAGCTGGTTCTCGGCAGTGTCTTTTGCTCTTGTACTTTCTGCTCCCCATCCTGGTTCCAGTACCGTCAGCTGGTTCCGGGCAGAGCCTTTGGCTTAGGTGCCTCCCTCTGGGTATCCGAGTTCCACCAACGTCAGGTGGTCCTTGGTAGTGCTTTCAGGCACGGGTACCTCCTGCTTAGTAACCGGGTTCCAGTAACGTCAGCTGGTCCTCGGTAGTTCCATTGGCTCTTGGACCTTCGGCTACCCATCCGGGTTCCAGTACTGTCAGCTGGTTCTCGGCAGTGTCTTTTGCTCTTGTACCTTCTGCTCCCCATCCTGGTTCCAGTACCGTCAGCTGGTTCCGGGCAGAGCCTTTGGCTTAGGTGCCTCCCTCTGGGTATCCGAGTTCCACCAACGTCAGGTGGTACTTGGTAGTGCTTTCAGGCACGGGTACCTCCTGCTTAGTAACCGGGTTCCAGTAACGTCAGCTGGTCCTCGGTAGTTCCATTGGCTCTTGGACCTTCGGGTAGCCATCCGAGTTCCAGTTCCATCAGCTGTTTCTCGGCGTTTTCTCAGCCTTCTTGTACCTTCTGCTACATTTCCAAGTTCAAGACCCTAAAGATGACGACCCGGAAGACCACCCCTAAGATGACGACGACACCAGAGATGACAACCACTGAGATGACGACGACCCTGGAGACGATGACCCTGAAGACCACCCCGATGACGATGACCCCGGAGACGACGACCCTGGAGACGACGACCCTGGAGACGACGACGACATGGGAGACCGAGAAGCAGAAGAACAAGAGGCTGCAGATCAAAGAGCAGAAGAACATTAAGCATAACACTAAATATCAGAGCAAAAGATATTATCTAAATTATAAGCAGAAGAAGACTAAGCAGTGTATGGGGGTGAGTCCGTTCCTCCTCGTGGTGCCCCTGGATAAAGCCTGATGCTGCAGGCCAAACTGAACGCGGACAAATGTAACTCTTTTGTGACAGGCAGAACGGAAGGTGTAATCTTCAAACTTTTATAGATAACAACTACGGGAATGCCTGTCACAAATAAGAATATGATGAAGAAGTTGAATATGAAGAAGATAATAGTTAAATAAAAAGAATATGAACAATGTAAAAAAAAAAAATTATAGGTAGAAGATGAAGAAGAAGATGAATAAGGTGAAGATAGTTGATGTCAAAGAATCTGATGATGAGGATAATGAAGAAGAAAGTGTGGGAGAAGTAAAAAAGAAGGTGAAGGGCGTGGAAGTAGTGAAACATCAATATCTGACAAAAAAAAAAAAATAACATAGTCAAAATCTTTCTAACGCCGAACGTCATAAAAACAAACAAAATCCTGCTATTCTATTTGATTGGGATAAACCTCTGTACCTTTAATGTCTTCGCCACCTCCCCCAATACATCCTACATTATTCTTAGTTGTTTTCCTTCATGTAGAATGAACCTACAAGGAAAGAAAGGGTTTATTTTAATTCCGATATTTTCATCCCATTGACTTGCATTGGGATCGGGTATCGGTATCGGATTAGATCCGATACTTTGACGGTATCGGCCGATACTTTCCGATACCGATACTTTCCGATATCGGAAGGTATCGCTCAACACTACTTGCCAAGTGACTCTGATATCCTGGCTCCCCTACCAGGAGTCTATGGGGTGCGAGTCCCAGCCACCTGTTCTTCTGGTCTTCATCACAAACATCTACAGGAGGTCGTGCTGGATGGCCAAAAAGTTGTTGGCTTCCGTGACACTGGGGCTTTCCTCACCATAGCCGATCCCCGAGTAATTCAACCAGAAGCAATTCAAAAGGGACCAGGAATTGCCATTGAATTGGCTGGAGGCACCCAGACATATATTCCAAGAGCGAGTGTGACCCTGGATTATGGCTTTGGGGCCAAACAATGCATGGTCGGTGTGATGAGCGGCCTCCCTGCAAATGTTCTGCTAGGAAATGATGTGGGAAATCTTCAATGCAACTTTGTCGGTGCGGTAACCAGAAGTCAAGCCAAGAGAGCAGCGGATGTGGACGTGTACAACCCATCCATGGAAATGAGGCCACCAGAACTGCCGTCACAGCCGGTGAGTGATTCTTCTTGTGGGGATAATAAGAATGTTACTTGGGATAAAGTTCAGTTTAGACAAGAGGTAGAGACTGACCCCACCCTTGCTAGTTTTAGAGCTCGGGCTGAGATAGGGCAGCTAGGGGAGAACGGGGAAAGAATTATCAGAGAAAATGGACTTCTATATCGGGTTACCAATGCCAACTCCCTAGATAAGCCCTGTGTGACAGGGTGTACGGCAGAGCAGGAAGGGACAACAGGCCGAGGGACAATCCAACGAGATTTATTAAAGCAGGGAGCATACAACATCAAATATTCATAATGTCCTTCAAGTTCACGAGAAGTCCACAATAAGTCCAAGTAAAGAAACAGATCTGGAGGTGCTTTCCAGTAATCCCGCACCCGATAAACGAAACAATAGTCCTTCCACGAGTCCCACAGAACAGATATGGGGGCACCTCCCGATAATCCTTGTGCCAGCTAACAAAGCAATAGTCCTTCCACGAGTCCAACAGATCCCAAAACAATCTCACGAATGACGAGATATGTCCTCAGCTCAAGTCTCGCCCCGTTCGCTTCCGCAGTCACAGATGGACGTGGGGTCTTGCCTCAGCTAAGAATCCCCACTCCTTCTCTTTTTAGGATCAACTCACATCTGATCTCAAAGATAAGAATGGATTGTCTGAGCTCCTGGGATCTGCCCATGAAGGGGGGTAGGGGTCACACCTTCTGTTCAATGGTTGGGTCCACCAGAAGATTCTATGCTGGTCGGCTCTGCTTAGTCTAGGTAGTATGTACATTTGACTAGCCACCTGCTGTGAGGAAGAATGGCTATTCCTTCACTAGTTGACAAAGCTTAATTACATTAAAGCTTAGGGCTGCAAATATTGGGGGAAGGAGACATTGTTACAGGTGACTCCCAGCACAAGAAAATACATAAATTACAGCTAATAGAAACCAGAGAACAGTTACATACATCAAATGGCATATTATTCAAATACAGGACAGGGCAAAAGTACATATGACACCCTGGACTTATAGCAAACAGCTGATTGTTCCTCAGAAGTACAGAATTCCCCTATTACACCTTGCTCATGACATTCCTACGGCTGGCCATCAAGGCAAAACTCGCATGGAGAGACGATTGACTCAAACTTTCTATCGGCCGGGGATTTCCCAAGCCGTAGCGCATTTTTGCCGAACTTGTGACATATGTCAGCGTAGAGGGTGACCCGGAGATCACCCAAAGGCACCCCTGCAACCGCTCCCTATAATAGAAGAACCCTTTCAAAGAGTAGCTGTCAATATCATTGGACCTCTGGCTAAACCAAGTAAATCTGGAAAGCAGTGCATTCTCACTGTCGTGGACTATGCCACCCGATATCCAGAAGCTGTGGCCTTGTCAAGTATTTCTGCAGCCAAGGTGGCCGAGGCCTTGGTTGCCATTTTTACCAGAGTAGGATTCCCCAGTGAGATCTTGTCAGACCAAGGCTCCCAGTTCATGTCAGAGCTGGTCCAGTGCCTGTGGCGCACTTGTGGAGTACGAGCAATCCGAACGACCCCGTATCATCCCCAAACAAATGGACTTTGTGAACGATTCAATGGCACTCTGAAGAATATGCTAAGGGCCTTCACTGACAGAGATTCAGACTGGGAGAAGTACCTACCCCATCTCTTGTTTGCCTATCGGGAAGTTCCCCAGGAGTCCACTAGGTTTTCCCCCTTTGAACTACTCTGTGGAAGAAAGGTCCGAGGACCCTTAACCCTGCTCAAGGAATACTGGGAGGGGCAAGTTGAGGATACAGGAGCCCCTGTTGTCCCTTATGTCCTAAAGCTGCGAGAAACCCTGGCTCAACTTGCTAGTTTTGCCCAGAGTCATGTGCGGATGTCTCAAACCAGACAGAAGACATGGTATGTGTTGTGAATTTACCTTTTGGCTCCCTCTAGTGGCTACTAGTGATTTGACTCTGGGTATGTCATTCATCCCTTGTATTCTCACCTGGGTCGTTAGGTCAGGGGTGTTGCTATATAAGCTCCCTGGACCTTCAGTTCTATGCCTGGCAACGTTGATATCAGAACTAATCTGTAGTGCTCTTGTCTACTGATCCTGGTTCCTGCGTGATTAAGCTAAGTCTGCTCTCTTGCTTTTTGCTATTTGTTTTTGTTTGCATTTTTGTCCAGCTTGTACATAATCTGTATCCTATCCTTGCTGGAAGCTCTAGGGAGGCTGGAGTTCTCCCCCCGGGCCGTTAGACGGTTCGGGGGTTCTTGAATCTCCAGTGTGGTTTTGTGATAGGGTTTTTGTTGACCATATAAGTTATCTTACTACATTCTGCTATTAGTAAGTGGGCCTCTCTTTGCTAAACCTAGTTCATCTCTGTGTTTGTCATTTCCTCTTACCTCACCGTTATTATTTGTGGGGGGCTTGTATCCAACTTTTGGGGTCTTTTCTCTGGAGGCAAGAGAGGTCTTTGTTTTCCTCTTCTAGGGGTAGTTAGCTCTCCGGCTGGCGCGAGACATCTAGCGACCAACGTAGGCATGTTCCCCGGCTACTTCTAGTGTTGGCGTTAGGAGTAGATATATGGTCAACCCAGTTACCACTGCCCTATGAGCTGGATTTTTGTACTTCGCAGACTTGCTGATATCTCTGAGACCCTCGCCATTGGGGTCATAACAGGTATGACCGTAAAGCACGCTATCGGGAGTTTGTAGAAGGACAACAGGTCTTAATGATTGTTCCCCATCGGCAGAATAAACTGCAGACCACATGGGAGGGTCCCTTCTGGGTTCTCAGAAAACTAAATGACACCAATTATCTTCTTGTTTTAGATGATCAGGGGCTAAGACAAAAGACTGTCCATGTGAATATGATTAAGGAGTACCATGACCGGAACATTCCAATGATAGCAAGCTGTCAGCTGGCTTCAGAAGACGGTCAAGAGGATGAGGACTCCCTACCTGATCTCGTGGAAGCAGCGAAAGCCCCATCCACTGTGGAACAGGTTCCACTGTGAGATCACCTGGATTCCTTACAGGAAAAACAGATGCTGGGAGTGCTTCAACAGAGACAGGCTGCTTTCTCATCCCAACCAGGTCGAACCACCGTCACCCAACATCATGTGGACACTCAGGGTATCCGTCCCATACAACAGGCTCCTTACCGGGTACCTGAATCAGTTCGACACACCATGCAGCATGAACTGGAGGAGATGTTACAGCTTGGGGTTTTGTGTGGACTATCGACGACTAAACGACCATCCCATCAGTGATCCTTACCCAATGCCCCGTATTGATGAACTTCTAGACCGCCTGGTTGGGTCCCGATATGTCACTACCTTGTATCTCAGTAAGGGATACTGGCAAATCCCTCTGACGGAGGAAGGGAGAGAACGGTCCGCTTTTATAACCCCCTTTGGTCTGTATGAAGTTCTAAATATACAAAAAAGGTTGCACTCTATCATGCCAAAGCATGTCTAATATGAAATACATGAAATATGAATAGCAAAATGGCTTTTGAACATTAGGAAAATATTTAAGAGACGCTTTGCACAGAATTTGATTTGATCAAATAGTGTGAGCCCATCAACCATCGTCAAGGTGGTCTCATTAAACTGATGGGTCCCTGACCTCCCTGTCCAAATGTAGGCTTTGCTGAACAGAGGTGTCTACATTCACCCAGGCATACAGACATTGGCCTTCGGTAAGTGTTCACATTTGGACAGGGAGGTGTCATGGTTCCCAATGGCAGGGACTCAGGCAAAAACGGACTAGCTCTAGGAATGATGGAATCTCAGATGACCGCGACGCTGAACCTAACACGCAACTAATAGTAGCCAGGGGGTGTGCCTACGATTATCCCTAGACACCTCGCACCAGCCGGAGATCTAGTTACTCCTAGTAGAGGAATACACAGACCTGGCTTGCCTCCAGGGAAACCCCAAAAGTGATAGTAGCCCCCCACATATAATAACGGTTAGGTAAGAGGAAAACACGTACGCAGTATGAATATAGATTCAGCAAAGAGAGTCCCTCTGACTAGATAGCAGAAAATACAAAAGAGGACTTCGCGGTCACCTCAAAACCCTAAACAGCCATCCTGAAATTACTTTAACTCCGTTATCAACTCATGACACCGGAGTAGTAATTTCAGATCACTAGAGCTTCCAGCAGCAAGAGAAATATAAATGCATGCTGGACAAATAAACACAAAAAATGCCAAAGATCCAACTTAGCTGAATTGCAGACTTGGAGCAGGTAGCAAGCAACAGAGGTGCTCTGGTAACATTGATTGCCGGCACTAGAATGACTGAGAAGCCAGACTAAATAGGAAACTCCCAGATTCCTGATGGGAACAGGTGCAAGACAAAAGTCAGCCAGTACCACCAGTAACCACCAGAGGGAGCCCAAAAACAGAATTCACAACAGTACCCCCCCCTTAGGGAGGGGGCACCGAACCCTCATGAGAACCACCAGGGCGATCTGGATGCGCCCTATGAAAGGCGCGAACCAAATCAGAGGCATGAACATCGGAGGCAGTCACCCAAGAATTATCCTCCTGACTGTATCCCTTCCATTTAACCAAATATTGAAGTCTCCGTCTGGAAACGCGAGAGTCCAAAATCTTCTCCACAACATACTCCAATTCACCCTCCACCAGCACAGGAGCAGGAGGCTCAACAGAAGGAACAACCGGTACCTCGTACCTCCGCAACAACGACCGATGGAAGACATTATGAATGGTGAAAGATGCTGGTAGGTCCAAACGAAAAGATACAGGATTAAGAATCTCCAAAATCTTATAAGGACCTATGAACCGAGGTTTAAACTTAGGAGAAGAGACCTTCATACGGACAAAACGAGAAGATAACCACACCAAGTCCCCAACGCGGAGATGATGACCCACACGACGATGACGATTAGCAAACTGCTGAGTCTTCTCCTGAGACAACTTCAAATTGTCCACCACATGACTCCAAATCCGGTGCAGTCTATCCACCACCGTGTCCACTCCAGGGCAATCCGAAGATTCCACCTGGCCAGATGAAAAACGAGGGTGAAACCCTGAATTGCAAAAGAAAGGAGAAACCAGAGTGGCAGAACTGGCCCGATTATTGAGGGCAAACTCTGCCAACGGCAAAAAGGCGACCCAATCATCCTGATCAGCAGACACAAAACACCTCAAATAAGTCTCCAAGGTCTGATTAGTTCGCTCCTTCTGGCCATTAGTCTGAGGATGGAATGCAGACGAAAAAGACAAATCAATGCCCATCCTGGCACAGAACGCTCGCCAGAACCTAGACACAAATTGAGACCCCCTGTCGGAAACGATGTTTTCCGGGATACCATGTAAACGAACCACATTCTGAAAAAATAAAGGAACCAACTCAGATGAAGAAGGCAATTTGGGCAAGGGTACCAAATGAACCATCTTAGAAAAACGGTCACACACCACCCAAATGACGGACATTTTCTGAGAGACCGGGAGGTCCGAGATAAAGTCCATAGAGATGTGCGTCCACGGCCTCTTCGGAATAGGCAAGGACAACAACAATCCACTAGCCCGAGAACAGCAAGGCTTGGCCCGAGCACAAACATCACAAGACTGTACAAAGGCACGCACATCCCGAGACAGGGAAGGCCACCAGAAGGACCTGGCCACCAAATCTCTGGTACCAAAAATTCCAGGGTGACCTGCCAACACAGAAGAATGAACCTCCGAGATGACTCTACTGGTCCATTCATCTGGAACAAACAGTCTCCCAGGCGGACAACGATCAGGCCTATCAGTCTGAAACTCCTGCAAAGCACGTCGCAAGTCTGGGGAGACAGCAGACAAAATCACCCCATCCTTAAGGATACCCGTAGGCTCAGAATCACCAGAGGAGTCAGGCTCAAAACTCCTAGAAAGGGCATCTGCCTTCACATTTTTTGAACCCGGCAAATATGAAACCACAAAATTAAACCGGGAGAAAAACAACGACCAGCGCGCCTGTCTAGGATTCAGACGCCTGGCAGACTCAAGGTAAATCAGATTCTTGTGATCAGTCAAGACCACCACCTGATGTCTAGCACCCTCAAGCCAATGACGCCACTCCTCAAATGCCCACTTCATAGCCAAGAGCTCCCGATTACCGACATCATAATTTCGCTCGGCGGGCGAAAACTTTCGAGAGAAGAATGCACATGGTCTCATCACTGAGCAATCGGGACTTCTCTGCGACAAAACCGCCCCCGCTCCAATCTCGGAAGCATCAACCTCAACCTGAAAAGGGAGCGAAACATCAGGCTGGCGCAACACAGGGGCGGAAGAAAAGCGGCGCTTAAGCTCCCGAAAGGCCTCCACATCCGCAGAGGACCAATTGGCAACATCAGCACCCTTCTTAGTCAAATCAGTCAGAGGTTTAGCAACACTTGAAAACCCAGTTATAAATCGACGATAGAAATTAGCAAAGCCCAAGAACTTCTGAAGACTCTTCAGGGAAGTAGGCTGCGTCCAATCACAAATAGCCCGAACCTTGACAGGATCCATCTCAACAGAAGAAGGGGAAAAAATATACCCCAAAAAGGAGATCTTCTGAACCCCAAAAATACACTTTGAACCCTTTACAAACAAAGAATTGGCCCGCAAAACCTGAAAAACCTTCCTAACCTGTTGAACATGCGACTCCCAGTCATCCGAAAAAATCAAAATATCATCCAAATACACAATCATAAATTTATCCAGGTATTTACGGAAAATATCATGCATAAAGGACTGAAAGACTGAAGGAGCATTAGAAAGACCAAAAGGCATTACCAAATACTCAAAATGGCCCTCAGGCGTATTAAATGCAGTTTTCCACTCATCTCCCTGCTTAATCCGCACCAAATTATACGCACCCCGAAGATCAATCTTAGAGAACCACTTTGCCCCTTTAATACGAGCAAATAAATCAGTCAATAGTGGCAAAGGATACTGGTATTTGACTGTAATCTTATTTAACAGGCGATAATCAATACAGGGCCTCAGGGAGCCATCTTTTTTACCCACGAAAAAAAACCCTGCTCCTAAAGGGGATGAGGATGGACGGATATGTCCCTTTTCCAAGGACTCCTTAATATACTCTCGCATAGCAGCATGTTCAGGCACAGACAGATTAAACAAACGACCCTTGGGAAACTTGCTGCCCGGAATCAAGTCTATAGCACAATCACAATCCCTGTGAGGGGGGAGAGAACTAAGTTTGGGCTCCTCAAAAACATCACAATAGTCAGACAAAAATGCCGGAATTTCAGAGGGAGTAGATGAAGCAATGGAAACCAAAGGTACTTCCCCATGAGCCCCCTGACATCCCCAGCTTAACACAGACATTGTTTTCCAGTCAAGGACTGGATTATGAGTTTGCTACATGGCAATCCAAGCACTAAGACATCATGCAAGTTAAGCAACACAAGGAAGCGAATCACCTCCCGATGGTCAGGAGTCATACACATAGTCACTTGTGTCCAGTATTGTGGTTTATTCCTAGCCAATGGTGTGGAGTCGATACCCTTCAAAGGGATAGGAACTTCCAAAGGCTCTAGGCTAAACCCACAGCGTCTGGCAAAGGACAAATCCATAAGACTCAAGGAAGCGCCAGAATCCACATAGGCATCCACAGTAATAGATGATAATGAACAGATCAAAGTTACAGACAAAATAAACTTAGACTGTAAAGTGCCAATTGCAAAAGACTTATCAACCTTTTTTGTGCGTTTAGAGCATGCTGATATAACATGAGCAGAATCACCACAGTAGAAGCACAACCCATTTTTACGCCTATAATTCTGCCGTTCACTTCTGGACAGAATTCTATCACATTGCATAATCTCCGGTGTCTGCTCAGAAGACACCGCCAAATGGTGCACAGGTTTGCGCTCCCGTAAACGCCGATCAATTTGAATAGCCATAGTCATGGATTCATTCAGACCTGTGGGCGTAGGAAACCCCACCATGACATCTTTAACGGCGTCAGAGAGACCTTCTCTGAAATTCGCCGCCAGGGCGCACTCATTCCACTGAGTAAGCACAGACCATTTTCGAAATTTTTGACAATATATTTCAGCTTCATCATGCCCTTGAGAGAGGGCTATCAAGGCCTTTTCAGCCTGAATCTCCAAATTAGGTTCCTCATAGAGCAACCCCAGTGCCAGAAAAAAAGCATCCATATTGAGCAGCACAGGATCCCCTGGTTCCAATGCAAATGCCCAATTCTGGGGGTCACCCCGCAACAAGGAAATCACAATTTTAACCTGCTGAGCGGAGTCTCCAGCGGAGCGAGATCTCAGAGAAAGATACAATTTACAATTGTGCTTAAAATTCAAAAAACGAGATCTATCTCCAGAAAAGAACTCAGGTATAGGAATCTTGGGTTCAGACATAGGAGCATGTATAACATAGTCTTGGATATTTTGAACCTTAGAAGCAAGAGCACTCAGGCCTGTAGCTAAACTCTGGATATCCATTTCTCAACAGCTGAGATCTGAGCCATTCAGGGGTTAAGAGGAGAGAAAAAAGCAGCAGATTGCAATTATGGCTAGACAGAACTTCTGAGTAAAAAAAAAACTTCTTCTTTTCTCTCTTTCTTCAGCCAATACCTTTAATACATTTGTGGCCGGCAATACTGTCATGGTTCCCAATGGCAGGGACTCAGGCAAAAACGGACTAGCTCTAGGAATGATGGAATCTCAGATGACCGCGACGCTGAACCTAACACGCAACTAATAGTAGCCAGGGGGTGTGCCTACGATTATCCCTAGACACCTCGCACCAGCCGGAGATCTAGTTACTCCTAGTAGAGGAATACACAGACCTGGCTTGCCTCCAGGGAAACCCCAAAAGTGATAGTAGCCCCCACATATAATAACGGTTAGGTAAGAGGAAAACACGTACGCAGTATGAATATAGATTCAGCAAAGAGAGGCCCTCTGACTAGATAGCAGAAAATACAAAAGAGGACTTCGCGGTCACCTCAAAACCGTAAACAGCCATCCTGAAATTACTTTAACTCCGTTATCAACTCATGACACCGGAGTAGTAATTTCAGATCACTAGAGCTTCCAGCAGCAAGAGAAATATAAATGCATGCTGGATAAATAAACACAAAAAATGCCAAAGATCCAACTTAGCTGAATTGCAGACTTGGAGCAGGTAGCAAGCAACAGAGGTGCTCTGGTAACATTGATTGCCGGCACTAGAATGACTGAGAAGCCAGACTAAATAGGAAACTCCCAGATTCCTGATGGGAACAGGTGCAAGACAAAAGTCAGCCAGTACCACCAGTAACCACCAGAGGGAGCCCAAAAACAGAATTCACAACAGGGAGGTCAGGGACCCATCAGTTTAATGAGACCACCTTGACGATGGTTGATGGGCTCACACTATTTGATTAAATCAAATTCTGTGCAAAGCGTCTCTTAAATATTTTCCTAATGTTCAAAAGCCATTTTGCTATTCATATTTCATGTATTTCATATTAGACATGCTTTGGCACGATAGAGTGCAACCTTTTTTGTATATTTGTATATGGAGGTAGCTTCTCCTGGTATGCACCTATTCACACTAGTTTGGATGTGCCAGTCTTTTTTCTGTCATATGTATGAATTTCTAAACATTCCTTTTGGAATGAAGAATGCCCCTGCAACCTTCCAGAGAATGGTGGACCAGATCCTCCGGGGATGTGGTGACTTTGCTTGTGCCTACTTGGATGATATCGCCATCTTCAGCCAGACGTGGGAGGAACATCTGAACCAAGTAGCCGTTATTCTTGACCTGCTTCTTGCAGCAGGCCTAACCATTCGACCAGATAAATGCCAATTGGGGATGGGTGAAGTCTAGTACCTAGGGCATAGAGTGGGAGGAGGGAAGCTCCGTCCTGAACCTGCCAAAATCCAGGCTCTTAGAGACTGGCCTGTACCCCAAACTAAGAAACAAGTTATGGCTTTTTTGGGCACTGCCAGTTAGTACTGAAAATTTGTTTCTCATTTCAGCACTGTGGCCAAGCCTCTTACCGACCTGACCAAGAAAACGATGCCCCGGCTGGTGGTCTGGACTCCAGCCTGTGATGAGGCTTTTAACCGGCTGAAGGACGCTCTGATCTCCGACCCTCTTCTGGCTGCTCCAGACTACAAGAGGAGATTCATTGTGCAGACGGACGCCTCTGCTTATGGACTGGGAGCTGTACTCAGCCAGGTGAATGCAGCTGGGGACGAGCACTGTTGTGAACTGTATTTCTTGGTTCCCTCTTGTGATCACTAGCGGTATGACACTTGGATTGTCTTTCTCCAGGTTGGTACCCACCTGGTTCGTTAGGCCTTGGGTGTTCCTATTTAGACTTCCTGGAAACTCAGTCTAGTGCCTGGAATCGATGTAGTCAGTCTATGTCTGTTTGCTCCTGACTCCTGGTCTCCTGCTTTTTGCAAGATAAGCTAAGTCCTGCTTTCTTATTTTTGTTTATTTGCATTGCTGCTATTTTGTTCCAGCTTGTTACAATGTGATTCCTGATTTTTGCTGGAAGCTCTAGGGGGCTGATATTCTCCCCCCACACCGTTAGTCGGTGCGGGGGTTCTTGGATATTCAGCGTGGATATTTTTGTAGGGTTTTTGCTGACTGCATAAGTTCTCTTCCTATTTTCTGCTATTAATTAGTGGGCCTCTCTTTGCTAAATCTAGTTCATACTTACGTTTGTCTTTTCTTCTTACCTCACCGTTATTATTTGTTGGGGGCTTGTATCATTACTTTGGGGTCCTTTCTCTTGAGGCAAGTGAGGTCTTATTTTCTCTGAAAGGGTTAGTTAGTTCTCCGGCTGGTGCGAGATGTCTAGAATCAACGTAGGTACGTTCCCCGGCTACTTCTAGTTGTTGTGCTAGGATCAGATATACGGTCAGCCAAGTTACCACCTCCCTATGAGCTGGTTTTTGTGTTTGCGGACTTAGCTGGAACTTCTGCGATCCTCTACCACTAGGATCATAACAGTATTCCAGGCCAAAAAAGTGAATATTTAATTCATTGCAGAAGCGGGATTAAAAGAAAAGAAGTTCAGAGTTTTTTTGTTTTTTTTCTTCTTCCCCTTTTTCCTCTGAGTGGCTTGAAGCTCTGCTGCAGACATGAATGTTCAGACTCTGATTACTAGTGTGGATCAGCTTGCTGCACGAGTGCAGGGCATTCAGGATTTTGTTACTAGTACTCCTATGTAAGAGCCTAAGATACCTATTCCTGAGCTTTTCTCTGGTGATCGATTTAAATTTAGGAATTTTAGGAATAATTGTAAATTGTTTCTATCTTTGAGACCTCGTTCGTCTGGAGACTCAGCTCAGCAAGTTAAAATTGTTATCTCTTTCTTGCGTGGCGACCCTCAGGATTGGGCTTTTTCATTGGCGCCAGGAGATCCGGCATTGGCAAATATTGATGCATTTTTTCTGGCGCTCGGATTGCTTTATGAGGAGCCCAATCTTGAAATTCAGGCAGAAAAAGCGTTGCTGACTATCTCTCAGGGCCAGGATGAGGCTGAAGTGTATTGCCAAAAATTTCGGAAATGGTCCGTGCTCACTCAATGGAATGAGTGTGCTCTGGCCGCAAATTTCAGAAATGGCCTTTCTGAAGCCATTTAGAATGTGATGGTGGGTTTTACCATTCCTACAAGTCTGAGTGATTCTATGCCTCTGGCCATTCAGATAGATCGGCGTTTGCGGGAGCGCAAATCTGCTAATCCTCTGGCAGTGTTGTCTGAACAGACACCTGACTCAATGTTATGTGATAGAATTCAGACTAGAACTGAACGACAAAATCATAGACGTCAGAATGGGTTGTGTTTTTACTGTGGTGACTCTACACATGTTATCTCAGCATGCTCTAAACGCCTAACAAAGATGGTTAGTCCTGTCACCATTGGTAATTTGCATCCTAAGTTTATTTTGTCTGTAACTCTAATTTGCTCATTGTCTTCCTACCCTGTTATGGCATTTGTGGATTCAGGTGCAGCCCTGAGTCTCATGGACTTGTCGTTTGCCAAGCGCTGTGGTTTTGTCCTGGAACCTTTAAAAAATCCCATTCCTCTTAGAGGAATTGATGCTACGCCATTGGCGGAGAATAAACCGCAGTATTGGACACAAGTGACCATGTGCATGACTCCTGAACATCGGGAGGTGATTCGTTTTCTTGTTCTGCATAAAATGCATGATTTGGTCGTTTTAGGTCTGCCATGGTTACAGACCCATAATCCAGTCTTGGATTGGAAGGCAATGTCTGTGTCAAGTTGGGGTTGTCAGGGAATTCATTGCGATTCCCCGTCGGTGTCTATTGCTTCTTCTACTCCTTCTGAAGTTCCGGAGTATTTGTTGGACTATCAGGATGTATTTAGTGAGTCCAGTTCCAGTGCCCTTCCTCCTCATAGGGACTGTGACTGCGCTATAGATTTGATTCCTGGTAGTAAATTTCCTAAGGGACGATTATTTAATCTATCTGTACCTGAACATGCCGCAATGCGTTCTTATATAAAGGAGTCTTTGGAGAAAGGACATATTCGTCCATCCTTTTCCCCTCTTGGTGCGGGATTCTTTTTTGTAGCCAAAAAAGATGGGTCTTTGAGACCTTGTATAGACTATCGGCTTCTGAATAAAATCACGGTCAAATTTCAGTATCCTTTGCCACTATTGCCGGACTTGTTTGCTTGGATTAAGGGTGCCAAGTGGTTCACCAAGATAGATCTTCGTGGTGCGTACAACCTTGTGCGCATTAAGCAGGGAGATGAATGGAAAACTGCGTTTAATATGCCCGAAGGTCATTTTGAGTACTTGGTGATGCCTTTTGGGCTCTCTAATGCTCCTTCAGTGTTTCAGTCCTTTATGCATGACATCTTCCGGAAGTATCTAGATAAATTTATAATTGTTTATCTGGATGATATTCTGGTTTTTTCTGATGATTGGGATTCTCATGTAAAGCAAGTCAGGATGGTGTTTCAGGTTTTGCGTGATAATGCTTTGTTTGTGAAGGGCTCAAAGTGTCTCTTTGGAGTGCAGAAGGTTTCCTTTCTGGGTTTCATTTTCTCCCCTTCTACAGTGGAGATGGACCCAGTCAAGGTCCGAGCTATTCATGATTGGACTCAACCCACGTCTGTTAAGAGTCTTCAGAAGTTCTTGGGTTTTGCTAATTTCTACCGTCGTTTTATTGCTAATTTCTCTAGCGTTGTTAAACCTTTGACGGATATGACCAAGAAAGGTTCTGATGTGGCTAATTGGGCTCCGGCAACCGTGGAGGCTTTCCGGTAGCTGAAGCGCCGGTTTACTTCGGCGCCTGTTTTGTGCCAGCCTGATGTCTCACTTCCCTTTCAGGTTGAAGTGGATGCTTCTGAGATCGGTGCAAGGGCTGTTTTGTCGCAGAAAGGCCCTGGTTGCTCTGTGATGAGACCTTGTGCTTTTTTTTCTAGGAAATTTTCGCCTGCGGAGCGGAACTATGATGTTGGTAATCGGGAGTTGTTGGCCATGAAGTGGGCATTTGAGGAGTGGCGTCATTGGCTCGAGGGAGCTAAGCATCGTGTGGTGGTCTTGACTGATCACAAAAATTTGATGTATCTCGAGTCTGCTAAGTGCTTGAATCCTAGACAGGCTCGTTGGTCGCTGTTTTTCTCCCGTTTTGACTTTGTGGTCTCATACCTGCCTGGTTCGAAGAATGTGAAGGCTGATGCTCTTTCTAGGAGTTTTGTGCCTGACTCTCCGGGAGTCTCAGAGCCAGCTGGTATTCTTAAAGAGGGAGTAATCTTGTCGGCCATTTCTCCTGATTTGCGACGTGTGTTGCAGAGATTTCAGGCTGGTAGACCTGACCCTTGCCCACCTGATAGACTGTTTGTTCCTGATAAATGGACCAGCAGAGTTATCTCCGAGGTTCATTCCTCAGTGTTGGCAGGGCATCCTGGGATTTTTGGCACCAGAGATTTGGTGGCTAGGTCCTTTTGGTGGCCTTCCTTGTCGCGGGATGTGCGTTCTTTTGTGCAGTCCTGTGGGATTTGTGCTCGGGCTAAGCCTTGCTGTTCTCGTGCCAGCGGGTTGCTTTTGCCCTTGCCCGTCCCGAAGAGGCCATGGACACACATTTCCATGGATTTCATTTCAGATCTTCCGGTGTCCCAAGGAATGTCTGTCATCTGGGTGGTGTGTGATCGCTTTTCCAAGATGGTCCATTTGGTGCCCTTGCCTAAGTTGCCTTCCTTTTCCGATCTGGTTCCTTTGTTCTTTCAGAATGTGGTTCGTTTGCATGGCATTCCTGAGAATATCGTGTCTGACAGAGGATCCCAGTTTGTGTCCAGGTTCTGGCGATCTTTTTGTGCTAAGATGGGCATTGATTTGTCGTTCTCATCTGCCTTTCATCCTCAGACTAATGGCCAAACTGAGCGAACTAATCAGACGCTGGAGGCTTATTTGAGATGTTTTGTTTCTGCAGATCAGGATGATTGGGTGACCTTCTTGCCATTGGCTGAGTTTGCCCTCAATAATCGGGCTAGTTCCGCTACTTTGGTTTCGCCATTTTTCTGCAACTCTGGTTTTCATCCTCGTTTTTCCTTGGGTCATGTTGAATCTTCTGACTGTCCTGGGGTGGATTCCGTGGTGGATAGGTTGCAGCGGATTTGGAATCATGTGGTGGACAACTTGAAATTGTCACAGGAGAAGGCTCAGCGTTTTGACAACCGCCGCCGCGGTGTGGGTCCCTGACTTCGTGTTGGGGATTTGGTTTGGTTGTCTTCTCGGTATGTCCCTCTGAAGGTTTCCTCTCCTAAGTTTAAGCCTCGCTTTATTGGTCCTTATAAAATTTTGGAAGTCCTTAATCTGGTGTCTTTTCGTTTGGATCTTCCGGTGTCGTTTGCCATTCACAATGTGTTCCATAGGTCTTTGTTGCGGCGGTACGTTGTGCCTGTGGTTCCTGCTGTTGACCCTCCTGCTCCGGTCTTGGTTGAGGGCGAGTTGGAGTACGTGGTGGAGAAGATCTTGGATTCTCGTCTCTCTAGACGGAGGCTTCAGTATCTGGTCAAATGGAAGGGCAATGGTCAGGAGGATAATTCCTGGGTGGTCGCCTCTGATGTTCATGCGGCCGATTTGGTTCGTGCCTTTCACGCTGCTCATCCTGATCGCCCTGGTGGTCTTGGTGAGGGTTCGGTGACCCATCCTTAAAGGGGGGGTACTGTTGTGAACTGTATTTCTTGGTTCCCTCTTGTGATCACTAGCGGTATGACACTTGGATTGTCTTTCTCCAGGTTGGTACCCACCTGGTTCGTTAGGCCTTGGGTGTTCCTATTTAGACTTCCTGGAAACTCAGTCTAGTGCCTGGAATCGATGTAGTCAGTCTATGTCTGTTTGCTCCTGACTCCTGGTCTCCTGCTTTTTGCAAGATAAGCTAAGTCCTACTTTCTTATTTTTGTTTATTTGCATTGCTGCTATTTTGTTCCAGCTTGTTACAATGTGATTCCTGATTTTTGCTGGAAGCTCTAGGGGGCTGATATTCTCCCCCCACACCGTTAGTCGGTGCGGGGGTTCTTGGGTTCTTGGATATTCAGCGTGGATATTTTTGTAGGGTTTTTGCTGACCGCATAAGTTCTCTTCCTATTTTCTGCTATTAATTAGTGGGCCTCTCTTTGCTAAATCTAGTTCATACTTACGTTTGTCTTTTCTTCTTACCTCACCGTTATTATTTGTTGGGGGCTTGTATCATTACTTTGGGGTCCTTTCTCTTGAGGCAAGTGAGGTCTTATTTTCTCTGAAAGGGTTAGTTAGTTCTCCGGCTGGTGCGAGATGTCTAGAATCAACGTAGGTACGTTCCCCGGCTACTTCTAGTTGTTGTGCTAGGATCAGATATACGGTCAGCCAAGTTACCACCTCCCTATGAGCTGGTTTTTGTGTTTGCGGACTTAGCTGGAACTTCTGCGATCCTCTACCACTAGGATCATAACAGAGCACCCCATTGCCTACCTTAGCCGGAAATTGCTGGACCGAGAAGTGGCCTATGCAATTGTTGAAAAAGAATGTCTGGCTGTAGTGTGGGCCCTCAGGAAACTAATACCGTATCTGTATGGACGAGAATTCACTGTGGTTACTGATCACAATCCCTGTTGTGAATTTGGATTCTGGGCTCCCCCGGTGGCCGCTTGTGGAATTGGACTTGTCATCCTCTTTCCTGTTTCACCTGGTTCCATCAGTAGTGGGTGTCGCTATTTAAGCTCATTTCTCTGGTGGTTTCTTGCCGGTCAACAATGTTATCTGATGCCTCTCAGTGCTTGTTCCTGCTTCTAGACAACTACTAGATAAGTTGGACTTTTGTCCATGTTTTGTTTTGCCTATTTGTTCCAGTTCACAGCTGAAGTTTTGTTACTGTGTCTGGAAAGCTCTCGTTGATCAGGGATTGCTACTCTGGCGTTATGAGTTAATGCCAGAGTTTAAGGTAATCTCTGGATGGTGTTTTGTTAGTGTTTTTCTGCTGACCATGAAAGTATACTATCTGTCTTCTGCTATCTAGTAAGCGGACCTCAAATTTGCTAAGACTATTTTCCTGCTGCGTTTGTTGTTTCATCTGAACTCACCGTCATTATATGTGGGGGGCTACTGTCTTCTTTGGAATATTTCTCTAGAGGTGAGCCAGGTCTTATATTTCCCTCTGCTAGCTATTTAGGTCTTAGGCCAGAGCTGGGCATCTAGCGATAAATAGGAAATGCTACCTGGCTATTTCTAGTTGCGCGGCAGGCTTAGTTCATGGTCAGTATAGTTCCATCTTCCGAGAGCTTGTCCCTCTATAGGCTTGCTATGATCTCTGCCTGCAGAGATCATGACAGTTTGACCGGCCCGTAAAGTGTTAAAGACCCAGGTTGAGAAAGGAGAGTTATAAGAAGTCTGCTGGAATTTTTTTTTTTTTTTTTTTTCCTCCAGTCTGCCTTGCTGCAGTCTTTTTTCTCTCTCTCCTCCTAATCTCTGTATGGCTCTGTGTGCACCTGACAATAATGGATCTCCAGAGTGTAACTGCGGGTTTGAATAATCTCATCATGAAAGTACAAAATTTACAAGATTTTGTGGTACATGCTCCGGTATCTGAGCCGAGAATTCCTTTGCCGGAGTTCTTCACAGGGAATAGAGCTAGCTTCCAGAATTTCCGAAATAATTGTAAGCTTTATTTGTCCCTGAAGTCTCGTTCAGCTGGAGACCCTGCTCAGCAGGTTAGGATTGTGATTTCCTTGCTCAGGGGTGACCCTCAAGATTGGGCCTTCTCATTGCCAGCAGGGGATCCTGCGTTACGCGATGTGGATGCGTTTTTTCTGGCCTTGGGCTTGCTTTATGAGGAACCTCATTTGGAACTTCAGGCAGAAAAAACTTTGATGGCACTATCTCAGGGGCAAGACGAAGCTGAAGTTTTCTGCCAAAAATTCCGTAAATGGTCTGTGCTTACTCAGTGGAATGAGTGCGCCTTGGCGGCAACTTTCAGAGAAGGTCTCTCTGATGCCGTTAAGGATGTTATGGTGGGGTTCCCTGTGCCTGCAGGTCTGAATGAGTCCATGACAATGGCTATTCAGATTGATAGGCGTCTGCGGGAGCGCAAACCGGTGCACCATCTGGCGGTGTCTATGGAAAAGACGCCAGAAAGTATGCAGTGTGATAGAATTCTGTCCAGGAGCGAGCGACAGAATTTTAGACGGAAGAATGGATTGTGTTTCTATTGTGGGGATTCTACTCATGTTATATCAGCATGCTCTAGGCGTACAAGGAAGCTTGATAAGTCTGTTTCCATTGGCACCATTCAGTCTAAGTTTATTTTGTCTGTAACCCTGATTTGCTCTTTGTCATCCATTGCCACGGACGCCTATGTTGACTCTGGCGCCGCTCTGAGTCTTATGGATTGGTCCTTTGCCAATCGTTGTGGTTTTGATTTAGAGCCTTTGGAGACTCTTATTCCTCTGAAGGGGATTGACTCCACCCCATTGGCTAATAATAAACCACAATACTGGACACAAGTAACCATGCGTATCAATCCGGATCACCAGGAGATTATTCGTTTCCTGGTGCTGTATAATTTACATGACGATTTGGTACTGGGATTGCCATGGTTGCAGTCTCACAACCCAGTCTTGGACTGGAGAGCAATGTCTGTGTTGAGCTGGGGATGTAAGGGTATTCATGGGGACTTACCTTTGGTTTCTATTTCGTCGTCCATTCCCTCTGAAGTCCCTGAGTTCCTCTCTGATTATCAAGACGTCTTTGACGAACCCAAGCTTGGGTCGTTACCTCCGCACCGTGAGTGCGATTGTGCCATAGATTTGATACCGGGTTGTAAATATCCAAAGGGTCGTTTGTTTAATCTGTCTGTGCCGGAACATGCTGCTATGCGGGAATATATAAAGGAGTCTTTGGAAAAGGGACATATTCGTCCATCTTCTTCTCCCTTGGGAGCTGGGTTTTTCTTTGTCTCAAAAAAAGACGGCTCTTTGAGACCATGTATTGATTATCGGCTTCTGAATAAGATCACTGTTAAGTATCAATACCCATTGCCATTGCTTACTGATTTGTTTGCTCGTATAGAGGGTGCTAAGTGGTTCTCTAAAATTGATCTTCGTGGGGCGTATAATTTGGTGCGGATCAGGCAGGGGGATGAGTGGAAGACCGCATTTAATACGCCCGAGGGCCACTTTGAGTATTTGGTCATGCCTTTTGGTCTTTCTAATGCCCCTTCAGTTTTCCAGTCTTTTATGCATGATATTTTCCGCGATTTTCTGGATAAATTTATGATAATATATCTGGATGATATTCTGATTTTTTCTGATGACTGGGACTCTCATGTCCAGCAGGTCAGGAGAGTTTTTCAGGTTCTGCGGTCTAATTCTTTATGTGTGAAGGGGTCTAAGTGCGTTTTTGGGGTCCAGAAAATTTCCTTTTTGGGGTATATTTTTTCTCCCTCTTCCATTGAGATGGATCCCGTCAAGGTGCAAGCTATTTGTGACTGGACTCAGCCCTCCTCTCTTAAGGGTCTTCAGAGATTTTTGGGCTTTGCCAACTTTTACCGCCGATTTATTGCTGGTTTTTCGGATGTCGTTAAACCACTGACTGATTTGACCAGACAAGGCGCTGATGTTGCTAATTGGTCCCCTCATGCTGTAGAGGCCTTTCAGGAGCTTAAGCGCCGTTTTGCCTCTGCCCCTGTGTTGCGTCAGCCTGATGTGAATCTGCCTTTTCAGGTTGAGGTTGACGCTTCGGAGATCGGAGCTGGGGCAGTGTTGTCGCAGAAAGGTTCCGACTGCTCCGTCATTAGGCCTTGTGCCTTCTTTTCTCGCAAATTTTCGCCCGCAGAGCGGAATTATGATGTTGGGAATCGGGAGCTTTTGGCCATGAAGTGGGCGTTTGAGGAGTGGCGCCATTGGCTCGAGGGGGCTAGGCATCAGGTGGTGGTATTGACTGACCACAAAAATTTGATTTATCTTGAGACTGCCAGACGCCTGAATCCTAGACAGGCGCGCTGGTCTTTATTTTTTTCTCGCTTTAATTTTGTGGTGTCGTACCTACCGGGTTCTAAGAATGTTAAGGCAGATGCCCTTTCTAGGAGTTTTGACCCGGACTCTCCTGGTAATTCTGAACCCACAGGTATCCTTAGGGAGGGAGTAATTTTGTCGGCCGTTTCTCCTGATCTGCGGCGGTCCTTGCAAGAGTTTCAGGCGGATAGACCGGATCGTTGTCCGCCTGATAGACTGTTTGTTCCGGATGATTGGACCAGCAGAGTCATCTCTGAGGTACATTCTTCTGCATTGGCAGGTCATCCCGGAATTTTTGGTACCAGGGATTTGGTGGCAAGATCCTTCTGGTGGCCTTCCCTGTCACGAGATGTGCGAGTCTTTGTGCAGTCATGTGACGTTTGTGCTCGGGCCAAGTCTTGTAGTTCTCGGGCTAGCGGACTGCTGTTGCCCTTGCCTATTCCTAAGAGGCCTTGGACACACATCTCGATGGATTTTATTTCAGATCTGCCTGTTTCCCAGAAGATGTCTGTCATCTGGGTGGTCTGTGACCGTTTCTCTAAAATGGTCCATTTGGTTCCTCTGCCCAAGTTGCCTTCTTCTTCTGAGTTGGTTCCTCTGTTTTTTCAGAATGTTGTCCGATTGCACGGTATTCCTGAGAATATTGTTTCTGACAGAGGTACCCAATTTGTGTCTAGATTTTGGCGGGCATTCTGTGCTAGGATGGGCATAGATTTGTCTTTTTCATCTGCTTTTCACCCTCAGACTAATGGCCAGACCGAGCGGACTAATCAGACCCTTGAGACATATCTGAGGTGTTTTGTCTCTGCTGACCAGGATGATTGGGTTGCTTTTTTGCCATTGGCAGAGTTTGCCCTCAATAATCGGGCCAGCTCTTCCACCTTGGTGTCCCCGTTTTTCTGTAATTCGGGGTTTCACCCTCGATTTTCCTCCGGTCAGGTGGAATCCTCGGATTGTCCTGGAGTGGATGCGGTGGTGGAGAGATTGCATTACATCTGGGGGCAGGTTATGGACAATTTGAAGTTGTCCCAGGAGAGGACTCAGCGTTTTGCCAACCGTCATCGTCGTGTTGGTTCTCGGCTTTGTGTTGGAGATTTGGTGTGGTTGTCTTCTCGTTTTGTCCCTATGAGGGTCTCTTCTCCTAAGTTTAAACCTCGGTTCATCGGCCCTTATAGAATATTGGAGATTCTTAATCCTGTTTCTTTCCGTTTGGACCTCCCTGCGTCCTTTTCCATTCATAACGTTTTTCATCGGTCGTTATTGCGCAGGTATGAGGTACCTGTTGTACCTTCAGTTGAGCCTCCTGCTCCGGTGTTGGTTGAGGGTGAGTTGGAGTACGTTGTGGAGAAAATTTTGGACTCTCGTGTTTCCAGACGGAGACTCCAATATCTGGTCAACTGGAAGGGTTACGGCCAGGAGGATAATTCTTGGGTCAATGCATCTGATGTTCATGCTTCTGATCTTGTTCGTGCCTTCCATAGGGCTCATCCTGGTCGCCCTGGTGGATCTGGTGAGGGTTCGGTGCCCCCTCCTTGAGGGGGGGGTACTGTTGTGAATTTGGATTCTGGGCTCCCCCGGTGGCCGCTTGTGGAATTGGACTTGTCATCCTCTTTCCTGTTTCACCTGGTTCCATCAGTAGTGGGTGTCGCTATTTAAGCTCATTTCTCTGGTGGTTTCTTGCCGGTCAACAATGTTATCTGATGCCTCTCAGTGCTTGTTCCTGCTTCTAGACAACTACTAGATAAGTTGGACTTTTGTCCATGTTTTGTTTTGCCTATTTGTTCCAGTTCACAGCTGAAGTTTTGTTACTGTGTCTGGAAAGCTCTCGTTGATCAGGGATTGCTACTCTGGCGTTATGAGTTAATGCCAGAGTTTAAGGTAATCTCTGGATGGTGTTTTGTTAGTGTTTTTCTGCTGACCATGAAAGTATACTATCTGTCTTCTGCTATCTAGTAAGCGGACCTCAAATTTGCTAAGACTATTTTCCTGCTGCGTTTGTTGTTTCATCTGAACTCACCGTCATTATATGTGGGGGGCTACTGTCTTCTTTGGAATATTTCTCTAGAGGTGAGCCAGGTCTTATATTTCCCTCTGCTAGCTATTTAGGTCTTAGGCCAGAGCTGGGCATCTAGCGATAAATAGGAAATGCTACCTGGCTATTTCTAGTTGCGCGGCAGGCTTAGTTCATGGTCAGTATAGTTCCATCTTCCGAGAGCTTGTCCCTCTATAGGCTTGCTATGATCTCTGCCTGCAGAGATCATGACAAATCCCCTCATCTGGCTGAACAGAGTCTCTGGGGACAATGGACGCTTACTACGATGGAGCCTGGCTCTGCAGCCCTATAACTTTACTATACAGTATAGAAGAGGCAGCCAACACCAAAATGCAGATGGACTGTCCAGGCAAGAGGAGCCCTGAGTCCGGTCAGCCATGCCTGTGTGTACTTAACCAGAGACCTGTAGAGGTCCCTAGTACGTACACAAATTGGGAGGGGAAGGGATTGTCATGATATGTACTTTTGCCCTGTCCTGTATTTGAATAATATGCTATTTGATGTATGTAACTGTTCTCTGGTTTCTATTAGCTGTAATTTATGTATTTTCTTGTGCTGGGAGTTCAACTGTAACAATATGTCTCCTTCCTCCAATACTTGCAGCCCTATGCTATAATGTAATTAAGCTTTGTCATCATCACTAGTGAAGGAATAGCCATTCTTCCTCACAGCAGGTGGCTAGTCAAATGTACATACTACATAGACTAAAGGTACCTTCACACTGAACAACTTTCCAACGAGAACGACAACGATCCGTGACGTTGCAGCGTCCTGGATAGCGATATCATTGTTTGACACGCAGCAGCGATCTGGATCCCGCTGTGATATCGTTGGTCGGAGCTAGAAGGCCAGCACCTTATTTTGTCGTTAGGTCGGTGTGTATCGTCATGTTTGACAGCAAAAGCAACTATGCCAGCAATGTTTTACAATGGTAACCAGGGTAAATATCGGGTTACTAAGCGCAGGGCCGCGCTTAGTAACCCGATATTTACCCTGGTTACCATTGTAAAAGTAAAAAAAAAAATAGTACATACTCACCTTCTGATGTCTGTCACGTCCCCCGGCGTCCGCGCTGCTGCTCAGAGCTTCCTGCACTGAATGTGTCAGTGCCGGCCGTAAAGCCGAGCACAGCGGTGACGTCACCGCTGTGCTTTGCCGGCCCTGACACATTCAGTGCAGGAAGCTCTGAGCAGCAGCGCGGACGCTGGGGGACGTGACAGACATCAGAAGGTATGTAGTGTTTTTTTTTTACTTTTGCATTGGTAACCAGGGTAAATATCGGGTTACTAAGCGCGGCCCTGCACTTAGTAACCCGATGTTTACCCTGGTTACCCGGGTGCTGCAGGGGAACTTCGACATCGTTGAAGACAGTTTCAACGATGCCGAAGTCGTTCCCCTGATCGTTGGTCGCTGGAGAGAGCTGTCTGTTTGACAGCTCCCCAGCAACCTAAACAGCGACGCTGCAGCGATCGGCTCGTTGTCTATATCGCTGCAGCGTCGCTGAGTGTGACGGTACCTTTAGTGGAGCCGACCAGTCTAGAATCTTCTGAAGGACCCAACCATTGAATGGAAGGTGTGACCCCTACCCTCCTTCATGGGCGGATCCCAGGAGCTCAGACAATCCATTCTTATTTTGAGATCAGATGTGAGTTGATCCTTGAAGGAGAAGGAGTGGGGATTCTTAGCTGAGGCAAGACCCCACGTCCATCTGGGACTGCGGAAGCGAACGGGGTGAGACTTGAGCTGAGGACATATCTCGTCGTTCGTGAGATTGTTTTGGGATCCCTTGGACTCGTGTGGACTATTGCTTTGTTAGCTGGCACAAGGATTATCGGGAGGTGCCCCCGAACCTGTTCTGTTGGACTAATTGTGGACTCTGTAGATCTACCTGCATGTGTTGTTCCAGCGTTCTTGATAATAAATCTGTGGAATCATCCCTTGGCCTGTTGTCCCTTCTTGCTCTGCCATACACCCCGTCACAGTCCTCACTGTTATTACTCTTCTCTCTCTGTTCCCCGTGGTCGGATAGAACAAAACCCGTATGACTGATGGCCTGAGGCTTGTTTATAGGGACCCTAGAGACGCCCCAACCCCCACAAGTTGCCACCTGTCTTCTTAGGTATTTTAGGTTGGGCAGCCAACTTGAAATTGACTGTCCTGCTAGTCTCTGAAGCAATGGCGTAGAGCACTTTACTCCCTCGGTATTCTGGCTACCGGAACTAGCACCAGAAGGATGCAGCTCCTCTCGTCTACTATCCTCTCTGATATCCACTTGTTGCTATGCCTTCATTTCTCACTCACTACAACACGCTTCCTTTAAATGTCTCTTTTTTCGGATGCTGCCGCACGTGGGGCAGGCGCAGCTCCGTGGACCCTCGTCTTCCACAGACCGCAGTCTGGATCTGACTGGAACCCACTCCAGCCAGCTCGGTCTGGAGACCTTTCTCTCTGTCTCCAGCCAGGAACTCTCTAACTTTCCAACCAACCCATCAGTTTTACCTAACTGAGGAGTGGCCTAATAGATAGAACCTTTGCTCCCCCTGGTGGACTGGAGTGTGAAGTGTGTGGTGTGTCTGTGATACCTGGACAGAAGATCTCCTTTATTGCCTCCAGATGTAATATCACTCCCCCTGGTGGAGGAATAATATTACTGCAGCAACCAGGACTCTGGGGCGCTGCATATACACAGTGTGCACACACATATATGGTATACACCCCGTGTACACACACATATACGGTATACACACAGTGTAAACACATATATACAGTATATACACAGTGTACACACATATACAGTATATACACAGTGTACTCGCATATATACGGTATATACACCGTGTACACACATATACGGTATATACACTGTGTGTACACACATATACGGTATATACCCCGTGTACACACATACGGTATATACACAGTGTACACACATATATACGGTATATACGGTATATACAGAGTGCACACACATATATACGGTATATATACACCGTGTACTCATACGTATACGGTATATACACCGTGTACACACATATACGGTATATACACCGTGTACACACACATATACGGTATATACACCGTGTACACACACATATACGGTATACACCGTGTACTCACGCATATACGGTATATACACCGTGTACACACATATATACGGTATATACACCGTGTACGCACATATATGGTATGTACACAGTGCACACACATATACGGTAAATACACAGTACACACACATATACGGTATATACACTGTATGTAATCAATTTTATGATCCAAAATCAATATGTGCTGACGACACTATATAATTCCATCAGTGTCATCAAAAAGCTACAAACAGCAATGAGACCGAAAAAGCACAACATACTCATAATATACAAAATAATTATTTTATTAATCCCATATGTATTAAAACATATACAAAAATACAATAAACCAAGCTATCTCAGATTGTGAGGGACCCAAAGGGTTACTATTCACATACAGCATATAATCCAAGCGTAGTAACTATGTTATCCAAACGGGCTATATAAATACCAAGTATCAAACCACTCTATACAAGCTGCCAATCAGCCTAATACGGGTAGTGGATCCAAATGCCCAATATATGTCAGGTTATGGACTATTGCAGCATCAAAACACCTTCTAATATGTCTAAATATAGATATATATTAGGGCTTGCTACATGTCCACATCTTAATAGTACTAAGAAGACAATATTGCAAAATTACAACGCTATTACACGCGTTTCGTAAACACTTCTTCAGGGGGCGTTATATACACTGTGTACACACATATATACGGTATATACACTATGTACACACATACTGTATACACACAGTGCACACACATATACGGTATATACACAGTGTACTTACATATATACGTATATAATAATAATAATTTTTATTTATATAATAATAATAATTTTTATTTATATAGCGCCAACATATTCCGCAGCACTTTACAATTAAGCGGGGACATGTGCAAACAATAAATTTGGTACGAGTTAAGACAAGTTAAACAGTGACATTAGGGGTGAGGTCCCTGCTCGCAAGCTTACAATCTACAAGGAAGTAGGGGGGACACAATAGGTGAAAAGTGCTCGTTATTTCTGGTCTGGAAATTATAATAAATAGGGATTTTCATATAAAAGCTGCATGATCCGGTCATCAGCCCGTGTTTTTAAGTGCAATAGTCAAGTATCAAGTGCAGTTATCATGTGCATGGAGGGTGTGGAGACAGATGAATAGTAGGGTGCAGATTCAGAGTAATATTTGAAAGGAGGGAACAGGGCAAAGTTAGTTTACTGAGTAGTTTATGTGGTAGGCTTGTTTGAAGAGATGGGTTTTTAAAGCTCGCTTGAATAGGTCGGGGCTAGGTATCAGTCTGATCGTCTGGGGAAGTGCATTCCAGAGAGCTGGCGCCGCACGAGAGAAGTCTTGGAGACGGAGGTGCGAGGTTCGGATTACGGGGGATGTTAGTCTTAGGTCATTTGTAGAACAGAGGGCACGTGTAGGGCGATAGATGAGAGAGGAGATATAAGGCAGTGCAGAACTGTGGAGGGCTTTGTGGGTGAGAGAGATGAGTTTGTACTGGACCCTGTAGCGAATGGGTAGCCAGTGTAATGACTGGCACAAGATGGAGGCATCGGTGAAGCGGCTGGACAGAAATATGACCCTGGCTGCCGCATTCAAGATGGATTGGAGAGGAGAAAGTTTGGAAAGAGGGAGACCGATCAGAAGAGAGTTGCAGTAGTCCAGACGAGAATGAATAAGAGCGACAGTAAGAGTCTTAGCAGTTTCAAATGTGAGAAAAGGTCAGATTCTGGAGATGTTTTTAAGATGCAGGTGACAGGAGCGAGTGAGTGATCGGATATAGGGAGTAAAGGAAAGTTCGGTGTCGAATATGACCCCAAGACAGCGGGCTTCCTGCTTGGGAGTTATGGTTGAACCTTCCAGGGTAATTTCGATGTTGGGTAGAGTCAGGTTCGTAGAAGGGAGAAACACAAGTAGTTCAGTTTTGGAGAGATTTAGTTTCAGATAGAGGGAGGACATGATGTTAGAGACAGCAGACAGACAATCCTTGGTATTTTGAATTAGAGTGGGGTGATGTCAGGGGAAGAAGTGTATAATTGGGTGTCGTCAGCATAGAGATGGTACTGGAACCCAAATCTGCTGATTGTTTGTCCAATAGGGGCAGTGTATAGAGAGAAAAGGAGGGGGCCCAGGACTGAGCCCTGTGGAACCCCGATAGTAAGGGGATGAGGAGAGGAAGAGGAGCCAGCAAAAGATACAGTGAAGGAGCAGTCAGAGAGGTAGGAGGAGAACCAGGAGAGGGCTGTGTCCTTGAGACCTATGGAGCGGAGCATAGTGAGAAGGAGCTGGTGATCCACAGTATCAAATGCGGCAGAGAGATCCAGGAGAATCAGCAGAGAGCAATGACCTTTGGATTTAGCTGTTATTAGATCATTAGAGACTTTAGTGAGGGCAGTTTCAGTGGAGTGTAAAGAGCGGAAACCAGATTGTAAGGGGTCAAGAAGAGAGTTATCCGAGAGATAGCGGATTAGACGGGAGTGGACCAAGCGTTCCAGGAGTTTAGAGATGAAGGAAAGTTAGAGACAGGTCTGTAGTTAGCCGTGCAGTTCTGGTCCAGGGATGGCTTTTTAAGTAAAGGGGTAATGATGGCATGTTTAAATGAGGAGGGAAAGATGCCTGAAGAAAGAGAGAGGTTAAATATTTTAGTCAGGTGAGTGGTGACCACTGGTGAGAGAGACTGCAGGAGAGGTGAAGGAATGGGGTCACTATTGCAGGTTGCAGGCCGAGCAGAAGTGAGGAGCTTGGAAACTTCTTCTTCTGAAACAGGCTCAAAGATGTCTAATGAGCTTGAGGTGCGGCAGGGTAGGGGATCCAGGCACTGAGGAGATTGGGCTGAGATATCCTGATGGATGTGGTTGATTTTTTCTAGGAAGTAAGTGGCCAGATCCTCACCACTGAGGTTCGTGATGGGGGGCCTGTACTTTAGGTTTCAGGAGGGAGTTTAAGGTTTCAAAAAGTCGTTTTGGGTTGTTGGATAGTGAGGTGATTAGGGTGGTGAAGTAGGATTGTTTGGCCAGAGAAAGGGCAGAGTTATAGGTTTTGAGCATGAACTTATAGTGGATGAAGTCTTCTGCTAAGAGAGATTTTCTCCACTGCCGCTCTGCACACCTTGAGCAATGCTGAAGAAAGCGTGTTTGCACAGTGTGCCAGGGCTGCCGTTGTCTGTGTCGGGTCTTTCTGTAGAAGGTGCTGCTTCATCCAGGGCATTCTTCAGTGTAATATTGAAGTGTGACAATGCTAAGTCTGGACAGGAGAGGGAGGAGATGGGTCTAAGGATGTGTGGAGGTTGTCCATAAGCTGCTGGGTATTAATGGTACGTGTATTCCGATAAGTGTGGTAAGTGGGGGTGTCCTGGGTGAGGACAGAATTCTTGACGGAGAAGGAAAGAAGGTTGTGATCCGAGAGCGGGAGAGTGGAGTTAGTAAAGTCGTGCAGCGATCCGGGACGGGAGAAAACCAGGTCCAGAATATTCCCGTCCTCATGCGTAGGAGAATTAGTAAACTGTGAGAGGTTGAATGAAGAAGTTAGAGAGAGAAGATGAGAGGCAGATTGGGAGAGGGGATCATTGATGGGGATGTTAAAGTCTCCCATGATGAGGGTGGGGATGTCACAGGATAGAAAGTGAGTAAGCCAGGTGCCAAGTGGTCTAGAAACAGGCGGGAGGAGCCAGGAGGGCGATAAACAACTGCCACCCGCAAGGAGAAGGGCTTAAAGAGTCTGACGGCGTGGACTTCAAAGGAAGGAAATGTAAGTGAGGGAACCGGGGGGATGACCTGGAAAGCACATTGTGATGAAAGGAGCAAACCAACACCCCCACCCTGTCTGTTCTCAGGTCTGGTGGTATGTGAAAATTTCAGCCCACCAAATGAGAGAGCAGCAGCGGTGGCGGTGTCTGAATGCTGGATCCAGGTTTCTGTAATAGCCAGGAGGTTAAGGGAATTGGAGAGGAAAAGATCGTGAATGTAAGTTAGTTTGTTACACACAGACCGTGCATTCCAGAGTGCACATTGGAAAGCTATAGGAGAAGGCATGCACTGAATGTTAATGAGATTAGCATGGTTTCTATATGTAGCTGGAGGAGAGTAATGTATGCTGGTGGAGGGAGGGCCAGGGTTCGGGGAGATGTCACCTGCAACTAGTAGAAGGAGAAAAAACAGAAAGAGCAGGTGGTGGGATGATTGGTATGAACGTTTTGAGTGCTGCATGGCGGTAGTGGCTGGTTTGGAGTGGGTAAGAAATGTCAGTAGAGCCTCAGAGTTATACATGGGAGAGGGGAGAAGGGAGGGGTGGATATAGAGAGAGTGCCCAGAACGTGTTAAAGGGCGGGCGAGTTGTGAGAAAGCAGAAGTAAAAACAAATAAGAAGCAGATTGATATGATCAATGCATAATGTAGTATGACTGACCAAGAAGCATATTTGTTAGAATAACTTATGCACCTTACCTGTCTCCTGCCCTGTCCAACTGCCATTGTATAACTGCCATGCACTTTATACCGTTGCACTTAATATCTGTTGCACACGCGAACCCGCACGCGTCCTATCCCAGCCAGACTAAATATATATGAAATGAAATGACTGCTAGTTTCAGAAACCAAATGGCCACAATCAGCAATTAACCAATTAGCATAAGGCCCTAGCAGGCGTTACTATGCAGGGTAACCAACCAATGCTGAACAAGGCCATAAAACAGTGGGAAAGAGGAAGAAAGAAAAAAAATAGCTTTGAACACTTTAAATCAGAAACCAAAAACAGAGGGGAAAAAAAAAAAAAAAAATATATATATATATATATATATATATATATATATATATATAAAGCAACACAGGAGTGATGGATTAAAATACCCTGAGCAAAGCTTGCTAGATATGAATCTGTTCACACTTGCAGTCAGCACACACCGTGTACACACATATATACGGTATATACACCGTGTACGCACATATACGGTATGTACAGTGTGCACACATATATACGGTATATACACCATATACACACATATATATACGGTATATATACACCGTGTACACACATATACGGTATATACACAGTGCACACATATACGTTATATACACTGTGTACTCACATATACGGTATATAAACACAGTGTACACACATATATACATCGTGTACTCACCTATGTACAGTACAGACCAAAAGTTTGGACACACCTTCTCATTTAAAGATTTTTCTGTATTTTCATGGCTGTGAAAATTGTACATTCACACTGAAGGCATCAAAACTATGAATTAACACATGTGGAATTATATACTTAACAAAAAAGTGTGAAACAACTGAAATTATGTCTTATATTCTAGGTTCTTCAAAGTAGCCACCTTTTGCTTTGATGACGGCTTTGCACACTCTTGGCATTCTCTTGATGAGCTTCAAGAGGTAGTCACCAGGAATGGTCTTCCAACAATCTTGAAGGAGTTCCCAGAGATGCTAAGCACTTGTTGGCCCTTTTGCCTTCACTCTGCGGTCCAGCTCACCCCAAACCATCTCGCTTGGGTTCAGGTCTGGTGACTGTGGAGGCCAAGTCATCTGGCGTAGCACCCCGTCACTCTCCTTCTTGGTCAAATAGCCCTTACACAGCCTGGAGGTGCGTTTGGGGTTAATGTCCTGTTGAAAAATAAATAATGGTCCAACTAAACGCAAACCAGATGGAATAGCATGCCGCTGCAAGATGCTGTGGTAGCCATGCTGGTTCAGTATGCCTTCAGTTTTGAATAAATCCCCAACAGTGTCACCAGCACAGCACCCCCCCACCACCACACCTCCTCCATGCTTCACGGTGGGAACCAGGTATGTAGAGTCCATCCGCTCACCTTTTCTGCGTCGCACAAAGACAGGGTGGTTTGAACCAAAGATCTCAAATTTGGACTCATCAGACCAAAGCACAGATTTTCCACTGGTCTAATGTCCATTCCTTGTGTTCTTTAGCCCAAACAAGTCTCTTCTGCTTGTTGCCTGTCCTTAGCAGTGGTTTCCTAGCAGCTCTTTTACCATGAGGGCCTGCTGCACAAAGTCTCCTCTTAACAGTT
This sequence comes from Ranitomeya variabilis, assembly GCF_051348905.1. Classification (NCBI taxonomy): domain Eukaryota; kingdom Metazoa; phylum Chordata; class Amphibia; order Anura; family Dendrobatidae; genus Ranitomeya; species Ranitomeya variabilis. Next base: position 300,896,864 of record NC_135232.1, read on the forward strand.
GTTATAGAGATGTGTCTGCTGCTAGAACTCTGTGTGGCATTGACCTGGTCTCTAATCTGAGCTGCTGTTAACCTGCAATTTCTGAGACTGGTGACTCGGATAAACTCCTCAGAAGCAGAGGTGACTCTTGGTCTTCCTTTCCTGGGGTGGTCCTCATATAAGGCTACGTTCACACGATCCGTTTTTCACTGCGGATTTTTCCGGTCCTTTTTCGGGGAAATCCGCAGTGGAAAACGGCGGTGCTTCTCTCGGCGGATTTGTGTCCTTTTTCTTCTGCGGATTCCACTGCGGGTTTCCAACTGCAGTTTCCTATTGGTGCTGTTGGAAACCCGCAGCGGAATCCGCTGAAAGAATTGACATGGTACTTCTTTTTTCCGTTGGCAAATCCGCGCGGATTTTCCAGCGAAAAAAAGGATCGTCGGCACAGCGGGTTTTGTTTTCCATAGGGTAACATTGTACTGTACCCTGCATGGAAAACGGCTGCGGATCCGTAGCTGCAATTCCGCTACGGATCCGCAGCAAAAAACGGATCGTGTGAACGTAGCCTAAGCCAGTTTCTTTGGTTTTTGCAACTGCACTTGGGGACACTTTCAAAGTTTTCCCAATTTTTCGGACTGACTAACCTTCATTTCTTAAAGTAATGATGGCCACTCGTTTCTCTTTACTTAGCTGCTTTTTTCTTACCATAATAGAAATTCTAACAGTCTATTCAGTAGGACTATCAGCTGTGTATCCACCAGACTTCTGCACAACACAACTGATGGTCCCAACACCATTTATTAGGCAAGGAATCCCACTTATTAAACCTGACAGGGCACACCTGTGAAGTGAAAACCATTCCCAGTGACTACCTCTTGAAGCTCATCAAGAGAATGCCAAGAGTGTGCAAAGCAGTCATCAAAGCAAAAGGTGGCTACTTTGAAGAACCTAGAATATAAGACATAATTTCAGTTGTTTCACACTTTTTTGTTAAGTATATAATTCCACATGTGTTAATTCATAGTTTTGATTACCCTAGCTGTGCCTCTGCTGCTCTCTATTGTACAATATGGGTAAGCAGTACCAGTATTCTGTGACATGTATGTATTGATGCCCCTATGTTTATATGCAATTTGTGCAAGATTGGTCATTTATGTGTGGGAGCTATTCTTAACATGTGAACTGCTAACCTTGCCCTTTAGTAGATCCACCTTCCTCATTACTTGATTCTTCTCTTTTTCAACTTTATTTTTATACCGTATTTTTCGCTTTGTAAGACGCTCTGGATTATTAGACGCCCCCCAAATTTTGAGGAGAAAAATAGGAAAAAAAATTTTTTTTAATAAATTGGTGGGGCTTCTTATATTACATGCATCTTATTGCTTACTGAGGGTTGTGGCTGCGGTGGATCAGGGTCCCAGGGTAGCTGCTGGAGGAGGCAGGAGTGGAGCGTTGCTGCCGGCTGGAATGAGGGGGTGTGCAGGTGTTCTGTGCTGCAGGGGGCTCCTGTGCTGCAGGGGTGGCTCCGGTGCTGCAGGGGTGGCTCCGGTGCTGCAGAGGTGTCTTTGGGGCTGCGGGGGTGTCTCCAGTGCTGCAGGGGTGTCTCCGGTGCTGCGGGGGGCTCTGCCAACATTTTGTGAAAGTCCAGAGCCCCCGGCAGTTCGTCCATGCTTTCCTGTGAGGTGGACTTTGGGAAAATGGCCGCCGGGAGGCAGCACATGTGCAAATGGAGATCTTGGGACCAAGATCTTGAGAGCTGAGATCTCAGCGGCCATTTTCCCGGAGTCCGTCGCACAGGAAAGCATGGACAAACTGCTGGGGGGCTCTGGCCTTTCACAAAATGTCACCAGAGCCCCCTGCAGCAGCGGAGACTCCAGCATCACCTTGGGCAGTTCTGGGCCATAGTGCGCGGATGCATGTGCAGTAATGCTTTTCGGCTTTGCCTGCAGTTGGGCAAAGCATACTGCGCGAGCGAAGATTCCATTGCGCACGCACGAACTGTGGAGGACAAGTACTCTAATTCTGAAACATATTGCGGACAACAGGGACGGATGGGGTGGGGAAATGAAGATGAAACGCCGTCCTTCGGACTGGAAAAAAGGCATTTACATATCCAGCCAATTTGAGGTGACAGATTGCCTTTAAAGGTAGGTTCTGGCTGTAATACACATCAGTGATCTGCCAAGTATGGGGAAAGATCACCCTGTGAGCCCACTCCATACACCCACTTCCGACTTGCACCATACATGTATGTTGAATGTCGTGAAGGGGTTATTCCACCCCTGCATAAAATAAAAGCATATCTTTTATATTAGTAGTACCAGAAATCTTCAGAATTTTCTTTGCTTCTGTAAAAATTTGTCCTAAAACTAGATTAAATTTTCACACACATTCTAAAAGTAGATAAAGTAAACCAAGTCAAACAAACCAATCAAAAATATTAGGAAAAATATCCAACATCATATGTCTGCAAGTGCATGGTTGGGGGACCCATCGGACATTGAGCCAACAATGGCGTTCATTCCATTTGCAAACCAGAGGCTGAGCTGAAATGTAGGCCTCAGCTTCTGATTCAGAACCGACGGAGCAGGCGACCTCTTCCAAACCACCTGACTTTACCTCTTGATCCACGAAGGCCAGTAGCATCCAACACTTACTGTGTCCCGGTTATTCGCGATTGGGTATGCCTTACCAGAGCCCTATGTGCTCCATCCACGCTCTCCAATCCGACATGTCTTCTCGCTCTTGCTTCTCCAATTTACAACTCACAAATGGTGTAATCTTTTCTGTCTCCTGAGGCCCGTTGTAAACCCGCCTTTCGCCAGGAAGAGTCCTCTCTGACTCAGCGTCCCATTTCTTGATTGTCTCTGCCTGTTTCCCGGGGCCACACCTCGCTAGGTGGATTTTCTCCTTCCCTCTTACTCTGTGACGATGGTCACTCCTCGCTGTGGGCTGGCACTCTCAGTTTCGGCACTCCCATCTGCAGACATATCTCTTAAAGGGTTCTCCTTGATGCTTCGTGACACTCACTGCCATTTTGTAGCCCTCATTTGACTTTATGTTAGACCGCGTAATGATCGCCATCCTTCCTTGAACTCGAGACTTCCCTGAACTGCGTTGTTCCTGAGCTGCAAGACTATATCCTGATGACTATGCTAATTGTAAAGTGGCGCGGAGCGATAGCAGTGGGCGAGGCACTCATTTTTAGCACGCCAAAACATTACATGAAAATTATACCCGTGCAGTCCACATATAGCCTGTGTTTTGGGCTTGCCCGGACCAGATGTTGCACAGTTCAATGAGGGAGACCGCCATTCAATAATAAACTCTTTACTGAACTAACTTGGTAAGGGTTATATGCAAGTGATAGCAGGTACAAAGTCTTATCATCGTTTCCTTTACGGTATGAAGCATTATTCCACACAGGTTCCTTCCTCTGCAGTATACTCCAGGGTCTCAGACCTGCTAAGGCCCGTTACCTTCTACGTTACAAGTTCAAGGTCTCATGGCTAAGCGTCCCATCCTAGGACCCATCTCTGCAAGGCCACTCTGTCTCTTTCTGTTAGTTTTTTTCGAGACTGCACTATCCCTTTGTCTTGGTCTCCTCCCACTGTAAGGCACCCTTTTTGCAGCTCTGCTCATGTTGCACTCCAAGATCTAACTCCACTTTCTAGTAGGAAGCAGTCACTCTGCCTAGCCCTAACCCGCCCTGTGGGCTAGTTCCAAACATTAACTCTATCTTATCCTGCAGTGAACTATCTACATTCCTATACATTACACTACTTATCTTATAACACTATGCCTTGCATTATCACATCCCACATTATCTTAACAATACTTATCACATTCTATACATTCTATATTTTTCATCCTGCGATCAGGAGCAGGTTGGTTCATCCATCATATCGATCTCTTTTCTCCTATTTATATTGGGATCGCTTCCTTGGTATATGGTGGCTGCGGTTTTTTTCATTTTATCAGGCATTGAATTTGTATATGCTGTGATATAACTATATCTTTAGCACATTTGTGTATATTGGTCAGCCTATATATGCACTTATAAGAGGACAAATACAAAGAATAATCATTCTATTCGAGTATATGGGTATTGTGTTTTATATTATGTGCCCCCAGTGAGGTTTTCTGTATAGCGCAGTCACCATTGTAGCGTTTATTGGTATTACATATATTGCATTATTTATTGGCACTTTATACATGTCTTCATTATCTTGTATTAGATTTGGATCTGTTATGGTAGTTTGAACCATTAGCCCACAAATAGTATTCTGTTATTTATTTTCCTCATGTTTTTCTGTATAACCTTGAGATGATTTATATTTATGAGTGGTCATGTACGAAATACGTAGTGGCTTATATATTTAACCTGCATTGTTCTTTTCCTGTACGTGGCACTAGGTTGTTGTCCACTTTCTTCTATTTTGCATCCTTATTTTACTATAAATCTGTATGTGTCGATTGAATATAACTTTTAGAGTAATCTCAATAAATTTTCTAGTATTTTATTAGCTCGAGTGTCCATTTTTCTTTTGGGTTTCTCACATTCTATACAGAATACATGACATTGGTATTGTCGACCCCCGTGAATAAGAACCTCCCAATGGGGTCACCGACCCCTTTCCTTCCCAACCCCGAATAACGACATGAGACTCAAATTGGATATAATTGGCCACAGCGGCCTTTATTATAACAAACAAAACATATAACCGTAACCTGAGCTGGGAAGGGGTCCTTGAAGCTAAAAGTCTGGTGTTAACCACAGTATAAACAAGTGGACAGGAAAACAACCGTAGATTACTCTCAGCCATTACCCCACAGGCTCGAGAGCACCAAAATACCTCGAAGGGTTACCATTGTCCACTTCCAACTTAGGAATCTGGCCCACCATTACCAAGATTCCCACAAATCACCAGACCCGCAACCAAAACTTATACCAACTGGAGAATCCGTATCCCGACGGATCCCCAGGCCAATTTAGCACCAACTCCAAGGACCCCTCCCCCCACCACAACGAGGATACTTGACCCCCTCAAGTACCCGAGACCCCACCAACCTTAACCGCTATGGCTCGTTCAATTCCAGACTGCAGCCCCAGGGCCCACAAATCAATGCCCACTGCATTCAGATGAACGCCATCACCCAAAAGAAATTGATCACCCCCACGTTCCAACTCAAAATGATGCACGGCGAAACCCCCATTCCGAACAACAAAACCAGACACGGCCCGATTCACCTTGATGCGGGCTTTATTAATCTTGTCCACCGACCTAGCATGCCTCCAGGATTTCCGGGGATAATCTCTGACCACACAATAGACATTTCCCGAAAGGAAACCCATAACCTTAGTAAGTCATGTTTAATGTCCCGAATCAACTCCCGACAAGGGCGAACACCCAAGTCGTTTCCTCCAACGTGCAAAACCAAAATATCGGGAGGCCTGTCCAAGCGAACGCCATTGTGTTCTTCCTGCATGACTCTGTTCCAACTTAAGCCCCAAAACCCCAACCACCTGATGACGACACGTCCCTGGAAAAGCCGAGCTGTCTTCCATCCTGTCGGACGTCTGCCCGCTTTGCGCCCCAGTACACGAAGGAGTGGCCGACAATCCAAACCAACAGCGAGGGTGAACCTGAAAAAATATAAACAACTTAGACAAGTGCAAACAATGAATAAAATAACCGATCAGTCCCAGCCTCTCAAGGCCTCACATAACTCAGATAATGGCCAGACTCCCACTGACCTATCCTCTGTACCACCGCAGGAGCCAAACCGTTCAGCGCTGCCTCCATAGCGGCCCCAATCCGAAAAGAATGAGAGGCGAACCTGGCAAAATCCACGCCGATGGCCTCCAAAGACTGCCGAAAAACCGCTACAAACTGGTATTTAGAAAGAAAAAACCCATCCTCGTGACGCAACAACAGCCCATCACCAAGCGGTTGAAGCCTATCAAAATTCTGCCAACAACAGACCGGACACATAACGGAGCCTGGAACGGCGCCCAAAACCACCTTTTTACCCCGTCCCGCCTGATCCGTCTTAGACTTCCGTATCCAAAATTGCAGCGACCCCGTGGTAACAAAAACGTCCCCAGCCCAAAGGCCCCCTTGATGAATAGTAGAAGGAGACACAAGCTCCCCAACCCTCAACGCTCCATAAAAGGCCAATGAAAATGCTAGGCGAAATAGCGCAGCCTCGAAGCTGGACACGCATATATCACCCAGTCGTACCCCAACTGCTCGAACATCTCAAAAGACACCAGGCGCCTGCGATCGCCCTGGCTAACTGCTCTTCTCAACCCCTTCACAGCTTGCTTTACCAAAAAAGACTTCGTCAAATCCTACAGACCCCGGAGCCTGAAACCAAAAGCCAAAGCCGCTATTGTCCTATCGACCTTCGCTGCTGACCGTCCCTGATCTGCCCCATGTCGCATCCATAACAACAACACCCCCACTTGATCCCAGCCCGTATCCACAACACCACAAGACACCAACCAGCTCTCACAAGCGCTCCATACAGACCGATAAACCGCCCACGTACTAGTCGCCAAGGACGCTTGAATTAAAGGTTCTGCAGCCCGGACACCACGTTCAAAAAGCTCCGCCGGGCATTCCAGCTCCGTCTCCTTGGCATCCGGAGCCAGCGACCGAAAACGCTCCCACTGGAAACGAGACAAAGAGTCGGTAATGCAATTATTAACACCGGGCACATGTGATGCCGTAAAATAAGCATTCAAGGATAAACAAGACAAAACCAACTGGAGGCCATGAGGTAAGCGCTGGCGTCCCCGTCCTGCTCACAGATCCTCAGAGTGGGAAGTGACCGGCTCCTCCCCCCCACTCACCCATAACCCTCTCAGGCCAAGATTAACCCTCCCCTAGGTACGACATCCCACTCCCCTTATTCATGCTCCAAACCCCCTGTCATGGCGGCTTCCACGTACGCCACCCGGGGGAGGGGGTGGGGCGGCTCGCTCCAGCCTGGTCTTTACATGACACAGTATTTATAAAATATGTATGACACAATCCACACACAACGCGATTGGTGTCTTCAAGGGTAGGAACGCGACAGCACAGTCCGCCAAAGTTACAAGTGGAAAAAGTGTGTGAACATTTGAATTCAGTACAAGCTCTCTGTACAGCAATACCAATGGCAGCCACCAGCCAATCAGATGCCAGCAGCTGACTGTGTCGGTGCATGGCAGTTATGTCATAACCCGCCACGCATGTACCCTGATGTCAGCTACTGGTCTTTCGTTGGCCAGCGGCTGGCATTGGTATTGCTGTGTAAAGAGCTGGTCTCTGCTAGGCAATAAATTTCAATTGAATGTGTGTCCAAGGGCGCACAATCAATTGAAATAATGTGCTGCCATCGGTGGCCTCCTGGACCAAACCGCGGTCTTACTACTGGATGACTACATTACTCTTGAATGGAGACCTGGATGGGGACATTACTACTAGATGGGCACATTACTATAATATGGGACATTACTAGTGTTGAGCATTCCGATACCGCAAGTATCGGGTATCGGCCGATACTTGCGGTATCGGAATTCCGATACCGGGATTCCGATACTTGCCGCGTATCGGATACCGGAATCGGAAGTTCCCAGATTCAAAATGCACAAATTCAGCCAATGAGAATGATTTCAAGTGTGGGCACATCCTGTTCAGCATGGAGGGCATGAAACTACTGGCATGGCTGTGATTGGCTGCTGAAATGATGTCATGATGCAGTTTAAAAGTCGCTGGCGCCATTTTGCGATCACTCTGCTGTGAATTCAGTTAGTGACAGGACGCTGTTTGCTGACTGAGGGCCAGTTTAGAGATAGCGATTTGCTTCTTTGTGCTTTCCAAAGGCTAATTTAGCAACCGCTGTGTTCACCTACTATTCACCTTGCTTTTGCCTTGTAGCGCTGTTTTCACAGCGATCTGCAAGGTCTGTGTGTGTGTGTGAGTGCAGCCCACTCTCTAGTCTGAGTGCAGCCACATAGGCCATCCATAGCTGGTTGTATTCAGTTCAGGGAGGGTGGTTCATTGCCTCATACTGTTCTTTTTTTTTTTTTTTTTTTTCCAAGTAGTGTAGTCTGCTGCTAATTTTTAACAAAAAATCCTATTAGTGTCTTTCCACCCGTCTCCAGCTAATTTGTGGAAAAACACTACATAGGATAACGTAGAGGAGGGTTTTTGGGCCTTGCAGCGCCGTTTACGGCTGTCTGCACGGTCTCCGTGTGACTGCAGCTCGCCCTGTAGTCTGTGAGCAGCCATAGCCTGGTTGTCTCCAGCTCAGGGTTGTTCACTGCGTCATACCGCAAAATCAATTTTCATTTTGTTTTAAATAGTGCAGGCTGCTGCACATTTTTTCAAAAAATTCCTATTAGTGTCTTTCCATCCGTCTCCAGCTAATTTGTGGAAAAACACTACATAGGATAACGTAGAGGAGGGTTTTTGGGTCTTGCAGCGCCGTTTACGGCTGTCTGCACGGTCTCCGTGTGACTGCAGCTCGCCCTGTAGTCTGTGAGCAGCCATAGCCTGGTTGTCTCCAGCTCAGGGTTGTTCACTGCGTCATACCGCAAAATCAATTTTCATTTTGTTTTAAGTAGTGCAGGCTGCTGCACATTTTTTCAAAAAATTCCTATTAGTGTCTTTCCACCCGTCTCCAGCTAATTTGTGGAAAAACACTACATAGGATAACGTAGAGGAGGGTTTTTGGGCCTTGCAGCGCCGTTTACGGCTGTCTGCACGGTCTCCGTGTGACTGCAGCTCGCCCTGTAGTCTGTGAGCAGCCATAGCCTGGTTGTCTCCAGCTCAGGGTTGTTCACTGCGTCATACCGCAAAATCAATTTTCATTTTGTTTTAAGTAGTGCAGGCTGCTGCACATTTTTTCAAAAAATTCCTATTAGTGTCTTCCACCCGTCTCCAGCTAACTTGTGGAAAAACACTACATAGGATAACGTAGAGGAGGGTTTTTGGGCCTTGCAGCGCCGTTTACGGCTGTCTGCACGGTCTCCGTGTGACTGCAGCTCTCTCTGTTGTCAGTTCAGCCCCCAAAAAATAAATAAATAATAAAGTTCACCAAACACACCAGTGACACCACTTTACATTTCTGTAGGCCACATTAGCTCATATTAAAGTCTAGTCCACACTTTAGAAAATTAGTGTTTCTTATACCTGTTAGGAGGAGTTGTTCAGGAATAAGCACACAAAGCCGTTAGTACTTTTCTGCTTATCTTTATCAGTCACCCAAGATGAAGAAGGCAGTGAGTAAGGCACGTGGGCGTGGGCGTGGGCGCGGAGCAGGGAGGGGACGTGGGGATTCTGTGCCCGCTGCGGGCACCTGTGACTCATCAGCACCCACTTTCACAAGGGAACAGTCATTCATGCGCAGCTTTGTCGCAGAGCGCCGTACACCGCTGCTGCGTGAAGACCAAATTGAAGCCGTTGTCGGATGGATGGCAGCTAATGCATCAACTTCAATTAGTGCCACATCCTCTCAGACACAGAGCACTGGAGAGCAGCCATCTGTCTCTTCACCACCTGCCAAATTGCCCAGGCAGACAGAGAGCCCAGGACAGGAGCCATCTCTACTTCTGTTCTCTGAATCTCTTGGCTTGGAAACAGGGGGCCAGCCAAGCAGCATTGGAGAAATGGAAGAAGAGGCAGGGTGCAGTGATGCCCAACAGCTTTTTCTCTCTGAGTCTGAAGAGGCGGGTGGGCCAGTGCCTCCAGTCACCACATCGCAGGCCGCATCCGCTGATGATGACACTCAGGTGCCACTTACTGGTGCGTGCTCTGCTGCTGAGACTACCCAGGAGGAGCAGTTGGGGGCAGAGGGTAGTGTAGATGATGAGGTCCTTGACCCATCTTGGCGTGAGGGACAGGAAGGTGGTGGGAGCAACTCTGAGGAAGAGATTCCCCGTACGGCCCAAAGAGGGAGAGGGAGGGGGAAGACTGCGGATCCTGCAGCCTCCGCTTTGGCACCCGTTAGGAGCATGTCTCTTCCAAAAGCCAAAAAGGGCGCTCCCAAGACATGCAGTGCCTGGGCCTTTTTTGACACAGTTGCAGATGACATTTGCTATGTCAAATGCAAGGTGTGTCATCACAAAGTCAAAAGAGGTCGAAATGTCAGCAGCCTCAATACCTCCAACATGTGGAAACATGTGCGGACCAGGCACGCGGCGTTGTTAGAAAGACACACTGAAGAGCTAGGCCAACCAACAGCGGCAGCTACCACCTCTTCAGCTCGTGTTGCCTCTTCCTCCAGCTCACGCGCAGCTGGTTCGGCTTCCTCCCAGGATCGCCGTGGAAGAACCTCTGGCCCTGTTGTCCAGAGACCCGCTGTAATTCCACCCGCAGCACCACTTTCCCAGTCATCCACACACTCCCAGCCCAGTCTTCAGCCATCGGTAGTACAGGCATGGGAGAAAAGGCGGCCTTTCTCGTCAAACCACCCACGAGCACAGGCTCTGACTGCAGGCATTGCCAAACTTCTGTCACTGGAAATGCTGTCATTCAGGCTGGTGGAGACTGACAGCTTCCGTGACTTGATGTCATTGGCAGTCCCACAGTACAATGTGCCCAGCCGCTTTTACTTCAGCAGGCAAGCCGTCCCTGCCCTGCACAAGCATGTGGAGGGACACATAAAACACGCGCTACTGAACGCCGTCAGTAGCAAGGTCCACCTCACCACCGATGCGTGGACCAGTCACCATGGACAGGGGCGATACCTTTCCCTCACTGCCCATTGGGTTAATGTCGTTGAGCCGGGTACAGACCGTGCGAGTGGCGCAGGACGTGTCCTGCCCACTCCAAGGATTGCAGGAATCCATTCTGTACGCATTGACTCCTCCTCCTACACCAGTTCCTCAGAATCATCGCTGCAGGAGCCATCACAGTCCACCTCCACATGGACCCGTGATGAACGTGTACCTGTTACGACCGACATGAGCACAGCCGTGGCCAAACGTCAACAGGCCGTCTTGAAATTAATTTCTTTGGGGAATTGAAGCCACACAGCGCAGGAGCTCTGGAATGCCATCAAGCAGGAGAGCGATGTGTGGTTTGTGCCAGCGAATCTCCAGCCAGGCATGGTAGTGTGTGATAATGGCTGAAATCTGGTGGCAGCTCTGGGCCTCGGCAACCTCACTCACATCCCATGTCTGGCACATGTGCTCAATTTGGTCGTGCAGAGTTTTCTGAGGGACTATCCGGATCTTGATGCACTGCTGCACAAGGTCCGCCTAGAGTGTGCTCACTTGCGGCGTTCCAGCACGGCAAAAGCGCGCATTGCGGCTCTGCAGCGCCGACACCGCCTGCCGGAACATCGCATCATATGTGACCTACCTACCAGGTGGAATTCCACGTTACATATGTTGGAGCGGTTGTGTGAGCAGCAGCAAGCTGTAATGGAGTACCAGCTGCTTCAGGCGCAAAGAAGTCGCACTCAGCGCCGTACAGACTTCACAACCACAGAGTGGGCCACTATGAATGACGTCTGCCAGGTTTTGCGTCCCTTTGATTATTCCACGCGGATGGCGAGTGCAGATGATGCACTAGTCAGCATGACTGTCCCCCTTATCTGCCTGCTTGAAAAATCACTGCAAGCGCTAAGGGATGATGTTGTGGAAGAGGTGGAGGATGAGGATTCAGCATTTCCATCATCTTCTGGACAGTCAGCGCCACGTGGTTCCTCACAAACGCGTAGGCAGGGGACAGTTTGTGAGGAGGATGAGGAGGAGTCAATGGAGGAGGAAGACATCCGTCCAGAGGAGGGAGTTACACAATTGTCCAGTAGTCAGTGTGTACAGCGAGGGTGGGGTGATGACGAGCGGGCAGAGATCACGCCTCCAGCAGGGGACAGCGTTTCTTGGGCAGTTGGCAGTCTGCAGCACATGGTGGATTACATGCTGCAGTGCCTGAGAAACGACCGCCGCATCGCCCACATTCTCAACATGTCTGATTATTGGGTGTTCACCCTCCTCGATCCTCGCTACCGGGACAACGTAGAAAGCCTCATCACACCGTTGAACCGGGAGCGAAAAATGCGGGAGTACCAAGACACACTGGTGAATTCCATCATCTTCTCCATTCCAAGTGAGAGAAGTGCTGCTAGTGCATTCCAAAGCAGCTCAGTGCGTCCAGGCAGTGGTGGAGGCTCTGCACAAAGAGGGAGCAGAAGCAGTGCCTCTGCCCAAGGCAAGACCAGTATGGCCCAACTGTGGCACAGTTTTCTGTGCCCGCCACAAAAGTCTACACCATCACAGACGGCTCCAGTCAGCAGGAGGCAACGGTTCCGTCAGATGGTGACAGACTACATGTCTTGCCCTCGTGCAGCAGTGCCTCAGACGGCTCTTCCCCTTTCAAGTTTTGGGTCTCAAAGCTGGATACATGGCCAGAGCTAAGCCAGTATGCATTGGAGGTGCTGTTTTGCCCTGCGGCCAGTGTATTATCGGAACGTGTCTTTAGTGCTGCAGGTGGTGTACTAACTGACCGTCGCATGCGACTATCCTCCGATAACGTTGACCGGCTTACTTTCCTGAAAATGAACAAGGCCTGGATCTCGCAGGAATTTGCCACTCCTCTTCCTGATTAAATAATTAGGTGACTGTCTACAGTATCCAGGTCTCCTGTTGTGTTCATCTTTCTACCACCCGAACTTAAATTCCTGGGCTCCAACACCGCCAGTTGAGGCTCAGAAGTGCCGTCTGCACAGTCAAAACATATGACCCAGTGTTATTGGGTTTCAGTAACGTCAGCTGATCCCCAGCTGTGTAGCCGGCAATGTGTCCTGCGACCGCCACGCTGACACAACAACTGAAATGTAAGGGAACCTGTCCCCCCCTCCCCCAAGGCGTTTGTTACTGAAAGAGCCACCTTGTGCAGCAGTAATGCTGCACAAGGAAAAGGTAGCTATTTTTGTTTAGCTCCTTGCACACGCAGAACTTAACACTTATAAAATGTGTCCACTGATACCGTAAAACCGTCCCGGAGGTGGGACTTTCCTTCGTAATATGACACAGCACAGCCGTCATTCCTACCCCCTTGGCGCCGTGCCCCGGCTCCTCAGCGTTGTTTGATTCCGTCCCGGAGCCTGCGCTGTTATGTTATCCCTTGGCCAGGCACACTTAGCGCTGCCCGTCTTCTGACATCATTTGGTGTCAGGATGGCTGCGCCTGTGCGGCCGCGCTGGCCGAGAGCCCGCCTCGCAGTGTCTTCTGATTTCATCCCACTGGGGGCCTGAGATCCATGGACATGCGCAGTGCATATCTGAACCTCCACCTCTCACTCATCTCCCTACGGCTTCTTCAGACTGTGCGGTGTCAGCTGGTCCCTAATAGCATGCTACGGCCGTGACACCGCACAGTCTTAAGAAGCCGTAAGGAGGGGAGTGAGAGGCGAGGATATGCACTGCGCATGGCCACGGATCCCAGGCCCGCGGTGGGATTACATTAGACGACTGTTGTGAAATTGGATTTTGGGCTCCCCCGGTGGCCACTGGTGGAATTGAACTGGTGTGCATCATCCCCTCTGTTCACCTGTTTCCATCAGGATGTGGGAGTCGCTATTTAACCTTGCTCCTCTGTCACTTCCATGCCGGTCAACATTGTAATCAGAAGCCTTTCTGTGCATGTTCCTGCTTCTAGACAACTCCCAGCTAAGTTGGACTTTAGTCCTCGTTTGTTTTTGCATTTTGTTCCAGTTCACAGCTGTAGTTTCGTTTCTGTGTCTGGAAAGCTCTTGTGATCTGAAATTGCCACTCTGATGTTATGAGTTAATACTAGAGTCTTAAAGTAATTTCAGGATGGTATTTTGATAGGGTTTTCAGCTGACCATGAAAGTGCCCTTTCTGTCTTCCTGCTATCTAGTAAGCGGACCTCAATTTTGCTAAACCTATTTTCATACTACGTTTGTCATTTCTTCTAAAATCACCGCCAATATATGTGGGGGCCTCTGTCTGCCTATCGGGGAAATTTCTCTAGAGGTGAGCCAGGACTATATTTTCCTCTGCCAGGATTAGTTAGTCCTCCGGCCGGCGCTGGGCGTCTAGGGATAAAACGCAGGCTACGCTACCCGGCTACTGTTAGTTGTGCGGCAGGTTTAGTTCATGGTCAGTTTAGTTTCCATCCTTCCAAGAGCTAGTACCTATGTTTGCTGGGCTATGTTCTCTTGCCATTGAGAACCATAACAGTTTGACCGGCCCAAAAGGGTTAAATTAATTGACAGAGAAAGGAGAGAAAAGAGAAGTCTGCTGAAGATATATTTTTTTTTTTTTCCCCTTCCCTTCAGTTCTGAGTGTGCTTGTAATTGAATCTCTTGCAAGTCTGCCTATATTGCAGCCTTTCTCTCTCTCTCTCTCCTTCTAATCCTGGAATGGCTCTGTGTTCACCTGTTTAAAATGGATATTCAGAGTTTAGCTGCAGGTTTGAATAATCTCACCACGAAAGTTCAAAATTTACAAGATTTTGTTGTTCATGTTCCTATATCTGAACCTAGAATTCCTTTGCCTGAATTTTTCTCGGGGAATAGATCTTGCTTTCAAAATTTTAAAAATAATTGCAAGTTGTTTTTGTCCCTGAAATCTCGCTCTGCTGGAGATCCTGCTCAGCAGGTCAGGATTGTGATTTCCTTGCTCCGGGGCGACCCTCAGGATTGGGCTTTTGCATTGGCTCCAGGGGATCCTGCGTTGCTCAATGTGGATGCGTTTTTTCTGGCCTTGGGGTTGCTTTATGAGGAACCTCAGTTAGAGCTTCAGGCGGAAAAGGCCTTGATGTCCCTATCTCAGGGGCAAGACGAAGCTGAAATATACTGCCAGAAATTCCGTAAATGGGCTGTGCTTACTCAGTGGAATGAGTGCGCCCTGGCGGCGAATTTCAGAGAGGGTCTCTCTGATGCCATTAAGGATGTTATGGTGGGGTTCCCTGTGCCTGCGGGTCTGAATGAGTCCATGACAATGGCTATCCAGATCGATAGGCGTCTGCGGGAGCGCAAACCTGTGCACCATTTGGCGGTGTCTACTGAGAAGACGCCAGAGAATATGCAATGTGATAGAATTCTGTCCAGAAGTGAACGGCAGAATTTAAGACGAAAAAATGGGTTGTGCTTCTATTGCGGTGATTCAACTCATGTTATATCAGCATGCTCTAAGCGTACTAAGAAGCTTGATAAGTCTGTTTCAATTGGCACTTTACAGTCTAAGTTTATTCTATCTGTGACCCTGATTTGTTCTTTATCATCTATTACCGCGGATGCCTATGTCGACTCTGGCGCCGCTTTGAGTCTTATGGATTGGTCCTTTGCCAAACGCTGTGGGTATGATTTGGAGCCTCTTGAAACTCCTATACCCCTGAAGGGGATTGACTCCACCCCATTGGCTAGTAATAAACCACAATACTGGACACAAGTAACTATGCGGATTAATCCGGATCATCAGGAGATTATTCGCTTTCTTGTGCTGTATAACCTACATGATGTGTTGGTGCTTGGATTGCCATGGCTGCAATCTCATAACCCAGTCCTTGACTGGAAAGCTATGTCTGTGTTAAGCTGGGGATGTAAGGGGACGCATGGGGACGTACCTGTGGTTTCCATTTCATCATCTATTCCCTCTGAGATTCCTGAATTCTTGACTGAATATCGTGACGTTTTTGAAGAACCTAAGCTTGGTTCATTACCTCCGCACCGGGAGTGCGATTGTGCCATAGATTTGATTCCGGGTAGTAAATACCCTAAGGGTCGTTTATTTAATCTGTCTGTGCCTGAACATGCTGCTATGCGAGAATATATAAAGGAGTCCTTGGAAAAGGGACATATTCGTCCTTCGTCATCTCCCTTAGGAGCCGGTTTTTTCTTTGTGGCTAAGAAAGATGGCTCTTTGAGACCGTGTATTGATTATCGGCTTTTGAATAAAATCACGGTTAAATATCAATATCCGTTGCCACTGCTGACTGATTTGTTTGCTCGCATAAAGGGGGCCAAGTGGTTCTCTAAGATAGATCTCCGTGGGGCGTATAATTTGGTGCGAATTAAGCAGGGGGATGAGTGGAAGACCGCATTTAATACGCCCGAGGGCCACTTTGAGTATTTGGTGATGCCTTTTGGTCTTTCAAATGCCCCTTCAGTCTTTCAGTCCTTTATGCATGACATTTTCCGTGATTATTTGGATAAATTTATGATTGTGTATCTGGATGATATTTTGATTTTTTCGGATGACTGGGACTCTCATGTCCAGCAGGTCAGGAGGGTTTTTCAGGTTTTGCGGTCTAATTCCTTGTGTGTGAAGGGTTCTAAGTGCGTTTTTGGGGTTCAAAAGATTTCCTTTTTGGGATATATTTTTTCCCCCTCTTCCATCGAGATGGATCCTGTCAAGGTTCAGGCTATTTGTGATTGGACGCAACCCTCTTCTCTTAAGAGTCTTCAGAAATTTTTGGGCTTTGCTAACTTTTATCGTCGATTTATTGCTGGTTTTTCTGATGTTGTTAAACCATTGACTGATTTGACTAAGAAGGGTGCTGATGTTGCTGATTGGTCCCCTGCTGCTGTGGAGGCCTTTCGGGAGCTTAAGCGCCGCTTTTCTTCCGCCCCTGTGTTGCGTCAGCCTGATGTTGCTCTTCCTTTTCAGGTTGAGGTCGACGCTTCTGAAATCGGAGCTGGGGCAGTTTTGTCGCAGAGAAGTTCCGATTGTTCCGTGATGAGACCTTGTGCCTTTTTCTCGCGTAAATTTTCGCCCGCCGAGCGGAATTATGATGTTGGGAATCGGGAGCTTTTGGCCATGAAGTGGGCTTTTGAGGAGTGGCGTCATTGGCTTGAGGGGGCTAGACATCAGGTGGTGGTATTGACTGACCACAAAAATCTAATTTATCTTGAGTCCGCCAGACGCCTGAATCCTAGACAGGCGCGCTGGTCGTTGTTTTTCTCTCGGTTTAATTTTGTGGTGTCCTACCTGCCGGGTTCTAAGAATGTTAAGGCGGATGCCCTTTCTAGGAGTTTTGAGCCTGACTCCCCTGGTAACTCTGAACCTACAGGTATCCTTAAGGATGGAGTGATATTGTCTGCCGTTTCTCCAGACCTGCGGCGGGCCTTGCAGGAGTTTCAGGCGGATAGACCTGATCGTTGCCCACCTGGTAGACTGTTTGTTCCTGATGATTGGACCAGTAAAGTCATTTCTGAGGTTCATTCTTCTGCGTTGACAGGTCATCCTGGAATCTTTGGTACCAGGGATTTGGTGGCAAGGTCCTTCTGGTGGCCTTCCCTGTCTCGAGATGTGCGAGGCTTTGTGCAGTCTTGTGACGTTTGTGCTCGGGCCAAGCCTTGTTGTTCTCGGGCTAGTGGATTGTTGTTGCCCTTGCCTATCCCGAAGAGGCCCTGGACGCACATCTCGATGGATTTTATTTCGGATCTTCCTGTTTCTCAGAAGATGTCTGTCATCTGGGTGGTGTGTGACCGTTTCTCTAAGATGGTCCATTTGGTTCCCCTGCCTAAGTTGCCTTCTTCTTCCGAGTTGGTTCCTCTGTTTTTTCAAAATGTGGTCCGTTTGCATGGTATTCCGGAGAATATCGTTTCTGACAGAGGAACCCAGTTCGTGTCTAGATTTTGGCGAGCATTCTGTGCTAGGATGGGCATAGATTTGTCTTTCTCGTCTGCTTTCCATCCTCAGACTAATGGCCAGACCGAGCGGACGAATCAGACCTTGGAGACATATTTGAGGTGTTTTGTGTCTGCAGACCAGGATGATTGGGTTGCTTTTTTGCCTTTAGCGGAGTTTGCCCTCAATAATCGGGCCAGCTCTGCCACCTTGGTGTCTCCTTTTTTCTGTAATTCGGGGTTTCATCCTCGATTTTCTTCTGGTCAGGTGGAATCTTCGGATTGTCCTGGAGTGGATGCTGTGGTGGAGAGGTTGCATCAGATTTGGGGGCAGGTAGTGGACAATTTGAAGTTGTCCCAGGAGAAGACTCAGCTTTTTGCCAACCGCCGGCGTCGGGTTGGTCCTCGGCTTTGTGTTGGGGACTTGGTGTGGTTGTCTTCTCGTTTTGTCCCTATGAGGGTTTCTTCTCCTAAGTTTAAGCCTCGGTTCATCGGCCCGAACAAGATATTGGAGATTCTTAACCCTGTGTCCTTCCATTTGGACCTCCCTGCATCTTTTTCTATTCATAATGTTTTTCATCGGTCATTGTTGCGCAGGTATGAGGTACCGGTTGTGCCTTCCGTTGAGCCTCCTGCTCCGGTGTTGGTTGAGGGCGAGTTGGAGTACGTTGTGGAAAAAATCTTGGACTCCCGTGTTT
Organism: Ranitomeya variabilis; assembly: GCF_051348905.1. Lineage (NCBI taxonomy): Eukaryota > Metazoa > Chordata > Amphibia > Anura > Dendrobatidae > Ranitomeya > Ranitomeya variabilis. The sequence goes on from NC_135232.1 coordinate 300,915,135, forward strand.
CCAGACGGAAACTCCAGTATCTGGTCAAATGGAAGGGATACGGTCAGGAGGATAATTCTTGGGTGACTGCCTCTGATGTTCATGCCTCCGATCTGGTCCGTGCCTTTCATAGGGCTCATCCTGATCGCCCTGGTGGTTCTGGTGAGGGTTCGGTGCCCCCTCCTTGAGGGGGGGGTACTGTTGTGAAATTGGATTTTGGGCTCCCCCGGTGGCCACTGGTGGAATTGAACTGGTGTGCATCATCCCCTCTGTTCACCTGTTTCCATCAGGATGTGGGAGTCGCTATTTAACCTTGCTCCTCTGTCACTTCCATGCCGGTCAACATTGTAATCAGAAGCCTTTCTGTGCATGTTCCTGCTTCTAGACAACTCCCAGCTAAGTTGGACTTTAGTCCTCGTTTGTTTTTGCATTTTGTTCCAGTTCACAGCTGTAGTTTCGTTTCTGTGTCTGGAAAGCTCTTGTGATCTGAAATTGCCACTCTGATGTTATGAGTTAATACTAGAGTCTTAAAGTAATTTCAGGATGGTATTTTGATAGGGTTTTCAGCTGACCATGAAAGTGCCCTTTCTGTCTTCCTGCTATCTAGTAAGCGGACCTCAATTTTGCTAAACCTATTTTCATACTACGTTTGTCATTTCTTCTAAAATCACCGCCAATATATGTGGGGGCCTCTGTCTGCCTATCGGGGAAATTTCTCTAGAGGTGAGCCAGGACTATATTTTCCTCTGCCAGGATTAGTTAGTCCTCCGGCCGGCGCTGGGCGTCTAGGGATAAAACGCAGGCTACGCTACCCGGCTACTGTTAGTTGTGCGGCAGGTTTAGTTCATGGTCAGTTTAGTTTCCATCCTTCCAAGAGCTAGTGCCTATGTTTGCTGGGCTATGTTCTCTTGCCATTGAGAACCATAACAGACGACACTGCGAGGCGGGCTCTCGGCCAGCGCGGCCGCACAGGCGCAGCCAGCCTGACACCAAATGATGTCAGAAGATGGGCAGCGCTAAGTGTGCCTGGCCAAGGGATAACATAACAGCGCAGGCTCCGGGACGGAATCAAACAACGCTGAGGAGCCGGGGAATGGCACCAAGGAGGTAGGAATGACGGCTGTGCTGCGTCATATTACGAAGGAAAGTCCCACCTCCGGGACGGTCACACGGTATCAGGGGACACATTTTATAAGTGTTTAGTTCTGTGTTTGCAAGGAGCATCATGAAAAGAGCCACCTTTTCCTTTTGCATCTTTTTTGCTGCACAAGCTGGCTCTTTCAGCTACAAATGCCTTGGGGGGGTTAAAGGTTCCCTTTCAACTTTCTCCAATCAGGCTTCAGCCTACATTGTGTTCCTCTGCTTCTCCTCCTGTCCCTGGGCTCCAACACCGCTAGTTGTTGCCTGGTAGTGCTGTACGCACAGTCAACAGTCCCTCCTCTGTTATTGGGGTTCAGTAACGTCAGCTGTTCCCCTGCTGTGTGTGTGGCAATCCCTCCTACCTCCTCCTACCTCCTCCACCTCCTCCACCTGTCCCTGGGCTCCAACACCGCTAGTTGTTGCCTGGTAGTGCTGTACGCACAGTCAACAGTCCCTCCTCTGTTATTGGGGTTCAGTAACGTCAGCTGTTCCCCTGCTGTTTGTGTGGCAATCCCTCCTACCTCCTCCACCTCCTCCTCCTCCACCTGTCCCTGGGCTCCAACACCGCTAGTTGTTGCCTGGTAGTGCTGTACGCACAGTCAACAGTCCCTCCTCTGTTATTGGGGTTCAGTAACGTCAGCTGTTCCCCTGCTGTGTGTGTGGCAATCCCTCCTACCTCCTCCTACCTCCTCCACCTCCTCCACCTGTCCCTGGGCTCCAACACCGCTAGTTGTTGCCTGGTAGTGCTGTACGCACAGTCAACAGTCCCTCCTCTGTTATTGGGGTTCAGTAACGTCAGCTGTTCCCCTGCTGTGTGTGTGGCAATCCCTCCTACCTCCTCCTACCTCCTCCACCTGTCCCTGGGCTCCAACACCGCTAGTTGTTGCCTGGTAGTGCTGTACGCACAGTCAACAGTCCCTCCTCTGTTATTGGGGTTCAGTAACGTCAGCTGTTCCCCTGCTGTGTGTGTGGCAATCCCTCCTACCTCCTCCACCTCCTCCTCCTCCACCTGTCCCTGGGCTCCAACACCGCTAGTTGTTGCCTGGTAGTGCTGTACGCACAGTCAACAGTCCCTCCTCTGTTATTGGGGTTCAGTAACGTCAGCTGTTCCCCTGCTGTGTGTGTGGCAATCCCTCCTACCTCCTCCTACCTCCTCCACCTCCTCCACCTGTCCCTGGGCTCCAACACCGCTAGTTGTTGCCTGGTAGTGCTGTACGCACAGTCAACAGTCCCTCCTCTGTTATTGGGGTTCAGTAACATCAGCTGTTCCCCTGCTGTGTGTGTGGCAATCCCTCCTACCTCCTCCTACCTCCTCCACCTCCTCCACCTGTCCCTGGGCTCCAACACCGCTAGTTGTTACCTGGTAGTGCTGTACGCACAGTCAACAGTCCCTCCTCTGTTATTGGGGTTCAGTAACGTCAGCTGTTCCCCTGCTGTGTGTGTGGCAATCCCTCCTACCTCCTCCTACCTCCTCCACCTCCTCCACCTGTCCCTGGGCTCCAACACCGCTAGTTGTTGCCTGTTAGTGCTGTACGCACAGTCAACAGTCCCTCCTCTGTTATTGGGGTTCAGTAACGTCAGCTGTTCCCCTGCTGTGTGTGTGGCAATCCCTCCTACCTCCTCCTACCTCCTCCACCTCCTCCACCTGTCCCTGGGCTCCAACACCGCTAGTTGTTGCCTGGTAGTGCTGTACGCACAGTCAACAGTCCCTCATCTGTTATTGGGGTTCAGTAACGTCAGCTGTTCCCCTGCTGTGTGTGTGGCAATCCCTCCTACCTCCTCCACCTCCTCCTCCTCCACCTGTCCCTGGGCTCCAACACCGCTAGTTGTTGCCTGGTAGTGCTGTACGCACAGTCAACAGTCCCTCCTCTGTTATTGGGGTTCAGTAACGTCAGCTGTTCCCCTGCTGTGTGTGTGGCAATCCCTCCTACCTCCTACCTCCTCCACCTCCTCCACCTGTCCCTGGGCTCCAACACCGCTAGTTGTTGCCTGGTAGTGCTGTACGCACAGTCAACAGTCCCTCCTCTGTTATTGGGGTTCAGTAACGTCAGCTGTTCCCCTGCTGTGTGTGTGGCAATCCCTCCTACCTCCTCCACCTCCTCCTCCTCCACCTGTCCCTGGGCTCCAACACCGCTAGTTGTTGCCTGGTAGTGCTGTACGCACAGTCAACAGTCCCTCCTCTGTTATTGGGGTTCAGTAACGTCAGCTGTTCCCCTGCTGTGTGTGTGGCAATCCCTCCTACCTCCTCCACCTCCTCCTCCTCCACCTCTCCCTGGGCTCCAACACCGCTAGTTGTTGCCTGGTAGTGCTGTACGCACAGTCAACAGTCCCTCCTCTGTTATTGGGGTTCAGTAACGTCAGCTGTTCCCCTGCTGTGTGTGTGGCAATCCCTCCTACCTCCTCCACCTCCTCCTCCTCCACCTGTCCCTGGGCTCCAACACCGCTAGTTGTTGCCTGGTAGTGCTGTATGCACAGTCAACAGTCCCTCCTCTGTTATTGGGGTTCAGTAACGTCAGCTGTTCCCCTGCTGTGTGTGTGGCAATCCCTCCTACCTCCTCCACCTCCTCCTCCTCCACCTGTCCCTGGGCTCCAACACCGCTAGTTGTTGCCTGGTAGTGCTGTACGCACAGTCAACAGTCCCTCCTCTGTTATTGGGGTTCAGTAACGTCAGCTGTTCCCCTGCTGTGTGTGTGGCAATCCCTCCTAGCTCCTCCACCTCCTCCTCCTCCACCTGTCCCTGGGCTCCAACACCGCTAGTTGTTGCCTGGTAGTGCTGTACGCACAGTCAACAGTCCCTCCTCTGTTATTGGGGTTCAGTAACGTCAGCTGTTCCCCTGCTGTGTGTGTGGCAATCCCTCCTACCTCCTCCACCTCCTCCTCCTCCACCTGTCCCTGGGCTCCAACACCGCTAGTTGCCGTCCAGAAGTGCTGTCCGCACAGAGCCAAACACCTCGCCAATGTGTTAGTGGGGTTCAGTAACGTCAGCTGTTCCCCTGCTGTGTATACGGCAACGTGTACTGCGACCGCCACGCAGGCACAACAAATTAAATTTAAGGGAACCTGTCCCCCCCCCAGGCGTTTGTTACTGAAGGAGCCACCTTGTGCAGCAGTAATGATGTAAAGGGAAAAAGTGCCTCTTTTCGTGGTGCTCCTTGCACATGCTGAACCTAACACTTATGAAAAGTGTCCCCTCCTACCGTGATACCGTCCGGTAGGTGGAACTTTCCTTTGTGATGTGACGCAGCACAGCCGTCATTCTTACCCCCTTGGCGCCGTGCGCCGCCTCCTCAGCGTTGTTTGAATCAGTCCCGGAGCCTGCGCTGTTAGGTTAGCCCTTGGCCATGCACACATTTTGCGCTGCCCGTCTTCTGACATCATTTGGTGTCAGGCTGGCTGCGCCTGTGCGGCCGCGCTGGCCGAGATCCCGCCTCGTACTGTCTTCTGATTTCATCCCACTGGGGGCCTGAGATCCATGGACATGCGCAGTGCATATCTGAACCTCCACCTCTCACTCATCTCCCTACGGCTTCTTCAAACTGTGCGGTGTCAGCTGGTCCCTAATAGCATGCCACGGCCGTGACACCGCACAGTCTGAAGAAGCCGTAGGGAGGGGAGTGAGAGGCGAGGATATGCACTGCGCATGGCCACGGATCTCAGGCCCCCAGTGGGATTAAATCAGAAGACAGTACGAGGCGGGATCTCGGCCAGCGCGGCCGCACAGGCGCAGCCAGCCTGACACCAAATGATGTCAGAAGACGGGCAGCGCAAAATGTGTGCATGGCCAAGGGCTAACCTAACAGCGCAGGCTCCGGGACTGATTCAAACAACGCTGAGGAGGTGGCGCACAGCGCCAAGGGGGTAAGAATGACGGCTGTGCTGCGTCACATCACAAAGGAAAGTTCCACCTACCGGACGGTATCACGGTAGGAGGGGACACTTTTCATAAGTGTTAGGTTCAGCATGTGCAAGGACCATAATTAAAAGAGCTAAGTTTACCTTTTCCAGCATTAGTGCTGTACACGATGGCTCTTTCAGCTACAAACGCCTGGGGGGGGGGTTAAAGTTTCCCTTTCAACTTGCTCCAGTGCAGGCTTCGGCCTACACTCTGCTCCCTCTCCTCCTCCTGCTGACCCTGGGCTCTAACACCGCCAGTTGGGGCCCAGATGTGCTAGCTGCACAGAGAAAAACACCAGCCAATGTGTCAGTGGGGTTCAGCACCGCCAGCTGTTCCCCTGCTGTGCAGCCAGCAACGTGTCCTGCAACAGCCACGCAGACACAAGAACTGGAATTGAAGGAAACCTGTCCCCCCTCCCCCAGGTGTTTCTACATTTTACAGCCACCTTGTACGACAGTAATGCTGCATGTGTGCAAGGTGGCTCAGAAACTTATTCTCCTTGCCCATGTTGAACTGAACACGTCTAAAATGAGTCCTCTGCGACCATTAAAACGTCCCTCAGGTGTGATTTTCCTTTGTATTGACACGCAACAAGCTCCTTGGTAGCGCTGCCCGTCTTCTGGCATCATTGTTTGGCTGCCTGCGCCTCTGCGGCCGCCTTGCCCCACACAACGCCCCTCGGTGTCTAATTTATTTGGACTGCGAGGGTGTGATTGATGGGCATGAACGGTGCATTTCTTCGCCTGTCCCTCATCTCCTTCCGCCTTCTTCGGACTGTGCGGCTTCATGGCCGTGGCATGCGATAAGGGATCTGCTGACGCCGCATAGTCTGAAGCGGGTGTAAGAACCCAAGCGAGAGGCGAACATATGTACTGCACCAGGCCATGAATCCCAGCCCCGCAGTGTTTTAACAATGTTAAGACACTGCGGGGCTGGGATTCATGGTCATCGCAAACCGCAACGGCCGACATTACATGATGTCAGAGGATGGGCAGCGCTAACAGCGCAAGGCCAAGGGATAACACGACAGCGCAGACTCCTGTGCAGCAAATAACGAAGCTCAGGAGGCCGCTCAAAGCACCAAGGTGGCATTTTTGTCAGCTGTGCTGCGTCTCATTACGAAGGGAACTCACGCCTCCAACACAGTTTGACTGTATAAAGGGCTAAATGTTATACGTGTTTCATTCGGCGTGTGCAAGGAGAAAAATTAAAAGAGCAACCTTTGACTTGTGCAGCACTACTGCTGCATAAGCTGTGGCTCTTCTAGTTTGTAACCCCTGAGGGGGGGTTAAAGGTTACCTTTGAAATCGGTTCAATTAGACTTCGGCTGTTATGGTTCTCAATGGCAAGAGAACATAGCCCAGCAAACATAAGTACTAGCTCTTGGAAGGATGGAAACTAAACTGACCATGAACTAAACCTGCCGCACAACTAACAGTAGCCGGGTAGCGTTGCCTACGTTTTTTATCCCTAGACGCCCAGCGCCGGCCGGAGGACTAACTAATCCTGGCAGAGGAAAATATAGTCCTGGCTCACCTCTAGAGAAATTTCCCCGATAGGCAGACAGAGGCCCCCACATACACTCACCGGCCACTTTATTAGGTACACCATGCTAGTAACGGGTTGGACCCCCTTTTGCCTTCAGAACTGCCTCAATTCTTCATGGCATAGATTCAACAAGGTGCTGGAAGCATTCCTCAGAGATTTTGGTCCATATTGACATGATGGCATCACACAGTTGCCGCAGATTTGTCGGCTGCACATCCCAAAGATGCTCCATACAAGGCAGGATGGATCCATGCTTTCATGTTGTTTACGCCAAATTCTGACCCTACCATCCGAATGTCGCAGCAGAAATCGAGACTCATCAGACCAAGCAACGTTTTTCCAATCTTCTACTGTCCAATTTCGATGAGCTTGTACAAATTGTAGCCTCAGTTTCCTGTTCTTAGCTGAAAGGAGTGGTACCCGGTGTGGTCTTCTGCTGCTGTAGCCCATCTGCCTCAAAGTTCGACGCACTGTGCGTTCAGAGATGCTCTTAGGCCTACCTTGGTTGTAACGGGTGGCGATTTGAGTCACTGTTGCCTTTCTATCAGCTCGAACCAGTCTGCCCATTCTCCTCTGACCTCTGGCATCAACAAGGCATTTCCGCCCACAGAACTGCCGCTCACTGGATTTTTTTTCTTTTTCGGACCATTCTCTGTAAACCCTAGAGATGGTTGTGCGTGAAAATCCCAGTAGATCAGCAGTTTCTGAAATACTCAGACCAGCCCTTCTGGCACCAACAACCATGCCACGTTCAAAGGCACTCAAATCACCTTTCTTCCCCATACTGATGCTCGGTTTGAACTGCAGGAGATTGTCTTGACCATGTCTACATGCCTAAATGCACTGAGTTGCCGCCATGTGATTGGCTGATTAGAAATTAAGTGTTAACAAGAAGTTGGACAGGTGTACCTAATAAAGTGGCCGGTGAGTGTATATTGGCGGTGATTTTAGATGAAATGACAAACGTAGTATGAAAATAGGTTTAGCAAAATTGAGGTCCGCTTACTAGATAGCAGGAAGACAGAAAGGGCACTTTCATGGTCAGCTGAAAACCCTATCAAAACGCCATCCTGAAATTACGTTAAGACTCTAGTATTAACTCATAACATCAGAGTGGCAATTTCAGATCACAAGAGCTTTCCAGACACAGAAACGAAACTACAGCTGTGAACTGGAACAAAATGCAAAAACAAACGAGGACTAAAGTCCAACTTAGCTGGGAGTTGTCTAGCAGCAGGAACATGCACAGAAAGGCTTCTGATTACAATGTTGACCGGCATGGAAGTGACAGAGGAGCAAGGTTAAATAGCGACTCCCACATCCTGATGGAAACAGGTGAACAGAGGGGATGATGCACACCAGTTCAATTCCACCAGTGGCCACCGGGGGAGCCCAAAATCCAATTTCACAACAGTACCCCCCCCTCAAGGAGGGGGCACCGAACCCTCACCAGAACCACCAGGGCGATCAGGATGAGCCCTATGAAAGGCACGGACCAGATCGGAGGCATGAACATCAGAGGCAGTCACCCAAGAATTATCCTCCTGACCGTATCCCTTCCATTTGACCAGATACTGGAGTTTCCGTCTGGAAACCCGGGAGTCCAAGATTTTTTCCACAACGTACTCCAACTCGCCCTCAACCAACACCGGAGCAGGAGGCTCAACGGAAGGCACAACCGGTACCTCATACCTGCGCAACAATGACCGATGAAAAACATTATGAATAGAAATAGATGCAGGGAGGTCCAAACGGAAGGACACAGGGTTAAGAATCTCCAATATCTTGTACGGGCCGATGAACCGAGGCTTAAACTTAGGAGAAGAAACCCTCATAGGGACAAAACGAGAAGACAACCACACCAAGTCCCCAACACAAAGCCGAGGACCAACCCGACGCCGGCGGTTGGCAAAAAGCTGAGTCTTCTCCTGGGACAACTTCAAATTGTCCACTACCTGCCCCCAAATCTGATGCAACCTCTCCACCACAGCATCCACTCCAGGACAATCCGAAGATTCCACCTGACCAGAAGAAAATCGAGGATGAAACCCCGAATTACAGAAAAAAGGAGACACCAAGGTGGCAGAGCTGGCCCGATTATTGAGGGCAAACTCCGCTAAAGGCAAAAAAGCAACCCAATCATCCTGATCTGCAGACACAAAACACCTCAAATATGTCTCCAAGGTCTGATTCGTCCGCTCGGTCTGGCCATTAGTCTGAGGATGGAAAGCAGACGAGAAAGACAAATCTATGCCCATCCTAGCACAGAATGCTCGCCAAAATCTAGACACGAATTGGGTTCCTCTGTCAGAAACGATATTCTCCAGAATACCATGCAAACGGACCACATTTTGAAAAAACAGAGGAACCAACTCGGAAGAAGAAGGCAACTTAGGCAGGGGAACCAAATGGACCATCTTAGAGAAACGGTCACACACCACCCAGATGACAGACATCTTCTGAGAAACAGGAAGATCCGAAATAAAATCCATCGAGATGTGCGTCCAGGGCCTCTTCGGGATAGGCAAGGGCAACAACAATCCACTAGCCCGAGAACAACAAGGCTTGGCCCGAGCACAAACGTCACAAGACTGCACAAAGCCTCGCACATCTCGAGACAGGGAAGGCCACCAGAAGGACCTTGCCACCAAATCCCTGGTACCAAAGATTCCAGGATGACCTGTCAACGCAGAAGAATGAACCTCAGAAATGACTTTACTGGTCCAATCATCAGGAACAAACAGTCTACCAGGTGGGCAACGATCAGGTCTATCCGCCTGAAACTCCTGCAAGGCCCGCCGCAGGTCTGGAGAAACGGCAGACAATATCACTCCATCCTTAAGGATACCTGTAGGTTCAGAGTTACCAGGGGAGTCAGGCTCAAAACTCCTAGAAAGGGCATCCGCCTTAACATTCTTAGAACCCGGCAGGTAGGACACCACAAAATTAAACCGAGAGAAAAACAACGACCAGCGCGCCTGTCTAGGATTCAGGCGTCTGGCGGACTCAAGATAAATTAGATTTTTGTGGTCAGTCAATACCACCACCTGATGTCTAGCCCCCTCAAGCCAATGACGCCACTCCTCAAAAGCCCACTTCATGGCCAAAAGCTCCCGATTCCCAACATCATAATTCCGCTCGGCGGGTGAAAATTTACGCGAGAAAAAGGCACAAGGTCTCATCACGGAACAATCGGAACTTCTCTGCGACAAAACCGCCCCAGCTCCGATTTCAGAAGCGTCGACCTCAACCTGAAAAGGAAGAGCAACATCAGGCTGACGCAACACAGGGGCGGAAGAAAAGCGGCGCTTAAGCTCCCGAAAGGCCTCCACAGCAGCAGGGGACCAATCAGCAACATCAGCACCCTTCTTAGTCAAATCAGTCAATGGTTTAACAACATCAGAAAAACCAGCAATAAATCGACGATAAAAGTTAGCAAAGCCCAAAAATTTCTGAAGACTCTTAAGAGAAGAGGGTTGCGTCCAATCACAAATAGCCTGAACCTTGACAGGATCCATCTCGATGGAAGAGGGGGAAAAAATATATCCCAAAAAGGAAATCTTTTGAACCCCAAAAACGCACTTAGAACCCTTCACACACAAGGAATTAGACCGCAAAACCTGAAAAACCCTCCTGACCTGCTGGACATGAGAGTCCCAGTCATCCGAAAAAATCAAAATATCATCCAGATACACAATCATAAATTTATCCAAATAATCACGGAAAATGTCATGCATAAAGGACTGAAAGACTGAAGGGGCATTTGAAAGACCAAAAGGCATCACCAAATACTCAAAGTGGCCCTCGGGCGTATTAAATGCGGTCTTCCACTCATCCCCCTGCTTAATTCGCACCAAATTATACACCCCACGGAGATCTATCTTAGAGAACCACTTGGCCCCCTTTATGCGAGCAAACAAATCAGTCAGCAGTGGCAACGGATATTGATATTTAACCGTGATTTTATTCAAAAGCCGATAATCAATACACGGCCTCAAAGAGCCATCTTTCTTAGCCACAAAGAAAAAACCGGCTCCTAAGGGAGATGACGAAGGACGAATATGTCCCTTTTCCAAGGACTCCTTTATATATTCTCGCATAGCAGCATGTTCAGGCACAGACAGATTAAATAAACGACCCTTAGGGTATTTACTACCCGGAATCAAATCTATGGCACAATCGCACTCCCGGTGCGGAGGTAATGAACCAAGCTTAGGTTCTTCAAAAACGTCACGATATTCAGTCAAGAATTCAGGAATCTCAGAGGGAATAGATGATGAAATGGAAACCACAGGTACGTCCCCATGCGTCCCCTTACATCCCCAGCTTAACACAGACATAGCTTTCCAGTCAAGGACTGGGTTATGAGACTGCAGCCATGGCAATCCAAGCACCAACACATCATGTAGGTTATACAGCACAAGAAAGCGAATAATCTCCTGATGATCCGGATTAATCCGCATAGTTACTTGTGTCCAGTATTGTGGTTTATTACTAGCCAATGGGGTGGAGTCAATCCCCTTCAGGGGTATAGGAGTTTCAAGAGGCTCCAAATCATACCCACAGCGTTTGGCAAAGGACCAATCCATAAGACTCAAAGCGGCGCCAGAGTCGACATAGGCATCCGCGGTAATAGATGATAAAGAACAAATCAGGGTCACAGATAGAATAAACTTAGACTGTAAAGTGCCAATTGAAACAGACTTATCAAGCTTCTTAGTACGCTTAGAGCATGCTGATATAACATGAGTTGAATCACCGCAATAGAAGCACAACCCATTTTTTCGTCTTAAATTCTGCCGTTCACTTCTGGACAGAATTCTATCACATTGCATATTCTCTGGCGTCTTCTCAGTAGACACCGCCAAATGGTGCACAGGTTTGCGCTCCCGCAGACGCCTATCGATCTGGATAGCCATTGTCATGGACTCATTCAGACCCGCAGGCACAGGGAACCCCACCATAACATCCTTAATGGCATCAGAGAGACCCTCTCTGAAATTCGCCGCCAGGGCGCACTCATTCCACTGAGTAAGCACAGCCCATTTACGGAATTTCTGGCAGTATATTTCAGCTTCGTCTTGCCCCTGAGATAGGGACATCAAGGCCTTTTCCGCCTGAAGCTCTAACTGAGGTTCCTCATAAAGCAACCCCAAGGCCAGAAAAAACGCATCCACATTGAGCAACGCAGGATCCCCTGGAGCCAATGCAAAAGCCCAATCCTGAGGGTCGCCCCGGAGCAAGGAAATCACAATCCTGACCTGCTGAGCAGGATCTCCAGCAGAGCGAGATTTCAGGGACAAAAACAACTTGCAATTATTTTTGAAATTTTGAAAGCAAGATCTATTCCCCGAGAAAAATTCAGGCAAAGGAATTCTAGGTTCAGATATAGGAACATGAACAACAAAATCTTGTAAATTTTGAACTTTCGTGGTGAGATTATTCAAACCTGCAGCTAAACTCTGAATATCCATTTTAAACAGGTGAACACAGAGCCATTCCAGGATTAGAAGGAGAGAGAGAGAGAGAAAGGCTGCAATATAGGCAGACTTGCAAGAGATTCAATTACAAGCACACTCAGAACTGAAGGGAAGGGAAAAAAAAAAAATCTTCAGCAGACTTCTCTTTTCTCTCCTTTCTCTGTAAATTAATTTAACCCTTTGGGGCCGGTCAAACTGTTATGGTTCTCAATGGCAAGAGAACATAGCCCAGCAAACATAAGTACTAGCTCTTGGAAGGATGGAAACTAAACTGACCATGAACTAAACCTGCCGCACAACTAACAGTAGCCGGGTAGCGTTGCCTACGTTTTTTATCCCTAGACGCCCAGCGCCGGCCGGAGGACTAACTAATCCTGGCAGAGGAAAATATAGTCCTGGCTCACCTCTAGAGAAATTTCCCCGATAGGCAGACAGAGGCCCCCACATATATTGGCAGTGATTTTAGATGAAATGACAAACGTAGTATGAAAATAGGTTTAGCAAAATTGAGGTCCGCTTACTAGATAGCAGGAAGACAGAAAGGGCACTTTCATGGTCAGCTGAAAACCCTATCAAAACGCCATCCTGAAATTACTTTAAGACTCTAGTATTAACTCATAACATCAGAGTGGCAATTTCAGATCACAAGAGCTTTCCAGACACAGAAACGAAACTACAGCTGTGAACTGGAACAAAATGCAAAAACAAACGAGGACTAAAGTCCAACTTAGCTGGGAGTTGTCTAGCAGCAGGAACATGCACAGAAAGGCTTCTGATTACAATGTTGACCGGCATGGAAGTGACAGAGGAGCAAGGTTAAATAGCGACTCCCACATCCTGATGGAAACAGGTGAACAGAGGGGATGATGCACACCAGTTCAATTCCACCAGTGGCCACTGGGGGAGCCCAAAATCCAATTTCACAACATTCGGCCTACACTCTGCTCCACCAGCAGAGCCCGGGCTCCAACACCGCTAGTTGCTGTCCGGAAGTGCTGGCTGCACAGAGCCAAACACCTCGCCAATGTGTCAGTGGGGTTCAGCACCGCCAGCTGTTCCCCTGCTGTGTAGCCGGCAACGTGTCCTGCGACCGCCACGCAGGCACAACAGACCCAAACCTGCCGCCAGTGCAGGCTTCGGCCTACACTCCCCTCCCCCTGCTCCTCCTTCTGCTGACCCTGGGCTCTAACACCGCCAGTTGGGGCTCTAGGAAGACAAGCTTGAATAGGTCCCCATCCTGGTTCCAGTACCGTCAGCTGGTTCCGGGCAGAGCCTTTGGCTTAGGTGCCTCCCTCTGGGTATCCGAGTTCCACCAACGTCAGGTGGTCCTTGGTAGTGCTTTCAGGCACGGGTACCTCCTGCTTAGTAACCGGGTTCCAGTAACGTCAGCTGGTCCTCGGTAGTTCCATTGGCTCTTGGACCTTCGGCTACCCATCCGGGTTCCAGTACCGTCAGCTGGTTCTCGGCAGTGTCTTTTGCTCTTGTACCTTCTGCTCCCCATCCTGGTTCCAGTACCGTCAGCTGGTTCCGGGCAGAGCCTTTGGCTTAGGTGCCTCCCTCTGGGTATCCGAGTTCCACCAACGTCAGGTGGTCCTTGGTAGTGCTTTCAGGCACGGGTACCTCCTGCTTAGTAACCGGGTTCCAGTAACGTCAGCTGGTCCTCGGTAGTTCCATTGGCTCTTGGACCTTCGGCTACCCATCCGGGTTCCAGTACCGTCAGCTGGTTCTCGGCAGTGTCTTTTTCTCTTGTACCTTCTGCTCCCCATCCTGGTTCCAGTACCGTCAGCTGGTTCCGGGCAGAGCCTTTGGCTTAGGTGCCTCCCTCTGGGTATCCGAGTTCCACCAACGTCAGGTGGTCCTTGGTAGTGCTTTCAGGCACGGGTACCTCCTGCTTAGTAACCGGGTTCCAGTAACGTCAGCTGGTCCACGGTAGTTCCATTGGCTCTTGGACCTTCGGGTAGCCATCCGAGTTCCAGTTCCATCAGCTGTTTCTCGGCATTTTCTCAGCCTTCTTGTACTTTCTGCTACATTTCCAAGTTCAAGACCCTAAAGACGATGACCCTGAAGACCACCCCTAAGATGATGACGACACCAGAGACGACAACCACCGAGATGACGACGACCCTGGAGACGATGACCCTGAAGACGACCCCGATGACGACGACCCCGATGACGACGACCCCGGAGACGACGACCCTGGAGACGATGACGACATGGGAGACCGAGAAGCAGAAGAACAAGAGGCTGCAGAACAAAGAGCAGAAGAACATTAAGCATAAGACTAAATATCAGAGCAAAAGATATTATCTAAATTATAAGCAGAAGAAGACTAAGCAGTGTATGGGGGTGAGTCCGTTCCTCCTCGTGGTGCCCCTGGATAAAGCCTGATGCTGCAGGCCAAACTGAACGCGGACAAATGTAACTCTTTTGTGACAGGCAGAACGGAAGGTGTAATCTTCAAACTTTTATAGATAACAACTACGGGAATGCCTGTCACAAATAAGAATATGATGAAGAAGTTGAATATGAAAAAGATAATAGTTAAATAAAAAGAATATGAACAATGTAAAAAAAAAAAATTAGAGGTAGAATAAGATGAATAAGGTGAAGATAGTTGATGTCAAAGAAGCTGATGATGAGAATAATGAAGAAGAAAGTGTGGGAGAAGTAAAAAAGAAGGTGAAGGACGTGGAAGTAGTGAAACATCAATATCTGACAAAATAAAAAAAAAAAAATAGTCAAAATCTTTCTAACGCCGAACGTCATAAAATAAAACAAAAAAACCTGCTATTCTATTTGTTTGGGCTAAACCTCTGTGCCTTTAATGTCTCCGCCACCTCCCCCAATACATCCTACATTATTCTTAGTTGTTTTCCTTCATGTAGAATTAACCTACAAGGAAAGAAAGGGTTTATTTTAATTCCGATATTTTCGTCCCATTGACTTGCATTGGGATCGGGTATCGGTATCGGATTAGATCCGATACTTTGACGGTATCGGCCGATACTTTCCGATACCGATACTTTCCGATATCGGAAGGTATCGCTCAACACTAGACATTACTACAAGATGGGGACATTGCTACTAGAAGGGAACCAGGATGGGGTTTTAGTACAAGAAGCAGACCATGATGGGGCATTAGTACAAGAAGGGGACCAGGTTGGCGCATTACTACAAGATGAGAACATTGCTACAAAATGGAGAACAGGAAACCTATATATAAAAATGATATAGCCAATAATATGATAAAAAATATATAAATCTTAGTGAAATACAATAAAAAGAGGTAATTGAGAGGAAATTGTGAGCAAACTATGGCAACAAAGGCCAGCAGGGAGAGATATGCAACTGATTTACATAGGATTACACACCAGGTAAGTATACAAATATAGGGTAAGGCTGGAGTCACACAAAACTTATAAAAATACGGTCTGTTTTTTACAGACGCAGAAATGTTCCCTGAACAGTGATCCGTATGTCATCCGTAGGCAAGGTGTGGCTGCGTATTTTGCGCATGTAAACCTCCGTATGGCAACCTTATGGCATCCATACGAAATCTCACCGGCTTGAAAAATGGACATAGAATGGATCCATGGGCTCAAATATTTGTGAAAACATATATGCAGTCTATATATATATATATATATATATATATATATATATATATATACACTCACTGGCCACTTTATTAGGTACACCTGTCCAACTTCTTGTTAACACTTAATTTCTAATCAGCCAATCACATGGCGGCAACTCAGTGCATTTAGGCATGTAGACATGGTCAAGACCATCTCCTGCAGTTCAAACCGAGCATCAGTATGGGGAAGAAAGGTGATTTGAGTGCCTTTGAACGTGGCATGGTTGTTGGTGCCAGAAGGGCTGGTCTGAGTATTTCAGAAACTGCTGATCTACTGGGATTTTCACGCACAACCATCTCTAGGGTTTACAGAGAATGGTCCGAAAAAGAAAAAAAATCCAGTGAGCGGCAGTTCTGTGGGCGGAAATGCCTTGTTGATGCCAGAGGTCAGAGGAGAATGGGCAGACTGGTTCGAGCTGATAGAAAGGCAACAGTGACTCAAATCGCCACCTGTTACAACCAAGGTAGGCCTAAGAGCATCTCTGAACGCACAGTGCGTCGAACTTTGAGGCAGATAGGCTACAGCAGCAGAAGACCACACCGGGTACCACTCCTTTCAGCTAAGAACAGGAAACTGAGGCTACAATTTGCACAAGCTCATCGAAATTGGACAGTAGAAGATTGGAAAAACGTTGCTTGGTCTGATGAGTAATGTTGAGCGATACCGTCCGATACTTGAAAGTATCGGTATCGGAAAGTATCGGCCGATACCGGCAAAGTATCGGATCCAATCCGATACCGATACCCGATACCAATACAAGTCAATGGGACTCAAGTATCGGACGGTATTCCTGATGGTTCCCAGGGTCTGAAGGAGAGGAAACTCTCCTTCAGGCCCTGGGATCCATATAAATGTGTAAAAGAAAGAATTAAAATAAAAAATATCGCTATACTCACCTCTCCGACGCAGCCTGGACCTCAGCGAGGGAACCGGCAGCGTTGTTTGTTTAAAATTCGCGCTTTTACTTGGTTACGTGAAGTCCCGGCTTGTGATTGGTCAGGGCGGCCATGTTGCCGGGACGCGGACCAATCACAGCAAGCCGTGACGAAATTACGTCACGGCTTGCTGTGATTGGTCCGCGTCCCGGCAACATGGCCGCCATTAACCAATCACAAGCCGTGACGTCACGGGAGGCTGGACACGCGCGCTTTTTAAAATGGGCGCGTGTCCAGCCTCCCGTGACGTCCCGGCTTGTGATTGGTTGCGCCGCGGTCAACCAATCACAAGCCGGGAGGCTGGACACGCGCGCATTTTAAAATTTTAAAATGGGCGCGTGTCCAGCCTCCCGGCTTGTGATTGGTTGACCGCGGCGCAACCAATCACAAGCCGGGACGTCACGGGAGGCTGGACACGCGCCCATTTTAAAAAGCGCGCGTGTCCAGCCTCCCGTGACGTCACGGCTTGTGATTGGTTAATGGCGGCCATGTTGCCGGGACGCGGACCAATCACAAAGCCGGGACGTAATTTTAAAATCCTTAAGGACCTGAAATTACGTCACGGCTTGCTGTGATTGGTTGCGTCTCCCATGTGACTGCGACGCAACCAATCACAACGCCGGAACGTAATTTTAAAATCCTGAAGGACCTGAAATTACGTCACGGCTTGCTGTGATTGGTTGCATCCCGGTCACATGGGCGGCACGCAACCAATCACAAGCCGGGACTCACGTAAAGGAAAGAAAAGCGCGAATTTTAAACAAAGAACGCTGCCGCTTCCCTCGGTAAGGTGCAGGCTGCGTCGGAGAGGTGAGTATAGCAATATTTTTTATTTTAATTCTCTCTTTTACACATTTTTACATTAATGTTGTTTCGATACCGATACCCGATATCACAAAAATATCGGATCTCGGTATCGGAATTCCGATACAGCAAGTATCGGCCGATACCCGATACTTGCAGTATCGGAATGCTCAACACTACTGATGAGTCTCGATTTCTGCTGCGACATTCGGATGGTAGGGTCAGAATTTGGCGTAAACAACATGAAATCTTTGGGATGTGGTGGAACGGGAGACTCGCATCAGGGATGTGCAGCCGACAAATCTGCGGCAACTGTGTGATGCCATCATGTCAATATGGACCAAAATCTCTGAGGAATGCTTCCAGCACCTTGTTGAATCTATGCCACGAAGAATTGAGGCAGTTCTGAAGGCAAAAGGGGTCCAACCCATTACTAGCATGGTGTACCTAATAAAGTGGCCAGTGAGTGTATATACGTACGGACCAAAAGTTTGGACACACCTTCTCAATTAAATATTTTTCAGTATTTTCATGACTATGAAAATTGTACATTGACACTGAAGGCATCAAAACTAGAGTTCAGCGACTTTTGCATTTTTCGGATCGGGTCAGGTTTCGCGAAACCCGACTTTGTCAAAAGTCGGGTCGGGTGAAATCGGCCAATTGTTGCGAAAAGTCGGGGGCCGACTGAAACACGAAACCCAATGCACGTCAATGGGGAATAAAAGTCCGCAGTGAGTGGAGGACAGGAAAACACCTACAGTGCCCATTTTAATGCCAAAAACATAAATTCTTATTACTTAAGCTTGTCAATCTTAATTTACTTTATAATAATAGTTAGGCATTGAAAACTGGGGGTCATTTGGCTAAAGTTGTGGGGGAGTAGGGCTGGCTCAAGATTTTCGTGGGCCCAGGAAACGCGGAATACGTCACGGCGGTGGAGCAGGGAGAGGTAAGTAGTTCAACTTTGCAAGTGCTGTGATCCTGAGCAAGCAGGGGGGGCCCACTTATTCGTAGGAAGGTGCAGATGAAAGTGCAGGTTCCTTCATCAGGTGGGAGGGCATACTCGTTGGCGACGTCACTGGCACAGGGCCCCTCATAGTACGGCGGTGTGTTTGATGGCGGGTGGTACCTCCCACTGGCAGAGACACTTTTGCGCACTATGAGGGGCCCTGTGCCAGTGATGTCGCCAACGAGTATGCCCCCCCACCTGATGAAGGAACCTGCACTTTCATCTGCACCTTCCTCTTTGTCCCCATGTAAGGTGGTATAGTATGCGGGAAGGGGAACCTGTCTTTCAGCAGGGTCAGATTCTGGCTGTGTAGAGTGCAAGGGGAATGTAGTGGTCTGGGTCAATGTACCAGCAGACTCATCTAGCAGTGGTTGGGCAATGGGCAGGATGAGGAGGAAACACAGATATAGGCCCAAATAATAAAGTAGGCTAAATGTAGTTCAAATGTGGTAACAGGACTAAACAGGTGGCATTGCTTTGTTCAGTGGAGGAAAACTGTAATTAGTGGCAGACACAGTTAGTAGGCCCAAATAATAAAGTGGGCTAAATGCAGTTCAAATGTGGTAACAGGACTAAACAGGCGGCATTGCTTTGTTCAGTGGAGGAAAACTGTAATGAGTGGCAGACACAGTTAGTAGGCCCAAATAATAAAGTAGGCTAAATGCAGTTCAAAATTGGTAACAGCACTAAACAGGCGGCATTGCTTTGTTCAGTGGAGGAAAACTGTAATGAGTGGCAGACACAGTTAGTAGGCCCAAAAAATAAAGTAGGCTAAATGCAGTTCAAAATTGGTAACAGGACTAAACAGGCGGCATTGCTTTGTTCAGTGGAGGAAAACTGTAATGAGTGGCAGACACAGTTAGTAGGCCCAAATAATAAAGTAGGCTAAATACAGTTCAAAATTGGTAACAGGACTAAACAGGCGGCATTGCTTTGTTCAGTGGAGGAAAACTGTAATAAGTGGCAGACACAGATATAGGCCCAAATAATAAAGTAGGCTAAATGCAGTTCAAATGTGGTAACAGGACTAAACAGGTGGCATTGCTTTGTTCAGTGGAAGAAAACTGTAATGTGACAGACACAGTTAGTAGCCCCAAAAAATAAAGTAGGCAAAATGCAGTTCAAATGTGGTAACAGGACTAAACAGGCGGCATTGCTCTGTTCAGTGGAGGAAAACTGTAATGAGTGGCAGACACAGTTAGTAGGCCCAAAAAATAAAGTAGGCTAAATGCAGTTCAAAATTGGTAACAGGACAAAACAGGCGGCATTGCTTTGTTCAGTGGAGGAAAACTGTAATTAGTGGCAGACACAGTTAGTAGGCCCAAATAATAAAGTAGGCTAAATGCAGTTCAAATGTGGTAACAGGACTAAACAGGTGGCATTGCTTTGTTCAGTGGAGGAAAACTGTAATGAGTGGCAGACACAGTTAGTAGGCCCAAATAATAAAGTGGGCTAACTGTCTGCCAAAAAATTGTTGATAAATAAACAGGTGGCATAGCTAGGTACAGGAGTGGGCTCTTCTGCTGAGTAGCAGACAGTGGTAGTAGGCGCAAAGTATTAACTGGTCTAAATGGAGGCCAGGGCCCCTGTATATTTTAACTATCATCTATCATTTCAACAAATTTGTATTGGCAGTGCCATTGAAGGATTTAACAACACAGACTACACAGTGGTGGAGCAGGGAGAGGTAAGTATTGCAAATGGTAGAGCACTGTTCGAGCTGGGGGGAACACTCTCTCGTGGGCGGCGGTACTGGCACAGGGCCCTTCATATTACTACGGTGTCAACACACCTCATGAAGACAAAAAGAAGATCACAGAAACTAAATTAATAAAATAAAATAATGCATATACTGTGATACATGTTTACAAGGACATGTTTATGGAAAAAGTCGCAAAGCTAATGCAAAACACAAAAAAAACACGACTATAAACTCCCAAATATGATTTTAAATAATCCAAAATAAATTTATTGAAAAAACAGGTAAGGGTGACAACAAGGAAGAGGAAGGGGTACACCCCCTAGCACATGCCTGAAACGGATGCCCATAGGGACATATAATATATCGAAGGACTAGGTAAGTATAACTAAATACATGTATTGCACAATTGCCACCTAGCCTAACTTGTTATAACACCCAGCATCCAGGTAGAGAGGGAAACCATAAAATTCCTACATACATAGAAAATATTACCCATATTTAGCCAGGGAACTGTCCACAAGCGTCCTCCCCGACGCACGTTTCGGCAATGTAGCACTTTCTTGCAAATGAACATCACTTGTGTCCCGCAAAAACCCTGTACCTGACCTTGCAGTGCCACCAGTTTCTATTGCCCCCTGAGAAGCATCCTCCTCCCATAAATATTCATCCCCATCATCCTCCTCCTCCTCCTCTTCATCCGCCACCTCGTCCAGGAGAGTTCCCTGAGCAGACAATGGCTGACTGCCATCAAGGCTTCCCTCCTCCTCGGCTGCAGACGCCTGCTCCTTAATGTGCGTCAAACTTTGCATCAGCAGACGCATTAGTGGGATGCTCATGCTTATGATGGCGTCGTCTGCACTTACCAGCCATGTGCATTCCTCAAAACACTGAAGGACTTGACAGAGGTCTTGTAGCTTCGACCACTGCACACCAGACAACTCCATGTCTGCCATCCAAGTGCCTGCCCGTGTATGTGTATCCTCCCACAAATTAATTACAGCACACCTCTGTTGCACAGCCTCTAAACCATGTGCAGTGTGGAGTTCCACCTTGTTGCAGCGTCGATTATTAGGCGGTGCTGGGGAAGATTCAGCGATCGCTGATGGTTCAGCATACGGTTGGAGTGTACGGGCAACCGGCGGATGTGCGAGCAAAGTCTTTGCACCTTCAGGAGCAGGGCTGGTAACTCCGGATAATTTTTGAGGAAGCACTGCAACACCAGGTTCAAGGTGTGAGCCAGGCAAGGTATGTGTTTCAGTTCTGAAAGGGCTCTGGCAGCCATAAAATTCCTTCCGTTATCACTGACTACCTTGCCTGCCTCAAGATGTACACTGCCCAGCCATGACTGAGTTTGTTGCTGCAAGTACTCGGCCAGTAATTCCGCGATGTGTCTGTTGTCGCCCAAACACTTCATTTGTAAAACAGCCTGCTGATGCTTACCACTAGCTGTTCCATAATGGGACACCTCGTGTGCAACACTGGCAGCTGCGGATGGAGTGGTCATGCGACTGCGCTCTGTGGACAACCTTTCACTTATGGAGGAGGAGGAGGAGAAGGAGGAGGGGTGGTGAACGCCTACAGCCAACTGTTTCCTAGACCGTGGGCTAGGCAGAACTGTCCCACTGTGGCTGTCCCCTGTGGACCCTGCATCCACCACATTAACCCAGTGCGCCGTGATGGACACATAACGTCCCTGGCCATGCCTACTGGTCCATGCATCTGTTGTGAGGTGCACCTTTCCACTGACTGGTTACCTCAGTGCATGGAAAATGCGGTCTTTGACATGCTGGTGGAGGGCTGGGATGGCTTTTCTCGCAAAGAAGTGCCGACTGGGTAGGTCATAGCGTGGTACTGCGTAGGCCATCAGGTATTTGAAAGCTTCGCTTTCAATCAACCGGTAGGGCATCATCTCTAACGAGATTAGTATAGCAATGTGGGCGTTCAATCCCTGTGTACGCGGATGAGAGGATGAGTACTTTCTTTTCCTAATGAGAGTCTCTTGTAGGGTGAGCTGGACTGGAGAGCTGCATATGGTGGAACTAGTGGTGTTGGTGGTGGACATGGTGGATTGAGAGAGGGTTGGTGATGGTATTCTTGATGTTGGCCTTCATCCAGTGTTTCCTACCAATAACCTTGTGATTCCCTGACTGCTTTGGCCTTGCGACAATACCTCCACATTTGCTGCTGGTGGTGTCCTAACCGGTGGGCTTACAGTGAGGGAAGCAATGTAGCGTTGCTGACTACCTTCATTCTGAGCAGGTGCACCAACGGTACGTGACGTTTGGTAGTTAGTCCAGGCTTGCAAGTGCATGCTGGTTAAATGTCTAAGCATGCACGTTGTATTTAAATTTTGAAGATTCTTCCCTCTGCTAAAGGTCTTTGAGCATTTCTTACAGATAACTTTTGACTAGTGTTGAGCATTCCGATACCGCAAGTATCGGGTATCGGCCGATACTTGCGGGTATCAGAATTCCGATACCGAGATCCGATACTTTCGTGGTATCGGGAATCAGAATTGGAAGTTTCCAGTGTATGGTTCCCAGGGTCTGAAGGAGAGGAAACTCTCCTTCAGGCCCTGGGATCCATATAAATGTGTAAAATAAAGAATCAAAATAAAAAATATTGATATACTCACCTGTCCGGAGGCCCCTGGACTTTACCGCCGTAACCGGGAGCCTTCTTTGCTTAAAATGCGTGCGTTTAATGGTTTCCGTGACGTCACGGCTTCTGATTGGTCGCGTGCCGCCCATGTGACCGCGACGCGACCAATCACAACAAGCCGTGACGTAATTTTCAGGTCCTGATGCCTAATTCTAGGCATTCAGGATTTGAAAATTACGTCACGGCTTGTGATTGGTCGCGTCGCGGTCACATGGGCGGCACGCGACCAATCAGAAGCCGTGACGTAATTTTAAAATGCGCACGTTTACTGCCTCCCGTGACGTCACAGCTTGTGATTGGTCGGGTCGCCCATGTGACCGCGACGCGACCAATCACAAGCCGAGATGTAATTTTCAGGTCCTGATGCCTAATTCTAGGCATTCAGGACCTGAAAATTACGTCACGGCTTGTTGTGATTGGTCGCGTCGCGGTCACATGGGCAGCACGCGACCAATCAGAAGCCGTGACGTCACGGAAACCATTAAACTTGCGCATTTTAAGCAAAGAAGGCTCCCGGTTACGGCGGTAAAGTCCAGGCTGCGTCGGAGAGGTGAGTATATCAATATTTTTTATTTTAATTCTTTATTTTACACATTAATATGGTTCCCAGGGCCTGAAGGAGAGTTTCCATTCCTTCAGACCCTGGGAACCATCAGGGATACCGTCCGATACTTGAGTCCCATTGACTTGTATTGGTATCGGGTATCGGTATCGGATTAGATCCGATACTTTGCCGGTATCTGCCGATACTTTCCGATACCGATACTTTCAAGTATCAGACGGTATCGCTCAACACTACTTTTGACTGATCATTTGGATCTTGGTTAAAAAATTGCCACTCTACTCTTCCTACTATGGAATACCTTTTCAGGCATTGCACGCTGTGCTACTTTCACCGGAGAGCCACGCTGTCCTATAACTGTTTTTGTTTTTGACACACGTTTTTGGCCTGATACGGGCCATCCAGATGACAGCTGTTGCGATGTAGATGGCTGCTGCGGATCATCCTCCTCTGCTTCTGAGTTACTGGTAGCGGCAACCTCTTCCCCAATGGCTGTCAATCTGGGTCAACAACTGGGTCATCTATCACCTCCTCTTCAATGTCATGTGCACCTTCCTCTGTGTCACCGTGTAAGGTGCTATAGCGTTTGGGACGGGGCACCATAGTCTCATCAGGGTCAGATTCTGGCTCAGTACACTGCGAGGGCAATGTAGTGATCTGAATCAATGGAACAGCATAATAATCTAGCTGTGGCTGTGCATCAGTGCACTTCATGTCCGATTCATCTTGTAATGGGCAGTTAACAATTTCCCTTTCTAACCCAGGCACGGTATGTGTAAAGAGCTCCATGGAGTAACCTGTAGTGTCGCCTGACGCATCCTTCAGTTTTGGTTTGGTGAAGGACACAAGGAAACGTCTTGTTCCTGACCGGGAGCATCCACTGACGACTCACTGCTTTTATATTTGGAACTTTCTGAAGAGGAGGCGAAAGAGCTAGAGGCTGAGTCAGCAAGGAAAGCCAAAATTTTTTCCTGCTGCTCCGGCTGTAAAAGCTGTTTTCCTACTCCCAGATAAGGGAGCCTTCGAGGCCTTGTGAAGCCAGACGATGACGCTGGCTCAACACCTCAAGCCTTAGGTGCTATTGTGCTTTTTCCACTACCACCAGATGCACCCCCACCAACACCATCAGTACCAGCTGGCAACCACCGCCCACGGGCTCTTCCACCAGACTTCCTCATTTTTTGGAAAATCTAACCAAAATAACAACCATTATATGGTACTGTAAAACAAGGTAGAAGGTGTATATAAACTTGTTGAGAATTCAAAACTCCCTTTTTTTGGAAGACTGAACCAAAACTCAGGCCCTGTGCATAAAACAACACAATGTAAGTGGCATCAAAGTGGCTGGCTGATATACGACAAACTAACAAGACTGAAGTATATCCACTTTGTGAGAATTTGAATCTCACTTTTTTTGAAGACTGAACCAAAACTCAGGCCCAGTGTATAACACAACACAATGTACGTGGCAGAAAGTGGCTGGCTGATATACGACAAACTAACAGGACTGAAGTATATCCACTTTATGAGAATTTGAATCTCACTTTTTTTGGGGGAGACTGAACCAAAACTCAGGCCCAGTGTATAACTCAACACAATGTACATGGCAGAAAGTGGCTGGCTGATATACGACAAACTAACAGGACTTAAGTATATTCACTTTGTGAGAATTTGAATCTCACTTTTTTTTTTGGAGACTGAACCAAAACTCAGGCCCAGTGTATAACACAACACAATGTACATGGCAGAAAGTGGCTGGCTGATATACGACAAACTAACAGGACTTAAGTATATCCACTTTGTGAGAATTTGAATCTCACTTTTTTTTTTGGAGACTGAACCAAAACTCTGGCCCAGTGTATAAAACAACACAATGTACGTGGCAGAAAGTGGCTGGCTGATATACGACAAACTAACAGGACTGAAGTATATCCACTTTGTGAGAATTTGAATCTCACTTTTTTTTTTGGAGACTGAACCAAAACTCAGGCCCAGTGTATAACACAACACAATGTATGTGGCAGAAAGTGGCTGGCTGATATACGACAAACTAACAGGACTGAAGTATATCCACTTTGTGAGAATTTGAATCTCACTTTTTTTTTGGAGACTGAACCAAAACTCAGGCCCAGTGTATAAAACAACACAATGTAAGTGGCAGAAAGTGGCTGGAAGATATATGAAAAAATACAAGGACTGTAGTACAATTTCAATCTCCCTACAATGATCTCAGGACAAGTATGGCAGCAATAAAAAGGACTGCTGCACACAAAAGTGTGGACAAATAAACAAGATAACTGTGCAGAAAGGAGCAACAGGATTTTTGCTTTTAAAAAAGCAGTTGGTTTGCACAGCAGCGGTGCAAACAGCAAAGCAGCTATCAGGGAGCCTTATAAGGCAGCCTAATAAGCTACAGAGCTGATGCACAAAAATATAGCCTCCACTGTCCCTGCAAAAAAAAAGGTGGTGTTGGACAGTGGAAATCGCTACAGCACAAGCAGTTTGGGGGTTAATCTTCCATCCCTAACTATATCCCTTCTTCTGATGAAGCTGCAGCAACCTCTCCCTATGCTAAGATCGGCAGAAGTAAGATGGTGGTCGGCATGCCTGCCCCTTTATAGCCCCTGTGACGTCGCAGAAAGCAAGCCAATCACTGTCATGCCCTTCTCTAAGATGGTGGGGACCGAGACCTATGTCATCACGCTGCCCACACTCTGCGTCGTCCTTCATTGGCTGAAAAATGGCGCTGAAAGCGTCATACGAAACGCAACTTTTGCTCGCAGATCGCCGACCTCATCGCCGATCCCACACTAGGATCGGGTCGGGTTTCATGAAACCTGACTTTGCCGAAAGTCGGTGATTTTTGAATTTGTCCGATCCATTTCGCTCAACCCTAATCAAAACTATGAATTAACACGTGGAATTATATACTTAACAAAAAAGTGTGAAACAACTGAAATTATGTCTTATATCCTAGGTTCTTCAAAGTAGCCACTTTTTTCTTTGATGACTGCTTTGCACACTCTTGGCATTCTCTTCATGAGCTTCAAGAGGTAGTCACCAGGAATGATCTACCAACAGTCTTGAAGGAGTTCCCATAGATGCTTAGCACTTGTTGGCCCTTCTGCCTTCAAACTTTTGGTCTGTGCTGTATATATATATATATATATATATATATATATATATATATATATATATATACAGTTGTGGCCAAAAGTATTGACACCCCTGCAATTCTGTCAGATAATACTCAGTTTCTTCCTGAAAATGATTGGAATCACAAATTCTTTGGTATTATTATCTTCATTTAATTTGTCTTAAATGAAAAAACACAAAAGAGAATGAAGCAAAAAGCAAAACATTGATCATTTTACACAAAACTCCAAAAATGGGCCAGACAAAAGTATTGGCACCCTCAGCCTAATACTTGGTTGCACAACCTTTAGCCAAAATAACTGCGACCAACCGCTTCCGGTAACCATCAATGAGTTTCTTACAATGCTCTGAAGGAATTTTAGACCATTCTTCTTTGGCACACTGCTCCAGGTCCCTGATATTTGAAGGGTGCCTTCTACAAACTGCCATTTTTAGATCTCTCCACAGGTGTTCTATGGGATTCAGGTCTGGACTCATTGCTGGCCACCTTAGAAGTCTCCAGTGCTTTCTCTCAAACCATTTTCTAGTGCTTTTTGAAGTGTGTTTTGGGTCATTGTCCTGCTGGAAGACCCATGACCTCCGAGGGAGACCCAGCTTTCTCACACTGGGCCCTATATTATGCTGCAAAATTTGTTGATAGTCTTCAGGCTTCATATGCCATGCACACGGTCAAGCAGTCCAGTGCCAGAGGCAGCAAAGCAACCCCAAAACATCAGGGAACCTCCGCCATGTTTGACTGTAGGGACCGTGTTCTTTTCTTTGAATTCCTCTTTTTTTTCTCCTGTTAACTCTATGTTGATGCCTTTGCCCAAAAAGCTCTACTTTTGTCTCATCTGACCAGAGAACATTCTTCCAAACCATTTTAGGCTTTTTCAGGTAAGTTTTGGCAAACTCCAGCCTGGCTTTTTTATGTCTCGGGGTAAGAAGTGGGGTCTTCCTGGGTCTCCTACCATACAGTCCCTTTTCATTTAGACACCGACAGACAGTACGGGTTGACACTGTTGTACTCTCGGACTGCAAGGCAGCTTGAACTTGTTTGGATGTTAGTCGAGGTTCCTTATCCAACATCCACACAATCTTGTGTTGAAATCTCTTGTCAATTTTTCTTTTCCGTCCACATCTAGGGAGGTTAGCCACAGTGCCATGGGCTTTAAACTTCTTGATGACACTGCACACGGTAAACACAGGAACATTCAGGTCTTTGGAGATGGACTTGTAGCCTTGAGATTGCTCATGCTTCCTCGCAATTTGGTTTCTCAAGTCCTCAGCCAGTTCTTTGGTCTTCTTTCTTTTCTCCATGCTCAATGTGGTACACACAAGGACACAGGATAGAGGTTGAGTCAACTTTAATCCATGTCAACTGGCTGCAAGTGTGATTTAGTTATTGCCAACACCTGTTAGGTGCCACAGGTAAGTTACAGGTGCTGTTAATTACACAAATTAGAGAAGCATCACATGATTATTTGAACAGTGCCAATACTTTTGTCCACCCCCTTTTTTATGTTTGGTGTGGAATTATATCCAATTTGGCTTTAGGACAATTCTTTTTGTGTTTTTCATTTAAGACAAATTAAATGAAGATAATGATACCAAAGAATTTGTGTTTGCAATAATTTTCAGGAAGAAACTGAGTATTATTTGACAGAATTGCAGGGGTGTCAATACTTTTGGCCACAACTGTATATATATCATGTCAGTGAGACACACATATATATATATATATATATATATATATATATATATATATATATATATATATTTAATACAGAGCTTGATAGCAGAAAAGCCGGTAATCCATTTGCTGGCTTTTGCTATCTCCTTATCAAAATAGGAGATATCTCCTTAGCAAAATTTGGGAGCTCTAGGTGTTAAAATAAAGGATTAAATCACAGAAAAAACTGGCTCTCACACAATTTTCTCCACCAGAGTGGGAAAGCCAGTGGCTGAAGGCACATAATAGCCTAGAGAGGGACCATGGTTATTGGCCCCCCTAACTAAAAACATCTGCCCCCAGCCACCCCAGAAAAGGCACATCTGTAAGATGCACCTATTCTGGCACTTAGCCTCTCTCTTCCCACTCCCGTGTAGCAGTGGGATATGGGGTAATAAAGGTTTAATGTCACCTTGCTAATGTAAGGTGACATTAAGCCTGGTTGATAATGGAGAGATGTCAATAAGACACCTATCCATTATTAATCCAATAGCAATAAAGGGTTAAAAAAGCACACACACATTATGAATAAAGTATTTTAATGAAATAAATACACATGGGGTTTTAACATCTTTATTGTATGCTCAATCCAACTGACAACCCTCGTCTTCTGAAAAAAAGGGAAAATGAAAAAGCAACAATATCCCTTACCTGTCCGCCGTACAGTCATGTCCCACGCTGTAAATCCATCTGAAGGGGTTAAATAAATTTACAACCAGGAGCCTGCTAATGCAGCCGCCCCTGGCTGTAAAAACTGGGGAATGAATGGAATGCAGGGGAACATAGCTTCATAGACTTGCGGTGATGCGCCCCCTGGTGGCATAAACTCATATGAACTGTAGCCTGGGAATATTTTCCCACGCTAGAGTTCATATGAGTTTATGCCACCGGGGGGAGCATCACCGCAGGAAACTCACCCCGGCCAAGAAAACATATAGTGTAGTGGAGGAGTGCCTGGCCAATAAGTGGACCTTGGAGTCCCTATGTTATTATTTGCTCGGTAGACCGTTTCACTTGGTAACAGATCATTCACCCTTGGTCTGGATGAGGAATGCCAAGGAGAGAAATGCGCGGGTCACCCGTTGGTTCCTGTTTTAGCAAAATTTTTATTTTTCCCTGGAACATCGGGTGGGGAAGTCACAGGGAAATGCGAATGCCCTGTCACGGGCCCCCTGTATAGTGATAAATGTTCAACCCCACAAAATTGAAGAGAGGGGGAGTTATGTGAGGCTGCGACTGGTGTTGATTGAGAGGGTCGCTATGTGTCCCCCAGGATGTGCTCAGAAGCGTATTCGATCTGCTGGAGTGCCTTGTGGTCACAGCAGGATGCCTGTGAGTCACAAGGCAGAATAAAAGTAAGCATGAACCTGGTCAGGTTATTTGGCCAAGGAATTGTTCAGGAAAACCTGGTATGGGCTTTTCTTTTTTAAACGGACTGCAGGAAGGTAGTGGGGCTGGTCTGTATCCTCCAGACCAGATGTTATAAGTGGCCCATGGCCACAGATTCCGGAGGATGAGAAAAAAAACTTACAGGAAGGGTTGGGTGTGTCAGTATTGGTCTTGGAAGTAGACCGAGCAGGAAGCTTTGCAGAGCTCTTTCTGTGTGAGGCAACACAGGGCCCAGCGAAGCCAAAAGCCTGGCACCCCAGCATACACAGTGGTGCAGTCGCCCACAGCAACTCATCACGGACTGCCTTTGTTTTCCCAGCTGCGATCCGGAGGACTTTCTGTTTGTGAGTACGTTATACATTAAAGGAGACTTTATTTTGAACTGTTGTCGGGTCACTGCCTTCTCACTGCACAGCGACGACACCGCAGTGCTACTATATATATATATATAAAACATTATTTACATAACGCGGTTGGTGTCTTCAGGTGTAGGAACACAGGAGTACAGTCCACCACTCTTTCATATGCAAGGTAATTTAGACACAGTGTCCCAGGGTTTTCCACCTTCAATTGCTTGTAAATGTTTACTAGGCCATATGCCATTAAGCCCTTTCATTTCCTCTCTTCCGTGTTATCTGTCTACAAAACCTGCAAAAATAAAAATAAAATGAGCAAAAACCCTGCTGTAACTAAATAAGTAAAAAGCAAAAGTGCATCTAAATAACACAGGATTCTTAGTCATACTGTTTTTGATCAAAAATAGCATAAAAACCATCCCACCATCGACAAGGTGACCCTGATCGGGAAAGTCCTGCGCTAATATTAAAAACCTTACCATGTGTCAGAGTTGACTTCAGTGTGTGAATAAGGGCAGACAAAAGGACCGGATCTTGATCTATGGACACCAGTCTGGGGAAGCCTTTAAATGTAATTTCCAGCTCCAGAGAGAGGGAAGCTACACCCCGGCTTGCACAGAATGCAAAAATATAAAGAAAAAACACGAAAGACTGAGCTTGATTTAAGTTAGTATTCATGCAGCACAGAAACTCAGGTTCACATTGGCCATAAAGCATATAAAACCTACAAATACAAAATGACCAAAAACCCTGCTGTAACTAAATTAGTAAAAAGAAAAATTGTATCTAAATAACACAGGGTTTTTAATAATACTGTTTTTGATCAAAAATAGCATAAAAGCCATCCCATCGTCGACAAGGTGACCCTGATTGGGGCAGTCCTACACTGTCTAATATTAAAAACCTTACCATGTGTCAGAGTTGACCTCAGTGTGTGAATAAGGGAAGACAAAAGGACCGGGTCTTGATTTTTGGACACCAGTCTGGGGAAGCCTTTAAATGTAATTTCCAACTCAGGAGAGGGAGGCCACGCCCCGGCTTTTTACTTATTTACATTTGTTTTTACTTATTTAGTTACAGCAGGGTTATTGCTCATTTAGTTTTTTGTAGGTTTTGTATGCTTTATGGCCAATGCGATCATGCGTTTATGTGCTGCATGTATACCAACTTAAATCAAGCTCAATCTTTGTGCTTGTTGTCTGGAGATTAAAAGACAGAACAGTGTTTTATTATTTCTACTGTTATTTCGGACTATCAAGATGAAAGCTAGCCTGACTGTTGTAAATAAAAGGGGCACAATCATTTGTAGAGAAATTAGTTAGCAAAGAACACAATGTTATTGTCATGATCCTATGGTAGAATTTGAGCAGGAGCCTTCGGGGTTAATGCTGGTGGCCTCCCTTTGGATAGGGGAGGGCTTTTTATAGCCGCTGGAGGCTTGAATCCTTGTCAGTTATACTTCTGCCCTCGGCTGAGTTAAGTGATCTCTGTACGCTTGTGTGTATGTGCCTTGTGCCTGCCTTGTGAGTTTGCATCCCGTTTTGACCCAGCCTGTCCTCCCCGTCACACTTGTCTGCCAATTAGGTTCCGTCTATGGATTATCTGGTTCTCTGATCCTGGCTTGGTTTCTGACTTCCCTTTTGGTTGTTCCCTCGGCTCTGGTTATACCCGCTCGGTTTCCTGACTCCCGCTTGTACCCGGTTACTATTCTGCCTACATGCTTGTCGGTGCCCCAGCCGGTCACCCCCCTGTAGTACCCTCAGTGCTTCGCTGATTGCTTCGGGAGCTCCAGCGGCTGGCCACGCCCCGGCCCCTTCGGCAATCATGTGCTGCAGGTCCTGCACACCTGCGACCGTGCTGTTCTGTGTCTACAGGTGCTGTCTACCCATCCCATTCTGCGCTGTGCGGGACTTGTGTCCGGACCTGGACAGGTCGGTCACGGGGTCCCTGACAGTTATATTCTACTTTTTCTTTTTTACCTTTGCAGAATAAATGCGTCTATTAGGCTACAGCATATGCTGCTCTATGCTTACAGACACCCATGATGCTTTATATTTTGAATCCATATTTTATAATCATGGTCAATACTTTTGGATTATGAATAATATTTTGATTTTACAATTGCTGTGGCTTTCTTTTTGGAATTAGCTCAAAGCATTGTATAGTAAGAGGTCCAGCTCTGAAATTGCAAGTTTAACAGGGCCTCAACTAAGTCAGGATAGGGCCTATGACTGGAAG
The DNA here is from genome assembly GCF_051348905.1 of Ranitomeya variabilis. Classification (NCBI taxonomy): domain Eukaryota; kingdom Metazoa; phylum Chordata; class Amphibia; order Anura; family Dendrobatidae; genus Ranitomeya; species Ranitomeya variabilis. The sequence continues at coordinate 300,947,341 of NC_135232.1, forward strand.
GGAGTCGGTAAGGGGTTAACAAAAAATGTGGGAAACTTATGGGGCTGCCTCAAGTGGCTGGGGGTGTAGTGGTGCTTGTTATAAGAGAGGTCAGTTGCGCCAATGGACCTTTCAGCCATCTTACCAGATGCAAGCGCACCCTCGCACCCTTCCCTGTTTTTTTCTAATGAAAAAAGAGGGATAGACATTTACTTGTGTTATGTTACATGTTAGTAGAATGTTGTCACTGCTTGGCAGTTCTCCTCCCGATTATGTTTATTTTGCAAGGCCCGCTGTTGCTGCTGTTTGCTTTCAGGCACCAATGATGCTTTGTCTATTTAATCCATATTTTATAATCATGGTCAATTCTTTTGGATTAGGAATAATGTTTTGATTTTACACATGCTGTGGCTTTCTTTTTTGAATTGGAGGCTGCTTTTAGCCCAAAACATTGTATAGTAAGAGGTCCAGCTCCGAAGTTGCAAGTTTAACAAGTTGTCACAGTTTGGCGGTTCTCTTCCATGCCCAATTATGTTTATTTTACAAGGCCCGCTGTACAGCAGCAGTTGTCCTTTGGGTTTTGTCCATGTGAATAGTTGGAATTAAGAAGAAATGATCATGGTTGGAGATTAGTTGTTCTTAATGTATTTACAGTTGTTGATTAAAAGCTGTGGCCAGCCCATTTAACCCACAATTGCATTTGGTGTTTTTATTTAGGTATGATAGTTGAAAGCAGCCCAAAACAGTTAGAGAGGAGGTGGTGTCTCACACTCCTTGAAATCCTAGTGTTCTGGATCTACCAGTTCTACAATTGTTATAGAACTGGGTGGACATTCTGTTGTGAACTGGCAGCATTTTTTTGTGTTCTACTTGGTTAATTACCTGCTGTTTGGTGGTCTCTGTGACCCCGGTAACTCAAAATATATTCCCTGCAACTAGTAGTCACGTGTTCAGAAGAACTGTAATGTGTAAAGGTCCCAATACATATAAGAAAGCGGACGGGCAGATGGTTGTTCAGCTAACAGGTTTCTCCCCATACTTCCCCATCGACATGATCACTCAGTTTGTCTGAGCGCTCCTGTATTCTCTATAAGACAGTGGCAACCCGAGTCTAATCTTTCAGACAACCAAAGGATAGATGATTGGAAAACTCAATAGATCAGATCCTTCTCACGCTGAATATGCCTCGAGCAGCCAGGAAGCTCCCAAACAAGGTAGACAGCCAGCCGATCCCTCTCAAATCGGTGAGTTTAGGTGACTTCCGTCTAATGTATTTGGAAACCTTTAACCTTACGCATGAATGTCTATACTTTCTTGTGGGACTTAAAGGTGAAGACCAGGGTTTTGAGTCCTATAGGACCTATAGTGATTCTGACCATCGTCATCACATTTAACCAACCCTAAAGCAGGTAGTTCTGTTTTCTATCATGTAGGCAAGCACCAGCACTACCTTTGCATTATCCTTGTGAAAAATATTATTTTCAGCTATGTAGCTGGCAATTGGGACTCAAGCGTAAAAAATGTATAAAATAACTTCTGATACATCTCCCCGGGCTGTCTGAACCTTTGCATCAGATACCTCCCTAATACTTTTAACCATTATTTTTTTACTCACTTCCACGTTCTTCAGAACATCTTTGAAACAGAGCTCTCTGTTGTGTTGTATAGAGCAGGAACTTTGTTGCCCACACTTTACAGTTTGTGCATTGTGTTCCATTCTTTGGCTATGTTGGAAAGCGGTGTAATTAATCTACTAATCTTTTGGTACAGTAGTTCTTTCTGAGATTTCCCCTGAGCCTCCCACCCTTCAGATTCAGAGGATGACCTCTTGGTCTAGCACTTTTCCTCCTTTGAAATATGCTTCCATCCTATCTATTCTTTTTTTCCTGCAGGGGAAGCAATTGCTATTAGCAGCCAAACAGCAATAAAACAAAATTACCAGGTTTCCTGTTGTAAAAGTAAAGCCAGGAATTTATCACCAATTCACAATAAAGGGACAATAGTTTGAAATTCTTTTCAGAAGCAGAGATTTAACCCCTATAGAGCTGGACAGTCCTAAGCTTTGAAAGAGAGATGGTAGGATAATGGCAAATTACATTATTGTTGCAGGAGCACTTATACAAAAATGATATATTTACTATTGAAATATTGTATTAAATATTATTGTACATTAATAAAGGTTTTGTAATTCTATTAGGGTTTTTTATTTACTGTATTTATTTTACTCACTCATATAACACTGTTAATTCCATAGTGCTTTGAGAATGTCTTTGAGTGTGGGAGGAAATCCATGCAAACACGGAGAGAACATACAAACTCCTTGCAGATATCATCCTTGGTGGGATTTGAACCCAGGACCCCAATTCTGCAAGGCTGCAGTGCTAACCATTGAGCCACCATGCTACCCAACTCACATAGCCAGTGTGCTTGGCTATTTTTCTAACTCCTATACAAGTGAATGGAGAGAGACACACTCATTTCTCTGGTCAGGTCAGGAAAGATCAGATCAGGTTTATGGCTTACCCACAGAACACTGACAACCCCTTAAGATTGTTGCATGATTGCTTCAAAGTACCCAAATGTGGACCTCTTCAAAGAATGTTCTGTGATTAAAGTCTTCAGAATCCCAAAACCAAAATGTCTTCCAGAAGAAACCAGAGACGTAATTGTGACTTTCAAATCAGCCCAAATACGAACTGATCTACTTGCCTTATCAAGGAATGCTATTAAACTCAACTCCATATGAATCTATTCTACTTTTCAAAGACCTTTCTAAGACAACAATTCAAGATGGAAAATCTTTCTCAACTACAACAAAAGCTGTACTCTATGCAGGAATAAAGTACAGTTGGTACCAATCAGCGACATTGCAAGTACAATTTGGAAAAAATCCCTCGCTATTGACTTTCCTGATAAAGGTCTAGATCTCCTTCGCCAACTGAAAATTCCCATAAATCACCAATATTCTCTCCCTACATGATGGAATATAAATCTGGAATATAAACATCTATATAACCCAACATCTGGATAGAAATCTTTTCTCTTCTTTTTGTGCAGAAATTGGATTCTCTAACTGGATTTGAATTATAAGCTATACACGTGGAAGGAATATGACACTGGAACAAGTCGAAATTAATTTACTGCCCCACCTGGATTATCACTCTGTTTAAAACACGTTATTTTCCTTAGATTACAATTTACTCTTCATCAGACTTTTAACCATGTGATATTACATGGATGACACAGGTCAAGCCTGGATTACAACTAGTTATATTTTCCTATTTAATGGAATGACCGAAAATATTTTTTTGGGCTCAAACATGTGTCCACTTGGATAATGGAAAGTTAAAACTGAACATCCCCCCCTCCCAGAGTCAAAATCATTGTATTTCGACCTTTTTTGCAAGAGCACTCCGCAGATTAGCAGTCATTACTTTTGTTTGTCTTTCCAACATGCTTTCTATCTTTTTTTCTATTGTTGCAGGATATTTTAAGTTACTGTTACTTATAATTTATTGTTACAATGGTACCTTTGTCTCCTCATCTGTTTTTACAGGTGTTTCCCCTTTCCGTCTTTCCCTTGTTTCTTTTCCCATTTTCCCTCCTACCCTAATAAAGTTTTATCCCCCACCTTTTTTTCCCCATCCCTCCCCCATTCTTATCCCTAATCTTCCCCTTCTTTCCTTTCTTTAAGGTAAATGCTTTTAAGGTTAATATTCCTTTGTGTGTATTGTATTCCCCTCCCCCTTAAAAATTTCAATAAAAATAGTTTGACAAAATACCAAAATGTCCCTTAGGCTCTATTCACGTTTATACAACTCAGTAATGATGTCCATCGCATTTCTATCAGAGATTCTAGTATGGAGCCATACAGCTTGACGAATCTGGTGAACCATAACAAGACTACTGTATACACCGATTTAACCGGTTTCAATAATATTTTAGATGTGCTTATGCTTATTATAGTTCTGTATATACCCTACAAACAAGGTTTCATAATAAAGCAAATATAAAGGGCTTGGGCCTTATATGGTATTGTTATTAAAGGGGTTTTATGAACAAGATACATCTTTATAAAAGGTAGCAGATCCCAACTGGTCTGGTTTCTGAAACCTCAAAATTAGCTGATAGAAAAGGACCACCCACACACATCCATAATTATATTGCACCCAAGGCATTCATTTTAAGGACTGGCTGTTACCAACTACTTTATACAGAGCCAAGCCATCAACCAGAATGGCTGGGAGCCAAAGTTTGTCAGTAGTTATTCTCTAAGACATAGTCCCACTCATTATTATATCTCATCAAGACATTGCTTCCACAAATGTATTTACACGTTGGAAAAACAGAAGCAGAACATTAGTCAGTACAAATGAATAATGTATGCTACACTGACGAGCAAAAGGGCAACAATGTTTGGAACTTTTTACTTTCAGGCTCCATATCTCCCCATCTATTCCTGCTTTGAACGGGAGACTACCTTCCTTTTTTAGACAGTCATCTTGGCTATCTCATACATAAATAATGACTTGTAACTATTTAGCAGATGATTAGGTATGCAGATTCTTGTCATGTCACTGCATTGTTACTGTTTTATTCCTAAAAATATAAATTTAAAATTGTATTATTTTGTTAGTATTTCGTAAAACACCTTCGGCTTTCAACACTGCCTGACTCCTTCTGGGCATACTCTTAATCAAATTCAAGCATAGCTCAACCTTAATCTGATCCCAGGTCTCTTCTGCACGTTCCTAATGTTGATGCATACTGGTATACTCGCTTGTGTATATATACATTTTTTTTTTCAACTCTAAGTTGTGGGACTGTGGGGCAAATCCAGCACCTCTACTTCATTGTCATTGATCCATTTTTTCTCCAATTTCAACGTATGCTTCAGGTTGTTGGCTTGCTGAAACACTACATCATCTTTTCCATACCCATAGTACTCTTGTATGAAGTAGCTCACCTTATAGGATACTTGCATTTAGCTCATCGTTGAGGCCACCATTGATCCTGGTCCAAGTATCCAACGCCTTTGGCTGTGAAAACAACCTCATATCATCAGGCTTCCACCAAAGAAACTTGACAGTTCCTTCAATTTCTCGATCAGTAAGCCCCTTTTCCCTTGTTTCTTCTAGACCTATTTGCACTCATCAGAGCCAAGTCTATTGACTTTCATCTCAACACTCCAAATCCCTTGATTTCAATCTTCTATTGTCTGCTTTTTATACTTTTTTGCAAACTCGAGCTTCTTCTGATGATATTGAAGTCGAGGCTTCTTCACATTTTTTTTCAGGCCACCATTCCAGACTTGTATAACGTGCTTTATACGGTGCTTGCATGGATGTCTGTGATCTCACTATTGCATGTAAAGTAGCTGCGGAGACACCATCACGTGTTTCTCAACGCAAGCAATGAATAGCCAGGCCTTTCCCCGGGAAGGAACAACCACGGGAAGGGCAGCATCCAATAAAGGAGAACATCCAATAAAGGAAAACCACCTATGCCAAGCATGGTATCCATCCACAGACAGCTGTTTCGGGGTTTTTGCCCCTCATTAGTGTGGAGTAGGAAACTGGCTATTAGGAGCAGTGCCTAGTAAAAGGCTGTGAAGGTACAGATGAATGACCTCAGGGAGACCAAAACATCCAACACCGCAGAGACACCATCACGTGTTTCTCAACGCAGTGATCTAGAACACTGCCCCCATCCCTTATGGGAAATATGCAAATGCATGTAAAGTAGCTGTGGAGACACCATCACGTGTTTCTCAACGCAAGCAATGAATAGCCAGGCCTTTCCCCGGGAAGGAACAACCACGGGAAGGGTAGCATCCAATAAAGGAGAACATCCAATAAAGGAAAACCTTTATAATAATAATAATAGTAATACGAGTTACTTCCAGTGCTGTGACCTTGTGATGAACCGACTTGTTGACTCCAATATTTTGCCTGGAAGTCTATCTCTTAGCTTTTGAATGATTGGACAGACTTCATTTTATATTCTTCCAACTCTCATGGCACCTACATGATGCAGTTTACTTGACTGAGAGACCGCTATCAGTGAGCTGGATGATGATTCTCTTTTCTTGGGAAATCTTCATAGCAGCTCCTTGAAGATGTATTAGATCTATTAAATGGCCAAGATAATTGTCTATAAAATGGGAGTCTCACGTTTGAAGCAGTAATGGATGGTGAGATATGGAGCCTGAAAGTCAAAAGTTCAAAATATTGTTACCCTTTTGCTTGTCAGTGTATACTAATATACTAATTTAAAGTCTGTGTATTTAGTAGATAATGCTTCTGTTGCAATCTAGAGTGTACAAGAGAATTATAGTGACATATTTTTACCTACTGTATAGAAAGGAGAGGACCATGCAAGACATATATGTAGGACATATACGTAATTGTAAGTTGAGACAAAAGGAATGATCTAACATATGTTGGAAACATTTATGCAGACGCTCTATTTGGTTGTTATAAATTATTTCCTGTGTTCATTGCTTTGATGTATAATAACATGAAGACAATCCTCTGAGCTAGGTCAGAGTCACTTTGTTTGGGACTATTGTGGGTAGTATAACTAGAACTCTTGTTTTAAACAATTCTATTATTTTATCATTCTGGAAAATATATGAACAAGCTGACCATTGAACATTTAAAATAAATGGCACCTGCAAACTTGAAAGTGAAATCAAAGGAAAGAATACATAAAACATACTGTACTTGGAGAACTTCAAATAGAACAGCTTTGAAAGTAATTGCAGACAAAATGTTGATGGGGGTTTTCTGTTTTGGGCTACTCCTTTTTATATGCTTTATTAGGTTCCTATCAAGTGTGACTGTCAACTCTGAACTGTTACCCTCGATTAAAATGTACAGTCCCAATTTATTTCAGTATTTATTTATGTATTAATTACGCATTGTTTCCAGGCAACAAAGCTGCAGTCCTGTGCAACAGGAACTGTAATCTAGAATGTGAGTGTTCCAACTTCCAGATGTCCCAGCAGTCTAAGGTAGCTTCATTAGAAAAAAATGCTTTACTGTAGTCCTTTTTAATTTAATCCCTGTTCTTCATGCAAAGTTATTTTCTCTGAAGAAGCCCCCCTTTCAGATTGTTTAGAACATCTGGAAGAATGTTTGACCAAAGAAGAACAGGTGAGCGATACCATGAGTCCTGTGTCATGTCCTCAGTCTTCATCAAAGAGATTGGGAATGGGATCACTGCCAATTTTGCCTAAGAACAATGCCATGAATAATGAATAGTAACTAAACATCATCCAAGAGGAACTTCTCCCAACAATCCAAGAGCAATTTTGTGATGAACAACGCGTTTTTCGGCTTGAAAAAGCAACGTGTCACAAGGTGTGGGAACAAAACATTGACATTTTGGGTCCATGGCCTGGAAACTGTTGCCCAAATCTTAATCACATCGAGAATCTGTTGTCAATCCTCAAAAAATAGGTGGATAAACAAAAACACAGAAATTGTAATAAATTCCAAGCACTGATTAGACAAGAATTTGTTGTTATCATTCAGGATTTGGCCCAGAAGTTGATATCTACATGTAAGGAGGAATTGCAGAAGTATTGAAAAATTAGGAACATCACTAAATATTGAGTTTTTGCATAAAATTGATGTACTTATCAATAAAAGTTTATAAACGAATGAAATGCTTATAATTGTACTTCAGTAACCTTAGAAAGATCTGACTTAGGACTCTTTAAGACCTCGGTGATTTTTTTTGTATGCAAAAAATGGTCAAAGTTTCAGCAATGTTTTTTATCGAACGTCATCGGAGTTTTGCCAGAGTCAATTTTTACCATGAAAGTTTGGTCAGAGTTTCATCAGTTTTTCTCAGATGAAAAAAAAAAACTGATGGAGGTTTCGCAAGATTTTTTTCTAAAACAGTCAGTGAAAATGGACAACACATGGATGGCATCCAATGCTGTGTGATTTTTTTTCATGGACCCATAGACTTGAATTGGCAAATTTGATTCAACGCTGGGATCAATATCATGCAAGATTGTGCTTTTTTGCAGCCCATTCATTATGAGGAAAAGAAAATCTGACATGTGAACTAACCCATAGACCAGTGCTCCCCAACTCCAGTCCTCAAGAGCCACCAACAGGTCATGTATTCAGGATTTCCATAGTATTGCACAGGTGATGGAATTATTGCCTGTGCAGGTGATACAATTATCACCTCGGCAGTACTAAGAAATCCTGAAAACATGACCTGTTGGTGGCTCTTGAGGACAGGAGTTGGGGAACACTGCCATAGACGACCATAGACGATTGCTGTATTTGAAAAACATGTATAGCGCTTACCGTATTTTTAGGATTATAAGATTAACTTTTTCCCCAAAAATTTTGGGGGAAAATGGTGGTGCATCTTATAATGTGGATATACCTTACCGGCTGCAGTGGAGCAGGGTCCCAGGGTCACTGCTGGAGGAGGCAAGAGTGGAGCGATGCTGCAGGCCACAGGGTGGGATAAGGGGGTGCTCATCCCAGCCTGTGGCCTGCATCAACGCTCCACTCTTGCCTCCTCCAGCAGCGTCCCTGGGACCCCGCTCCACATCAACCACCACCCCTGCTAAGCAGTAAGACACATGGATTATAAGAAGCACCACTATTTTATTAAAAAAGGTTTTTTTTTCCTATTTTTCTCCTCAAAATTTGGGGTGCATCTTATAATCCGGTGCATCTTATAATCCGCAAAATACGGTATATGAAAAACTGGTCTGGATGGTTCCTAAAAAGCAAACTTTGGGGAAACCAAAATTTGTGTCAGTCTCAAGACTTTTCTTCACGACTGTAAACATCTGAGTTTTCAATATTTGTAACCCGACAACTAAAGCTTGCAATTATTTGTAACAAATTACTTTACTCACTAGTAGTGTTGAGCGATACCGTCCGATACTTGAAAGTATCGGTATCGGAAAGTATCGGCCGATACCGGCAAAATATCGGATCCAATCCGATACCGATACCCGATACCAATACAAGTCAATGGGACTCATGTATCGGACGGTATTCCTGATGGTTCCCAGGGTCTGAAGGAGAGGAAACTCTCCTTCAGGCCCTGGGAACCATATAAATGTGTAAAAGAAAGAATTAAAATAAAAAATATCGCTATACTCACCTCTCCGACGCAGCCGGGACTTCAGCGAGGGAACCGGCAGCGTTGTTTGTTTAAAATTCGCGCTATTACTTGGTTACGTGAATTCCCGGCTTGTGATTGGTCAGGTCGGCCATGTTGCCGGGACGCGGACCAATCACAGCAAGCCGTGACGAAATTACGTCACGGCTTGCTGTGATTGGTCCGCGTCCCGGCAATATGGCCGCCCTGACCAATCACAAGCCGTGACGTCACGGGAGGCTGGACACGCGCTCACTTTAAAATTGGCGCGTGTCCAGCCTCCCGTGACGTCACGGCTTGTGATTGGTTGCGCCGCGGTCAACCAATCACAAGCCGGGAGGCTGGACGCGCTCATTTTAAAATGGGCGCGTGTCCAGCCTCCCGTGACGTCACGGCTTGTGATTGGTCAGGGCGGCCATATTGCCGGGACGCGGACCAATCACAGCAAGCCGTGACGTAATTTCGTCACGGCTTGCTGTGATTGGTCCGCGTCCCGGCAACATGGCCGACCTGACCAATCACAAGCCGGGAATTCACGTAACCAAGTAATAGCGCGAATTTTAAACAAACAACGCTGCCGGTTCCCTCGCTGAAGTCCCGGCTGCGTCGGAGAGGTGAGTATAGCGATATTTTTTATTTTAATTCTCTCTTTTACACATTTTAACATTAATGTTGTTGCGATACCCGATACCCGATACCACAAGAGTATCGGAATCCCGGTATCGGAATTCCGATACAGCAAGTATCGGCCGATACCCGATACTTGCAGCATCGGAATGCTCAACACTACTCACTAGCCTAATGAAGCAAGCAGATAGCTATTGGTTCATGCCATGTAGCCAATCTAAAATTTGAATAATTGAGGATGGCATGTTATGTTTTATACAGTCTTTGAAGACTTAACATGAGTCATTAAAGTCAATAGAAAAAGTATCTAGGTCCATTTTTTTCTATGAAAAAAAATAGGACAAAAAAATTCACAGATGGAAACATACCCCAAATTATCTCGAATGTATGTAAATTGAAAGTATTAGAAATAATATAGTAATTTAAAATAAGCTTCCATAAAACAGGAATTGCTGCAGTTATTTGATAAATGAATTATTGTGTTTGATCATTGCATTGAAGCTGTTTCTATGAAGCCAGTCAGAAAATAAACTACTGCATTTTTAACAATTAAAGCATCTTTCAAGTCTTTATAGAAAGCAATTCTAATACGGATCATAGAAATCCTTCCATTTTTTTTGAAGACTAAAAAATTGCTAGTGAACTTTAATATCTATATTGTTTTTTACATGAGAAAATTTAATAATTTTTCCTTGCCTGAGGGTTAGTATATTCATATTAGGAAGGGTAGAAAGTAGATATAAGAATCCGAAAATAGATTTAAAGATCAACATGTGACTTTTGCTTCTACGGTTCCAAGTTTTAAAGACACACTATGAGGTACTGTTGTGAAAGCATTAGGCTACAAACTAATCAGAAAGCTTTCTGGATATCCCAGAGCAGTATAATTAGGGAAGAGCAAACATGGTCGGTGATACTCGGATACCACTTGAGTATCTGGGTGCTCGGATGCACTCATTACTTGGCGAGCATTGAGCGGTGATTGATGTAAACCTCTAATCCGCGCCCCACATGTGTGGCCTGTTATGCAGCCAATAAATATGTAGGGATTGCCTGCAAATCACTGTAATGCCGTAGTCATCTTGATTGTGGCAATACTGTGATTGGCTGTGTGACATCATCAGCTGGGCACACTGACGCCATTGCACAGCTCTGTGACAGTTTGTATTGGAGGGAGAAAGTGCTTGCCTAGGCCTGGATATGCGTATAACGAATAAGAGTCCTGTAGTGTTGATACTGGTGCTGAAGCTGAGCCATCATACTATTAGCGCTTCTAATGGCTAACAGTTTGCTTTGCTGTTTGTATCACATACATTCTGAATTTAGTCTAGGGAGGGAGAGAGAGTTACAGGAGCAGAGTCTGTGGCAGAACACAGTCTGTAGGCTGGGATTAGGGTTCTGCAGTCCCTTGCAAAATATATAGCTGCGGCTTTTTTGTGTGAAAAAATGTAATATATTATGTGATCCATAGAGTGATTGGTGTTATCTAACACTCCAAAAAATGTTGATTTTTTTTTCTTGGTTTAATTACTCACCCATAGAGTATTCCATGGGCTTGGGTACATTTTTGTGATAGCTAACACTCAAAAAAAGTGTAAAAAATTTTGCTGGGTTAAATTTCTCACTCATACAGTGTTCCATGGTCTGGGGTACATTACTATAATATCTATCACTCTCTGCCCAGATCGGCAAGGGGGCCAATCCTAAGAAATGGACTCCAGAGGCTGAAAGTGCCTTTGTATTAATAAAACCGGCCTTCTCCTCAACTCCTGCGCTGCATCATCTGGACAATAACAAGCAGTCCTTTCTGGAGGTGGATGATTCTTCCTCAGTGGCTGGAACCGTTCTTACCCAAAAGTCTCCGTCCAGCATCATAGTGACCTGCAGCTTCTTTTCCAAGATCTTCTCTGCTCCAAAATGCAATTACTCGATTAACGATCGAGAACTGCTAGTTATAAAACTAGCCCTGGAGGAGTGGCAATTTTTGCTGAAAGGGGCTTTTGTACATTTCTTTGATATCTAACCGTCCAAAAAAGTTCAACATTTTTTCTGTATTAAAATTTTCACCCACACACTATTCCATGGTCTTGGGGTTCATATCTGTGATATATAATACAAAAAGTGCTAAAAAAATTGGCAAAGGTTACATTTCTCAGCCCTACACTATTCCGTGGCCTGGAGTAAATTTCTGTGGTATCTAACCCTCCAAAAAAGTTCAAAAATGTACCTGGATTCTATTAGTCATCCATAGAGTATAACATGTTCTGTGGTACATTTTGTTGGTATATAACCCTTCAAGACATTGATAAAAAATGTATCCATTTTATATTGCTTATTCATAGAGTTTTACTTATTCTTGGATTGATTTCAGTTGTATATAAGCCTCCAAAAAATTGTTCAAAAATGTATCGATATTGTATTACTCATCCATACAGTATTATGTGTTTTTAGGTACACTTTGGTGGTATCTAACCCTCCAAGAAATTGTTTAAAAGTGTTTCGGTATTATATTGCTCATGCATAGAGTATTACATGTTCTTGAGTACATTTCAATGGTATCTAACCTTAAAAAAAAAGTTCAAGAATGTATCTGTATTATATTGCTTATCCATTGAGTATTACATCTTCTTGGGTGCATTTTGGTGGTATCTAACCCTCCAAAAAGTTGTTCAGAATTTTATCGGTATTATATTGCTGATCCATATAATATTACATGTTCACGGGTACATTTTCATGGTATATAACCCACAAAATAAGTTGTCAAATTTTTTCGGTATTATATTGCTCATCCATACAGTCTTACATATTTTTGGGTACATTTTGATGGTATATTTAACACTGCAAAAAAAGCACAAAATTGTCTGGATTCAATTACTCATCCATACAGTTTTTCGTGCTTTCTGTTACATTTCATTGTTATAAAAAACTAAAAAGAAAATTGAAACATTTTTTATTGAATTAATTATTGATCCTTACAGTATTATGTGCTTTCTGTTACATTTTGGTGTTATATAAAAATCCAAAGAATCTTGAAAACATGTTTATGGATTCAAGGGTTCAACCATACACTGTAATGCGGTTCTTGTTACATTTCGCTGGTATATTAAACTCTAAAAAAGCCTTCCAAAAATGTTTATGGATTCAATGATTCATGCATGCAGTTTAATGTGCTTTGTGTAAAAACTACGCTGAATTAAAAATTTTTAAAACTGCTTGGCATGGTACAGTTCTCAAAATAATTTTTGCCAAAAAAATTACTATTGTCATATATACTGTAGAACCTGCTTTGTGTGAATTTTTTTGGTTTGAAATAAAAACCAAAATTGGCCTGCTACTGGTGCACACTTTCTTAATATTTTAATGAGGCCATCCAGTTGTTGCCTTCAAGGGTGCATAACGTTTAGGAGTGTAGGAATACCAGAACCATACTTTACTTACAATATTGGAATGAGGTAGTACAGTTAGTGCCTTCAAGGTTGTATGCAGAAGCGTATCTAGGTTTACTGGCTCCCAAGAATTCATTTGGTGGCCCTCCAAACACATATCACATGTGCAGTGTGCACACTTAGTCACCTGCCGAAGAACTGTTCGCTCTAATTCAATGTTCAGTGAAAAACTGAGAGGAGGAAGAAAATCTAGTTGTCACTTGACCGTAAGTATGAAAATCGCCAGCATGAGAGAATCCTGACAGCGTACAATGCACACAGTGAAAATTCAAAAGTCTGCAGTCACATAGAATTACTGCAGATTTATCACAAACTTAGACAACCCCTTTAATGCTCCTAACATGAATAATAATATGAGAATTGGTATCACAAAAAATATTTTACATCCAGGTATCTTAAAGATGATGTCTCTGGGGTCATTCTCCTTCTTTTCTTCTTCATCTTCTTCAGACCCCATGAAGAGTTTTCTCATCAACAGCTCGTCTCTGCAGACTTCCATCTTCTCCCGTCTTCTGCATCACATCCCCTCACAATGCCCTTAAAGATAGCAGTGTCATGATAATGCTCCTGAATAAAAATATCTGCCCTACACTGAGCCCCTGAATAAATAATTGGCCCTCACTATATTCCCTGCACAAAATATGACTCCCACACTGTCCCTCTTAGGCTACTTTCACATTAGCGTCATGTGTGACGCATGTCTCAATGCGTCGTTTTGGAGAAAAAACGCATCCTGCAAAGTTGCCCGCAGGATGCGTTTTTCTCCATAGACTTTCATTAGCGACGCATTGCGACGTATTGCCACACGTCGCATCCGTCGTGCGACAGATGTGTCGTGTTTTGGCGGACTGTCGGCACAAAAAAATGTTCCATGTAACTTTTTTTGTGCATTGAGTCCGCCAACTCCGCCCCCTCCTCCCCGCTCATCACACTGGGCAGCGGAAGCGTCGTAAGACTGCATCCGCTGCCCACGTCATGATTAATTAGCACAACGTCCTTTGGTACGTCGGGCCGACGGTTTGCGACGGCCCCGTACCAACGGATCAGTGTGAAAGTAGCCTTACAGTACATGCTCTCCACACTTCACCCTCCTTTCCATACAGGGCTCTCTCTTCACACTGTCCTCTCACACTGGGTTCACCATATAGGACCCAATCTCTATTCTATGCCCCCTAACCACACTCCCCCTCTTTGGTATATTGTGACCTCCTGGCTGTGCCCTTACACTGTTCCCTTATGTTACCCCCCACACTACTCAGTCTCTATTCTGTGCCCACTCACACTTTTCTTCCCCCATATTGTCTCCTTGCACTATTCCCCTCAATAGTCTCCTCACACGTGTCCCCCTCCTTCCTCATACATTTACCATCTCATTTTCTATACTGCCTCTTCACACATCCCTCCGACTCCCCATACTGTGTCTACACCCATTCCATCACCCTCACTCCCCATACGGTGTCCGCATTCTGCATACATTTTACCCCTACTCCTCATACTGTGTCTGCACCCATCTCCCCCACTCACCCCCCACTCACCCATACACCCTCTTACCATACTGTGTCTGTACCCATCCCCTCCATACATGCCTCCCATCTCAACCCTTCCTCATACTGTCTTCATATTTCTCCCACTCCCTATATTGTGTGTGTTCACCTGTCCCTTCTATGCTCCCCAAACTTGTGTCCTTAAATCATCCCCCATTACACTAAATCTCCCCCAGCATAGTAAATCTCCACCAGCTACGTTACAGTAAATCTCCCCTACACACAGAAAATAGCCCCCACACACAGTAAATACACCACCCACACAGTAAATATCCACACATGCACACAGTAAATACACACTTCACACAGTAAATACCTCCCTCACAAGAAAATACCCCTCTACACAGTAAATGTCCCTTCACGCAGTAAATATTCCCACACACAGTGAGTAACCCCCATTGAATTAATACCACCCAGTCCTGTTACACTAAATCTCACCCTCAACTTCGGTGTCTTCAGTAACTCCATTTACGTGGAGCACTTATCACCAATGCTCTTCCCGCAGGCGAATGATGTCAGCAGTGTGATCAGATTTACCGGATCACGCTGATGACGTCGCTCTGATTCAGCAGTCAGAGCTTCAGTTGTACTCGTGTCTGAAAGAATTCATCCCTGGGGGATGACATGGGGTCCTGATCATTGCCATGGTGACCTGATGACATCATGATGACATCTGGGTCACCAGGACTAGGAAAGTTGCAAACAAAAAGTGGAATAAAACGCGATAAAAAAAAGATAAATAAATATGGTGCCGCTGAAAACGTCATCTTGTCCCGCAAACACCAAGCTGCCATGAAGCTCCATCAGTGGAAAAATAAAAAAGTTACAGCTCTCAGAATTAAGCGATTAAAAAATAATTATTTTTTCTCTAAAATAGTATTTATTGTGTAAAAGGGCCAAAACATAATAAAGATATAAGGTATCCCTGTAATTGTACTGACCCAAAGAATAAAACTGCCTTATCAATTTTACCGCACATGGAATGGCATAAACCCCCCACCAAAAAAATTCCCGAATTGCTTGTTTTTATTCATTCTGCCTTGCAAAAATCGTAATAGAAAGTGATCAAAAATGTCATGTGCCCGAAACTGGTACCAACAAAAATGTAAACTCATCCCGTAAAAAACAAGCCCTCACATGACTCTGTCAGCCGAAATATGAAAAAATTACAGATCTCAAAATGTGGTGATGCACAAACTATTTTTTGCAATAAAAAAGCGTCTTTTAGTGTGTGACAGCAGCCAAACATGAAAACCCGATATAAATCTGGTATCGCTGTAATCGCACCGATCCGAAGAATAAAGTCGCCTCATCACTAGTGTTGAGCATTCCGATACCGCAAGTATCGGGTATCGGCCGATACTTGCGGTATTGGAATTCCGATACCGGGATTCCGATACTTGCCGCGTATCGGATATCGGAATCGGAAGTTCCAAGATTCAAAATGCAGAAATTCAGCCAATGAGAATGATTCCAAGTGTGGGCACATCCTGTTTAGCATGGAGGGCATGAAACTACTGGCAAGGCTGTGATTGGCTGCTGAAATGATGTCATGATGCAGTTTAAAAGTCGCTGGCGCCATTTTGCGATCACTCTGCTGTGAATTCAGTTAGTGACAGGACGCTGTTTGCTGACTGAGGGACAGTTTAGAGATAGCGATTTGCTTCTTTGTGCTTTCCAAAGGCTAATTTAGCAACCGCTGTGTTCACCTACTATTCACCTTGCTTTTGCCTTGTAGCGCTGTTTTCACAGCGATCTGCAAGGTCTGTGTGTGTGTGTGTGTGAGTGCAGCCCACTCTCTAGTCTGAGTGCAGCCACATAGGCCATCCATAGCTGGTTGTATTCAGTTCAGGGAGGGTGGTTCATTGCCTCATACTGTTCTTTTTTTTTTTTTTTTTCAAGTAGTGTAGTCTGCTGCTAATTTATTCAAAAAAATCCTATTAGTGTCTTTCCACCCATCTCCAGCTAATTTGTGGAAAAACACTACATAGGATAACGTAGAGGAGGGTTTTTGGGCCTTGCAGCGCCGTTTACGGCTGTCTGCACGGTCTCCGTGTGACTGCAGCTCGCCCTGTAGTCTATGAGCAGCCATAGCCTGGTTGTCTCCAGCTCAGGGTTGTTCACTGCGTCATACCGCCAAATCAATTTTCATTTTGTTTTAAGTAGTGCAGGCTGCTGCACATTTTTTCCAAAAATTCCTATTAGTGTCTTTCCACCCGTCTCCAGCTAATTTGTGGAAAAACACTACATAGGATAACGTAGAGGAGGGTTTTTGGGCCTTGCAGCGCCGTTTACGGCTGTCTGCACGGTCTCCATGTGACTGCAGCTCGCCCTGTAGTCTGTGAGCAGCCATAGCCTGGTTGTCTCCAGCTCAGGGTTGTTCACTGCGTCATACCGCCAAATCAATTTTCATTTTGTTTTAAGTAGTGCAGGCTGCTGCACATTTTTTTAAAAAAATCCTATTAGTGTCTTTCCACCCGTCTCCAGCTAACTTGTGGAAAAACACTACATAGGATAACGTAGAGGAGGGTTTTTGGGCCTTGCAGCGCCGTTTACGTCTGTCTGCACGGTCTCCGTGTGACTGCAGCTCTATCCGTTGTCAGTTCAGCCCCCAAAAAATAAATAAATAATAAAGTTCACCAAACACACCAGTTACACCACTTTACATTTGTGTAGGCCACATTAGCTCATATTAAAGTCTAGTCCACACTTTAGAAAATTAGTGTTTCTTATACCTGTTAGGAGGAGTTGCTCAGGAATAAGCACACAAAGCCGTTAGTACTTTTCTGCTTATCTTTATCAGTCAACCAAGATGAAGAAGGCAGTGAGTAAGGCACGTGGGCGTGGGCGTGGGCGCGGAGCAGGGAGGGGACGTGGGGATTCTGTGCCTGCTGCGGGCACCGGTGACTCATCAGCACCCACTTTCACCAGGCAACAGTCATTCATGCGCAGCTTTGTGTCAGAGCGCCGTACACCGCTGCTGCGTGAAGACCAAATTGAAGCCGTTGTCGGATGGATGGCAGCTAATGCATCAACTTCAATTAGTGCCACATCCTCTCAGACACAGAGCACTGGAGAGCAGCCATCTGTCTCTTCACCACCTGCCAAATTGCCCAGGCAGACAGAGAGCCCAGGACAGGAGCCGTCTCTACTTCTGTTCTCTGAATCTCTTGGCTTGGAAACAGGGGGCCAGCCAAGCAGCATTGGAGAAATGGAAGAAGAGGCAGGGTGCAGTGATGCCCAACAGCTTTTTCTCTCTTCCTCTGAAGAGGCGGGTGGGCCAGTGGCTCCGGTCACCACATCGCAGGCCGCATCAGCTGATGATGACACTCAGGTGCCACTTACTGGTGCGTGCTCTGCTGCTGAGACTACCCAGGAGGAGCAGTTGGGGGCAGAGGGTAGTGTAGATGATGAGGTCCTTGACCCATCTTGGCGTGAGGGACAGGAAGGTGGTGGGAGCAGCTCTGAGGAAGAGATTCCCCGTACGGCCCAAAGAGGGAGAGGGAGGGGGAAGACTGCGGATCCTGCAGCCTCCGCTTTGGCACCCGTTAGGAGCATGTCTCTTCCAAAAGCCAAAAAGGGCGCTCCCAAGACTTGCAGTGCCTGGTCCTTTTTTGACACAGTTGCAGATGACATTTGCTATGTCAGATGCAAGGTGTGTCATCAAAAAGTCAAAAGAGGTCGAAATGTCAGCAACCTCAATACCTCCAACATGTGGAAACATGTGCGCAACAGGCACCCGGCGGAGTTAGAAAAACACACTGAAGAGCTAGGCCAACCAACAGCGGCAGCTACCACCTCTTCAGCTCGTGTTGCCTCTTCCTCTAGCTCACACGCAGCTGGTTCGGCTTCCTCCCAGGATCGCCGTGGAAGAACCTCTGGCCCTGTTGTCCAGAGACCCGCTGTAATTCCACCCACAGCACCACTTTCCCAGTCATCCACACACTCCCAGCCCAGTCTACAGCCATCGGTAGTACAGGCATGGGAGAAAAGGCGGCCTTTCTCGTCAAACCACCCACGAGCACAGGCTCTGACTGCAGGCATTGCCAAACTTCTGTCACTGGAAATGCTGTCATTCAGGCTGGTGGAGACTGACAGCTTCCGTGACTTGATGTCATTGGCAGTCCCACAGTACAATGTGCCTAGCCGCTTTTACTTCAGCAGGCAAGCCGTCCCTGCCCTGCACAAGCATGTGGAGGGACACATAAAACACGCGCTACTGAACGCCGTCAGTAGCAAGGTCCACCTCACCACCGATGCGTGGACCAGTCAACATGGACAGGGGCGATACCTTTCCCTCACTGCCCATTGGGTTAATGTCGTTGAGCCGGGTACAGACCGTGCGAGTGGCGCAGGACGTGTCCTGCCCACTCCAAGGATTGCAGGAATCCATTCTGTACGCATTGACTCCTCCTCTTACACCAGTTCCTCAGAATCATCGCTGCAGGAGCCGTCACAGTCCACCTCCACATGGACCCGTGATGAACGTGTACCTGTTACGACCGACATGAGCACAGCCGTGGCCAAACGTCAACAGGCCGTCTTGAAATTAATTTTTTTGGGGAATCGTAGCCACACAGCGCAGGAGCTCTGGAATGCCATCAAGCAGGAGAGCGATGTGTGGTTTGTGCCAGCGAATCTCCAGCCAGGCATGGTAGTGTGTGATAATGGCCGAAATCTGGTGGCAGCTCTGGGCCTCGGCAACCTCACTCACATCCCATGTCTGGCACATGTGCTCAATTTGGTCGTGCAGAGCTTTTTGAGGGACTATCCGGATCTTGATGCACTGCTGCACAAGGTCCGCCTAGAGTGTGCTCACTTGCGGCGTTCCAGCACGGCAAAAGCGCGCATTGCGGCTCTGCAGCGCCGACACCGCCTGCCGGAACATCGCATCATATGTGACCTACCTACCAGGTGGAATTCCACGTTACATATGTTGGAGTGGTTGTGTGAGCAGCAGCAAGCTGTAATGGAGTACCAGCTGCTTCAGGCGCAAAGAAGTCGCACTCAGCGCCGTACAGACTTCACAACCACAGAGTGGGCCACTATGAATGACGTCTGCCAGGTTTTGCGTCCCTTTGATTATTCCACGCGGATGGCGAGTGCAGATGATGCACTAGTCAGCATGACTGTCCCCCTTATCTGCCTGCTTGAAAAATCACTGCAAGCGCTAAGGGATGATGTTGTGGAAGAGGTGGAGGATGAGGATTCACCATTTCCATCATCTTCTGGACAGTCAGCGCCACGTGGTTCCTCACAAACGCGTAGGCAGGGGACAGTTTGTGAGGAGGATGAGGAGGAGTCAATGGAGGAGGAAGACATCCGTCCAGAGGAGGGAGTTACCGAATTGTCCAGTACTCAGTGTGTACAGCGAGGGTGGGGTGATGACGAGCGGGCAGATATCACGCCTCCAGCAGGGGACAGCGTTTCTTGGGCAGTTGGCAGTCTGCAGCACATGGTGGATTACATGCTGCAGTGCCTGAGAAACGACCGCCGCATCGCCCACATTCTCAACATGTCTGATTATTGGGTGTTCACCCTCCTCGATCCTCGCTACCGGGACAACGTAGAAAGCCTCATCACACCGTTGAACCGGGAGCGAAAAATGCGGGAGTACCAAGACACACTGGTCAATTCCATCATCTTCTCCATTCCAACTGAGAGAAGTGCTGCTAGTGCATTCCAAAGCAGCTCAGTGCGTCCAGGCAGTGGTGGAGGCTCTGCACAAAGAGGGAGCAGAAGCAGTGCCTCTGCCCAAGGCAAGACCAGTATGGCCCAACTGTGGCACAGTTTTCTGTGCCCCCCACAAAAGTCTACACCATCACAGACGGCTCCAGTCAGCAGGAGGCAACGGTTCCGTCAGATGGTGACAGACTACATGTCTTGCCCTCTTGCTGTACTCCCAGTCGGCTCTTCCCCTTTCAAGTTTTGGGTCTCAAAGCTGGATACATGGCCAGAGCTAAGCCAGTATGCATTGGAGGTGCTGTCTTGCCCTGCGGCCAGTGTATTATCGGAACGTGTCTTTAGTGCTGCAGGTGGTGTACTAACTGACCGTCGCATGCGACTATCCTCCGATAACGTTGACCGGCTTACTTTCCTGAAAATGAACAAGGCCTGGATCTCGCAGGAATTTGCCACTCCTCCTCCTGATTAAATAATTAGGTCACTGTATACGTTATCCAGGTCTCCTGTTGTGTTCATCTTTCTACCACCTGAACTTAAATTCCTGGGCTCCAACACCGCCAGTTGAGGCTCAGAAGTGCCGTCTGCACAGTCAAAACATACGACCCAGTGTTATTGGGTTTCAGTAACGTCAGCTGATCCCCAGCTGTGTAGCCGGCAATGTGTCATGCGACCGCCACGCTGACACAACAACTGAAATGTAAGGGAATCTGTCCCCCCCCCAAGGCGTTTGTTACTGAAAGAGCCTCCTTGTGCAGCAGTAATGCTGCACAAGGAAAAGGTAGCTATTTTGGTTTAGCTCCTTGCACACGCAGAACTTAACACTTATAAAATGTGTCCACTGATACCGTAAAACCGTCCCGGAGGTGGGACTTTCCTTCGTAATATGACGCAGCACAGCCGTCATTCCTCCCCCCCGGCACCGCGCCCCGGCTCCTCAGCGTTGTTTGATTCCGTCCCGGAGCCTGCGCTGTTATGTTATCCTGTGGCCAGGCACACTTAGCGCTGCCCGTCTTCTGGCATCATTTGGTGTCAGGATGGCTGCGCCTGTGCGGCCGCGCTGGCCGAGGGCCCGCCTCGCAGTGTCTTCTGATTTAATCCCACAGGGGGCCTGGGATCCATGGACATGCGCAGTGCATATCTGAACCTCCACCTCTCACTCATCTCCCTACGGCTTCTTCAGACTGTTCGGTGTCAGCTGGTCCCTAATAGCATGCCACGGCCGTGACACCGCACAGTCTTAAGAAGCCGTAGGGAGGGGAGTGAGAGGCGAGGATATGCACTGCGCATGGCCATGGATCCCAGGCCCCCAGTGGGATAAAATCAGAAGACACTGCGAGGCGGGCTCTCGGCCAGCGCGGCCGCACAGGCGCAGCCAGCCTGACACCAAATGATGTCAGAAGATGGGCAGCGCTAAGTGTGCCTGGCCAAGGGATAACATAACAGTGCAGGCTCCGGGACGGAATCAAACTACGCTGAGGAGCCGGGGCGCGGCGCCCGGGGGGGAGGAATGACGGTTGTGCTGCGTCATATTACGAAGGAAAGTCCCACCTCCGGGACGGTTTCATGGTTTCAGGGGACACATTTTATAAGTGTTTAGTTCTGTGTTTGCAAGGAGCATGATGAAAAGAGCCACCTTTTCCTTTTGCATCTTTTGTGCTGCACAAGCTGGCTCTTTCAGCTACAAACGCCTTGGGGGGGGGGGTTAAAGGTTCCCTTTCGACTTTCTCAGGCTTCGGCCTACATTGTGTTCCTCTGCTTTTCCACCTGTCCCTGGGCTCCAACACCGCCAGTTGCCGTCCAGAAGTGCTGTACGCACAGTCAACAGTCCCTCCTCTGTTATTGGGGTTCAGTAACGTCAGCTGTTCCCCTGCTGTGTGTGTGGCAATCCCTCCTACCTCCTCCTACCTCCTCCTCCTCCACCTGTCCCTGGGCTCCAACACCGCAAGTTGCCGTTCAGAAGTGCTGTACACACAGTCAACAGTCCCTCCTCTGTTATTGGGGTTCAGTAACGTCAGCTGTTCCCCTGCTGTGTGTGTGGCAATCCCTCCTACCTCCTCCTACCTCCTCCTCCTCCACCTGTCCCTGGGCTCCAACACCGCCAGTTGCCGTCCAGAAGTGCTGTACGCACAGTCAACAGTCCCTCCTCTGTTATTGGGGTTCAGTAACGTCAGCTGTTCCCCTGCTGTGTGTGTGGCAATCCCTCCTACCTCCTCCTACCTCCTCCTCCTCCACCTGTCCCTGGGCTCCAACACCGCCAGTTGCCGTCCAGAAGTGCTGTACGCACAGTCAACAGTCCCTCCTCTGTTATTGGGGTTCAGTAACGTCAGCTGTTCCCCTGCTGTGTGTGTGGCAATCCCTCCTACCTCCTCCTACCTCCTCCTCCTCCACCTGTCCCTGGGCTCCAACACCGCCAGTTGCCGTCCAGAAGTGCTGTACGCACAGTCAACAGTCCCTCCTCTGTTATTGGGGTTCAGTAACGTCAGCTGTTCCCCTGCTGTGTGTGTGGCAATCCCTCCTACCTCCTCCTACCTCCTCCTCCTCCACCTGTCCCTGGGCTCCAACACCGCCAGTTGCCGTCCAGAAGTGCTGTACGCACAGTCAACAGTCCCTCCTCTGTTATTGGGGTTCAGTAACGTCAGCTGTTCCCCTGCTGTGTGTGTGGCAATCCCTCCTACCTCCTCCTACCTCCTCCTCCTCCACCTGTCCCTGGGCTCCAACACCGCCAGTTGCCGTCCAGAAGTGCTGTACGCACAGTCAACAGTCCCTCCTCTGTTATTGGGGTTCAGTAACGTCAGCTGTTCCCCTGCTGTGTGTGTGGCAATCCCTCCTACCTCCTCCTACCTCCTCCTCCTCCACCTGTCCCTGGGCTCCAACACCGCCAGTTGCCGTCCAGAAGTGCTGTACGCACAGTCAACAGTCCCTCCTCTGTTATTGGGGTTCAGTAACGTCAGCTGTTCCCCTGCTGTGTGTGTGGCAATCCCTCCTACCTCCTCCTACCTCCTCCTCCTCCACCTGTCCCTGGGCTCCAACACCGCCAGTTGCCGTCCAGAAGTGCTGTACGCACAGTCAACAGTCCCTCCTCTGTTATTGGGGTTCAGTAACGTCAGCTGTTCCCCTGCTGTGTGTGTGGCAATCCCTCCTACCTCCTCCTACCTCCTCCTCCTCCACCTGTCCCTGGGCTCCAACACCGCCAGTTGCCGTCCAGAAGTGCTGTACGCACAGTCAACAGTCCCTCCTCTGTTATTGGGGTTCAGTAACGTCAGCTGTTCCCCTGCTGTGTGTGTGGCAATCCCTCCTACCTCCTCCTACCTCCTCCTCCTCCACCTGTCCCTGGGCTCCAACACCGCCAGTTGCCGTCCAGAAGTGCTGTACGCACAGTCAACAGTCCCTCCTCTGTTATTGGGGTTCAGTAACGTCAGCTGTTCCCCTGCTGTGTGTGTGGCAATCCCTCCTACCTCCTCCTACCTCCTCCTCCTCCACCTGTCCCTGGGCTCCAACACCGCCAGTTGCCGTCCAGAAGTGCTGTACGCACAGTCAACAGTACTCCACTGTTATTGGGGTTCAGTAACGTCAGCTGTTCCCTTGCTGTGTGTGTGGCAATCCCTCCTACCTCCTCCTACCTCCTCCTCCTCCACCTGTCCCTGGGCTCCAACACCGCCAGTTGCCGTCCAGAAGTGCTGTACGCACAGTCAACAGTCCCTCCTCTGTTATTGGGGTTCAGTAACGTCAGCTGTTCCCCTGCTGTGTGTGTGGCAATCCCTCCTACCTCCTCCTACCTCCTCCTCCTCCACCTGTCCCTGGGCTCCAACACCGCCAGTTGCCGTCCAGAAGTGCTGTACGCACAGTCAACAGTCCCTCCTCTGTTATTGGGGTTCAGTAACGTCAGCTGTTCCCCTGCTGTGTGTGTGGCAATCCCTCCTACCTCCTCCTACCTCCTCCTCCTCCACCTGTCCCTGGGCTCCAACACCGCCAGTTGCCGTCCAGAAGTGCTGTACGCACAGTCAACAGTCCCTCCTCTGTTATTGGGGTTCAGTAACGTCAGCTGTTCCCCTGCTGTGTGTGTGGCAATCCCTCCTACCTCCTCCTACCTCCTCCTCCTCCACCTGTCCCTGGGCTCCAACACCGCCAGTTGCCGTCCAGAAGTGCTGTACGCACAGTCAACAGTCCCTCCTCTGTTATTGGGGTTCAGTAACGTCAGCTGTTCCCCTGCTGTGTGTGTGGCAATCCCTCCTACCTCCTCCTACCTCCTCCTCCTCCACCTGTCCCTGGGCTCCAACACCGCCAGTTGCCGTCCAGAAGTGCTGTACGCACAGTCAACAGTCCCTCCTCTGTTATTGGGGTTCAGTAACGTCAGCTGTTCCCCTGCTGTGTGTGTGGCAATCCCTCCTACCTCCTCCTACCTCCTCCTCCTCCACCTGTCCCTGGGCTCCAACACCGCCAGTTGCCGTCCAGAAGTGCTGTACGCACAGTCAACAGTCCCTCCTCTGTTATTGGGGTTCAGTAACGTCAGCTGTTCCCCTGCTGTGTGTGTGGCAATCCCTCCTACCTCCTCCTACCTCCTCCTCCACCTGTCCCTGGGCTCCAACACCGCCAGTTGCCGTCCAGAAGTGCTGTACGCACAGTCAACAGTCCCTCCTCTGTTATTGGGGTTCAGTAACGTCAGCTGTTCCCCTGCTGTGTGTGTGGCAATCCCTCCTACCTCCTCCTACCTCCTCCTCCTCCACCTGTCCCTGGGCTCCAACACCGCCAGTTGCCGTCCAGAAATGCTGTACGCACAGTCAACAGTCCCTCCTCTGTTATTGGGGTTCAGTAACGTCAGCTGTTCCCCTGCTGTGTGTGTGGCAATCCCTCCTACCTCCTCCTACCTCCTCCTGTCCCTGGGCTCCAACACCGCTAGTTGTTGCCTGGTAGTGCTGTACGCACAGTCAACAGTCCCTCCTCTGTTATTGGGGTTCAGTAATGTCAGCTGTTCCTCTGCTGTGTGTGTGGCAATCCCTCCTACCTCCTCCACCTCCTCCTCCTCCACCTGTCCCTGGGCTCTAACACTGCTAGTTGTTGCCTGGTAGTGCTGTACGCACAGTCCCAACAGTCCCTCCTCTGTTATTGGGGTTCAGTAATGTCAGCTGTTCCCCTGCTGTGTGTGTGGCAATCCCTCCTACCTCCTCCACCTCCTCCTCCTCCTCCACCTGTCCCTGGGCTCCAACACCGCTAGTTGTTGCCTGGTAGTGCTGTACGCACAGTCAACAGTCCCTCCTCTGTTATTGGGGTTCAGTAACGTCAGCTGTTCCCCTGCTGTGTGTGTGGCAATCCCTCCTACCTCCTCCTACCTCCTCCTCCTCCACCTGTCCCTGGGCTCCAACACCGCCAGTTGCCGTCCAGAAGTGCTGTACGCACAGTCAACAGTCCCTCCTCTGTTATTGGGGTTCAGTAACGTCAGCTGTTCCCCTGCTGTGTGTGTGGCAATCCCTCCTACCTCCTCCTACCTCCTCCTCCTCCACCTGTCCCTGGGCTCCAACACCGCTAGTTGCCGTCCAGAAGTGCTGTCCGCACAGAGCCAAACACCTCGCCAATGTGTTAGTGGGGTTCAGCACCGCCAGCTGTTCCCCTGCTGTGCAGCCGGCAACGTGTACTGCGACCGCCACGCAGGCACAACAAGTTAAATTTAAGGGAACCTGCCCCCCCCCCCCAGGCGTTTGTTACTGAAGGAGACACCTTGTGCAGCAGTAATGATGCAAAGGGAAAAAGTGCCTCTTTTCGTGGTGCTCCTTGCACATGCTGATCCTAACACTTATGAAAAGTGCCCCCTCCTACCGTGATACCGTACGGTTGGTGGAACTTTCCTTTGTGATGTGACGCAGCACAGCCGTCATTCTTACCCCCTTGGAGCCGTGCGCCGCCTCCTCAGCGTTGTTTGAATCAGTCCCGGAGCCTGCGCTGTTAGGTTAGCCCTTGGCCGTAGGGAGATGAGTGAGAGGTGGAGGTTCAGATATGCACTGCGCATGTCCATGGATCTCAGGCCCCCAGTGGGATTAAATCAGAAGACAGTACGAGGCGGGCTCTTGGCCAGCGCGGCCGCACAGGCGCAGCCAGCCTGACACCAAATGATGTCAGAAGACGGGCAGCGCAAAATGTGTGCATGGCCAAGGGCTAACCTAACAGCGCAGGCTCCGGGACTGATTCAAACAACGCTGAGGAGGCGGCGCACGGCGCCAAGGGGGTAAGAATGACGGCTGTGCTGCGTCACATCACAAAGGAAAGTTCCACCTACCGGACGGTATCACGGTAGGAGGGGACACTTTTTATAAGTGTTAGGTTCAGCATGTGCAAGGACCATAATTAAAAGAGCTAAGTTTACCTTTTCCAGCATTAGTGCTGTACACGATGGCTCTTTCAGCTACAAACGCCTGGGGGGGGGGGTTAAAGTTTCCCTTTCAACTTGCTCCAGTGCAGGCTTCGGCCTACACTCTGCTCCCTCTCCTCCTCCTGCTGACCCTGGGCTCTAACACCGCCAGTTGGGGCCCAGATGTGCTAGCTGCACAGAGCCAAACACCAGCCAATGTGTCAGTGGGGTTCAGCACCGCCAGCTGTTCCCCTGCTGTGCAGCCGGCAATGTGTCCTGCAACAGCCACGCAGACACAAGAACTGAAATTGAAGGAAACCTGTCCCCCCTCCCCCAGGCGATTTTACGTTTTACAGCCACCTTGTACGACAGTAATGCTGCATGTGTGCAAGGTGGCTCAGAAACTTAATCTCCTTGCCCATGTTGAAGTGAACACGTCTAAAAATGAGTCCTCTGCGACCATTAAAACATCCCTCAGGTGTGATTTTCCTTAGTATTGACACGCAACAAGCTCCTTGGTAACGCTGCCCGTCTTCTGGCATCATTGTTTGGCTGCCTGCGCCTCTGCGGCCGCCCTGACCCACACAACGCCCCTCGGTGTCTTATTTCTTGGGACTGCGAGGGTGTGATTGATGGGCATGAGCGGTGCATATCTTCGCCTGTCCCTCATCTCCTTCCGCCTTCTTCAGACTGTGCGGCTTCATGGCCGCGGCATGCGATAAGGGATCAGCTGACGCCGCACAGTCTGAAGCGGGTGTAAGGACCCGAGTGCGAGAGGCGAACATATGTGCTGCGCCAGGCCATGAATCCCAGCCCCGCAGTGTTTTAACAATGTTAAGACACTGCGGGGCTGGGATTCATGGTCATCGCGAACCGCACCGGCCGACATTAAATGAGGTCAGAAGATGGGCAGCGCTAACAGCGCTAGGCCGGGGGATAACACGACAGCGCAGACTCCTGTACAGCAAATAACAACGCTCAGGAGGCTGCACCCAGCACCAAGGTGGGATTCTTGACATCTGTGCTGCGTCTCATTACGAAGGGAACTCGCGCCTCCAACACAGTTTGACTGTATAAAGGGCTAAATGTTATACGTGTTTCATTCAGCGTGTGCAAGGAGCAAAATTAAAAGAGCAACCTTTGACTTGTGCGGCACTACTGCTGCATAAGCTGTGGCTCTTCTAGTTTGTAACCCCTGAGGGGGGGTTAAAGGTTACCTTTGAAATCGGTTCAATTAGGCTTCGGCCTACACTCTGCTCCACCGGCAGAGCCCGGGCTCCAACAATGCTAGTTGCTGTCCGGAAGTGCTGGCTGCACAGAGCCAAACACCTCGCCAATGTGTCAGTGGGGTTCAGCACCGCCAGCTGTTCCCCTGCTGTGTAGCCGGCAACGTGTCCTGCGACCGCCACGCAGGCACAACAGACCCAAAGCTGCCGCCAGTGCAGGCTTCGGCCTACACTCCCCTCCCCCTTGCTCCTCCTCCTGCTCCTCCTCCTGCTGACCCCGGGCTCTAACACCGCCAGTTGGGGCCCGGTACTGCTAGCTGCACAGAGGAAAACACCAGCCAATGTGTCAGTGGGGTTCAGCACCGCCAGCTGTTCCCCTGCTGTGCAGCCGGCATCGTGTCCTGCAAAAGCCACGCAGACACAAGAACTGAAATTGAAGGGAACCTGTCCCCCCTCCCCCAGGCGTTTGTACGTTTTTAAGGCCACCTTGTACAGCGGTAATGCTGCATGTGTGCAAGGTGGCTCATAAACGTATTCTCCTCGCACATGTGGAACTGAAAACACGTCTAAAATGTGTCCTCTGTGTGACCATTTAACCGTCCCGGTGGTGTGACTTTCCTTTGTAATGACACGCTGCAACCCCCTTGGTAGCGCTGCCCGTCTTCTGGCATCATTGTTTGGCTGCCTGCGCCTCTGCGGCCGCCCTGACCCACACAACGCCCCTCGGTGTCTTATTTATTGGGACTGCGAGGGTGTGATTGATGGGCATGAGCGGTGCATATCTTCGCCTGTTGTCACTCATCTCCTTCCGCCTTCTTCAGACTGTGCGGCTTCATGGCCGTGGCATGCGATAAGGGATCAGCTGACGCCGCACAGTCTGAAGCGGGTGTAAGGACCCGAGTGTGAGAGGCGAACATATGTGCTGCGTCAGGCCATGAATCCCAGACCCGCAGTGTTTTAACAATGTTAAGACACTGCGGGGCTGGGATTCATGGTCATCGCGAACCGCAACGGCCGACATTAAATGATGTCAGAAGATGGGCAGCGCTAACAGCGCAAGGCCAAGGGATAACACGACAGCGCAGACTCCTGTACAGCAAATAACAACGCTCAGGAGGCTGCACCCAGCACCAAGGTGGGATTCTTGACATCTGTGCTGCGTCTCATTACGAAGGGAACTCGCGCCTCCAACACAGTTTGACTGTATAAAGGGCTAAATGTTATACGTGTTTCATTCGGCGTGTGCAAGGAGCAAAATTAAAAGAGCAACCTTTGACTTGTGCGGCACTACTGCTGCATAAGCTGTGGCTCTTCTAGTTTGTAACCCCTGAGGGGGGGTTAAAGGTTACCTTTGAAATCGGTTCAATTAGGCTTCGGCCTACACTCTGCTCCACCGGCAGAGCCCGGGCTCCAACAACGCTAGTTGCTGTCCGGAAGTGCTGGCTGCACAGAGCCAAACACCTCGCCAATGTGTCAGTGGGGTTCAGCACCGCCAGCTGTTCCCCTGCTGTGTAGCCGGCAACGTGTCCTGCGACCGCCACGCAGGCACAACAGACCCAAAGCTGCCGCCAGTGCAGGCTTCGGCCTACACTCTGCTCCATCTCCTCCTGCTGCTGACCCCGGGCTCTAACACCGCCAGTTGGGGCCCGGTACTGCTAGCTGCACAGAGAAAAACACCAGCCAATGTGTCAGTGGGGTCCAGCACCGCCAGCTGTTCCCCTGCTGTGTAGCCGGCAACGTGTCCTGCGACCGCCACGCAGGCACAACAGACCCAAAGCTGCCGCCAGTGCAGGCTTCGGCCTACACTCCCCTCCCCCTTGCTCCTCCTCCTGCTCCTCCTCCTGCTGACCCCGGGCTCTAACACCGCCAGTTGGGGCCCGGTACTGCTAGCTGCACAGAGGAAAACACCAGCCAATGTGTCAGTGGGGTTCAGCACCGCCAGCTGTTCCCCTGCTGTGCAGCCGGCATCGTGTCCTGCAAAAGCCACGCAGACACAAGAACTGAAATTGAAGGGAACCTGTCCCCCCTCCCCCAGGCGTTTGTACATTTTTAAGGCCACCTTGTACAGCGGTAATGCTGCATGTGTGCAAGGTGGCTCATAAACGTATTCTCCTCGCACATGTGGAACTGAAAACACGTCTAAAATGTGTCCTCTGTGTGACCATTTAACCGTCCCGGTGGTGTGACTTTCCTTTGTAATGACACGCTGCAACCCCCTTGGTAGCGCTGCCCGTCTTCTGGCATCATTGTTTGGCTGCCTGCGCCTCTGCGGCCGCCCTGACCCACACAACGCCCCTCGGTGTCTTATTTATTGGGACTGCGAGGGTGTGATTGATGGGCATGAGCGGTGCATATCTTCGCCTGTTGTCACTCATCTCCTTCCGCCTTCTTCAGACTGTGCGGCTTCATGGCCGTGGCATGCGATAAGGGATCAGCTGACGCCGCACAGTCTGAAGCGGGTGTAAGGACCCGAGTGTGAGAGGCGAACATATGTGCTGCGCCAGGCCATGAATCCCAGACCCGCAGTGTTTTAACAATGTTAAGACACTGCGGGGCTGGGATTCATGGTCATCGCGAACCGCAACGGCCGACATTAAATGATGTCAGAAGATGGGCAGCGCTAACAGCGCAAGGCCAAGGGATAACACGACAGCGCAGACTCCTGTACAGCAAATAACAACGCTCAGGAGGCTGCACCCAGCACCAAGGTGGGATTCTTGACATCTGTGCTGCGTCTCATTATGAAGGGAACTCGCGCCTCCAACACAGTTTGACTGTATAAAGGGCTAAATGTTATACGTGTTTCATTCGGCGTGTGCAAGGAGCAAAATTAAAAGAGCAACCTTTGACTTGTGCGGCACTACTGCTGCATAAGCTGTGGCTCTTCTAGTTTGTAACCCCTGAGGGGGGGTTAAAGGTTACCTTTGAAATCGGTTCAATTAGGCTTCGGCCTACACTCTGCTCCACCGGCAGAGCCCGGGCTCCAACAACGCTAGTTGCTGTCCGGAAGTGCTGGCTGCACAGAGCCAAACACCTCGCCAATGTGTCAGTGGGGTTCAGCACCGCCAGCTGTTCCCCTGCTGTGTAGCCGGCAACGTGTCCTGCGACCGCTACGCAGGCACAACAGACCCAAAGCTGCCGCCAGTGAAGGCTTCGGCCTACACTCTGCTCCATCTCCTCCTCCTGCTGACCCCGGGCTCTAACACCGCCAGTTGGGGCCCGGTACTGCTAGCTGCACAGAGAAAAACACCAGCCAATGTGTCAGTGGGGTCCAGCACCGCCAGCTGTTCCCCTGCTGTGTAGCCGGCAACGTGTCCTGCGACCGCCACGCAGGCACAACAGACCCAAAGCTGCCGCCAGTGCAGGCTTCGGCCTACACTCCCCTCCCCCTTGCTCCTCCTCCTGCTCCTCCTCCTGCTGACCCCGGGCTCTAACACCGCCAGTTGGGGCCCGGTACTGCTAGCTGCACAGAGGAAAACACCAGCCAATGTGTCAGTGGGGTTCAGCACCGCCAGCTGTTCCCCTGCTGTGCAGCCGGCATCGTGTCCTGCAAAAGCCACGCAGACACAAGAACTGAAATTGAAGGGAACCTGTCCCCCCTCCCCCAGGCGTTTGTACGTTTTTAAGGCCACCTTGTACAGCGGTAATGCTGCATGTGTGCAAGGTGGCTCATAAACGTATTCTCCTCGCACATGTGGAACTGAAAACACGTCTAAAATGTGTCCTCTGTGTGACCATTTAACCGTCCCGGTGGTGTGACTTTCCTTTGTAATGACACGCTGCAACCCCCTTGGTAGCGCTGCCCGTCTTCTGGCATCATTGTTTGGCTGCCTGCGCCTCTGCGGCCGCCCTGACCCACACAACGCCCCTCGGTGTCTTATTTATTGGGGCTGCGAGGGTGTGATTGATGGGCATGAGCGGTGCATATCTTCGCCTGTTGTCACTCATCTCCTTCCGCCTTCTTCAGACTGTGCGGCTTCATGGCCGCGGCATGCGATAAGGGATCAGCTGACGCCGCACAGTCTGAAGCGGGTGTAAGGACACGAGTGCGAGAGGCGAACATATGTGCTGCGCCAGGCCATGAATCCCAGCCCCGCAGTGTTTTAACAATGTTAAGACACTGCGGGGCTGGGATTCATGGTCATCGCGAACCGCACCGGCCGACATTAAATGAGGTCAGAAGATGGGCAGCGCTAACAGCGCTAGGCCGGGGGATAACACGACAGCGCAGACTCCTGTACAGCAAATAACAACGCTCAGGAGGCTGCACCCAGCACCAAGGAGGGATTCTTGACATCTGTGCTGCGTCTCATTACGAAGGGAACTCGCGCCTCCAACACAGTTTGACTGTATAAAGGGCTAAATGTTATACGTGTTTCATTCGGCGTGTGCAAGGAGCAAAATTAAAAGAGCAACCTTTGACTTGTGCGGCACTACTGCTGCATAAGCTGTGGCTCTTCTAGTTTGTAACCCCTGAGGGGGGGTTAAAGGTTACCTTTGAAATCGGTTCAATTAGGCTTCGGCCTACACTCTGCTCCACCGGCAGAGCCCGGGCTCCAACAACGCTAGTTGCTGTCCGGAAGTGCTGGCTGCACAGAGTCAAACACCTCGCCAATGTGTCAGTGGGGTTCAGCACCGCCAGCTGTTCCCCTGCTGTGTAGCCGGCAACGTGTCCTGCGACCGCCACGCAGGCACAACAGACCCAAAGCTGCCGCCAGTGCAGGCTTCGGCCTACACTCTGCTCCATCTCCTCCTCCTGCTGACCCCGGGCTCTAACACCGCCAGTTGGGGCCCGGTACTGCTAGCTGCACAGAGAAAAACACCAGCCAATGTGTCAGTGGGGTTCAGCACCGCCAGCTGTTCCCCTGCTGTGCAGCCGGCATCGTGTCCTGCAAAAGCCACGCAGACACTTGCTCTTGTACCTTCTGCTCCCCATCCTGGTTCCAGTACTGTCAGCTGGTTCTGGGCAGAGCCTTTGGCTTAGGTGCCTCCCTCTGGGTATCCGAGTTCCACCAACGTCAGGTGGTCCTTGGTAGTGCTTTCAGGCACGGGTACCTCCTGCTTAGTAACCGGGTTCCAGTAACGTCAGCTGGTCCTCGGTAGTTCCATTGGCTCTTGGACCTTCGGCTACCCATCCGGGTTCCAGCACCGTCAGCTGGTTCTCGGCAGTGTCTTTTGCTCTTGTACCTTCTGCTCCCCATCCTGGTTCCAGTACCGTCAGCTGGTTCCGGGCAGAGCCTTTGGCTTAGGTGCCTCCCTCTGGGTATCCGAGTTCCACCAACGTCAGGTGGTCCTTGGTAGTGCTTTCAGGCACGGGTACCTCCTGCTTAGTAACCGGGTTCCAGTAACGTCAGCTGGTCCTCGGTAGTTCCATTGGCTCTTGGACCTTCGGGTAGCCATCCGAGTTCCAGTTCCATCAGCTGGTTCTCGGCATTTTCTCAGCCTTCTTGTACCTTCTGCTACATTTCCAAGTTCAAGAGACTAAACACGATGACCCGGAAGACCACCCCTAAGATGACGACGACACCAGAGACGACAACCACCGTGATGACGACGACCCTGGAGACGATGACCCTGAAGACCACCCCGATGACGACGACCCAGGAGACGACGACCCTGGAGACGACGACGACCTGGAAGACCGAGAAGCAGAAGAACAAGAGGCTGCAGAACAAAGAGCAGAAGAACATTAAGCATAACACTAAATATCAGAGCAAAAAATATTATCTAAATTATAAGCAGAAGAAGACTAAGCAGTGTATGGGGGTGAGTCCGTTCCTCCTCGTGGTGCCCCTGGATAAAGCCTGATGCTGCAGGCCAAACTGAACGCGGACAAATGTAACTCTTTTGTGACAGGCAGAACGGAAGGTGTAATCTTCAAACTTTTATAGATAACAACTACGGGAATGCCTGTCACAAATAAGAATATGATGAAGAAGTAGAAAATGATGAAGATAATAGTAAAATAAAAAGAATATGAACAATGTAACCAAAAAAAATAATAGGTAGAAGATGAAGAAGAAGATGAATAAGGTGAAGAAGTTGATGTCAAAGAAGCTGATGATGAGGATAATGAAGAAGAAAGTGTGGGAGAAGTAAAAAAGAAGGTGAAGGGCGTGGAAGTAGTGAAACATCAATATCTGACAAAATAAAAAAAAAATTAACATAGTCAAAATCTTTCTACCGCCGAACGTCATAAAAAAAACCAAAATCCTGCTATTCTATTACATTGGGCTAAACCTCTGTGCCTTTAATATCTCCGCCACGTCCCCCAATACATCCTACATTATTCTTAGTTGTTTTCCTTCATGTAGAATGAACCTACAAGTTTATAAAGGGTTTATTTTAATTCCGATATTTTCGTCCCATTGACTTGCATTGGGATCGGGTATCGGTATCGGATTAGATCCGATATTTTGACGGTATCGGCCGATACTTTCCGATACCGATACTTTCCGATATCGGAAAGTATCGCTCAACACTACTCATCACTTATACCACACGAGGAACGACGTAAAAAATAAATTTTAACCAATTCTTCACCAGCTGTTGATTTTTTCATTTTGCCTCCCAAAGATTGCAGTAAGACTCGCCGCACATTTATCTTGTGCTCTGCGCTGACCATTTGCACTGAGGTAAATCTCTGAAATATGTGATTCAGACGGAACTTCTGGCTGAAGATTCACAGTGAGTCAGATGGAGGCACTATGGACACTGTCTGACTTGTGATCCAGTGGTGTCCATCTTTTTAGGATTGCATAAAAGTGCCATCGGACACAGTTTTGTGCACCGCTGAACAGAGGCCAGGCGAGTCCAAAGTAACTCTGCTGCCTCATTATAGTGAATGTATCCTTCGGGGGTTTCATCTGAATCACTTCACTCAGAGATTTAGTGCCATGGTTTTTTCGGGATTTCTTTGGCAGTACTTCTAGGGTTAATGCTATTTGGCATCTCTTTGGGTTGGGGAGGGCTATATTTACCTGCCCCTATACTGTGACATTGTCAGTTGTACATCCGATCTCGGCTGAGGAGCTGACCCCGTGAATACCTGTGTGTATTGCTTATTCCTGTTTGCGTGTTTGTGTATGACCCAGTCTGTTTCCCATTTTTGTATTTGTCTCCTGATTCGGTACTTCTCGTGATACTCCTGGTTTTGATCTCTGCTTTGTCCCCTGACTTCCTGCTCGTTAGTCATTCTGGTACCTCGTCTCTCTCTCTCTCTGGATTCTGACCCTGGCTTGTCTGTCACCATGCTATTTGTCTCTCCCCTTGGATACCGCGCTGTCCTCTGGTCTGACCTCGGCTCGCCTGACACTTCTCTCGGCTTCCCCAGCTCCAGTCATTGTCCCTGGGAGTTCAGGACCTAGCCCCTCATCCAACCACTCCCACGGTGAGCACGTGCTGCAGGTCCTGTTCACCTGTAGGCGTGCTCACAACAGCGTTTCAAGTCACAGCATGAGTTCCCGGATTTCCCAGCACGTCACCGGACACTCGTGCAGTCTCAAGGGGTAAGTCTGTTACGATGTCCATCACATTTAGATGGAAACCCCAAGGTAAGTGCTCAGCGTAGAGCACTGGATAAATGTGATCCCAAACGTTATATACAATGTTTCCAATAAAAGCTTCAACTCAATCCACAAAAAAAGCAAGTCCCCACTCAGGAATGTCATCTGTTAATGGAAATATAAGGGGCTTCCACGTTACTGGTAGCACGAAGGCTCTAGAAAAGCAAAATGGCTCCTCACCCGCCAAAAAAAATCATCAGATTCTCAGCTCCTAAATTCGAATGCCCGCTCCCTTCTGAGCCACACAGTGTACCTAAACCACATATTGTGTCCATGTTTGGCATTTCTAAAGTAATGAGAGCCTGCCTACCTTACGGGTGCATGCCTCCAGAAGCACAAACTGGGCAAAACGTACTGGTGACTGCAACATACTGGCCACTACAGCGTACTGGTCACTACAATGTGAAAATGGGAGAAACTCAGGAGTATAAGGATAAGAAATACTTTATTGTTACATATACATAATAGTTACTTAGTGCCAAAAGACAAACATGATAAAAACCAGGATGGTGATAAGAGTGAATAAGGATCACCAGGTGTGCCACATCTATGGGGTCAGCATGCATACAGTGTAAGTAAGAGACCTCTGTTGTAATGGCACATACATACGTTGGCCGGCCTGGCACAAAAATAATGATGAACAAGGTTACTCTTACCGCTGCTGAATCCTAAGATGATGCACACCAGGGTGGATCCCTAGGTACGGGATCCACCCTGGTGTGCATCATCTTAGGATTCAGCAGCGGTAAGAGTAACCTTGTTCATCATTATTTTTGTGCCAGGCCGGCCAACGTATGTATGTGCCATTACAACAGAGGTCTCTTACTTACACTGTATGCATGCTGACCCCATAGATGTGGCACACCTGGTGATCCTTATTCACTCTTATCACCATCCTGGTTTTTATCATGTTTGTCTTTTGGCACTAAGTAACTATTATGTATATGTAACAATAAAGTATTTCTTATCCTTATACTCCTGAGTTTCTCCCATTTTCATATCGCTTTTATGGAGCTAGTTTTCTATGGTGAGGGGTTGCTGGGCACTACTTAGTGTTACCCTATTCCTCTCAGTATCGAGTATGTTGCCTGGTTTTGGTATTATATTTTATGGTCACTACAATGGCAGTTTGCAATTTTCACTTGACTACATTCATTGCTGCTTGTTTCTGGAAAATACCCATGGAGTCAAAATCGTCACTACACCTGTAGATACATTCCTCAAGGGGTACAGTTTCCAAAATGGGTTAACTTGAGGGGGGATTCTGCTCTTCTAGCAATTAGGTGCTCTGCATGTTGGGTCCGCAAACTGCAAATACCACAGCGTTCCTCCCGAGTCTCTCGACATGGAGAGTAGTACTGTACAGCCACATATGGGGTATTCCCACGTTCAATAGAAATTGTGGGACACATTGCCAATTTTACCCACTTCTTGTGTGAAAATGTAAAATCTGGAGCTAAAACGGAATTTTGGTGGTAAAAATGTACTTATTTTTTCTTCACTGCCCAATGGTATAAAATTCTGTGACACACCCGTGGTGTTAATATGATTACTGCACCCCTCGATTAATTCATTGGGAGGTATAGTTGGTAAAATAGGGTCACTTATGGGGGGTTCTGCTTTTCTGGCACCTCATGGGCTCTCCCAGCAAGTCATGGCACCTGCAAACCATAAAGGCTCTCCATGCCTTCTGAGCTTTGCACTGTGCCTGAAAAATATTTCCCAATTAAATGTAGGATATTGGCGCACTCAGGAAAAAAGGACCTCAGTTTGATGTAAAATGTTCCTATTAGCCATTAGAAAAATTAAAAACTTAGGGCTAAAACAACATTTTAGTGGTAAAAATGTAATTTATTCTTTCCTCACCACTCAATGATATAAAATTCTGAGTCACATGCGGTGTCAACATGATCACTGCCAAGATGAATGCATTGGGTAGAGCAGTTTGTAAAATTAGTTCACATGTAGGGGGTTTCTGCTGTTCTGACAGGTCAGGGGCTCTGATAATGTGACATGGCACCCTCAAACCATTCCAGCAAAATTTGAACTCCAATATGGTGCCTCTTCCCTTCTGAGCTTTGCACTGTGCCTCAAAAGTAGTATTCCCTCACATATGGGGTATCAGTGTACTCAGGAGAAATTACACAACAAATTGTATGGTGCAATTTCTCCTGCTACCCTTATGAAAATGCAAAATGTGAGGCCAAAATAACGTTTTTGTGGGGAAAATTTGATTTTTTTATTTTCACGGCTCAAACCTAACCTGCTGTAAAGCACCTTGAGGGGTCTAGTTTCCAAAATGGGGTCACTTATGGGGATTTCCACTGTTTAGGCACACCAGGTGCTCTCCAATTGGGACATGACAAGACCTTCTAAGCACAGTTTCTTTGTGTGTCCTAATACTTAAATGCACAGAATTCAAAGAAGGTGTACTCAGTTTTGTATGACTGTATATTTGACATCCGTATATGTCTGCTGTTTAACTGCCGTAATTACCCCATTGTACGCTAATTATATTGAAGCCTAAATTGGCTGTTTTCCGATTTTTTTTTTTTTTTTTTAGAAGTCAGCAAATCTCTTTGCTGAAGTCTTCTGGGATGTAATCAATGCTCTGGAGGTCGGTTTCCTGCTGGATCACAATACCTTTATAATTGACCTGGGAGTTGGACTATAAGAGCAGGTGTTTCTAGTTATTTGTTGGGGTGATTTGGGAACTTAGTCACATACTATATTGTACACAAACTAGCTTTTTTTTAGTTTGCTCTAATATACAGTATACTGTATATATGTTTTTTTCTGATTGTTTCATATTCAGGCGATCATGATTCTGTATTCATACTATAAATATAATTTATCTAATAATAAATATAATAATAGGGATCGTTTGTACATTTTTTTTAGGCCAAGTGTCTTGCAAAGGTCTAGCTATTTAATGAACATTCACAGCTTGTAGTCTCTTTGATTTGTGATTTTTCAAATCATTTTTTCCACCTTGGTTTTATACATTGGTAATAAACTCAGACAGATAGAATCACAGTTAGATAAGTATGTACTTCTATTTCTTATTAGTATATTGTTAATTTCTTCCGGATTAAAATTAAAATAACCGTCCATTTTGGAGACCTAATGTCTGCAGTAGTACATGGTTTTGGTTGATGCTCTTAAAATTGAAGGTCCAGATAAAGGTCCAGGATACAGATGGACGATAACTTACCGTAATTAAGTGCCCCCTCCATTTTCATGTGGTTTTCTCCCAGCACTCTGGTTTCCTTCCGTACTCCGAAACATACTGATGTACTGAGGCTAATTGTATTTGTGTTTGTGTTCCTGAGGTAGTGAAATTAGATTTATCAGCTTCAAAGGAGGCCGAGACTAATGTGAATGAATATATCTATACAACACCGTGGAATATGTTAGTGCTAAATAAATTAAGAATAATCAATCAATCAATGTCGCTCTATTCTTAACAGAGAATAGACCATCAGGAGATTGGTTTGAGTTAACGACTGCTATGTGGTCAAGTATAAAAAGACAATTTTGCTAAATGAAGTCTCTTTGCAAATATTAATGAATTCCCACTAATGAGTATGCTACAAATTTTTATTTAGACCATAATTTAATTGATTTGGATGTATTATTGACAAAAACATTGTATAACTTTGCCATAAAATAGCTGGAATGGTAACTATCTGGAATAAGTTCCTAAGAAAAGGTCTGTATATCCAATTTAAACAGTGATATATAACTGACAGCCATAATTTAAAGCACCATTCCAGTATTCTTTTATTGCAGCGCTGGAGTAGTGCTACTAATCTTAGTTTCCTTCACTTAGTCTTGCTCTTACCAGTTGTAGTCTTCACCTTCTGTTGGTGCTGCTCCGGTTGGTCTCCAGTAGTTTCTGACTTGCTGGATTGCTCCAGTGTTTGCTGGGCGATCTGGAAGTCACAACACAAAGTCTATGAGACCGTTACCTCTAACTTCCAATCAGTCAGAAGCTGCAGTCACAAGATGGTGGATCGGGACCGGCCAGCTCCCCGGGAAGAGCTAAAGACAGCGGCTCATTAGTATAAGACTAGGATCTGGGAACTTAAATTAGTAACACCACTCTAGCGCTGAAATAAAAAAAATTGCTACAGTAGGGCTTAAAAAAAAGAACATGATATTCCTTATAACGATTTTGATCTTTATTAAATGTCTTGTCACTTCATGGTTATGTCTTCTCTAATATTAGATGCTGTACTTTACAGTTAATAACACTACTGAAACATAGCACCTATGAGGAGGAGCAGCAACCCGAAAGCAACCTTGCCAGTGGCATGACTTGAAACTCCTGAAAACAATATGTAATAGATCTTACCAGACACTGTAAAGTAACACACTGGCGCTATGTTCTGGCCCGAAACTCCAGCCGCAGGCACCTTGCGACCCTGCCAGCCAATAATAAAAATCAAAAAATCAACAAGTGGACACGTCAGTTCATAACAGCGAGGTAGGTGACTGAGATTCATTCGTAGTCACATTTCCTCCTGCTAGCGCGGCACCTATTTGTTGATTTTTTGATGTAATAGATCTTGTCTACCTTATACCGATTTTAACATAGATGTCTTATATTTGCCTCCTTGACATGGGTGTGGCTTAAACCTCTATAGTTTTGCTATTAGACCTGCTGCGATGCTATGTTAGCCCATTGGCACAGCACCACAACCATGTCATGTTTACCTTTCTACTTTTCCCAAGTCATCAGATAATGAACTATTTGGGTTTAGGTTCAACTTATTTGTCATGACATAGTACTAGTTAAGGTACCTTCACATTAAGCGACGCTGCAGCGATAGCGACAACGATGCCGATCGCTGCAGCGTCGCTGTTTGATCGCTGGAGAGCTGTCACACAGACCGCTCTCCAGCGACCAACGATGCCGAGGCCTCCGGGTAACCAGGGTAAACATCGGGTTGCTAAGCGCAGGGCCGCGCTTAGTAACCCGATGTTTACCCTGGTTACCAGCGTAAAATGTAAAAAAAACAAACACTACATACTCACCTTCGTATCCCCCGGCGTCCGCTTCCTGCACTGACTGAGCGCCGGCCCTAACAGCAGAGCGGGGACGTCACCGCTGTGCTGTACTTTCACTTTCACTTTACGGCGTTCAGTCAGTGTGGGAAGCGGACGCCGGGGGATGCGAAGGTGAGTATGTACTGTTTTTTTTTTTTTTACATTTTACACTGGTAACCAGGGTAAACATCGGGTTACTAAGCGCGGCCCTGCGCTTAGTAACCCGATGTTTACCCTGGTTACCAGTGTAAAACATCGCTGGTATCGTTGCTTTTGGTGTCAAACACGACGATACACGCTGGTCTGACGACCAAATAAAGTTCTGAACTTTGTTCAACGACCAGCGATATCACAGCAGGATCCTGATCGCTGCTGCGTGTCAAACTAAAGGATATCGCTATCCAGGACGCTGCAACGTCATGGATCGCTAGCGATATCGTTTAGTGTGAAGGTACCTTTAGGGTACAAGTAACCTTTGCCACTATCTACAGAATTTTGTTAGCCATTTGAAGGTCTTCCAACCACTCGCTTGATATCATAATTACTGACATGTATGCTCAATTAATTTCGAAAACTATTTGTAAGGACTGTTACATTTTTAGTTAATTTGGCATTTTTTATCATATCTGCCCTTTTACAGTTATATGAAAAAGTTTGGGCACCCCTATTAATCTTAAGCTTAATGTTTTATAAAAATTGTTTTTTTTGCAACAGCTATTTCAGTTTCATATATCTAATAACTGTTGGACACAGTAATGTTTCTGCCTTAAAATGAGGTTTATTGTACTTACAGAAAATGTGCAATCTGCATTCAAACAAAATTTGACAGGTGTATAAGTATGGGCACCTCACCAGAAAAGTGACATTAATATTTAGTAGATCCTCCTTTTGCAAAAATACAAAAATAACAGCCTCTAGTCACTTCCTGTAGCTTTTAATGAGTTTCTGGATCCTGGATGAAGGCATTTTTGATCATTCCTCTTTACAAAACAATTCCAGTTCAGTTAAGTTTGATGGTCGCCGAGCATGGACAGCCCTCTTCAAATGATCCCACAGATGTTCAATGATATTCAGGTCTGGGGACTGGGATGGCCATTCCAGAACAGTGTAATTGTTCCTCTGCATGAATGCCTTAGTAGATTTGGAGCGGTGTTTTGGATCATTGTCTTGCTTAAAGATCCATCCCCTGCGTAACTTCAACTTTGTCACTGATTCATGAACATTATTGTCAAGAATCTGCTGATACTGAGAGGAATCCATGCGTCCCTCAACTTTAACAAGATTCCCGGTGCCGGCATTGGCCACACAGCCCCAAAGCATGATGGAACCTCCACCAAATTTTACTGTGGGTAGCAAGTGTTTTTCTTGGAATGCTGTGTTTTTTGGCCACCATGCATAATGCCTTTTTGTATGACTAAACTCAATCTTGCTTTCATCAGTCCACAGGACCTTCTTCCAAAAAGAAATTGTCTTCTCCAAATGTGCTT
The DNA here is from genome assembly GCF_051348905.1 of Ranitomeya variabilis. Taxonomy (NCBI): domain Eukaryota; kingdom Metazoa; phylum Chordata; class Amphibia; order Anura; family Dendrobatidae; genus Ranitomeya; species Ranitomeya variabilis. The sequence goes on from NC_135232.1 coordinate 300,989,436, forward strand.
TTGCATACCTCAGCCGACTCTGTTTGTGGCGTGCTTGCAGAAACGGCTTCTTTCGCATCACTCTCCCATACAGCTTCTGATTGTGCTGATTGTGTGTTGTATAGTTGACTGATGCACAGTGACACCATCTGCAGCAAGTTGATGCTGCAGCTCTCTGGAGGTGATCTGAGGATTGTCCTTGACTGATCTCACCATTCTTCTTCTCTGCCTTTCTGATGTTTTTCTTGGCCTGCCACTTCTGGCCTTAACAAGAACTGTACCTGTGTTCTTCCATTTCCTTACTATGTTCCTCACAGTGGAAATTGACAGGTTAAATCTCTGAGACAGCTTTTTGTATCCTTCCCCTGAACAACTATGTTCAATAATCTCTGTTTTCAGATCATTTGACAGTTGTTTTGAGGAGCCCATTGGGCCACTCTTCAGAGGAGATTCAAACAGGAGAACAACTTGCAAGTGGCCACTTTAAGTAGCTTTTCTCATGATTGCATACACCTGGCTATGAAGTTCAAAGCTCAATGAGGTTACAAAACCAAAAAAAGTGCTTTAGTAAGTCAGTAAAAAGTAGGTAGGAGTATTTAAAACAAGAAAATGATAAGGGTGCCCATACTTATGCACCTGTCAAATTTTGTTTGAATGCAGATTGCACATTTATAATTTTTTTTTTTAAATTTGTTTATTTATTAATCACAAATAAAATACAGTATACATATTCGTCTTTGTTATTGGCTTGCATGGTTACATTTGCAAGAAACAAAAAAGACAGAGCATACATACACTAATCATTTACATATAAAAAACATATGTGAAATTATGGAACTGTCAGTACGTAAAGTTCCTAAACTACAACTAAACTAAGCCTCTAGAACGACTACTACGCCGCCATTTAACAGTAACATTATGCTCTCCATTGCGCAGTGTCTGCAGAACAAGAGATCAATAAACTATATCTTTATCAATTGGTTAAGTCACAGAGTGAGATGGGAGGTATTCCATCTATCCCAGATTTTATAAAATTTGCCCGGGCAACCCCTATTCTGATAAAGTGTACGCTCATATGGGACAATCGTATTCACCAACTCGATCCAGGACCCAAGGGAGGGGGGTGAGTTTCCCATCCACCGCAACGCCAACATCTTCCGTGCTAGAAATAGCGTTTCTCGTAGAAAAATCCCAACATAATGTTCCCAAGCCTCCTCGTCCCACACTCCGAACAGACAAACCAAGGGTTCAAGAGGAACCGGGATTGACAGCAGAGAAGTCAATAACGATGTTACCTGCCTCCAATATTGAAAAATAATGGGGCACTGCCATATCATATGTATGAAATCGGCGTCTGGCGAATGGCAACGCAAACATTCCGATGTCGAATATCGACCCATCCGAAAAAGTCTCATTGGAGTCAAATATGACTGATGAATTATGTACAACTGGGTCATCTTATTATTAATTGACGGGGATACTTTAAGGGGGAGTCTAGAATTTCTTCTCATTCTTCGTTTTGCATATCAGGGATAAGTCCCTCCAACTTGCCTTTAACCAAATCTATAACGGAGTTCGTTCCCATCGATAACAGATATGTGTACAGAGATGAAATAAGACCCTGAGGTCCCTGTGATTTAAGAATACCTATCGGGGCAAAGATGAAATGTTGCGGTTAGCTCCCACATTTCTAATATATGACTGAATGGCTGATCTGAGTTGCAGGTAATGAAAAAATTGAGATCTTGGAAAAGCATATCTAGCTTGCAGCTGTTCAAAAGACATAAAGACCCCCTGATCATATAAATCTCCCACCGAGAGAACCCCGTAGGAAACCCAAAAACCTGCAGATGGGTGATCCACCAACATTGGGAAATAACCATTATCCCATAAAGGCATTTCGGCAATGATATCCCCAAACCCAATAATTTTTTTAATTTGTCTCCAAGTTGATCGTGCCAATCGGAGCATGGGTAACAAGCGGGGAGCGTTTACTTTTTCTAATTCCAGAAGACCCAATGGACATTTAGCACCAGCAGAACCAACCAGGTGACTTTCAGAGTTAAGGAGACAGTTATGAGGCATCCATTTACATATTTCCCTAGCCTGTCCTGCCAGATAGTATAAAAAAAATCCGGTAATGCCGCTCCTCCCCCCTGCTTAGACCTCTGCAAAGTAGTCAATTTAAGTTTAGGCCTGCTCTTCCCCATATGAATGAAGCAACTTGAGAGTTTAAGTTGGTGAAAAAGAATTTTTTTGAAGACAATAATTGAATTTAGGGAGCAATATCATTTTAATGAGGTTAATGTGGCCTGCTACAGATAATGGAAGCTTACTCCTAGATGTAAATTTCGATTTAGCGTAGTACAGCAGAGGGAAAATATTGAGTTGTAAGTCCGACCTACTATGTTGGGACATATACAGTGGGGCAAAAAAGTATTTAGTCAGTCAGCAATAGTGCAAGTTCCACCACTTAAAAAGATGAGAGGCGTCTGTAATTTACATCATAGGTAGACCTCAACTATGGGAGACAAACTGAGAAAAAAAAATCCAGAAAATCACATTGTCTGTTTTTTTATCATTTTATTTGCATATTATGGTGGAAAATAAGTATTTGGTCAGAAACAAACAATCAAGATTTCTGGCTCTTACAGACCTGTAACTTCTTCTTTAAGAGTCTCCTCTTTCCTCCACTCATTACCTGTAGTAATGGCACCTGTTTAAACTTGTTATCAGTATAAAAAGACACCTGTGCACACCCTCAAACAGTCTGACTCCAAACTCCACTATGGTGAAGACCAAAGAGCTGTCAAAGGACACCAGAAACAAAATTGTAGCCCTGCACCAGGCTGGGAAGACTGAATCTGCAATAGCCAACCAGTTTGGAGTGAAGAAATCAACAGTGGGAGCAATAATTAGAAAATGGAAGACATACAAGACCACTGATAATCTCCCTCGATCTGGGGCTCCACGCAAAATCCCACCCCGTGGGGTCAGAATGATCACAATAACGGTGAGCAAAAATCCCAGAACCACGCGGGGGGACCTAGTGAATGAACTGCAGAGAGCTGGGACCAAGGTCTGTAACAAGGCCTACCATAAGTAACACACTACGCCACCATGGACTCAGATCCTGCAGTGCCAGACGTGTCCCACTGCTTAAGCCAGTACATGTCCGGGCCCGTCTGAAGTTTGCTAGAGAGCATTTGGATGATCCAGAGGAGTTTTGGGAGAATGTCCTATGGTCTGATGAAACCAAACTGGAACTGTTTGGTAGAAACACAACTTGTCGTGTTTGGAGGAAAAAGAATACTGAGTTGCATCCATCAAACACCATACCTACTGTAAAGCATGGTGGTGGAAACATCATGCTTTGGGGCTGTTTCTCTGCAAAGGGGCCAGGACGACTGATCCGGGTACATGAAAGAATGAATGGGGCCATGTATCGTGAGATTTTGAGTGCAAACCTCCTTCCATCAGCAAGGGCATTGAAGATGAAACGTGGCTGGGTCTTTCAACATGACAATGATCCAAAGCACACCGCCAGGGCAACGAAGGAGTGGCTTCGTAAGAAGCATTTCAAGGTCCTGGAGTGGCCTAGCCAGTCTCCAGATCTCAACCCTATAGAAAACCTTTGGAGGGAGTTGAAAGTCCGTGTTGCCAAGCGAAAAGCCAAAAACATCACTGCTCTAGAGGAGATCTGCATGGAAGAATGGGCCAACATACCAACAACAGTGTGTGGCAACCTTGTGAAGACTTACAGAAAACGTTTGACCTCTGTCATTGCCAACAAAGGATATATTACAAAGTATTGAGATGAAATTTTGTTTCTGACCAAATACTTATTTTCCACCATAATATGCAAATAAAATGATAAAAAAACAGACAATGTGATTTTCTGGATTTTTTTTTCTCAGTTTGTCTCCCATAGTTGAGGTCTACCTATGATGTAAATTACAGACGCCTCTCATCTTTTTAAGTGGTGGAACTTGCACTATTGCTGACTGACTAAATACTTTTTTGCCCCACTGTATATACCCAAATACTAAAAGTCAGATACTATGGGTAACGAGGAAAGAGTATTAAGATTAGATGCTGGGGACTGAGAGAAAGGTAATAGGGCAGATTTATCCCAGTTAATATATAGGCCTGAAAACCCACTAAATTTATCTATGGTAGCAATCACCCTCGGCAACGTCTCTTCTGTTTTATCCATGAATACTATCATGTCATCAGCGTACAAACCAATGGTATCAATGCGGTCCGCTATTTTGATACCATCATTACCAGGGGAAGATCGTAGACGTATAGCTAATGCCTCTATTGCTAGAGCAAATAGGGCTGGGGAAAGGGGGCACCCTTGACGGGTTCCCCTATATAGTTAAAATGGTTCAGAAATGGAACCGTTTACAATTATACGGGCCTTAGGTTTCATGTACAATACACTAACCCATTTCAAAAATGTATCCCCAAAGCCATATTTCTGCAGGCAAGCAGACAAAAAGGGTCATTCAAGAGAGTCAAACGCCTTAGCTGCGTCCAGCGATGCCAGCGCCCAGTTATTATCTGGCAACAAAGAACTATATTGGATTATCGATTGAACCCGTCTGATATTTATAGAAGTACTCTTACCAGGCATAAAGCCAGTTTGATCTGGATGTATAATATCTAATATAATGGAGTTCAACCTAGTGGCTAATATTTTAGTAAAAATCTTATAGTCTATGTTTACTAACGATATGGGACGATAGGACCTGCATTCCAAAGGATCTTTCCCCTCCTTTCTGAGTACAATAATATGTGCCTCATAAAAAGTATCAGGCAGACATCCTCCTCCCCCTATCTCTGTGAATACTTTCAATAAAAGTGGAGCTAGTGTTTCCCGGTATTTCCTATATAGTTCAACTGGAAAGCCATCTGGCCCAGGGGCCTTCCCAGAGGCCATATCCGTTATAGCTTGCTCCACTTCTTCTAAGGTGAATTCAGCGTCCATAAAGGCCTGTTGAGTGGAATTCAGTGTAGAAAATTTTATATCCGATAAATATCCTAAACAATCTGAAACACTGAAACCACTCTTAGATTCATATAACCCTTTATAATAATTATAAAAACACCAAAGTATTTCCTCAGTGGTGGAGTTCAATGAGCCGTCTGGTGAACGAATTTGTATTATTATATTAGACGTATTATGTTGACGTACCAGGAAAGCCAAAAATTTCCCTGCTTGATTCTCCACTTCAAAGTACGATTGCCGCATAAAAAACAGCTTGCGTTTAGATTTAGTGTCTAGGTGCTGGGTGTATAATCTTTGCAGAGTTAACCACTCAACCCTATTATTATTAGTTTGGTTAGCTGTATATGCGGCCTCAGCATCTTTCAAACGTTGCTCAATCTCATCGTCTTCCCTTGATGTCACCCTTTTAACATAAGAGATCGTAGAGGACAAACAGCCCCTTAGATATGCCTTAAGGGCGTCCCAAAATAAATTTACATTTTGAGGTTCTGGGTGAGACCGAATATAAAAATTCAATTGGTCAACTGTCCTGTCATCTGAGTCTATTAGTTTAAGCCAAAAGGGATTCAACTTCCATATTCTACCATTATTTAGTTTCCCAAATGTAAGTGTAAGTATAATCGGACTGTGGTCTGAGATTCCTTTATTACCATGCTCTATACTATCTACCCACTGCACCAAGCTGCTGGATCCAAAAATATAGTCTATACGGGATAGGGAGCTTTTAGTAGATGAGTGGCAGGAATATCCTTTTTCCCCAGGGTGACGTATCCTCCACAGATCCATCCAGCCACTATTTTCTATGAACAGTGCCAGCTGGGTCGGGGCCAAAGAAGGAGACGAAGATAGAGGTTCCTCAGATGACCCATCTCCCAGTCTCAACCTATCAAGACCACTGTCCATGACTAGGTTAAAATCACCCATACAGATAACATGTGCGTCCGGGTAATTCAAAGCAAAACTCATTGCCATCTTAAGTACTGAAACATTAGCCGGAGGGGGGTTATAGATGCACAATATAACATATTCACGGGAATTAATTAATGCATGAACAAAAACAAAACGGCCCTCCATGTCCCGCCGAGTCGTCCGGGCTTCCCATCGAACATCTCTGTGTATTAGCATTGATACCCCTCTCGAGTAGCTAGTATGAAATGCGTGAACATGCCACTGTACCCAGGGTTTCTGTACACTTCTGGCCATATCCCTAGTCAGATATGTCTCTATCAGGGCCACAATATGAGGATGATATCGTCTGATCTGGGAGAACACCTTAATTTTCTTCTGGGATGATTTAATACCCCGTATGTTCCAGGTCATACATATCAACTCAGACCCCATATTCACTCATGGTATGCATTGATGGTTAAGAAAAGTCTACAGATTACGCATAGATAATGATAATAATTTTGGAGGCAGCTTTTACCCAAATACCCACTAGGGCTAGTTAAACTTAACAAGAAAAAAAACCCCAACAAGAACTGAACAATCCAGGAGCATAGTTTAGCACTCCCATCATCAAATAAACCTAGGGATACCCCCGCTGACTCCAGCGTCCGGTATTGTTGGTGTATTGAAAGCTCGCAGAGAGAGCTCCATTTCCGAAATTTGAGAGATATTAGTTGGTCGTAAACTTATCAGGGTTCCATTGCATTAGACTTCCCATGGGATTGCAGACAGTCCGCTGCCTCTGATGGGTCAGTGAAGAATAAGGAGGAACCGTTGCAGACGACCCCGAGACGTGCTGGGTAGATCATGGAGTAGATAATATTCTTGTCTCTGAGTTGCTTCTTAACGTCCATAAATCTTGCCCGCTGTTTCTGAAGCTCAACGGAGAATTCCGGGAAAATCGAGATTGTAGCGTTGTTGAGCTTGATGGGACTCTTTTGTCGTGCCAGTCGTAGGATAGCATCTCTGTCTTTACAATTAAGGATGCGTGCCAGGAAAGGTCTGGGTGGGGCTCCAGGAGGGAGAGATTTTGTAGGGACTCTATGGGCTCTTTCCACCGAGAACATTGGAGAAAATGTGTCTCCCAAAGAGGATCTGAGCCTATCCTCCAGGAATTTTTCAGGCTGCTGGCCTTCTGAGCGCTCCGGAAGTCCAATGATGCGAATATTGTTTCGGTGCAGTCTATTCTCCAAATCGTCAGCATTTTGTTTCCAGGCATTTGTAGAACCAGCAACTTTCGCCAATTTTGCCTCCATAGGTTTAAGAGTGTCCTCCACCTGAGACACCCTTGTCTCCACTTCCATTATACGTCCCTTCATAGTCTGCATGTCTTGCCTCAGACGCCCCACCTCAGTGTGTACATCCTCTATTTTTTTTCAGAAAGGGACATTCTGGTTAGGGATATAGCTTGCATTAATTGTTCAGATGCTTGCTTAAGAGTCAAATCATCTTGCTCGCTCTCGTCGATACTATCAGAAAGACGGTTTTTCCCCCGCTGAGCTTGTGAGGAATTATTTATAAGAGATCTTGCACCATCTGGGGTGTCACTCCTAGCGAATTCTTTTAGCCTGTCAGCTGCAGCCGTATTCTTTGGACGGTGCATGATTAGTAATTATGTGGCACAGCAAGGTGATTTAAGTCAGGTCTGTAAATGTGTCATACGGCCACACCAAGGCTGTTGTATATGATGTATATCACAGCTGGGCACCTCTATAATCAGGAGGTACACTTATATATAATCAGGAGGTGCAGGCTGGAAATATGGTGGGGATCCCTGTTACAGGGAAAATTCTCAGCAGCAGCGACAGCAGAGAGGGGGCCCAATAGATCTCCAGTCAGAAGTGTAGCCGGCTGAGTTATAGTTAATAGGGGAGCCTGGGGCTCAATCTTTCAGAGCACTCACCACGTCTCCCCGAATTTGTGCAGAGTAAACACTCACCTCCCAGCCGCACTGTGGTGATAATGAGCCGTGCCGCGTCTCCTACTGCAGGAGCGCGCGCTTCAGTAATGGCCGCCGCCCACACAGCCGCCGCCGCCGATGCAGGTCTTTCCTCCTCTCCATCGGGCCTGGGTCCTGCAGCTCTCACCCACAGGCGCCAGGTACCTTCCGGGGACCAGGGGGGGTTCCGGCCACAGCTACAGACAGCACCGCGCTGTCTGCCAATGGAGCGTCCTCCTGGAAAATGGCCGCCGCCACACGTGGAGCTCACCGCTCCGCTATGTTTCCTTCCTCTCCGGCTCCCTCCAGTCACCGCTGTGGTCCTCTCCAGGGGCCGGTAGCCTCCAGGTCTCCAGGGGCCCCAGCAGCAGCAAATTGTGCACTTAGAAGGGGGTCTTATATGCAGGATAGTTGCAGGATTCTAGGAGCTCTCCTAGTATGCGTCCTTTCTCTCTCACTCCATAGCCACGCCCCAGATTGCACATTTTCTGTTAGTACAATAAACCTCATTTCAAGGCAGAAACATTACTGTGTCCAACAGTTATTAGATATATGAAACTGAAATAGCTGTTGCAAAAAAAAAACAATTTTTATAAAACATTAAGCTTAAGATTAATAGGGGTGCCCAAACTTTTTCATATAACTGTAGCTAAAGTCTCTTTTCTGACCAGCTATGTCATAATGGCCTTTGGCTTTTCTTTCAGAACCACATAACAGTAAATGCCAGACATTATTTCAATGCTCATTTAACGTTAAAATAATACAATTTCATTTAGGCTTCCTTTACATAGGCTATTGAGCTTGCTGTCTTTTGGTGAGTAATCAGTCTTAATTTCTCACCATCTAGAAATAGAAACATGAAGTCTATCCAATATCCTTTTCGATATTTCACATGAGCTCCAGGCTTAGATATGTAGTTGTAATACCATTTTCCTTTTGTATCTGTCAAAATGTATACCATGTGTTAAGGACTGGGTGGTGGAACCACTGTGCTATGATCCAAGAAGAGCCTGGAGGGGCATGACTTGGTGCCCTACCAAATCCAAACTCGGATGCGAAGCTGCTGATGTTACAGTGATCTGAGGAGAGATGAGGAAGGTGAGCCCAGGTACTACACCAGGGCTGACTTCAGGTGAATGGCAGCTGACCCCAAGGGACAGAAGGCAGGAACGGCCAGGAATGGTAGACTTGGCAAGTACTGGCTAGCACAGCTGATAAACAGGCAGGCATGGGGGCACAGCTGAAAGACAGACAGGCAAGGCTAATAGACAGGCAGGCACAGCTGATAGAAAGGCAGGCAGCCAAGAATGATTAATAGACAGGCAAGTGGGCATGACTGATACACGAGCAGGCAGATGCTGGCAGGCATGGCTGATATACAGGCAGGCAGGTGCTGGCAGGCACAGCTGATATACAGACAGACAGGTGCTTTTGAAGAAGTGACTGTTACATAAGTAGGCATGGCAGGTGTGATATACAGGGCAGGTATGCTGGGATACGAGCATTGATGAGACCTGAGTACTAGCAATCATGTAAGACTAAACTAACACATTGCTCAGGCTCCTCCTATCAAGTGGAGGAGCCTTAAATAATAAGTGTCTCCTAGCTATTGGCTGGGGACACTTTAGGACAGTGCACGCTGGCCCTTTAAGAGGGTGGGAATGCATGCGCTCCCTAATAAGTGCCTGGAGATCTGCGAGCAGTGTGCAGATCCAGGGCAGTTTCAGCAGGAGATGCAGAAGGGAGTGCGGGGCTGCGGAGGTTAGTGAGTCTGCATCTTTGCCGGGGGAGGGAGGCATAGTGCAGAGACACTGGTGTTACACCATGTCCATGTACTGTACATTGTGAAATGGACTTCTCATTTATAAATTACTGTCATAAATCCAATTCTTCTGCACTCTCTTACAGGAGTAAGCCTTTATTCAGAAATGTGTTAATGACATAATTTTGTTGCATTTATAAATATACAGTATAAGTATTACAGGTTATTCGGCATTTGTTAGTGCTGCCTTTCTCATAGACCTCATATCTCTCGTTTTTAACCCCTTAATGACCGCCAATACATCTGTTTACTGACCTGAGCTATAAGAGAATAGTATCCCCATGCAGGTGACAATCCAGCAGCTCTCGGCTGTACACAGGGCTGCCATCAGGGCATTACTGCCCTTACTGCTGCATGGGGCCCGGTGAGCTGCAGTACAGAGGGGTGCCCACAGGTCTGGGGCTCCACTGTTGTGCTTCTGCTCACAGGGCCCCATCGTGCACTAAAGTGCTGTGCACTGGAGCATTTTTGGAGCTGTACATGGTCATCTAACCTTGATGGCTGTGCAGCTCCCGCTCCCTCTGTGTTCTCTGTACTTCTTATCAGGTGACTGTGAAGATGAAGTGAGGGGGTAAGAGGAACTGCACGTGATAAAGTGGGGGGAGTGGGGCTGCACATGATGATGTAGAGGGGTATCACGGACTGCACATGATGAGGTGGAGGTAAGGAGGACTGCACATGATGAAGTAGGGGATAAGGGGACTGCACATGATGTAGTGGGCTTGAGGGTAACTGCACATGATGAAGTGGGATGGAAGGGGGACTGCACATGATGAAGTGGGGGAGTGAGGCTGCACATGATGAAGTGGGGGAGTGCGGCTTCACATGATGAAGGGGGGAGTGGAGCTGCACATGATGAAGTGGGTAGAATGGGGCTGCACATGATGAAGTGGGTGGAGTGGGGCTGCCTTTGATGAAGTGGGGGTAAGGGGGACTGCACATGATGAAGTGGGAGGAAGGGGACTGCACATGATGAAGTGGAGGGTACTGCACATGATGAAGTGGTGGGGTAAAGGGGACTTGACATGATGTAAGAGGGAGGGTAAGGGGGACTGCACATGATGAAGTGGGAGGTAAGGGGACTGCACATGATGATGTGAGGGTGGAAGGGGACTGCACATGACGAAGTGGAGGAGTAAGGGGAACTGCAAATGATGAAGTGGCGGGTTATGGGGGTCTGCAAATGATGATGTGGGAGTGGAAGGGGATGGCACATGATGAAGTGGAGGAGTAAGGGGAACAGCACATGATGAAGTGGCGGGTTAAGGGGGACTGCACATGATGAAGTGGGGGGTAAAGGTGACTGCACAAGATGAAGTGGGGGGTAAGGGTGACTGCACACAATGAAGTGGGGGAAGGGGAATGCACATGATGAAGTGGGGGTAAGGTGGATTGCACATGATGAAGTGGGGGTAAGGGTGACTACACATGATGAAGTAGGGGGAAGGTGACTGCACATGATGAAGTCTGGGGGAAGGGTTCAGCACATGATGAAGTGGGGGGAGGGGACTGCACATGATGAAATGAGAGGGGCATAGGGGGCTGCAAATGATGAAGTAAGGGGTCTGCAGTTGAAGTGAGAGGGTGATAGGGGACAGTAATCTATGAAGTAAGGGGGACTGCAGATAGGACCCTCAAAGTCACTTAAAACCTGGATAGGTCCCTAAAAAAATTTTTTGGGGTACATTTCCTCGAAAAAATTAAATATTACTGAAACATTTTTTAAACCTCCTAAAATGCTAACAGTATAAAATAGCATTTTACAAATGGTGCTGATTTAAAGCAGACATATGGGAAATGTTATTTATTAATGTTTTTCTGTGGTATGACTCTGGATTAAAGGGATACTCATTAAAAGTTTGAAAATTGCACTTTGTTTTACATTTTTGTCATATTTTTTATATTTTTTTTTATAAATAAGCACAAAACATATCAACCTAAATTTATGATTATCTTTAATTACAATGTGCCACAAAAAATAATCTCAAAATCACTGGGATTTGTTGAAGCATTCCAGAGTTATTACCACATAAAGTGACATTGGTAAGATTTTAAAAAATTCTCGGTCACTAAGGGGTTAAAATGAAGGCTAATTGAAGGGTTAAGGTACCTTCACACGAAGCGACGCTGCAGTGATAGCGACAACGATGCCGATCGCTGCAGCGTCGCTGTTTGGTTGCTGGAGAGCTGTCACACAGACCGCTCTCCAGCGACCAACGATGCCGAGGTCCCCGGGTAACCAGGGTAAACATCGGGTTGCTAAGCGCAGGGCCGCGCTTAGTAACCCGATGTTTACCCTGGTTACCAGCGTAAAAGTAAAAAAAACAAACAGTACATACTCACCTGCGTGTCCCCCAGCGTCTGCTTCCTGACACTGACTGAGCGACGGCCCTAACAGCACAGCGGTGACGTCACCGCTGTGCTTTCACTTTCACTTTAGGGCCGGCGCTCAGTCAGTGTCAGGAAGCAGACGCTGGGGGACGCGCAGGTGAGTATGTACTGTTTGTTTTTTTTACTTTTACGCTGGTAACCAGGGTAAACATCGGGTTACTAAGCGCGGCCCTGCGCTTGGTAACCCGATGTTTACCCTGGTTACCAGTGTAAAACATCGCTGGTATCGTTGCTTTTGCTTTCAAACACAACGATACACGGCGATCGGACGACCAAATAAAGTTCTGGACTTTATTCAGCGACCAGCGACATCACAGCAGGATCCTGATCGCTGCTGCGTGTCAAACTAAACGATATCGCTAGCGAGGACGCTGCAACGTCACGGATCGCTAGCGATATCGTTACAAAGTCGTTTCGTGTGAAGGTACCTTAAGACTAGATTTCTAATCCTTTCACTGAACAAGACCAGATATGGGAAAGCTGTTTTTCTATTGGAGATCATGGACAGGTCTGTTCAAATGATCCTCAATCAGTAGCCATTTTATTGACAGGAGTGTTGTGTAGTCTTTGAGGAAAGCTATAAGAGAACCTGTAAATATGATATATTACTAAACAGTACAAAATCAAGTCCCGAACAACTTTGTTAAAGAGTAACTAAACTAAAGGCCCCGTCTCACACAGCGACGCTGCAGCGATACAGACAACGATGCTGATCGCTGCAGCGTCGCTGTGTGGTCGCTGTGTGGTCGCTGGGGAGCTGTCACACAGACAGCTCTCTCCAGCGACCAACGATCAGGGGAATGACTTCGGCATCGTTGAAACTGTCTTCAACGATGCCGAAGTCCCCCTGCAGCACCCGGGTAACCAGGGTAAACATCGGGTTACTAAGCGCAGGGCCGCGCTTAGTAACCCGATGTTTACCCTGGTTACCAGCGTAAATGTAAAAAAAAACAAACACTACATACTCACCATCTGTTGCCCGTCAGGTCCCTTGGCGTCTGCTTCCTGCTCTGACTGAGCCGCCGTATAGTGAGAGCAGAGCGCAGCGGTGACGTCACTGCTGCGCTCTCACTTTACGGCGGCTCAGTCAGAGCAGGAAGCAGACGCCAAGGGACCTGACGGACATCAGATGGTGAGTATGTACTGTTTGGTTTTTTTTACATTTACGCTGGTAACCAGGGTAAACATCGGGTTACTAAGCGCGGCCCTGCGCTTAGTAACCCGATGTTTACCCTGGTTACCAGTGAAGACATCGCTGGATCGGTGTCACACACACCGATTCAGTGATGTCAGCGGGACCTCAACGACCAAAAAAAGGTCCAGGCCATTCTGACACGACCAGCGATCTCGCAGCAGGGGCCTGATCGCTGGTACGTGTCACACATAGCGAGATCGCTACTGAGGTCGCTGTTGCGTCACAAAACTTGTGACCCAGCAGCGATCTCGCTAGCGATCTCGCTATGTGAGACGGGGCCTTAAACTGACTAGCTGCATTGATACCAGAATGTATTCATTTGGAGTACAGCTACTGATAGTGGGTCAATGACACTCTCATCAAACTGACCAGTGTAAAAGTGGGAAAGAACACTTTGCAAACAATGGGGTCAGTTCCTCCATCACTTTCCATCTAGTGTTTTGGCTTACACACTGGATAGAAGCGATAACACAGCATCGGACATACAGTATCTTTAGAAAGCCTAACAAAAAAACACCACAGTAGAGAAATATACTGTATAGGAATGCTATTTATATCTAGGGCACATTTTGCAGTTATGGCCAACTTTCAGGGTATGTGCACACGCTGCGGATTTTGCTGCGGATCCGCAGCAGTTTTCCCAAAGTTTACAGTACCATGTAAATCTATGGGGAAAAAAAACCGCTGTGCACATGCTGCGGAAAAATCCGCTCGGAAACGCAGCGGATTATTTTCCGCAGCATGTCAATTCTTTCTGCAGATTCCGCAGCGGTTTTCAACATGCACCAATAGGAAAGTGCAGTTGAAAACCCGCAGAGGAATCCGCAGAAGAAACCGCAATAAAATCCGCAGTGAAAACCGCAGTGGTTTTGCACTGAGGATTTTCCAAATGCAGCAGAATCCGCAACGTGTGCACATACCCTAAGAGGGTTGCCCAGTCTAAAATGAAAAGTCTGCAGTCACTCTGTGCAACTGCAGATTTTTGAATCCTCCAATGTGTTTAGCGAGGATTCGCCATTCTCTGCCCCAGGAACGGCGATCAGATATGAGATAAGCATGCTTCCGGGCAGAACCCATTTAGTGGGTGCATTCTCACTCAATATAAGCATATGGAGTGAGGCCTCACCCACTAGACGAGTTCTGCCTAGGAGTATGCATGTCACATAACTGACCGCTGGTTCATGAAAGAGAGAACAGCAAATTCTCACAGCACAAAGTGCATGTGCTGGGAAGATTCAAAAGTCTTCAATCTCATAAAGTGAGAAGTAGTACAAGGGAAAAATGTTTGGCTACGGGTTTTATGTATAGTACTAAGGCTGCTTTCACACATCAAGTTTTTCGCCGCATGCCGGTTCCGGTGTCGCGCCGCAGTGTCGGATCCGGCTTATTTTGTAAAAACCGGATTAGATGGATCCGTTATTTTGCCGGATCAGGTGTCCAGATCCGGCGAGAAACCAGATCCGTCTCATCCGGTTGTCATCCGTTTCGTCCGGTTTTCCATCCGGTTTTTGACGGATCCGGTTTCTAAAAATGCCCCCTGAAAGGCTAAAAATGTGATTGGCCCGCTGAAAACTATATATGTTCCTACAACCCATCTGTGACAGGTTTGAGAGGAGCAAGAAACAGAGCAAGATGGACGGCATTATTGCGAAGATTCTGCAGAACAACGTGGATTTCATCGTGGAGGCGAATCGATTGAATGCAATTGTTCTTGAGACGGAGTGAGAGAGACAGCGCGTCATGCGTCTGCGCCGACGCCGTTTATGGATCCACCCCATCACGGCACAGAGAATGATGCGGGGAATCTTTTCTACTTTATACATGGAGCTACGAGGAGACCCTGACAAGTTTTTCAGCTACATTTATATGAAAAAGTTTTGGCATCCCTATTAATCTTAAGCTTAATGTTTTATAAAAATGAAATAGTGTGAAATACCGCGCTACAAGTGTCCAAGACCAAACCTAGAACAAATCCATAGTTTTTTATAAAACCATAACAAACCTTCCCATCCACGAAGGTTGCAAACACCACCTACTGCACAGTGTTAATTATACAAGCCCGCTTAATACTTATCATATACAGTATAAAGTGAGGGAAAAGGAAAAACACTAACCTTCCTATGTTTTCCACCCACTAATATTGCAACTTGCTATACCATACGATGATACTACAACAGTTGACAGTGCCTATTGGTCATAGATTCGCTTACCTGCCCAATGTGTGGAGGTGTGTGTCGAGTACCAAGCAGCTAATCTCCTTTCAGTGAACCGAGGTGCGAGACCCACATACGGCGGTGCTCACTGTGGCTGAGGACAACAATCGTTCAATTACAAGGGTGAGCGCGCGTGTACCGGCGTCAGTAGTAGCGGGTACTGCTGGCAGGGACTAGTGGAGCTACGTGCAGCGCCAGAGCCGTCCCGGCCGGAGGCGTCCCTGGATGCACGAGGAAAGATGGCCGACGCCAAGGCTCCATAGGCCAGTGACGTCACACGCTGCTTGTCAGCGTCGGCCATCTTTCCTCATGCATCCAGGGACGCCTCCGGCCGGGACGGCTCTGGCACTGCACGTAGCTCCACTAGTCCCCGCCATCAGTACCTGCTACTACTGACGCCGGTACACGCGCACTCACCCTTGTAATTGAACGAGGGTTGTCCTCAGCCACAGTGAGCACCGCCGTATGTGGGTCTCGCACCTCGGTTCTCTGAAAGGAGATTAGCTGCTTGATACTCGACACACACCTCCACACATTGGGCAGGTAAGCGAATCTATGACCAATAGGCACTGTCAACTGTTGTAGTATCATCGTATGGTATAGCAAGTTGCAATATTAGTGGGTGGAAAACATAGGAAGGTTAGTGTTTTTCCTTTTCCCTCACTTTATATATGATAAGTATTAAGCGGGCTTGTATAATTAACACTGTGCAGTAGGTGGTGTTTGCAACCTTCGTGGACGGGAAGGTTTGTTATGGTTTTATAAAAAACTATGGATTTGTTCTAGGTTTGGTCTTGGACACTTGTAGCGTGGTATTTCACACTATTTAATTGTTCTTTGTTCTATTGACAGATTGGGCACAGTATCTGTCTGATATACCGGCAGCACTTGTGTGGTTTTTACTTCTAGTTATAGTGCCAGTGTATTTTATTAAGTTTTATAAAAATTGTTTTTTTTGCAACAGCTATTTCAGTTTCATATATCTAATAACTGTTGGACACAGTAATGTTTTTGCCTTGAAATGAGGTTTATTGTACTAACAGAAAATGTGCAATCTGCATTCAAACAAAATTTCACAGGTGCATAAGTATGGGCACCTCACCAGAAAAGTGACATTAATATTTAGTAGATCCTCCTTTTACAAAAATAACAGCCTCTAGTCACTTCCTGTAGCTTTTAATGAGTTCCTGGATCCTGGATGAAGGTATTTTTGACCATTCCTCTTTTCAAAACAATTCCAGTTCAGTTAAGTTTGATGGTCGCCGAGCATGGACAGCCCTCTTCAAATGATCCCACAGATGTTCAATGATATTCAGGTCTGGGGACTGGGATGGCCATTCCAGAACAGTGTAATTGTTCCTCAGCATGAATGCCTGAGTAGATTTGGAGTGGTGTTTTGGATCATTGTCTTGCTGAAAGATCCATCTCCTGCATAACTTCAACTTTGTCACTGATTCATGAACATTATTGTCAAGAATCTGCTGATACTGTGAGGAATCCATGCGTCCCTCAACCTTAACAAGATTCCCGGTGCCGGCATTGGCCACACAGCCCCAAAACATGATGGAACCTCCACCAAATTTTACTGTGGGTAGCAAGTGTTTTTCTTGGAATGCTGTGTTTTTTGTCCGCCATGCATAATGCCTTTTTGTATGACCAAACAACTCAATCTTGGTTTCATCAGTCCACAGGACCTTCTTCCAAAAAGAAATTGTCTTCTCCAAATCTGCTTTTGCATACCTCAGCCGACTCTGTTTGTGGCGTGCTTGCAGAAACGGCTTCTTTTGCATCACTCTCCCGTACAGCTTCTCCTTGTGCAAAGTGCGTTGTATAGTTGACCGATGCACAGTGACACCATCTGCAGCAAGTTGATGCAGCAGCTCTCTGGAGGTGGTCTGAGGATTGTCCTTGACTGATCTCACCATTCTTCTTCTCTGCCTTTCTGATGTTTTTCTTGGCCTGCCACTTCTGGCCTTAACAAGAACTGTACCTGTGTTCTTCCATTTCCTTACTATGTTCCTCACAGTGGAAATTGACAGGTTAAATCTCTGAGACAGCTTTTTGTATCCTTCCCCTGAACAACTATGTTGAATAATCTTTGTTTTCAGATCATTTGACAGTTGTTTTGAGGAACCCATGATGCCACTCTTCACAGGAGATTCAAACAGGAGAACAACTTGCAAGTGGCCACTTTAAGTAGCTTTTCTTATGATTGCATACACCTGGCTATGAAGTTCAAAGCTCAATGAGGTTACAAAACCAAAAAAAGTGCTTTAGTAAGTCAGTAAAATGTAGGTAGGAGTATTTAAAACAAGAAAATGATAAGGGTGCCCATACTTATGCACCTGTCAAATTTTGTTTGAATGCAGATTGCACATTTTCTGTTAGTACAATAAACCTCATTTCAAGGCAGAAACATTACTGTGTCCAACAGATATTAGATATATGAAACTGAAATAGCTGTTGCAAAAAATTTTTTTTTTTAGAAAACATTAAGCAATAGGGGTGCCCAAACTTTTTCATATAACTGTAGCTGAAAAACTTGTCAGGGTCTCCTCGTAGCTCCATGTATAAAATAGAAAAGATTCCCTGCGTCATTCTCTGTGCCGTGATGGGGTGGATCCACAAACGGCGTCGGTGCAGACGCATGACGCGCTGTCTCTCTCGCTCCTTCTCAAGAACAATTGCATTCAATTGATTCGCCTCCACGATGAAATCCACGTTGTTCTGCAGAATCTTCGCAATAATGCCGTCCATCTTGCTCTGTTTCTTGCTCCTCTCAAACCTGTCACAGATGGGTTGTAGGAACATATATAGTTTTCAGCGGGCCAAACACATTTTTCATATAACTGTATGTGCGGATGAACGCTGAGAACTTTGATGTATTGGTGGAGCGGGTTGAACATCTAATAAGAAGGAGTGATACCTATTGCAGATTCTCCATTACACCTGCTGAGCGTCTGATGGTCACTCTTTGGTAAGCATTCTTTTTGGATCTACTCTTGTAGCGCAGTTTCATTGATTGATATTTTGAATTTGCAGTAATTTCTGCCTTGCTTTTGTTCACAGATTCCTAGCAACTGGAGAATCGCTGTCTTCACTGCATTTTCAGTTCAGACTGGGAATTTCAGGCATATCTGGAATAGTGAGGCACACTTGCCGTGCTGTGTGGGACTCTCTGCACGACGAATTCATTCCACATCTCACAATGCAGACATGGTTGGAAGTTGCTGACAGATTCCAGGAAGTGTGTCAGTTTCCCAATTGCTTGGGCACGGTGGATGGGAAACATATCCGTATCGTGAAACCGGCTGGTTCTGGATCTCAGTTTTTCAACTATAAAAAGTACTTTTCCATCTTGCTGATGGCCATCGCCGATGCGGATTACAAATTTGTTGCGGTGGATATTGGGGCGTATGGCCGCTCTAATGATTCTCAAGTTTTCAAACTGCCTTCTATGGGGCAGCATTTGTATGGACAAACCTTTCAATTCCCCCCCCTAGACCACTGCCTCAAACCTCTGAGCCACCAATGCCTTTTGTTTGTGTTGGGGATGAAGCTTTTCAGCTTTCAGAACATCTTTTGAAACCCTACTCCAGCCGTGGTTTAAACAATACTAAAAGAATTTTCAACTACCGACTCACACGTGCACGGAGAATGGTGGAGTGTGCGTTTGGGATCTTAACCACCAAATGGAGAGTTCTCCTGACATCCATTAACTTGAAGACAGACACTGTGGATGAGGTAGTGAAAGCGTGTGTTGTCCTACACAATTATGTTATATCCAAGGAACAGCTTTCCATTGAGGACCACTCTGCAGAAACCACCTTGGCTGATTATAGCAACCAAACGTATAGAAGTTCTGCCACTGTTTCCAGAATACGGGATCACTTTGCAGAATATTTTAGTTCACCCAAAGGAAGAATACACTGGCAGGATGAGAGAGTTTAAACAATTTGTCTTGAACCTAGTAACTTTTTCACCTTTTACCCATGTCGTGTACCTGTTTGTTTTTACCTTTTACCCAAGATGTGTACCTGTTTGGTTTTACCTTTTACCCAAGTTGTGCATCTGTTTGGGTTGTACCCAAAGTATTTTACCTCTGACGAATAAACCTTGTTTAACCAAAGTGTGTTAATCTATACCTTATAAAGAATAAATACAAGATAGCTGTAAACAACAAAGTTTTATTAATTTTTTTTTTTTTTTAAATATCAAAACCAAACTTTTATTTTGAAACAAAAAGAAAATAAATAAATTTTGCAGCATACAAAACAAACTACAAATTTGAATAAGTCGGGGTGGAGATATTGCTGGAGGGGCTGTCGGATAGGGACACTTCGACAGTGGGAGTGTGGAGAGAGGAATGTGTTGGTGGTGGGGAAGGATCAATAGGTAGCGGTGAAGGAGTGGAGAAGGCAATTGAACGGGTGGACAAGAAAGTGGGATTGGGGTTAGGAATTTGGTAGGATGGAGGGGTGTAGGTGATGTTTTGGGAGGATTGGGAGGCAGAAGCAGTGATGGGTGGAGAAGAGGGTTTGGAAGGAGGTGATAGAGGCTGTTGGAAGTGGGCAGGGAGAGGAGGCGAGGATAAAGTAGATGCTAAGTGGTATGGGTCGGGATCATCATATTGGTGGGAAGGGGCACAGGTGGGAAGCTGGTAGTGTGGCTGGTGGGAAGGGGCACGGGAGGGAGGCTGGTAGTGTGGCTGGTGGGAAGAGGCACGGGCGGGAGGCTGGTAGTGTGGCTGGTGCGAAGGGGCATGGGAACGCTGGAAGTGTTGTGGCTGTTGGGACGGGGCACGGGCACGATGTGGGTGATGGTGAGGTTGGTGGGATGGGGCACGGACAGTTTGGTGGTATGGGTCAGGAGGATGGTAGTGGCTGTAGTGATGGACAGTGGAGGAAGGGGGGCAGTTGCAGCATGGGTGGCAAGACTCTGCTCTTGAGGCAATGAGCACTAGAGTAGACTGGCAGGATTCCATTACTTGCATCTGCTGAGAAGCAGATACAGTCTCCATTTGCTCAAGTACCGACTGGAAAAAAGTGTTGTTCGGTGACTTTCTTGCCTCTGAATGCATCGTTAGCAGAAGTGTATGCATCTCGAGTATACTTTTATTTATTAAATTAAAACCTGCAGCCATTTGCTCGGACAAAACTTTCAGACAGTTCTGGAATGATGCGTTCAGGTGCAAGAACTCGGGCGCATAATTCTGTACCTGACCCCTCTGCCGAAGGCGCCCCGATGCTACAGGTGTACTAGAGGTGGCTGCAGCAGAGGGGTGGGGTACAGGAAACGATATATCCTCACCAGCAGATACATGCAATGGAACCGGCTAGGATGCTCCAGCGCTCGTGGATGGGACAGAGGGATCCGATGTGTGGGAAGGTGCAGAGTGGGAAGGTGCAGAGTGGGAAGGTGCAGAGTGGGAAGGTGCAGAGGGTTCCTCACTGTCAAAGTGTCCCTCGGTGGCGGCCTCCTGAGGGATCGCCGCAGAAGGGTTCAACTGTGCTGCAGACTCCCGAGTGCTCCCGACGGTGCTGTGGAACAAAAGAGAAAAACAAACAATTAATATACTGTCATAGGATGGCCCTGGCTGAAAGAGCAAAAAAGGTTTAGACATGTTAAACATTTGATAGTGCATGTGGTGGGTAATATTTACCTTCGTGTCACCATCATTGACCTGAGGAACGACAGGGCTTGGGCATACTTGTGTTTGCTCCTGCGTCCTCCAGATCCACTCAGGGAACACATCTCTTTGTTGAACTCCTTCTTAAAGCGATCCCGGATCGGCCGCAACCTTTTCACAATCCTCTCACCTGTTAAAAAAGGATAAACACAACTTGTTTAGAAACAATACTTAGAATGCATCAACAAAACTGAACTGTGGATACTTACGTTCTAGATTCTGGGCCTGAACATCAAGGTCCTCCCATCTCGCTATAAGTTCTTGGCAGATTTGCTCCCAGAGTCGACGATCACTGAGATATCAGCATGGCGACGGTCACCCATGTTCCACAGCGGAGGAGGTCAATATCAAGGCGACCTCCTCACCGTCAGAATCAGGAGCACGCTGTGAAACCTGTTATAAAAAAAGGGAAAAATAAATTAACACAAAATTGTAAACATAGAAAACCTCCCCCCCAAAAAAATGCTTACACGACGACAGCCGCCACGACTCTCACGCCGACGACCCTGGGAGCCACTGGAAGGACCTCTCGATTGAGCACCAGAATCCGAACTCTAGAAGAAAAATAACATAAAAATTATGTGCTTGTAGGTAGCCTTTGTACAATAACTTTTGGAGTCCAGTTTCTCCTTTTACCCTTGAGAAAATAAAAAAATTGTTGCTTAAAGATCATTTTTGTGACTAAAAAGTTAAATGTTCATTTTTTCCTTCCATGTTGCTTCTGCTGCTGTGAAGCACCTGAAGGGTTAATAAACTTCTTGAATGTGGTTTTGAGCACCTTGAGGGGTGCAGTTTTTAGAATGATGTCACTTTGGGGTATTTTCAGCCATATAGACCCCTCAAACTGACTTCAAATGTGAGGTTGTCCCTAAAAAAGAAAAAAAAATTTGTTGTAAAAATGAGAGATCGCTTTTCAAATTTTAACCCTTATAACATCCTAGCAAAAAAAAAATTTGTTTCCTAAATTGTGCTGATGTAAAGTAGTCATGTGGGTAATGTTATTTATTCGTCTATATAGAAAATGAAAGCGGCGCTGGAGGTAACGGGTGTAATTACCTGCTGCAGAATTTAAACAATCCCCACAAGATTGTAGAAAAGAGTAAAAATAAATAGATAAAATTTGCGCTGGTAAACCCAAAAATGTCCAAGAGCACTAGAACTGAGTAGGTGTGATGGCTTCACACAATGTATTTTCTAGTGTGGAATGGTATTCAGGCCACAGGGTCCATGGTAGACTCAATATATACAAAAGGCTATAGGGAAATGCTCTGCTGCCTTTGGCACTAGTAACGCATTCAATGAACTAGAAACAAGTCATAAATAATACCTTTTGGGAGTTGAAACAGCTGATCTGTTGCCTCTGTCGATTTTCCGAGAAGGCAAGATGATGCGGTGAGAAGTCTTCAGAGGGTGTTAATCCCGGAGTGCTGTTCCGGCCGGTAACAGCAACTCCGAGTGTGGAAGTCCAGCAGGGGGTGGAGATGCACCGTCTGTGGTCGGCGACGCTACAACGTGTGACCGGTGTGAGCGGCGCATACAGGACCTGCGTGACGTGTGAACCAGGTGACCGCCCCACGTGACCGCTGGATTAGGTACGGATCGCGGTAAGGACCAAAAACAAACCAACGCGTTTCGAAAACAACTGTTTTCTTCCTCAGGGTTGGTCCTTGCCCGGGTTGAAGTTCCTTTTATAGCCTCCGCGATCTCATTTACTAATAAAAGCCGAACAGCTCAACACCACAGTTGAGTCCTCTAGGGATCAGTGTGTCCAATAGAAAAATCCATTTACTTTCAGTCCTAGACATAGATTTTATATAATTACCCCCTCTCCAATGTGGATATACTCTTTCAATGCCAAAAGCCTCCATTGCTTGGACCATTCCTCCATGTATTTCAATAAAATGCTTGGACAATAGATGACCAATAAAGTTATTTTTGATGTTCCGTATGTGCTCATTAATCCTAACTTTTAGGGGCCTTTTTGTGCGCCCCACATACATTTTGTGGCATGGACATTTAATAGTATAGATTACTCCTGTTGTGGAGCAGGTGATAAAGTCATTTATCTTATATTTGAGGTCCCCTTTGATTATACTATCAGTTTTGTGTGTCATAATTTGTTTGCACATGCTACACTTGCGGCACGGAAAAAAACCTTTTAATGAACTGTGAAAAAAAGAAGAATTATGAACACAATGGGGTTTATTCTGGATAGTTGGAGCAACCATATTTCCCAGGTTGGCAGCTTTTTTATATATAAACCTGGGACCATCAGATATTTTGTCACCAATAATCTTGTCATCTTTTAAAAGGTGCCAGTGTCTGTTTACTATTTTTCGTAATAAATAAGAGTTGGTGTTATATTGAGTGATTATAGGGATGGATTCGTTTTTTATCTTCTGTTTTCCGGTGAAATTAATCAAATCCAGACGTGGTTTTGCAAGAACACTGTCTTTGGACGTCCCCAATAAATCTTTTTTATACCCTTTTTGTAAAAATGTTTTTGTCATGATCTCGGCTTCAGAGTGAAAATCTTCAGTTCTTGAACAATTGCGGTAAATTCGCATAAACTGACTTTTAGGAATGTTAAGCAACCATATCGGGAGATGGCAACTGTCTAGGGGGATAAAACTGTTTGTGTCTGTTGGTTTAAAAAACGTGCGAGTCTGGATGGCGCCATTATCAATAAAAATTTGCAAGTCTAAAAAATTGATGACATTGGTACTAATATTAGCAGTGAAATTTAAAAAGAACTCATTTTTATTTAAATTACTTAAAAAACTATTGAGGGTGTGCGGTCCGCCGGACCAAATAAAAACAATGTCATCAATGAAACGTTGCCAGAGGACCAGGTCCACCCTAAGTCGCCCCTCGGGGTAGATAATGGTCTCTTCCCACCTACCCACATACAGGTTGGCATAACTGGGCGCGAACCTGGTCCCCATAGCAGTACCCCACTGCTGGGAGTAGTAGTCCTTCCCGTATATAAAATAATTGTGCGTTAAAATAAATTGCATAGATTCGTATAAAAATTCAATCTGTTCATTGGGAATAGTAGACAACTTGTTTAAAAAATATTTAGCAGCATTGCACCCTTTGTTGTGGTCTATAGTTGTGTATAATGAGGTGATATCCAGTGTACCAAGTATATAGTGGTCTTGCCACTGGATATTTTGTAGCAATTTTAAAATATGGGCGCTGTCCTTCAGGTAGGCTGGTAACATTGATACAATCCTCTGTAGGTGACAGTCAACATATTTTGACAAATTAGCAGTTAGACACTGAATACCAGATATAATTGGTCTGCCCGGTGGATTAGTCTGATCTTTGTGTATTTTCGGGGCTGTCGAGGTGGGAAATTCACCAAAAAGAAAAAAACAATAAATGAGTTATCAACTAACTCCCAAAAGATCTTTAACCTAAGCAAACATATCCTTGACCCTGATGAAATGTCCCTATTACAAAAAGGTTTAAAATATGCCCCAGCCAGTCAATTTAACAAATTTGATGCCTATATTGGTATTAAGCTCTTTATGAGGAAACTTGCTATTAAAAAATATTACATAAAAAATCCTATCATTAGGAACCCTGAAGAAGCACCACCTAACCTATATGTGCATACAGATCTTAGGAACAAATCCAAGTTCCACCCCACCAATGAATACTCCGAACAGATGGAAGCATTCCAAAAGAATGTAACGGAGGACATTCGGCAATTGAATGATAAGAAATGCCAAAGATATAAATATAATTTAACTATGAAAGAAAAAAAGGCCATTCAATCGCTACAGCAAAATAAAAAATTAGTTATACGCCCGGCCGATAAAGGTGGGGGAATTGTTATTTTAGACCAGGAAGCATATAATTTAGAGGCTATGCGCCTCCTTAATGATCAAATAACATATAAAAAACTTAGTAAAGATCCTACAGAGGAGTATATTAAAGATCTGAAAGATTTAACTAATAAAGGGTTTAATATAGGGCTGTTAAATAAACACGAATATGACTTCATCAATAACTCTACACCTAGACTGGCTGTTTTCTACTACTTACCGAAAATACACAAAGATCAGACTAATCCACCGGGCAGACCAATTATATCTGGTATTCAGTGTCTAACTGCTAATTTGTCAAAATATGTTGACTGTCACCTACAGAGGATTGTATCAATGTTACCAGCCTACCTGAAGGACAGCGCCCATATTTTAAAATTGCTACAAAATATCCAGTGGCAAGACCACTATATACTTGGTACACTGGATATCACCTCATTATACACAACTATAGACCACAACAAAGGGTGCAATGCTGCTAAATATTTTTTAAACAAGTTGTCTACTATTCCCAATGAACAGATTGAATTTTTATACGAATCTATGCAATTTATTTTAACGCACAATTATTTTATATACGGGAAGGACTACTACTCCCAGCAGTGGGGTACTGCTATGGGGACCAGGTTCGCGCCCAGTTATGCCAACCTGTATGTGGGTAGGTGGGAAGAGACCATTATCTACCCCGAGGGGCGACTTAGGGCGGACCTGGTCCTCTGGCAACGTTTCATTGATGACATTGTTTTTATTTGGTCCGGCGGACCGCACACCCTCAATAGTTTTTTAAGTAATTTAAATAAAAATGAGTTCTTTTTAAATTTCACTGCTAATATTAGTACCAATGTCATCAATTTTTTAGACTTGCAAATTTTTATTGATAATGGCGCCATCCAGACTCGCACGTTTTTTAAACCAACAGACACAAACAGTTTTATCCCCCTAGACAGTTGCCATCTCCCGATATGGTTGCTTAACATTCCTAAAAGTCAGTTTATGCGAATTTACCGCAATTGTTCAAGAACTGAAGATTTTCACTCTGAAGCCGAGATCATGACAAAAACATTTTTACAAAAAGGGTATAAAAAAGATTTATTGGGGACGTCCAAAGACAGTGTTCTTGCAAAACCACGTCTGGATTTGATTAATTTCACCGGAAAACAGAAGATAAAAAACGAATCCATCCCTATAATCACTCAATATAACACCAACTCTTATTTATTACGAAAAATAGTAAACAGACACTGGCACCTTTTAAAAGATGACAAGATTATTGGTGACAAAATATCTGATGGTCCCAGGTTTATATATAAAAAAGCTGCCAACCTGGGAAATATGGTTGCTCCAACTATCCAGAATAAACCCCCTTGTGTTCATAATTCTTCTTCTTTTTTTCACAGTTCATTAAAAGGTTTTTTTTCCGTGCCGCAAGTGTAGCATGTGCAAACAAATTATGACACACAAAACTGATAGTATAATCAAAGGGGACCTCAAATATAAGATAAATGACTTTATCACCTGCTCCACAACAGGAGTAATCTATACTATTAAATATCCATGCCACAAAATGTATGTGGGGCGCACAAAAAGGCCCCTAAAAGTTAGGATTAATGAGCACATACGGAACATCAAAAATAACTTTATTGGTCATCCATTGTCCAAGCATTTTATTGAAATACATGGAGGAATGGTCCAAGCAATGGAGGCTTTTGGCATTGAAAGAGTATATCCACATTGGAGAGGGGGTAATTATATAAAATCTATGTCTAGGACTGAAAGTAAATGGATTTTTCTATTGGACACACTGATCCCTAGAGGACTCAACTGTGGTGTTGAGCTGTTCGGCTTTTATTAGTAAATGAGATCGCGGAGGCTATAAAAGGAACTTCAACCCGGGCAAGGACCAGCCCTGAGGAAGAAAACAGTTGTTTTTGAAACGCGTTGGTTTGTTTTTGGTCCTTACCGCGATCCGTACCTAATCCAGCGGTCACGTGGGGCGGTCACCTGGTTCACACGTCACGCAGGTCCTGTATGCGCCGCTCACACCGGTCACACGTTGTAGCGTCGCCGACCACAGACGGTGCATCTCCGCCCCCTGCTGGACTTCCACACTCGGAGTTGCTGTTACCGGCCGGAACAGCCCTCCGGGATTAACACCCTCTGAAGACTTCTCACCGCATCATCTTGCCTTCTCGGAAAATCGACAGAGGCAACAGATCAGCTGTTTCAACTCCCAAAAGGTATTATTTATGACTTGTTTCTAGTTCATTGAATGTGTTACTAGTGCCAAAGGCAGCAGAGCATTTCCCTATAGCCTTTTGTATATATTGAGTCTACCATGGACCCTGTGGCCTGAATACCATTCCACACTAGAAAATACATTGTGTGAAGCCATCACACCTACTCAGTTCTAGTGCTCTTGGACATTTTTGGGTTTACCAGCGCGAATTTTATCTATTTATTTTTAATGTTATTTATTAACTATTTTGTGTCACATAACTCTGGTTTAACAGAATAAAAATTTGAAAATTGCAAAATTTTCCAAATTATAGCCAAATTTCTATTTTTTTCACAAATAAAGGCAAAAATTATCGACCTAAATTTACCACTAACATGAAGCCCAATATGTCACGAAAAAACAGTCTCAGAACCGCTAGGATCCGTTGAAGCATTCCTGAGTTATTACCTCATAAGTGGATACTGGTCAGAATTGCAAAAAATGGCCAGGTCATTAAGGTCAAAATAGGCTGGGTCATGAAGGGGGTTAACAGGGATAAATGCAAGATTCTACATCTGGGGGAAAAAACCTATAGAATGGGAGGAATAGAACTAAGCAACAGCACATGTGAAAAAGACTTGGGTATACTAATAGATCACGGACTGCACATGAGTCTACAGTGTGATGCAGCAGCAAATAAGGCAAACATAGTTCTAGGATGTATTAAGAGAGGCATAGAGTCTAAATTACGTGAAGTAATTATCCCCCTCTACTCCTCCTTGGCCAGGCCTCATCCTGAATACTGTGTCCAGTTCAGGGCACCACATTTTAAAAAAAGACACTGAAAAACTGGAGCAAGTTCAGAGAAGAGCTACCAGGATGGTGAGCGGACTGCAAAGTATGTCTTACGAGGAACAGTTGCATGATCTGGGAATGTTTAGTAAAAAAAAGACTAAGAGGAGAATTAATAGCTGTCTACAAATATCTGAAGGGATGTCAGTGTAGAGGGATCATCATTATTCTCATTTGCACATGGAAACAAGAGAAGCAATGGAATGAAACTGAAGGGGAGTTTAGATATGTAGAAAAAACTTTGACAGTGAGCGTGACCGAAGAGTGGAACAGGATTCCACGAGAGGTGGTGAATTCTCCTTCAATGGAAGTCTTTTAACAGAGGCTGGACAGACGACTGTCTGAGATGGTTTAGTGAATCCTGCATTGAACAGGGGTTTGGACATGATATCCCTTGAGGTCCCTTCCAACTCTAACATGCTATGATATGACTGATCCTTTTTTCCCCCGGGAAAATAAATGGTTAAACAGGGTTTGCTAATTCCTATAGGATGTCGGCAAGAAACAGATTCTAATTTCAATTCAGTGCTGATGTAAATGGCTATGAAAAGTTGCATAATTTTGCAACTTTTGGCGTTCATGTCATTTTTGCAGCGCTCCAACAAAATGGGCTGAGCTGGAGTGAGACGGATGAGTGGCGTCAAATTCATGATGAGAGGGGGCGTTCGCTATTCCTCAAATCTTACTTCAGCAGGGACTATAATAGGATCTGTGGACACGTGCACACAGAGATGTATGTCATTTGTACGATGCTCCTGATTCATAGAGAGACATACACCTCTTCAGGAATCAGGAGCTCCTGACTCCAGCACGCCTCCTCAAGACAAGTGAGAACAACGCTGGTGTGAAGGAAGCCCCGGTTCCTCCCACGTCACCAATCCGTGATGTCACTATACAGGCACAGCTCTCCGGCCCCCCTTTGTCTCTCAGGTCAATAAGGGAACTGCACCTGGAACAAATGACCGCCGGTGAGACTGCTGTTGTGTATCCGCTTTTTGGGCTCCCCTGGTGGTTGCTGGTGGTACTGGTGACTTGTTTGCACTTTGCTTCTTCTGTTCACCTGCTTCCATCAGTGTTTGGGAGTTTCCTATTTAGCCTTGCTCTCCAGTCATTTCCTTGCCGGTCATCATTGTAACCAGAGCCTTCGGTTGCATGTTCCTGCTACTAGTCTGCTGATCAGCTAAGTGGACTTTGTCCTTTTGTTTTGTACCTTTTGTCCAGTTTGCAGTTTTTTGTAATTCGCTGTAGCTGGAAGCTCTTGCGGGCTGAAATTGCCACTCCTGTGTCATGAGTTGACACAGGAGTCTTAAAGTAATTTCAGGATGGTTTTTGAAAGGGTTTTCAGTTGACCGTGAAGTCCTCTTTTGTATCCTTCTGCTATCTAGTAAGTGGACCTCTCTTTGCTAAATCTACTTTCATACTGTGTATGTCTTTTCCTCTTAATTCACCGTTATTACATGTGGGGGGCTGCTATCATCTTTTGGGGTATTTCCCTAGAGGTAAGCCATGTCTGTTTCTTCCTCTACCAGGCGTAGTTAGTCCTCCGGCTGGCGCGTGGCATATAGGAAGCCGTAGGTATGCTCCCTGGCTACTGTTAGTTGTGTGGTAGATTTAGCTCATGGTCAACTCGAGTTTCCATCACCCGAGAGCTCGTTCATTACTTATGTGTTTTTTACGTTCCCTTGCCATTGGGAACCATGACAGTATGACCGGCCCACAAAGTGTTAATTGTTTGGGCTGAAGCAGGAGAAAAAGAAGTGTTGAAGGGAATTTTTTTTTTTTCTTTCCCTCAGAGTTTTGCTGCCTAGCCCTTAATTGCTGTCTAGCTGCTTCTTACCTCCTCTTAACCCTTGAATGGCTCTGACCTTAGCTGTTTAACATGGATGTCCAGAGTTTGGCTGCAGGTTTAAATAATCTTGCTACGAAGGTTCAAAATTTACAAGATTTTGTTATACATGCTCCTATTTCTGAACCTAAAATCCCTACACCAGAGGTGTTTTCCGGAGATAGATCTCGGTTTTTGAATTTCAAATATAATTGTAAATTATTCCTTTCTCTCAGACCTCACTCCTCAGGAGATCCTGTCCAGCAGGTTAAGATTGTAATCTCTTTGCTGCGAGGTGACCCTCAAAATTGGGCATTTTCATTGGCACCAGGGGATCCTGCGTTGCTCAATGTGGATGCGTTTTTCCTGGCTTTAGGGTTGCTTTATGAGGAACCTAATTTGGAGATTCAAGCTGAAAAAGCTTTGATAGCCCTATCTCAAGGGCAAGATGAAGCGGAGATATACTGCCAACAATTTCGTAGGTGGTCTGTGCTTACTCAGTGGAATGAGTGCGCCTTAGCGGCAAATTTCAGAGAGGGCCTTTCTGATGCCGTTAAAGATGTTATGGTCGGGTTCCCTGCGCCTACAGGTCTGAATGAGTCCATGACAATGGCAATTCAGATTGATCGGCGTTTGCGGCAGCGCAAACCCGTGCACCATTTGGCGGTATCTTCTGAAGAGACGCCAGAGAAAATGCAATGTGACAGAGTTATGTCCAGAAGCGAGCGGCAGAATTATAGGCGTAAAAATGGGTTATGCTTCTATTGTGGTGATTCTGCTCATGTTATATCGGCATGCTCTAAGCGTACTAGGAAGGTTGACAAGTCCATTTCAATTGGCACTTTACAGTCCAAATTTATTTTGTCTGTAACCTTGATTTGTTCATTATCAGTTATTACCGTGGATGCCTATGTGGACTCGGGCGCCGCTCTGAGTCTTATGGACTGGTCCATTGCCAGGCACTGTGGGTTTGATTTGGAGCCTCTGGAGGTCCCTATACCTCTGAAGGGTATTGATTCTACACCTTTGGCTTGTAATAAACCACAGTTCTGGACGCAAGTGACTATGCGTATGACTCCAGACCATCAGGAGGTGATTCGCTTCCTTGTGTTGTACAATTTACATGATGTTTTGGTGCTTGGATTGCCATGGTTGCAGTCTCATAGCCCAGTCCTTGACTGGAAGGCTATGTCTGTGTTGGGCTGGGGATGTCGGGGGGCTCATGGGGACACTCCTATGGTGTCCATTTCGTCATCTATTCCATCTGAGATTCCGGCATTTTTGTCTGATTATCGTGATATTTTTGAAGAGCCTAAGATTGGTTCACTCCCTCCTCACAGGGATTGTGATTGCGCCATAGATCTGATTCCTGGCAGTAAATTTCCAAAGGGTCGTTTGTTTAACCTATCTGTACCTGAACATGCTGCTATGCGCGAGTATATTAAGGAGTCCCTGGAAAAGGGACATATTCGTCCTTCTTCATCACCTTTAGGAGCCGGTTTTTTCTTTGTCTCTAAAAAGGATGGCTCTCTGAGGCCTTGTATTGATTATCGTCTCCTGAATAAAATTACAGTCAAATATCAGTATCCGTTGCCTTTGCTGACTGATTTGTTCGCTCGCATAAGGGGGGCTAAGTGGTTCTCTAAGATTGATCTTCGTGGGGCGTATAATTTGGTGCGAATTAAGCAGGGGGATGAGTGGAAGACCGCATTTAATACGCCTGAGGGCCATTTTGAGTATTTGGTAATGCCTTTCGGCCTTTTTAATGCACCTTCTGTCTTTCAGTCCTTAATGCATGATATTTTCTGGGAATATTTGGATAAATTTATGATTGTGTACTTGGATGATATTTTGATTTTTTCTGATGACTGGGAGTCTCATGTTCAGCAGGTCAGGAGGGTTTTTCAGGTTTTGCGGGAGAATTCTTTGTGTGTAAAGGGTTCAAAGTGTGTTTTTGGGGTTCAAAAAATTTCATTTTTGGGGTATATTTTTTCCCCTTCTTCTATTGAGATGGACCCTGTCAAGGTTCGGGCTATTTACGACTGGACGCAGCCTACTTCTCTGAAGAGTCTCCAGAAATTCTTGGGCTTTGCTAATTTTTATCGTCGATTTATAGCTGGTTTTTCTGGCGTTGCTAAACCTCTGACGGATTTGACTAAAAAGGGTGCTGATGTTGCCAATTGGTCCCCTGCTGCCGTGGAGGCCTTTCGGGAGCTTAAGCGCCGCTTTTTGTCTGCCCCTGTGTTGCGCCAGCCTGATGTTTCTCTTCCCTTTCAGGTTGAGGTCGATGCTTCCGAGATCGGAGCGGGGGCGGTTTTGTCGCAGAAAAGTTCCGACTGCTCAGTGATGAGACCTTGTGCGTTCTTTTCACGAAAATTTTCGGCCGCCGAGCGAAACTATGATGTTGGTAATCGGGAGCTTTTGGCCATGAAGTGGGCATTTGAGGAGTGGCGTCATTGGCTTGAGGGTGCCAGACATCAGGTGGTAGTTTTGACTGATCACAAGAATTTAATTTATTTGGAGTCTGCCAGGCGCCTGAATCCTAGACAGGCACGTTGGTCGTTGTTCTTTTCCCGGTTTAATTTTGTGGTCTCGTACTTACCGGGTTCTAGGAATGTGAAAGCAGATGCTCTTTCTAGGAGTTTTGAGCCTGACTCTCCTGGGAATTCTGAACCTGCTGGTGTCCTTAAGGATGGAGTGGTTTTGTCTGCTGTCTCTCCAGATTTGCGACGTGCTTTGCAAGAATTTCAGGCGGATAGACCTGATCGTTGTCCGTCTGGTAGACTGTTTGTTCCTGACAAGTGGACCACTAGAGTCATCTCGGAAGTTCATTCTTCTACTCTGGCAGGTCATCCGGGAATTTTTGGCACCAGAGATTTGGTGGCTAGATCCTTCTGGTGGCCTTCCCTGTCTCGAGATGTGCGTGTTTTTGTGCAGTCTTGCGATGTGTGTGCTCGGGCCAAGCCTTGTTGTTCTAGGGCTAGTGGGTTGTTGTTGCCCTTGCCTATTCCGAAGAGGCCTTGGACGCACATCTCTATGGACTTTATCTCGGATCTCCCTGTTTCTCAGAGGATGTCTGTCATCTGGGTGGTGTGTGACCGTTTTTCTAAAATGGTTCATTTGGTGCCATTGCCTAAGTTGCCTTCCTCATCTGAGTTGGTCCCTCTGTTTTTTCAAAATGTGGTTCGCTTGCATGGTATTCCGGAAAACATCGTTTCTGACAGGGGTACCCAGTTCGTGTCTAGATTTTGGCGGGCAGTCTGTGCCAGGTTGGGCATTGATTTGTCCTTTTCGTCTGCATTCCATCCTCAGACCAATGGCCAGACGGAGCGAACTAATCAAACTTTGGAGACTTATTTGAGGTGTTTTGTGTCTGCGGATCAGGATGATTGGGTTGCCTTTCTGCCGTTGGCGGAGTTTGCTCTTAATAATCGGGCTAGTTCTGCCACTTTGGTTTCTCCTTTCTTTTGCAATTCAGGGTTTCATCCGCGTTTTTCATCTGGTCAGGTTGAATCTTCGGATTGTCCTGGAGTGGATGCGGTGGTGGATCGGTTGCATCGGATTTGGGGACAAGTGGTGGATAATTTGGAATTGTCCCAGGAGAGGACTCAGCAGTTTGCTAACCGTCGTCGTCGTGTTGGTCCCCACCTTCGCGTTGGGGACTTGGTGTGGTTGTCTTCCCATTTTGTCCCTATGAGAGTTTCTTCTCCCAAATTTAAGCCTCGGTTCATCGGTCCTTATAGGATTTTGGAGATTCTTAACCCTGTTTCCTTTCGTTTGGACCTCCCGGCATCTTTCGCTATCCATAATGTGTTCCATCGGTCGTTGTTGCGGAGATATGAGGTACCGGTGGTTCCTTCTGCTGAACCTCCTGCTCCTGTGCTGGTGGAGGGTGAATTGGAGTACGTCGTGGAGAAGATCTTGGACTCCCGTATTTCCAGACGGAGACTTCAATATCTGGTTAAATGGAAAGGCTATGGTCAGGAAGATAATTCTTGGGTAACTGCCTCTGATGTTCATGCCTCAGATTTGGTTCGTGCCTTTCATAGGGCTCATCCAGATCGCCCTGGCGGTTCTTGTGAGGGTTCGGTGCCCTTTCCTTAAGGGGAGGGTACTGTTGTGTATCCGCTTTTTGGGCTCCCCTGGTGGTTGCTGGTGGTACTGGTGACTTGTTTGCACTTTGCTTCTTCTGTTCACCTGCTTCCATCAGTGTTTGGGAGTTTCCTATTTAGCCTTGCTCTCCAGTCATTTCCTTGCCGGTCATCATTGTAACCAGAGCCTTCGGTTGCATGTTCCTGCTACTAGTCTGCTGATCAGCTAAGTGGACTTTGTCCTTTTGTTTTGTACCTTTTGTCCAGTTTGCAGTTTTTTGTAATTCGCTGTAGCTGGAAGCTCTTGCGGGCTGAAATTGCCACTCCTGTGTCATGAGTTGACACAGGAGTCTTAAAGTAATTTCAGGATGGTTTTTGAAAGGGTTTTCAGTTGACCGTGAAGTCCTCTTTTGTATCCTTCTGCTATCTAGTAAGTGGACCTCTCTTTGCTAAATCTACTTTCATACTGTGTATGTCTTTTCCTCTTAATTCACCGTTATTACATGTGGGGGGCTGCTATCATCTTTTGGGGTATTTCCCTAGAGGTAAGCCAGGTCTGTTTCTTCCTCTACCAGGCGTAGTTAGTCCTCCGGCTGGCGCGTGGCATATAGGAAGCCGTAGGTATGCTCCCTGGCTACTGTTAGTTGTGTGGTAGATTTAGCTCACGGTCAACTCGAGTTTCCATCACCCGAGAGCTCGTTCGTTACTTATGTGTTTTTTACGTTCCCTTGCCATTGGGAACCATGACAGACTGCCCTGTTACCCATGCTGGGTATTCTAAGATTCGCAATCAGAGTAAAATGATCAACCCAAAATTAATTTATGGTTTAATTTTCTTAAGGGCGCCGTAAGTATCTTGTGTTATGTGTTGTGTTAGGTTGTGGTTCCGCAATACATGAAAGAAACATACCAATTGTGATCCCTCTCCATGTCTTTCTCCACCCCTTCCCTCTTCTTTGGGGAGCACCTCTTGGACTATGGCAGCAGCTTCCTACAAAGATGCAAAATGACAAAATACATTAATATATACACATACATACACAAATACACACACAGACATACATTCACACACACACATACACACACAGACATACATACACAAACAGACACACATACACACACAGACACACACCCACACACAGACACACCCACACACACACAAGACAGCGAGGGAGCAAGAGAGCAAAAATATGTTAAAAACATATTTACCTCAGTGCGCTGCCGATGGGGAGGAGGGCTCCCAGAAGAAGACATGTCTGCTCTGGTACGGCTTGGCTGGCTGGGCTCTGTGGCAGGAGAGCTGGCTGGGCTCTGTGGCAGGAGAGCTGGCTGGGCTCTGTGGCAGGTTATAGCTGGCAGGCCTCTGTGGCAGGAGAGCTGGCTGGGCTCTGTGGCAGGTTTGTAGCTGGCTCCGCTCTCTGGCTCCTTTGTTCTTCTGTCTTGGCAGGGTGTGTCTCTCTTGTGGTCTCTCTGGCTGGCAGTATGGCTGGAAATGGGTGAAGGCCTCAATGGCATTGCTTTATATATGTGTCCTGGGGGTAGGCCCATAGTTTCTGAGCATGCTCAGTGTAAAAAGCCAGATCAGGCCGCCGGATCCGCCATTTTCCGGATCCGGCGCTATCTGGCGTCCATAGACATGCATTGCAGCGAAAAGCCGGAAAGGCCAGATCCGGCCCTTCCGGCTTTTTCGCTGCAGACAAAAAACGTTACAGTAGACTTTTTTCCAGACGCCGGAATCGATTGTACTCCGGATCCGGCATCAAACCGGAAGGAATGCTGGGCCATCTGGTGCAATCCGACGCTAATGCAAGTCAATGGGGGGAAAACCGGATCTGGCGTACAATCGATTCCGGTTTTTCTCAGAAGAGCCGGATTTAGCCTGAAACAAAAAACCTGATGTGTGAAAGCAGCCTAATTTTACTAATTATGTAGTGTATATAATTAGTCCACATACCAAAACCCAGACTTTATAGGAAGCTGGACAATCTGTAAAATTTGAAAGAAGGTTAAAAAATAAAAAAAAATAACCATAAAAGTCCAAATAAATCAGAACTTGTGAATCAAAAATTGTATTTTATTGACAATCAGGTGATAACAAAAAATGGATAACAAACCAATAACCATAAAAACAAGGGGGCATACTCAGGATAAAAATAGGAGTAAATCAATTGTATGTAGTTATTAGAATATATACTAATACCAGAATTTTTATATGGTTCTATATGTACATCAAAATAAAGTGCTAGAGCATAGTCACATCATCTAGAGGAAATTTAAATACACATAATTATGAGAACATTTGCAGAAATATTTTCCCCTATATATAGGTCTGAGATCTATGTAAAGTGCAAGTGCATAAACACACAGGTATCCTATGCGAATGCAAGATTTATCAAAAATGTGCTAGTGCAGGGTCATGAATACAATCTCAGATATTGTAAATGGCTTGAATCCACCATATCACATCATGGTGCTGACAGTATATATTCACACATATATATGCAGACAACAAACTTATTCAATACCCATCATTATAATGAACATGTCATAATATACATTATATATATATGTATATATATACAGTCGTGCTCAAAAGTTTACATACCCCGGCAGAATTTATGTTTTCTTGACCTTTTTTTTAGAGAATATGAATGATAACATCAAAACTTTTCTACACTCATGGTTAGTGGTTGGATGAAGCAATGTATTGTCAAACTACTGTGTTTTCTCTTTTTAAATCATAATGACAAACCAAAACATAAAAATGACCCTGATCAAAGGTTCACATAGCCTGGTGATTTTGACCTGATAACATGCACAGAAGTTGACACAAGTGGGCTTGAATGGCTACTAAAGGTAACATTCTCACCTGTGACCTGTTTGCTTGTAATCAGTGTATGTGCATAAAAGCTGAGTGAGTTTCTGGGATCCAGACAGACTCTTGCATCTTTCATCCAGCCACTGATGTTTCTGGATTGTGAGTCATGGGGAAAGCCAAAGAATTGTCAATGGATCTATGGGTAAAGGTAGATGAACTGTATAAAACAGAAAAGGGATACAAAAAGATATCCAAGGAATTGATGAGTTCAAACTGTGATTAACAAATGGAAAATCCGGGGCTCTGCAAAAACAAAACCACAGTCAGGTAGATGCCTTTTTTCTCTGTTTGTTTTTGGGTTTTTCCAATAAACACAAAAGAAATACATGTGTATAACAAAATATATGTAATTGCAATAATTTTCTGGGAGAAATACTTCATTTTCTGGAACAATTTCAAGGGTGTCAGCACTTTTGGTCATGACTGTATTAGAATAATTTAGTATAAAAACTTTGTAACAAACATATATACATGGGCTGAAGAACTCAATAATGTATAGGAAAATATTCTATTGTTATGGAAGACAGACACATCTATAAAACCATAGTGCCAATCAACAATAAGGCGTTGATAAACCTGAAAAATAATGTTATAGAAATTGGAAAAATTCAGCTACTCTACAATTTCTTACCTTTTGTGTACCTGAAAAATGTAATAAGTACATTATGTATTTCTATTTTTTACTAGTTTATCACAGATCAGCTACTTAGTGCTGGCTATCTGTAAATTGTAAAGTGCCCCGGGAGACAGTTACAAGTCCTGCCCTACTGTCAGCATCTTTTCCTTGATTTGAATGTTTCGCTCCTACTGCATGCAGTTTAGATTGTAAGCTTCTCTGGGTGTCATGTGTACATAATGGTTTTATTGTGAACTGATACATAATCTATTACCACAGTATAAATAAATGATATTTAGAATATCAAGCGGCTGGAAACTCTCTCTGACCATGATCCTGTAAGATGTCGGAGGTTTGGTTACATTGTAACAAAAACAATGCCCTGCAGTTACTAAGACCCTTGCCGGACCTCGCATAGTCACATTTCCTACAGCCTCTGCTCCAAGACTGCTATCACTTAATTACTTATTGAGTCATCTGTAAGACTTAGAGTGATGGAGAAATGACATGTCACAAGACAGCAATCATTGAATGTTTTGTTTGACCCTTTTAGTGACTTATGCCCCATAGCGCTGTATAGACATGAAGAACAGCAGGGGACAGAAAGTAGGCATCTATT
Organism: Ranitomeya variabilis; assembly: GCF_051348905.1. NCBI lineage: Eukaryota > Metazoa > Chordata > Amphibia > Anura > Dendrobatidae > Ranitomeya > Ranitomeya variabilis. The sequence goes on from NC_135232.1 coordinate 301,027,555, forward strand.
AATGTTCTAGTTCTCCACAACACGCTCTCAGACACAACTATAAGAAAGTCTATTTGTATCTAATGTACTAAGTCTCAGATACGTGTCTTAAAAAGTAATATAATCCAAAGCCAATCTAAATCGTTAGTCTACAGCTGGCCACAGAGACACAATTTTGCCTACTAGATAAAATTGATAAATTGATATATGTATATATTAATTACAAGGGCATGTTCACACTTTTGCATTTTGCACTATTTTGTGCAATCAAAATAAGTGTCCATATATTTTAATGAGATTTATAAAAAGGATAATTTTTTTTACACTTGTAATACTCAGCGTGACAGTCAATGATAGTACAAAACCCAAAAAATGCAGAAGCTGCACAAAAGAATGCAATGTATCAACCTGACCTCTAAGTCTGCAACATGGCAGACATGCAACTGTGCATTCTTCTACAATCTGACTTTTCAAAATTAAAATAATAAAAGTAATGGCCAATCTGTAGATAATTGCTGTTAAATAGTTGCTGGTTTAGACAACCCATAGTGATATGACTTTCTTACAACATGCTGAGCATAGCTCTTCATCCTGGAAAACTGCGGGAGTCCAAAGAAATCAATTGGCCAACATTGATTTCAAAGAGTGCCCCTACGATTAGAGCTGATTGCATGGGCTCTCAGCACTGCCATGGTCAGCTTTATTCCAGAAGGTCAGCAATCTCAGAAAGGATTACCTAATTAGGGTGAAAAAAAACAAACATGTCCAATAATCTACCTAAGGGCTCCTTCCCACTTGCGAGAAATACGGCCGAGTCTCGCAGGTTAAAACCCAGCTCTGGCGCCGGCACTCCGGAGTGGAGCATGGAACCGCACAGCAATACATGGAGCCGCACGCTCCGCTCCGGAGTGCCGGCGCCAGAGCTGGGTTTTAACCTGCGAGACTCGGCCGTATTTCTCGCAAGTGAGAAGGAGCCCTTACTGATGGGATAGATTAACTCATACTTAAACAAATATTACCGATATTTGACCATGTGTAAGTCACAGTGCTGTAAACACTAGTGGAATCAGAGAGAAAGCAAGATGAAAACTGCAATGGTGGAAGATGAGAGCGGTGAGGAAGGTGATGGGTTTGTGACTGAAGATTACCCCAAGAAAAATGTATCTTTGTACCGTATTAGCCAGTAGATAGAAGCATTTTAAAATTTGAGAGTCCTCATTACTGTACCTTTTAATGGCTAACTGAAAAGATGGTAATTACTTTGCATTTGATAACAACATGCAGGTACGTCTCACAAAATTAGAATATCATCAAAAACTTAATTTACTTCAGCTCTTCAATACAAAAATTGAAACTCATATTATATAGAGTCATTACAAACAAAGTGATCTATTTCAAGTGTTTATTTCTGTTAATGTTGATGATTATGGCTTACAGCCAATTAAAACCCAAAAGTCATTATCTCAGTAAATTAGAATACTTTATAACATCAGTTTGAAAAATTGTTTTAAAATCTGAAATGTTGGCCTACTGAAATATATGTTCAGTAAATGCACTCAATGCTTGATCGGGGCTTTTTTTTGCATCAAGTACTGCATCAGTGCGGTGTTGCATGGAGGCGATCAGCCTGTGGCATTGCTGAGGTGTTATGGAAGCCCAGGTTGCTTTGATAGCAGCCTTCAGCTCATCTGCATTGTTGGGTCTGGTGTCTCTTATCTTCCTCTTGACAATACCCCATAGATTCTCTATGGGGTTAAGGTCAGGTGAGTTTGCTGGCCAATCAAGCACAGTGATACTGTTGTTTTTATACCAAATATTGGTATTTTTGGCAGAGAGGACAGGTGCCAAGTCCTGCTGGAGAATGACATTTCCATCTCCAAAAAGCTTGTCAGCAGAGGGAAGCATGAAGTGCTCTAAAATTTTCTGGTAGATGGCTGCTCTGACTTTGGTCTTGATAAAACACAGTGGACCTACACAAGCAGATGACATGGCTCCCAAACTATCACTGATTGTGGAAACTTCATACTAGACCTCAAGCAGCTTGGATTGTGTGCCTCACCACTCTTCCTTCAGACTCTGGGACCTTGACTTCCAAATGAAATGCAAAATTTACTTTCATCTGAAGTCAACACCTTGGACCACCGAGCAACAGTCTAGTTCTTTTTCTCCTTGGCCTAGATAAGTTGCTTTTGGCATTGCCTATTGGTCATGAATGGCTTGACACAAGGAATGCGACACTTGTAGCCCATGTCCTGGATACGTCAGTGTGTGGTGGCTCCTGAAGCAATGACTCCAGCAGCAGTCCACTCCTTGTGAATCTCCCCAAAATTTTTGAATGGCCTTTTCTTAATAATTCTTTCGAGGCTGCAATTTTCCCGGTTGCTTGTTCACCTTTTTTCTACCTCACTTTTTTCTTCCACTCAACTTTCCATTAATATGCTTGGATACAGCACTATGTGAACAGCCAGCTTCTTCAGCAATGACCTTTGTGGCCTACCTTCCTTGTGGAGTGTGTCAATGACTGTCTTCTGGACATCTGTCAAGTCAGCAGTCTTCCTCATGATTGTAGAGCCTACTGAAACAGACCAAGGGACCATTTTAAATGCTTTGGAAGCCTTTGCATGTTTTTTTTGTTAATTATTCTAATTAATTTACTGAGATAATGACTTTTGGGTTTTCATTGGATGCAAGCCATAATCATCAACATTAACAGAAATAAACACTTGAAATAGATCACTCTGTTTGTAAAGACTCTATATAATTTGAGTTTCACTTTTTGTATTGAAAAACTGAAATAAATTAACTTTTTGATGATATTCTAACTTTGTGAAAAGCACCTGTATATTTATAGGACTGGCACAGCATTTGGAAACCAAAGGGTACCACAATATCCAAATCTTTACATGGCCAAGGCTGAAATTGACTTTTTGTCCTCTTGTCCCATAAAGCCTCTGGTCTACTACGGTTAATTTGACGATATTTTAATCACCTGGAAGGAGTCTGATTAACAACTTAAGATGTTCCATGAACACTTTAAACAGTTTCATCCCACAATCAACTTAACACTCAACTACTCCTGTACTGAAATCAACTTTTTTATAACAAGACATTTCGACCCATTCTGAGTCTTAATCATCAAGTTTTTAGAGGTAGAAGAGCATTATGTCGCAATTGGTGATAGTGGAGGGGGATAGTTTCCCTGTTCGATTTACAGAAAAATTGCTGGATAGTCGTTGGAGTAGGGATTGTAGCATGACCTGCTGGTCATGTGCAGTTTAACAGTGGCACTCAGGCGTCTTACTGATGGTGCTGGCCAGTGACTTATTAAGAACCGGGATGAGTGAAAACGTCTTGTTATTATCCATAGTCACTTTGCACTATAATTGACCCACTCCCATTTGTTTTCCCATTGCTCACGGACTTGAATAAAAACCTTTTTTGCAACATAAACTCAAGAGTGTGTGGTGAATTTTGAACTACTGATTGGATGCTGTCAGATTTATGTGTTACTTGGGCTGGGATCGTATTGCAATCCTCGGACTGGCGTCTGCACTTCTGACTTGAGTGTGACAGCATGTATTTCTAGACAGCTGTCACTCAGGTCAGGAGAGCAGATGGCCAGTCCGAGGATTATGGGAGGGAGAATGGGTGAATATACATTAAGCATTTACATATCTGACTCAATAAATTTGTCTGGCGCTTAGAGCAATACAAGGGGCCACGTACAGTACTAAAAGTTACATATCCTGAAAGGACTGCCTGAGCCATATTTCAGGATACTATTAGTAGGGTACACAAAAATCTCCAGAAAAGAGAAAAAAAAAATAGATCTACCAGTATTTTTGGAGCTCTGATCATAGCATCACGGATATGAAATTGCTGGTGCTGAAAGGTAACTTTAAATCTCAGAGAGACAGAAGAATCTGGGAACACAAACTTATAATGAGCCCCCCCACCCCCCTTCCCTGGGCCAGACCTCAATTAGGGGACAATAAAACTTGTCCTTGTGTATGAACTCCACTAATATTTACTACCACAACTGTTTCTCCGCGTCCAACACTAATAGTTCTGCTTCACATCACTTGTATTATTTACTGCACTATTCCCATGTCCTTTTGTGTATAAATATGTGACTGTTCAGATTTGTGTTATACTATGTCTGATGAAGATACCTCAGTAGTCTGAAAAACTTGTTATTTGTTACCATCTTTTCAGTCAGCCACGAGAAGGTATGTTGAGTGAGGACTCTCAAATTTTAATAATTTTCAGTATTACCCCAAGCACTATCTATGAAAAATTATTGCATATAGTTAGAATATATTGTACACTTATTTTCAGCACTGCATCAAAAATACAACTCTTTGCAGCCCGTTGACTGCAGTAATGCTATAAACCTAAATTAAATGATTAAAACACTCTAATTTATGAGATACATTAAAAAACAAAAATCTTGGTCACTCACAGAGATCCCCATAACAGAAAAAGTACAGTTTCTTTGTCATCTAAGTGGTTAATCCATTAAAAACCTTTTAGCCACATGTAAGGGAGGTGTGCTGATATCTGTATCGGCTTTGCTCTTCTTCTTGGCTTTCCTTTACATTTTATAATGGACAAGAACATGACCAGTGTATGGTATCAGCCTATTAGTTCTCATATTAGTTTTCTAATTAGATTACCAACCTTGTGCTTTGAATAGTAACTAACCAAGAAAAATCTTTCAGTGATGTAACGCTAAGTGGCTGTATTATTTTTAGCTGAGCATCAATATGCATTACACTTACTTGCAGTCCTTTGGTAAATATACATTTATAAGAACCGCATATACACTCACCGGCCACTTTATTAGGTACACCATGCTAGTAACGGGTTGGACCCCCTTTTGCCTTCAGAACTGCCTCAATTCTTCGTGGCATAGATTCAACAAGGTGCTGGAAGCATTCCTCAGAGATTTTGGTCCATATTGACATGATGGCATCACACAGTTGCCGCAGATTTGTCGGCTGCACATCCCAAAAATGCTCCATACAAGGCAGGATGGATCCATGCTTTCATGTTGTTTACGCCAAATTCTGACCCTACCATCCGAATGTCGCAGCAGAAATCGAGACTCATCAGACCAAGCAACGTTTTTCCAATCTTCTACTGTCCAATTTCGATGAGCTTGTACAAATTGTCGCCTCAGTTTCCTGTTCTTAGCTGAAAGGAGTGGTACCCGGTGTGGTCTTCTGCTGCTGTAGCCCATCTGCCTCAAAGTTCGACGCACTGTGCATTCAGAGATGCTCTTAGGCCTACCTTGATTGTAACGGGTGGCGATTTGAGTCACTGTTGCCTTTCTATCAGCTCGAACCAGTCTGCCCATTCTCCTCTGACCTCTGGCATCAACAAGGCATTTCCGCCCACAGAACTGCCGCTCACTGGATTTTTTTTCTTTTTCAGACCATTCTCTGTAAACCCTAGAGATGGTTGTGCGTGAAAATCCCAGTAGATCAGCAGTTTCTGAAATACTCAGACCAGCCCTTCTGGCACCAACAACCATGCCACGTTCAAAGGCACTCAAATCACCTTTCTTCCCCATACTGATGCTCGGTTTGAACTGCAGGAGATTGTCTTGACCATGTCTACATGCCTAAATGCACTGAGTTGCCGCCATGTGATTGGCTGATTAGAAATTAAGTGTTAACAAGAAGTTGGACGGTGTACCTAATAAAGTGGCCAGTGAGTGTACATCAGTCAAAACAAAAAATATGTCTAATATTGTATAGGTCTACTATGTGGCAACAAAACAAATTGGAGCCATTAAAACAAGAAGTTGTCCTGTGATATCAGGCATCAAGACCCTTTCAAGTTTTATGTGTGCCATGTTCATTAAATTATTCCTTTAAGAGGTTTTCCCCTATTTTGAAAGTTTAAGCAAAACTGCCTAAACTCCCTAAACTCACCTTCTTTCCTGGTGCATCCTCCTCACTTGCTACTAATACACTGCAGTCATCAAGTGACATTGTTTATGTCTCAAACTGCAATAGATACAGTAAGCTACCAGACACATAGTTGATGGGAGATGTGTATCACAGAGGTGATTGTCATCTGTGATGTATTCCTGTAGTATTGCTCTAGTGAACATAGCACTAAAAGTCGTGTTTGGTGCATCTGGGTCAGGTTTTATGGAAAGCCTGAGAGATGGGTGGGTCTGGCTGTCCACATACCATACCTCTGGGTGTGGTTAACATGTTAAGATGGAGTCCATTGTTTTGATATGAAATAGAAAAAGAGATGCGGCACTTACCTAGTTGTGATGAAGTCAGAAGTCCTTTATTTTACTATCCATCGGTTAAAGACACGACCGTTTCACGCAGATGGCGCTTCCACAGGTCCAGGTCACTTGGAACCGTGGAAGCACTGTCTGCACGAAACTGCCATCGTCCATTCCCCTCTCCCCGCACCCTCGCCCTCACCTGCCACCTCCTAAAAATATTTTAATCTGATGGATGGTAAAATGAAGGACTTCTGACTTCATCACAACTGGGTGAGTGCCGCATCTCTTTTTCTATTTCATATCGATGCACCACTTGTTTCACGATGCCGAGCACCATGCTCCAATAGCTGGATACCGCCGCCGATAGACGGATACACTGATCATATCCCCTGCATACTGGTATTGCCATTTTACCTAGTGCCATTCATTCTGTTTTCTTCTAAGAATTGGAGTCCATTGTTTGACACATAGTCTGTGTGTGGAGGGAGAAGGCCTAGTGTCTCCAGACTAAGCCAGTATACTGGATTCTATCCAGTCTGTGTGGCCAGGACTGGCTCTCAAGAGACTTTATCAAAAGAACGGTTTACCTAGTTTTGCTTGTACTGAAGGATGTTTATTTTTTCCTCTGCTTATGGCTGGTTTATGAAGCATAAACCAGCATGGACATTTAAATGAAGACTTTTCCTGTTTTGCCTCCTCCGGCGCATTCCCACAACACATAAACAAAATTTTGTAATATGGCAGGAGGCCTTAGCCTGAAAGGAGGCTTCTGCTTTTATAGAGAATGCCCTCACCATGAAGTGGTGTGCTTGGTCTTCATCATTGTTTAGGTGTGTGTCATCTGTCAAAGTAACAGCCACATGGATGTCAGGACTCCAGGTTTTCCAGCAGAACCTTGCCCAGAACATCACACTGCTTCCACATGCTTGCCATTACCATAGCTCAAACAAACCCAGTGGTCTCCATAAAATGTGATTCATTACATCAGGCCACTTTCTTGCATTGCTTTATATTCCAGTTCTGATGCTTATATTCCAATTATAGACACTGTCAGCTATGGACAGAGCTCAGCATGGTTACTTTTACCATGTCTTGTTACACAGCCACATATACAACAAGCTAACATGCACTGTGTGCTTTGAAACTTTTCTATTATACTTTTCTATTATAGCCAACATTAACTTTTCATCATTTGTACTATAGTAGCTCTTCTACAGGTTAGTCTAAGCTACCCATGCACATAAGTGAGCCATAGCATGTCATAATGTTGTCACTGGTACACCAGATGTCCCTTCTTGGAAATTTTCAGTAAGTTCTAACTACTGCATACTGGGAAGACCCCACAAGATATGCTATATTATTATTATAACGCCATTTATTCCATGACGCTTTACATGTGAAAAGGGTATATTGTACATAATAAAAACAAGTAATCTTAAACCATAAAAGTCACGACTGGAACAGGAGAGAGGACCCTGCCCGCGAGGACTCACACACTTCAAGAGTATGGGAGATACTTTGATCAAGTTGTCAAGCCATCACTATGAGGGCTTGTTAACATTATGCTTTTATTTTTCTGCTGACAACTTGTTATCTTCCACCACTAACTGTTAATTTGTTGCCTGATATATCCCACTCATTGAGTGTTCTACTATACATGACAACGTTTGCACATACATTCTTCAACACTGAAATTGCAACACCAAGTAGGAAAAGTCCTGGAATTGTGGAAAACAAAGCATTGATAGTCACGCAGTAGCGAAGCTACCAGGGGAGAAAGAAAAAAAATCAGAAAAAAGAGAAATGTACACATGAACCAGAAATAGTAAAAAAGTACAAATTTCATTAGTAAAGAAAATAAACAATACCAGACAAGGTTTAAAAGTGGGAAACCACAGAGTGGCACCAAACACCCACCATATATCAAGTAGAGGATGTACATAATAGCTTATAAACTAAAAAGAACTTTCCAAGGTAGTCTATACAAAAATGAAAGTCATGTAGTCATGACATTCACAATGGAAAGTACAGAAAATCCAAAAAACAGACGTTCAATAGAGTACAAGCATTACCGCTTGTGAGTTATGGTGCCAGCCCCTAATGCATGTTTTGGCTACTGCCTTCTTCTGGGGGTGGCATCACACCAACAATAGCAATGTTATATAGTTTATAGCGGACCAGTCAGTGACCTTGTAACAAAGGGAAGTTTATTTACAACAATTCTGTATGGCCGATTGTATTCAAGTGTATCCGGTACTTGATATTCATATCAAAGGGATGGATTATATGGCTGTGTGGGGAGTGGGGTTTACACAGACACCCAATTACATACTCAAATGGCGTCACCAAAATGTGTCATATTGAATGTTTGGGGAGTGTTACCTACACTGAAACCCTATTGCGTGGGTGTTACCAAAACACCCATCCACATGGCCCATACATGAGTGAACCGCCCCTATATCAGATTAAAAAAAGATCCTCCATTCGCAACATCCCTATATTATATCCCAAATCTATATTGCAATCTGGTGTGCCTCGTTATAATGGCACATGCCGCTTCGGCGAGTGAGGTAGAGGGCATCCCAGATCGCATCAAGACCAGCGGTCGGGCCGCGAGTCAGACCACACAAGTGGATGCGGGCCGAATCACATGACCGGAGCACCGGGCTGAAAGACACGGCCCATAATGCTCCCAAAATCCCACTTATGGCGCGTGTGCACAGTGGCAGAAGAGAGTGCGGTTGTTCTCGGCCCCACGCTCTGAGGGGCCCATCCAGAACTACGCTACTTTTAACTGTATCGGCGTGCGCAGCGCCTCGAGACAGTTAAAATCTCCAGCAGAACATGGAAACATAATCTACCTGCACTGTCATGTAGCCACTATGGGGCCCATGAGCGGGGGGGGGCCCAGTGCCAGCACCAGTCCCCCACCTGTCATCCCAAGTTCAACTGAGTCTGCATCCTGGATGCGGATACAGTTGAAACCAATGATGAAAGAGGGAGTGTCAGCTGTCGATGACGTCCCCCCTATATGGCGTGCACTGTACTGATTTGTTGGGGAGCTCAGAATGCTTGCTAGAGATGGGAGCAGCTTTGGGGAATGAGGAGGAGAGGTGATTATTGTATTTTTTTATGGATAGTGCATTATGCTGAATGGAGGCCTATTGGCAGTGCACTGTACTATATAAAGGCCCATGGAGAGTATATTATACTATATAGAGGCCTATGGGAAGTGCATTATCTAATATATAAAGCTGAATGTGTGTATGTATGTATGTGTGTGTGTATGTCCGGGATTGGCATCTGCACCGTCGCAGCTACAGCCACAAAATTTTGCACAGTCATACGACTGGACCCTGAGAGCGTCATAGGCTATGTTGTGAGGTGAAATTTTAACCCCGCGCGTTCCAATTCACCAAACAATTTTGCCCCTATCTACATAATGGGGAAAAAGTGAAAGGAAAAGTATTGGAGGCAAATTGACAGCTGCCAGATGTGAACAAGGGGGGACTTAAAGAATGAGAGCGATGGCGCCAAAGAGTATATACCGTATAGTTGCTAAGGTGGGGCCCCGACATGGGATACTCACCACACACGGGGATATGAACACACACACAAAATGCGCCACACACTACCATGTGCTTGAACACATATATCATCCTCAGCACAACACACAGCCTTAAAACACAGACAAGTCTGGTATTATACTTCAAAAATAAAAATCTGATTAATAAGCAGACAAACTACAAGAGCAACAAATGTACCATATAGGAAATATGGCAGCTGTCAGTCACATGACCTGTCTATTATGTGTATGTGTGAGCTAATATATACTGCCAGGGGGCAGAGCTTCCTGTTGGCTGAGGATTTATCAGGCTGCCAATTTAGCTTACAAATACTGAGGTAAAGATACTGACCAAATAACGTGTGAACGCGGTCTAATACAGGAGGAGATGACATACAGATATATACTATATACAGGGGAGATGACACACAGGTATATACTATGTACAGGAGGAGATGACATACAGGTATATACTATATACAGGAGAAGATGACACACACACATATATACTATATACAGGGGAGATGACACACAGGTATATACTATATACAGGAGGAAATTACACACTGGTATATACTATATACAGGGGAGATGACATACAGGTACATACTATATACAAGGGAAATGACACACAGGTATATACTATATACAGGGGAGATGACACACAGGTATATACTATATACAGTGGAGATGACACACAGGTATATACTATATACAGGAGGAGATGACACACAGGTATATACTATATACAGGAGGAGATGACACACAGGTATATACTATATACAGGAGGAGATAACTTACAGGTATATACTATATACAGGAGGAGATGACATACAGGTATATACTATATAAAAGAGGAGATGACACATAGGTATATAGAGGAGGAGATGACATACAGCAGGTATATACTATATACAGGGGAGATGACATACAGGTGTATACTATATATAGGAGATGACATACAGGTATATACTATATATAGGAGGAGATGACATACAGGTATATAGTATATACAGAAGAGATGACATACAGGTATATACTATATGCAGGAGGAGATGACACATAGGTATATACAATATACAGGAGGAGATGACATACAACAGGTTGAAGCACCAGACAGGTGCGAAACGATCGTCGTTCAGCCGCCGCAGAACCCTATGTGTACACCCCCGTGCCGTGTTAAAATGGACTGAATAAAGTGACCTGCATAAGAAGGTTGGTGAGTGCAGCCGTTTTTCTTCTCATCGCATACAACAGGTATATACTATTTACAGGGGAGATAACATACAGGTATATACTATATACAGGAGATGACATACAGGTGTATACTATATATAAGGGAGATGACAAACATGTATATACTGAGGGGAAAATGAGAGGTGTGAGGTGAAAATGAAAATGTGTGAGTGCAAAATGAGAGGAGTGAGGGAAAATAGTGGCGTGATCGGAAAATGACAGATGTGAGGTCGAAATGACAAGTGTTAGGGGGGAATGAGAGGAGTGAGGGGGAAAATAAAAGGAGTGAGGGGGAAAATGAGAGGTGTAAGGGAGAAAATGAGAGATGTGAGGGGAAAAATTAGAGGTGTGATGGGAAAATAAGAGAAGTGAGGTGCTATAAATAACCACAGATATTTACTATGCCCAGGCAATGCCGGGCTCTTCAGCTAGTACTGTATAAAGGCCTATGGGGAGTGCATAATACTATATAGTGGCCTATGTGGAGTGCATTATACTTTATTGAAGCCTATGGGGAGTTCATTATACTATGTGAAGGACTATAGGGGGGGTGCATTATAATATATAGAGGTCTATGGGGAGGGCATTATATCATATTGAGGCCTATGGAGAGTGCATTATAATATATGGAAGACTATGAAGTGTGCATTATAATTTATAGAGGCATATGGGGAGTGCATTATACTATATGGAGGACTGTGGGGGTGCATTATACTGTATTGAGGACTATGAGGGGTGCATTATACTGTATGGAGGCCAATGGGGAGTTCATAATACTATACTAAGGACTATGGGGAGTGCATTACACTTTATTGAAACCTATGGTGAGCGCATTATACTATTTGAAGGACTATGGGGGGGCAGTATAATATTTAGAGGTCTATGGGGAGTGCATTACACCATAATGAGGCCTATGGGGAGTGCATTATACTATATGGAGGCCTATGGGGAATGCATTATACTGTATGGAGGCCTATGGGGAGTTCATTATATTGTATGGTGGTCTATGGTGAGAGCATTATACTATATAGAGGCCAAAAGGGAGTTCATTATACTATGTAGAGGCCTATGGGGAGTGCATTATACTATATAGAAGCCTATGAGGAGTACATTATATATTATAGAGGTGTATGTGGAGTGAATTATACTGTATAGATGCCTATGGGGAGTGTATTATACTATATAGAAGCCTATGGGGAGTGCATTATACTATATAAAGGCCTAAGGAGAGTGCATTATAGAGGCCTATGGGGAGTGCATTATACTATATGGTGGCCTATGGAGAGTGCATTATACTATATGGAGGACTATGAAGGGTGCATTATATTTTCTCTGGCTACTCACAGTATTCCTCCAGGGGCTGAGAAAAGAAAGATTAGCCATGAAGAAGAAATGGACTCAGACTCTCAAGAAGAGATGTCAATACCAAAAGAATTTCTGGAAAAGGGTGAACTAAGCCCAGTCCCAGAAGTTGTCCAGGATAATAGAAAATATTATTTTTCCTCTGAAGATATGAAGGAACTCTTTATGGCAGTAAGGAAGACCATGGAGCTGGAAGAGGAGAAAACTACCTGAATGATTCAAGAAGAGATGTTCGGTGGCCTCCGATCAAAAAAGGAGAAAGTATATCCCATGTAAAAAAACATCCAGGACATAATCTTGGATGAATGGGAATCCCCTAAGAAGAGGCTGCGTATTCCCACCAAACTAAGAGACAGGTTCCCAGTGGATAAGAAAACTGCTAAATGTTGGTTTGAAATACCGAAGATTGACATTCAGGTGGCAAGTATGACCAAGAAGGCAACATTACCATTCAAAATTCCTCTCAGCTGAAGGATCCTCTGGAATGCAAGATGGGTGACCTTTTAAAAAAATCCTGGGAGACTTCAGCAGCCCTACTATAAGCAAATGTCATCTCTACATGCATAGCATGATCAGAGTCCTGGTGGCTTGATCAGCTGGACATCAGCTGGAAAAGCATCTTACTATGGGCACTCCCAGAGAGAATATTCTAGCATCCTTACCTCTTCTCCAAAAAGCCACAGGTTTTCTGACAGATGCATCGGCAGAATCAGCAAGGGTGGCGGCAATGTCATTAGTTCTCTCGAATTCTGTAAGACATGCACTCTGGGTAACATCATGGAGTGATGATGTGACTTCGATGGTAAAGCTCTGTTCTATTCCCTTTTGGGGAGGATACATGTTTGAACTGGCTCTAAGCAACCCATTAGATAAGGCCTCAGATATGGAAAAATCTCTTCCCAAGCCAAAAAACTGAAACAGATCCTTTCAACCTTCTCAGGAACAACTACCTCAGTACAGAGGAAAAGGAAAGTCAGGCCTTGTGGAGTTATCCAAAAGGAAGGCATGGCAGAAATATATTTCTTTACCAGGGTCAATGGCAAAACAGACCATGAGGCCAAAATAGTAGGGGGTAGCATTTCAAAATTCTTCCCCCAGTGGCGCAAAATGTGCTCAAACCCATGGGCCCAGAAATTTGTCCAGGAGGTAGTAAGAACAGAATTCTCTTCCTATCCTCCACAGAGGGTGAAGATAACCCATCTCTCTTCTCCAAAGCTTCAAGATGACGTTATGTGTCCCATCTGAATCCCTATATAGAAGAATTCCATTACCTTATCGGGTAAAAGATTCTCTATTCTGGTGGCTCAGTCCAGTGAACCTAAAGAGCAGAGTCACCTGAATCCATGACCCTCTAGTAACTATAACAGTAGATGCCAGCAAAAGAGGATGGGGGGCTATGGTCTCCCAGACCTCCTTCCAGGGACTCTGGACAAGAGAAATAAGCCTGCAATCCTCAAATTTCAGGAAGCTGAAGGCAGTAGAAGAAGTACTCAATTCAGCTACATCAATGATTCTAGACACACATGTAAAAGTCTACTCAGACAACGTGACTATGGTCACTCACCTCTTCCATCAGGGAAGCACGAGGCATGAAGACTTGAAAACAGTCTTGGCGAGAATATTCTCTCTTATTCTCCACATAAGAGGCTCAGTCAACATCCAAGCCGATTTCCTGAGCAGGAGAGATATTCATCCAGGCAAAGACTCAGAAGTCTTTCAGATGCTAATTAGAAGATTGGGTTACCCACCAAAAGTGGGTTGGTACTTCTCCCTGAACCCAAACACTACCTGTCTAGGCATAGATGCGTTTACCCACCCGTGGAGATTGAAGCTTGCATACGCCTTCCCTCTGGTTCCAATTCTTCCAAGAACGCTACAGAAAATAAGAAACAAAAGGACCAAGGTAATCCTGATAGCACCTTTCTGGCCGAAGAGAAGATGGTTTGGCACCCTGAGCAACCTGACTATAGAAGGTCCCCTGATTCCCCCATCAATCAGAAAACTCTTTCACCAGGGGCCAATCTACCATCCAGACCCCGGAAGTCTATATCTGACTGCCTGGCTTCTGAATTCACAATTTTAAAAATTAGAGGCCTCTCGGTTAGTTATTCAAATCCTCCAGTAGAGTAGAAAACCAGTAACAAATGCCATATATCTTAAAATATGGAAAACCTTCATGTCATATTGTGCGACTAATTTTCCAGACTAGTGATGAGAGAATAGTGAAATATTCGGATTTGGGAAAATCGGCACAAATAATTTCTAATATCCGTGTATTCGTACCAAATAATGAATCCAATGGAATTCAATGGGAAAGCCAAATACTTTTCTGCTGAACCCAACAAACAGGTCTTGGGGGCATAGGAAAAAAGCTGAAATGGATGGGAAAGTGTTAAAACTAAATGGGAACATCATGGAGAAGATGCCTGCATGCATTTCTGACTCACATATGGTATATGGTATATATGGTTGTCAGACTGTTGTGCCTGTTTTATGGAGTCATAAAAAGACCTACCAAACCAAACCTAATTTTTTTTAAAAGGGAAAAATGCTAAGAAACATTTTTTCTTTCATAATTACATGTATATAACGGAAAAAAAATATAGATATACCTCCCCTTTAGTATATGTTCACACGGAGTGTTTTGTCTGTACTTTTTCCTTTTACATTTGTGAGGGCTCTCACCCCTGCATTTGGGAGGTCCCTCTCTCATTCAAAATTGTTAGCTAGATAGTAGAATACATATTTCCCAGCACTTTACAATGCCAGCTAAAACATGCCTATTTGAAATTTGGGCTTTGCCCACCCCAACCACGTCCACCGCAATGTAATTATGCAGCCCTTGCTTCACATTTTCAGAGGGCCAGTAGGTGCCGTGAAACCTGAGTTTGGGAAGGGCCCTCAGGTGGCCCTGTATCATACTGTACATTTGGGATAGCTTTCACTCCTATATTTGGGAGGTCCCTCCCTCATTCAAAATTGTTAGCTAGATAGTAGAATACATATTTCCCAGCACTTTACAATGCAAGCAAAAACATGCCCATTTGAATTTTGGGCTTCACCTGCCACCACCACCACCACGTCCACTGCCATGTAATTATGCGTCCTTTGCTTCACATTTTCGGGGGGCCAGCAGGTGTCCTAAAACCTAAGTTTGGGAAGGGCCCTGTATCATACATATGGGAGAGCTCTCACTCCTACATTCCCCATCCCTTTGCAATGCCCATTTGAAATTAGGGCTTCGCCCGCCAACACCACCACCATGTCCACCGCCATGTCATTATGCAGCCCTTGCTTCACATTTTCAGAAGGCCAGCAGGTGCCGTGAAAGCTGAGTTTTGCGAGCTCCATAGTTCATTTTGGCCACCGGATCCCAATAGAGCCACTGTCATAGCGGGTGAAGCTGCTGTATGATCAATGTCAGACACCAAAACCATTTGAATTAAATTCTGAATACAGTGTATGCAAATGAGGGCCTGTATTGTAGTAATTCTGTCAGGTCTGGAACCCATGTCAGAAA
The DNA here is from genome assembly GCF_051348905.1 of Ranitomeya variabilis. Classification (NCBI taxonomy): domain Eukaryota; kingdom Metazoa; phylum Chordata; class Amphibia; order Anura; family Dendrobatidae; genus Ranitomeya; species Ranitomeya variabilis. The sequence goes on from NC_135232.1 coordinate 301,043,470, forward strand.
CATGTTCAAGCCTGATTTTACGTGGATGCAGCCTCCTCAAGGGAAAGAAACAGGAGTGCAATTGACCAATCTGCACAAGCCTGCGCAGTTCTTTTGGAAACTACCCAACCAGGCAACCAATGTATCTTTTGCATGGTTTTGAGCAACAACGAAGTAATTAAAGGATATGTCCCACAGAGTGATGAGGTCTGTGGAGTGTATTACTCAGGTGACAGGCAGTGCTACAGAGCTCAGGTAAAGGCCTTAGCGTGGTAATTGCCATATTCCAATATGTGTAAGGCTATAGCCTGAATAGGTCTGTGGGGCGTATTAACTTAGTCTCTTAGACTTGCTTAAAATGTACAGAAACTGACCAATACCACACCACCATTTCTTTTTTTTACCAAAATTTAGAACAATGTAAGGGAAGCAACAGTGTAATAAAGAGATACAAGTTTCATTTAGGAGCCTGGAAAAGCCAGGAATGTTCTTTGTACAGCACTGGGGAATATAACGTGCTAAAAAATATGTATGCCCTAGCTAAGTAACAATTTGGGAAGATACATATATGCTGACATGAGACAATTGAACACTACGCTGGGACAACGAACTGGAAGTGGTTGCTGACTGTTGTGTCTGTGCAACTGCAAGTTGTGGGCAAAAGGCATCAGCGTTGGAAATTATGTAACACAGGAGAAGGGCAAGTGGTTTCACCCCCAGAGACAGATTTTGTACCCAAGTGTTCCGCCCACTGGGTGATTAGTATGTCAGCAGTATATGGCGTATGCTAACAGAGGTATTATGTCGCATTTCTCTTTATAAAGGGATGTGTGGGTAAATTTTTCAAACTAGCAAAATATATATAGAGAGCATGTTTCAGTACAGATATTATTATTCTGTGTAAGGCTGAAAACTGAAAAAGTGTGTGGAGTATATTAATGCATTAATGTTCCACAATGTCCAAGTGCAGACCCAAAAATCAACATCAGGCTCCCAGATACTCACTTAAAGAGACCATGAGAAGGGCAACGCAAAAATTTTTTTTTTAATAATAGAAGATATAGAGATTGAGAGTAGCATTTTGTCCATTGCACAATGTGCATAGTTTTCCAAAAATCACAATACATTTTACAGTTATTATAATTGCTAAAGATAGGGAATACAAGTTTCATAATTGCACAATGTACAAAGGTTTAAAAAGAATTAAAAACATTACCCACGTGGGATATACATATATGACCACTAAGTACTTGTTGCAGAAGCAGGAGGAGTAGGATGTGATTTCCAGAGCAAAGTGGGTTTGGATGGTAAGGCATGGACATTAAGACAACTTCCAAAGCAGAACATTTGGGCTGCATTTAAATTGGGTTGCTGTCATCCGTAGGGCTTACAAAGTTGAAGGAAATCCAGCCCGTGCTGAATTTTATGAGTCAACCTGGTCAACTTCTCAACCCTCGTCATAGTTACTCCCACAGATTGCCCTTGCTGATTTGATGGTTTCATGAAAATGGTCCAGTTTGTGGACATTTCCTCCCCCCTGAGTTGCACCTGCTGTGCGTGTCCCCCCATTGTAATCCTTGTGGGTGAAAAGAGCCGGTACCTCTGCCTGCAGGGTTGTCTGAGGGTAATCTTTTTAGCAAGTCTTCAACAACGGCCCTCTGGCATGCATGCACGGAAAATGGCACGTCTGCCTCTGACATCAGAGAAGGAAATTTCTCCTTGTACCGTGGGTGTCACGACAGCTGTCAGGTGACTCGAGACCAGGGGCTCCTGCCCTGTCCTAACACAAGGAGGTGCCCTAGCTCACCCTTGCCTTACCTCCTAAGTAGCCCCTGTCTGTTCTCTTCCCCAACCCAGGGAAGATGGGGTGCTACTGTGCACCCTAGTACAACAGCCTGACAAACAAGACTACACAGACAAGGGATAACTGAAAACTCCAGGCACACAAACTATTCACTCACATGTAACAGGGGAATGCACTGGGGTGTGAAGGTAAGGGAAAGACAGAGAAGGATAAGAAATTACCACGCATACAAACCAAGCAACAGTCACTAATAACTCCTTCAACTCTCCTTCTCATATGTACTCCTCTCCTGATGAGAATTAATAACAGAGCCCAGATTACAAAGGGAAAAGGAGTAGCTAACCGAGAACAGCTGTGAGCACAGGGATTTCCAACATGGCTGATTAACCCCTGCTCTGCCAGAAGAAATAAACACATTTAAAATGAAGAAGTGCTTCTTCTCAGTGCCGGAGTAGGAGCAATTAGACGCTGCAGTCTTCTTGCTCCACACTGTCGTTGTAACCCCGTGACAGTGGGTCAAAAAAGGTGCACAGCCAGTATTTAATTGAGGACAAAATGTCCACCAGGATAAACACTAACCATCCTCTCCTCACAGCACATTGCCTCCTCCTCCTCTTCCGGCCATCCATGCTGGACAGGCATGAAGTTGGGATTGGGAGTCCTCACTGTAGTGCAGACCAAAAACTTCTGTTCCTCTTCATCCTCCCCTCCTCCTATTCCTCGTCATCACCCAATGTTGCCTGAGAATATTGTGTGAGGCTGGGTTGTGTGGTAATCAGCCACTGTAAAATCTGTTCAGCATTCAAAGCTTCCTCTTTGAGATTCTGCAGCAAACTTTTTAATAGACAGAGCAGTAGGATGGTTATGCTGATAATAGTTTTGAAGAACCTCACATATGTCAGCGATCCACACCCACTTCGCAGTTGTTATGTGTGGGGGCTGAATGTTACTCTGACCGGCATTGAGAAGCTGAAATTCAGCCACTGCCTTCTGCTGCTCATTAAGGGTTGCCAACATATGAACGGTCGAATTCTACCATGTGGGCAGGTCACAAAAAACTTGGTGACAAGGCAAACTAAAGTGCTGCTGCAGCAAAGCCAGACCGGCGAAAACCGGCATGGCTGATGTTGTGAAACACGTGCTTACGTAACGCAGGGTCTGCATGGCGGGAAAAACAGTGGTAGTTGGGAATTGAGTACAGTGGGGCTGCCACTGCAAAGAGGACGCGGAAAAACTCAGTTCCCAGAAGCCGAAATGGCAACATTTCCAGGGTTAGCAATCTGGGGTGTCTGGGTGTTTAGAGTTTGGGCCTGTGGGTGGGTGGATATTTCTGCTTCCTGTGAAACATCTGGGGCAGGGACAACTGAATGCTGTGCTGGGACAACAAACTGGACGTGGTTGCTGACTGTTGTGTCTGTGCACCTGCAGGTTGTGGGCAGAAGGCATCAGTGCCTGCTTCCTGGGTAGCAGAGAGGGAAGGCCATGATGCAGGGGAAGGGGCAGTAGTTTCACCCTCATACAAAGATTTTGTACCCAAGCATTCCACCCACCTTCTGGGGTGCTTGGCTCCCATGTGTTCTGCATACTGGTGGTGCTCAGGTTGGCAATGTTCTTACCTCTTCTCAGCTTGGTATGGCAGATACAATTGTTTTGTCTGATTGACTTTCAGACAAAAATTGCCATACAGGGGAACAACGCACCCTTGGCCTGTTAGCTAGCTGAGTGGGGGGCTCTATGAAACAGTTGTCCGACTTCTCCCTCTGGCCAAATCACGACCTCTACTTGCCTGTTTTTGTGCTATGGATCCATCCCTCTCTGCACTGCTGTGCTCGATAGGTGTGCCACCATGCTAGGTTGGATCAGTGGCCTCATCATCAACCACGTCGTCTTCCAATTCCTCAATCTGTTCCTCCTTCTTGTGATTTTAGGCTGACCTGATGGCAACTGTGCGTCATGATTCTCCACTTCTTCTGACATGAATTGACCTTTCCTAACGTGGCTTTCTCCTAGCCGTGGATGCTCAAATGTTTGTGCATCACTGCACTCCATCTCCTCATGACCCTCTTCAATGGTACACATTGAGAGGCCTGAATAATTACAAGGGAATGTAAACAGTTCCTCGGTGTGGCCAGTGATGGAGTCATATGTGATGTGGGGGAGGAAGGAGGACCAGGTTGAGGATCCTGAGTCCCAGCCTCACCTACTGAGACTGGACCATGTGGAAGACTTGGTGGTGCTTCTTGTCAACACACTGGAGCCTTTGTCTGACATCCAACCCACAACATCCTCGTATTGTCTGGGTTTGACAGTGGTGTATCGCACTGACCGAATTTTGATAGGAAGATAGAACGAGATACAGTCACCTTCTGATCTGTCACACGGCTTTGGCAGGCACCACCACATGCACATCTATATTCCTTAAAGTGAATCTGTCACCCCAAAATTCGCCTATAAGCTAAGGCCACCGGCATCAGGGGCTGATCTACAGCATTCTGTAATGCTGTAGATAAGCCCCCGATGTCACCTGAAAGATAAGAAAAGCAGGTTATATTATACTCACCCAGGGGTGGTCCCGATGCGGTCCGGTCCGATGGGTGTCGCTGTCCGGGTCCAGCGCCTCCCATCTTCATACGATGATATCATCTTCTTTGCTTCCTGCCACGGCTCCTGCGCAGGCCTACTTTATCTGCCCTGTAGAGGGCAGCGCAAAATATTGCAGTGCGCAGGTGCCGGGTCTCTCTGACCTTTCCCGGCACCTGCGCACTGCAGCACTTTGCTCTGCCCTCAACTGGGCAGATAAAGTACGCCTGTGCAGGAGCCGCGGCAGGAAGCAAAGAAGAGGATGTCATTGTATGAAGATGGGAGGCACTGGACCTGGAACGCAACGCACCATGATAGCCTTTGGGGGTAGTGACATAAGGTCAAAGTAACATCTATTGGTGGACATCTGGCTTAGAGGCCAAAGTCATGCAGATGCCTTCTAATGGTTTGTGTAGAAACTTTTTGGTGTCTTAGTTTTAAGTGATGTTTAATTGCCTTTGCAATGCAGAATGGATCAACCATGAAACCAGTAAGTTCTCACAGTGTTCCAGAAGGTTGCTAGTGCTACTGTGAACAACTGGCGTAACTAGGGTTGAGCGACTTTCATTTTTTAAAGATCGAGTCGGGTTTTGTGAAACCCGACTTTGTCCAGAGTCGAGTCGAGTGCAGTCGGCCGATTATCGCTAAAAGTCGGGGATCGACCGAAACACGAAACCCAATGCAAGTCAATGGGGAAGCATAGTCGGCAGTGCGTGGAGGCCAGGAAAACACCTACAGTGCCCATTTTAATGCCCAAAACATCCATTCTTGTTTCTGAAGCTTGTCAATCTTAATTAACTTTATAATAATAGTTGGGCATAGGAAATTGGGGGTCATTTGGCAAAAGTTGTGGGGGGTAGGGCTGGTTCAAGGCTTTAGTGGGCCCAGGAAATGTGGACTCCGTCACGGCGGTGGAGCAGGGAGAGGTAAGTATTTCAACGTTGCAAGTGCTGTGATCCTGAGCAAGCAGGGGGGCCCACTCGTTCGCATTGGCACTGGCACAGGGCCCCTCAAAGTACAGCGGTGTGTTTGCATGGCGGGGGCGCCTCCCACCGGCAGCGACACTTTTGCATACTCTGAGGGGCCCTGTGCCCGTGACGTCGCCAACGAGTATGCCCCCCCCACCTGATGAAGGAACCTGCACTTTCATCTGCACCTTCCTCTTTGTCCCTGTGTAAGGTGGTATAACATGCGAGAAGGGGAACCTTACTTTCAGCAGGGTCAGATTCTGGCTGTGTAGAGTGCAAGGGGAATGTAGTGGTCTAGGTCAATGTACCAGCAGACTCATCTAGCAGTGGCTGGGCAAAGGGCAGGATGAGGAGGAAACAGATATAGGGCCAAAGAATAAAGTAGGCTAAATGCAGTTCAAAATTGGTAACAGGACTAAACAGGCGGCATTGCTTTGTTCAGTGGAGTAGCAAACCCAAGAGCAGCAGACACTGTTTTAAGGGCCCAACCACACTAGTAGGCCAAATGCAGTTTAATATTTTAATATCTGCTACTGTAGGCCAAAAGCCAGAAGGTTGAAGCTCAGCTTTATTCAGTTGAGGACAAACAACATGGAGGGGCAGACACCGTTAGTAGGCCCTAACCACCAATTTTTAAAAACACAGCACTTAATGAGAGCCAGAAGGTTGAACCTCAGCTGTATTCAGTTGAGGTCAGACTCAACACCAGGGAGGGGCAGACACCGTTAGTAGGCCGTAACCAAAGTTGAAGGTCAAATGCAGTTTAATATCTGATACTATAGGCCGAAAGCCAGAAGGTTGAAGCTCAGCTGTATTCAGTTGAGGTCAACACCAGGGAGGGGCAGACACCGTTAGTAGGCCGTAACCAAAGTTGAAGGCCAAATGCAGTTTAATATCTGATACTATAGGCCGAAAGCCAGAAGGTTGAAGCTCAGCTGTATTCAGTTGAGGGCAAACACCAGGGAGGGGCAGACACCGTTAGTAGGCCCTAAACACCATTTAAAAAAAAAAAAAAACAGCACTTAATGAGAGCCAGAAGGTAGAAGCTCAGCTTTATTTAGTTGAGGACAAACACCAGGGAGGGGCAGACACCGTTAGTAGGCCCTAAACACCCTTTTTTTAAAAAAAAAACAGCACTTAATGAGAGCCAGAAGGTAGAAGCTCAGCTTTATTCAGTTGAGGACAAACACCAGGCGGGGCAGACACCGTTAGTAGGCCCTAAACACCATTTTTTTTTTAAAAAACAGCACTTAATGAGAGCCAGAAGGTAGAAGCTCAGCTTTATTCAGTTGAGGACAAACACCAGGCAGGGGCAGACACCGTTAGTAGGCCCTAAACACCATTTTTTTTTAAAAAAAAACAGCACTTAATGAGAGCCAGAAGGTTGAAGCTCAGCTTTATTCAGTTGAGGGAAACCACCAGGGAGCAGCAAACAGAGCTATTAGGCCCCAACCAGCACTTAAAAAAAAAAAAAATATATATATATATATATATATATATATATTAGAGCCAGAAGGTTGAAGCTCAGCTGTATTCAGTTGAGGTCAACACCAGGGAGGGGCAGACACCGTTAGTAGGCCGTAACCAAAGTTGAAGGTCAAATGCAGTTTAATATCTGATACTATAGGCCGAAAGCCAGAAGGTTGAAGCTCAGCTGTATTCAGTTGAGGACAAACACCAGGCAGGGGCAGACACTGTTAGTAGGCCCTAAACACCAATTTTTTTTTAAACAACAGCACTTAATGAGAGCCAGAAGGTTGAAGCTCAGATTTATTCATTTGAGGACAACTTGAATTAGGGACTGCAGACAGACTTACCAGGCTGTCCCCTGTGTGGACCATGCATCCAATACATTAACCCATTGCGCCACAAAGGACACGTAACCTTCCGTGGCCATGCCTACAGGTCCATGTGTCTGTTGTCAGGTGTACCTTTGGACTCACAGATTGACATAGTGCATGGACAATGCGGTCTTTTACATGCTGGTGGAGGGGTGGGATGGCCTTTCTCGCAAAAGAATTGTCAACTGGGTAGCCCATAGCGTGGTACAGCGTAGTCCATCATGGCTTTATTAATATTAAATAAAATAAAAAAATAGGCTCTATGCACTGTAAAATAGGTTCCAGGGGTAAACGGGCAGCATTGGTGTGGTCAGTGGAGGAGTAATGCAAGTAGGGACCGCAGACAGGCTATCAAAGGCCTAAAATAACAAACAATAGGCTCATGGCAGTTTTACATCGGTTACATGGATACACAGGCAGGCAGCATTGTGGTCAGTGGAGGAGTAATGCAAGTAGGGACCGCAGACAGGCTATCAAAGGCCTAAAATAACACAATAGGCTCATGGCAGTTTTACATCGGTTACATGGATACACAGGCAGGCAGCATTGTGGTCAGTGGAGGAGTAATGCAAGTAGGGACCGCAGACAGGCTATCAAAGGCCTAAAATAACAAACAATAGGCTCATGGCAGTTTTATATCGGTTACATGGATGCACAGGCAGGCAGCATTGTGGTCAGTGGAGGAGTATTGCAAGGAGTGTCTGACACAGTTAGTACTCCAAAAAAATAAATAGATGTTAATGTCTCGCAAAACAACTATAAGTAAAAAAAAGGGTGTCATGCTTAGGTACAGGGGTGGGCTCAACTGCAGAGTTTATGACAAAGTAATTTGGCAGTAAATTAGTATTTACTGGTGTCAATATAGGACACTGACCCAGACTACTTTAACTAGCATCATAGATGCAAACAAATTGGTATTGTTTGTCAGTGCCAGGCATTGAATGATGTCAGTGCATAGACTAAACATTGGTGGAGCTGTGCGAGATAATTTTGCACGTGGTAGAGCAGTTTGAGCTGGGGGGGGAACTCTCTTGTGGCCGGCGGTACCGCCCCAGGGCCCCTCATGTTACAATGGTGTGTCTGACGTTGGGTGCGCACCACTACCGCCAGAGACACTACATTGTACTATGAGGGACCCAGTGGCAGTGACGTCGACCAAAAGCGGGCACACCCACCTCTTCAGACAATCAGCACTGTAACGGGTGCATGCGCCAAGTGGCGAGACAACGGCCCCGTGGGGGGATTTTTCCCATTGGGGGAGGTGTAAATATGCTGGACAAACAGCTGCTGCAAATTAACAGATTGGAACACTCAGTAAGACCAGTCCACAAGCAAGACCTTTTTATAGGAAAGCTAGGTGTCAGCCGGGAAAGGTGGGGCAAAATAATTTGAAATCCAGGAGTGGTTCATTTTAATGAAGGTGAGATCATCCACATTTTGGGTAGCCAGACGAGTCCTTTTTTCGGTTAATATTGAACCAGCAGCACTGAATACTCTTTCTGATAGCACACTAGCTGCTGGGCAAGCAAGCTCCTGCAATGCATATTCTGCCAATTCAGGCCAGGTGTCTAATTTTGATGCCCAGTAATCAAATGGGAATGACGGTTGAGGGAGAACATCGATAAGGGAAGAAAAATAGTTAGTAACCATACTGGACAAATGTTGTCTCCTGTCACTTTGAATAGATGCTGCAGTACCTGTCCTGTCTGCGGTCATTGCGAAATCACTCCACAACCTGGTCAGAAAACCCCTCTGTCCAACGCCACTTCTGATTTGTGCACCTCTAACACCTCTGCCATGTAGCCCCCTGCAGCTTGTGTGAGACTGAGAACCATCACCGGCGCTGTGTGCTGGGAATGCCTGAATCAAACGGTCTACAAGAGTAGCTTGTTTGGTTGCTAATATTTGTTCGAGGTTCTCATGTGGCATAATATTTTGCAATTTGCCTTTATAGCGAGGGTCAAGGATGCAGGCCAACCAATAATCGTCATCGCTCATCATTTTAATAATGCGTGTGTCCCTTTTGAGGATACGTAAGGCATAATCCGCCATGTGGGCCAAAGTTCCAGTTGTCAAATCTGCGGTTGTGCTGGTTGGAGGGGCTGTAACAGGCAAATCTACGTCACTTGTCTCCCTTAAAAAAACAGAACCCAGCCTTGCAACGCCACTAATTTCTGTTGGCCCAGGAGAAGCTTCCTCATTCAAAAAGTACTCATCCCCATCATCCTCCTCGTCCTCCTCCTCCTCTTCGCCCGCTACCGCGTCCTCTACACGGCCCTGACCAGACAATGGCTGACTGTCATCAAGGCTTTCCTCTTCCTCGGCTGCAGACGCCTGCTCCTTTATGTGCGTCAAACTTTGCATCAGCAGACGCATTAGGGGGATGCTCATGCTTATTATGGCGTTGTCTGCACTAACCAGCCATGTGCATTCCTCAAAACACTGAAGGACTTGACACAGGTCTTGTAGCTTCGACCACTGCACACCTGACAATTCCATGTCTGCCATCCAACTGCCTGCCCGTGTATGTGTATCCTCCCACAAAAACATAACAGCACACCTCTGTTCGCACAGTCTCTGAAGCATGTGCAGTGTGGAGTTCCACCTTGTTGAAATGTCGATGATTAGGCGATGCTGGGGAAGGTTCAAAGACCGCTGATAGTTCTGCATACGGCTGGAGTGTACGGGCGAACGGCAGATATGCGAGCAAAGTCTGCGCACTTTGAGGAGCAGGTCGGGTAACCCCGGGTAACTTTTCAGGAAGCACTGCACCACCAGGTTTAAGGTGTGAGCCAGGCAAGGAATGTATTTCAGTTGGGAAAGGGCTATGGCAGCCATGAAATTCCTTCCGTTATCACTCACAACCTTGCCTGCCTCAAGATGTACAGTGCCCAGCCATGACTGAGTTTCATTCTGCAAGAACTCGGACAGAACTTCCGCGGTGTGTCTGTTGTCGCCCAAGCACTTCATTGCCAATACAGCCTGCTGACGCTTGCCACTAGCTGTCCCATAATGGCACACCTGGTGTGCAACAGTGGCAGCTGCGGATGGAGTGGATGTGCGACTGCGGTGTGTGGACGAGCTCTCGCTTCTGCATGAGGAGGAGGAAGAGGAGGAGGGGGGGCGAACGCCTACAGCCAACTCTTTCCTTGACCGTGGACTAGGCAAAACTGTCCCAATATTGCTGTCCCCTGTGGACCCTGCATCCACCACATTCATCCAGTGTGCCGTGATGGACACGTAACGTCCCTGGCCATGCCTACTGGTCCATGCATCTGTTGTCAGGTGCACCTTTGTAGTCACAGACTGCCTGAGTGCATGGACGATGCGGTCTTTAACATGCTGTTGGAGGGCTGGGATGGCTTTTCTAGAAAAGAAGTGCCGACTGTGTAGCTCGTAGCGTGGTACAGCGTAGTCCATCAGTGCTTTGAAAGCTTCGCTTTCAACTAACCGGTAGGGCATCATCTCTAATGAGATTAGTCTAGCAATGTGGGCGTTCAAACCCTGTGTACGTGGATGCGAGGATGAGTACTTCCTTTTCCTAACAAGAGTCTCATGTAGGGTGAGCTGGACTGGAGAGCTGGAGATCGTGGAACTAGCGGTGGTGCCGGTGGACATGGGTGAGTGAGAGAGGGTTGGAGATGGTATTCTTGCCGGTGCCCTACATGCAGTGTTTCCTACTGCAAACCTGGTGATTCCCTGACTGCTTTGGCCTGGCGACGAAAGCTGCACAGATACTGCCGGTGGTGCGGGAAGTGGTGGGTTTACAGTGAGGGAAGGGATGTAGCGTTGCTGACTAGCTTCATTGGCCGAGGGTGCTGCAACCTTTAGGGACATTCGGTAGTTATTCCAGGCTTGCAAATGCATGGTGGATAAATGTCTATGCATGCAACTTGTATTTAGACTTTTAAGATTCTGACCTCTGCTTAAGGTAGTTGAACATTTTTGACAGATGACTTTGCGCTGATCATTTGGATGTTGTTTAAAAAAATGCCAGACTGCACTCTTTCTACTATCGGATAACTTTTCAGGCATTGCAGACTGAGCTTCTTTAATTGGATGGCCACGCTGTCCTCCAACAGGTTTTGGTTTTGCCACACGTTTTTGGCCAGATACGGGCACGGTAGATGGAACCTGTTGTGATGTTGATGCCTGCTGCGGCTCCTCCTCCTCCGCTTCTGAACTACTGCCGCCTGCACCCTGTTCCCCCAATGGCTGCCAATCGGGGTCAACAACTGGGTCATCTATGACCTCCTCTTCTATGTCGTGTGCAACTTCGTCTGTGTCACCGTGTAAGCCGGTGGTATAGCGTTCGTGACGGGGCACCATAGTCTCCGCTGGGTTTGATTCTGCCTCAGTACACTGCGAGGGCAATGTTCTGGTCTGAGTCAAAGGAACAGCATAGTAATCTGGCTGTGGCTGTGCATCTGTGCACTCCATGTCCGATTCAACTTCTAATGGGCATGGCCTGTTAACTGTTTCACTGTCTAACCCAGGAACGGTATGTGTAAAGAGCTCCATGGAGTAACCTGTTGTGTCGACTGACGCATCCTTCACTGTTGTTCTGGGTGAAGGACACAAGGAAGCGACTTGTTCCTGACCGGGAGCATCCACTGATGATGCACTGCTCTGACATTTGGCACTTTCCGAGGAGGAGACGAAAGAGCTAGAGGCAGAGTGAGCAATGAAAGCCAATACTTGTTCCTCCTGCTCCGGCTTCAAAAGTGGTTTTCCTACTCCCAGAAAAGAGAGCGTTCGAGGCCTTGTGTAGGCAGACGACGTTTTGGCTCAACAACTCGAGACTTAGGTGCTGTACTGCTTTTACCACGACCACCTGATGCTCCACCACCACTACCATCATTACCAGCTGACAATGACCGCCCACGGCCACGACCTCTTCCACTAGACTTCCTCATTGTTTGCAAAACGTAACCAAAGTAACGCTATGTGTTACTGTAAAACAACTTATAAGGTGAACTCAAACTTCTGTAGGATTTATATATACCTTTATAGGTGCCTGACACTGAAAGGAAAATCAGGCCCAATGTTACACACTAGGCTTTCTGTGCCCCAATAATTTGAGACATATGGCACACACAGGAGCAGCACTTAAGCAGACTTGCCAATATTTATCTCCCACTAATTATTTTTTTTTTTAAAGGGAGAATTTACCCCCCCCCCAAAAAAAAAGGTCCAGTATTACACAGTGGTTTTAGGGGGCACACAATGAGAGACAGATGCCACACACAGGACTGGCACGGAGGCAGACTTGCCAATATTTATCTCCCACTAACTATTTTTTTTAGAAAAGGGAGAATGTTCCCAAAAACAAAAAAAATGGCCAAGTATCACACACTGGTTTTCGGTGGCACACAATGAGAGACAGATGCCACACACAGCAATGGCACGGAGGCAGACTTGCCAATATTTATCTCCCACTAATTTTTTTTTTGGAAAAGGGAGAATGTACCCCCCCCCCAAAAAAAAATGGCAAAGTATTACACAGTGTTTTCGGTGCCACACAATGACAGACAGATGCCACACACAGCAATTGCACGGAGGCAGACTTGCCAATATTTATCTCCCACTAATTTTTTTTTTGGAAAAGGGAGAATGTACCCCCCTCAAAAAAAAATGGCCAAGTATTACACAGTGTTTTCGGTGCCACACAATGACAGACAGATGCCACACACAGCAATGGCACAGAGGCAGACTTGCCAATATTTATCTCCCACTAATTTTTTTTTTGGAAAAGGGAGAATTTAGCAAAAAAAAAAAAAAAATGGCCAAGTATTACACAGTGTTTTCGGTGGCACGCAATGAGAGACAGATACCACACACAGCAATGGCACGGAGGCAGACTTGCCAAAATTTATCTCCCACTAATTTTTTTTTTGGAAAAGGGAGAAAGTACCCCCCCCCCAAAAAAAAAAAATGGCCAAGTATTACACAGTGTTTTCGGTGCCACACAATGATAGACAGATGCCACACACAGCAATGGCACGGAGGCAGACTTGCCAATATTTATCTCCCACTAATTTTTTTTGGGGAAAAGGGAGAATTTAGCAAAAAAAAAAAAAAATGGCCAAGTATTACACAGTGTTTTCGGTGGCACACAATGAGAGACAGATACCACACACAGCAATGGCACGGAGGCAGACTTGCCAATATTTATCTCCCACTAATTTTTTTTTTTGGAAAAGGGAGAATGTACCCCCCCCCCAAAAAAAAGGCCAAGTATTACACAGTGTTTTCGGTGCCACACAATGACAGACAGATGCCACACACAGCAATGGCACGGAGGCAGACTTGGCAATATTTATCTCCCACTAATTTTTTTTTTGGAAAAGGGAGAATTTAGCAAAAAAAAAAAAATGGCCAAGTATTACACAGTGTTTTCAGTGGCACACAATGAGAGACAGATACCACACACAGCAATGGCACGGAGGCAGACTTGCCAATATTTATCTCCCACTAATTTTTTTTTTGGAAAAGGGAGAATTTAGCAAAAAAGAAAAGTCATGGCCAAGTATTACACAGTGTTTTCGGTGGCACACAATGAGAGACAGATACCACACACAGCAATGGCACGGAGGCAGACTTGCCAATATTTATCTCCCACTAATTTTTTTTTTTTGGAAAAGGGAGAATGTACCCCAAAAAAAAAAATGGCCAAGTATTACACAGTGTTTTCGGTGCCACACAATGACAGACAGATGCCACACACAGCAATGGCACGGAGGCAGATTTGCCAATATTTATCTCCCACTAATTTTTTTTTTTGGAAAAGGGAGAATGTACCCACCCCCCAAAAAAAAATGGCCAAGTATTACACAGTGTTTTCGGTGGCACACAATGAGAGACAGATACCACACACAGCAATGGCACGGAGGCAGACTTGCCAATATTTATCTCCCACTAATTTTTTTTTGGGAAAAGGGAGAATGTACCCCCCCCCCCAAAAAAAAATGGCCAAGTATTACACAGTGTTTTCGGTGCCACACAATGACAGACAGATGCCACACACAGCAATGGCACGGAGGCAGACTTGCCAATATTTATCTCCCACTAATTTTTTTTTTGGAAAAGGGAGAATTTAGCAAAAAAAAAAAAATAGCCAAGTATTACACAGTGTTTTCGGTGGCACACAATGAGAGACAGATACCACACACAGCAATGGCACGGAGGCAGACTTGCCTTTATTTATCTCCCACTAATTTTTTTTTTGAAAAAGGGAGAATGTACCCCCCCCCCAAAAAAAAATGGCCAAGTATTACACAGTGTTTTCGGTGCCACACAATGACAGACAGATGCCACACACAGCAATGGCACGGAGGCAGACTTGCCAATATTTATCTCCCACTAATTTATTTTTTGGAAAAGGGAGAATTTAGCAAAAAAAAAAAAAATGGGCAAGTATTACACAGTGTTTTCGTTGGCACACAATGAGAGACAGATACCACACACAGCAATGGCACGGAGGCAGACTTGCCAATATTTATCTCCCACTAATTTTTTTTTGGGAAAAGGGAGAATGTACCCCCCCCCCAAAAAAAATGGCCAAGTATTACACAGTGTTTTCGGTGCCACACAATGACAGACAGATGCCACACACAGCAATGGCACGGAGGCAGACTTGCCAATATTTATCTCCCACTAATTTTTTTTTGGGAAAAGGGAGAATTTAGCAAAAAAAAAAAATAATGGCCAAGTATTACACAGTGTTTTCGGTGGCACACAATGAGAGACAGATACCACACACAGCAATGGCACGGATGCAGACTTGCCAATATTTATCTCCCACTAATTTTTTTTTTTGGAAAAGGGAGAATGTACCCATAAAAAAAAAAAATGGCCAAGTATTACACAGTGTTTTCGGTGGCACACAATGAGAGACAGATACCACACACAGCAATGGCACGGAGGCAGACTTGCCAATATTTATCTCCCACTAATTTTTTTTTTGGAAAAGGGAGAATGTACCCCCCAAAAAAAAAAAAATAATGGCCAAGTATTACACAGTGTTTTCGGTGCCACACAATGACAGACAGATGCCACACACAGCAATGGCACGGTGGCAGACTTGCCAATATTTATCTCCCACTAATTTATTTTTTGGAAAAGGGAGAATTTAGCAAAAAAAAAAAAAAATGGCCAAGTATTACACAGTGTTTTCGTTGTCACACAATGAGAGACAGATACCACACACAGCAATGGCACGGAGGCAGACTTGCCAATATTTATCTCCCACTAATTTTTTTTTTGGAAAAGGGAGAATGTACCCAAAAAAAAAAAAAATGGCCAAGTATTACACAGCGTTTTCGGTGGCACACAATGAGAGACAGATACCACACACAGCAATGGCACGGAGGCAGACTTGCCAATATTTATCTCCCACTAATTTTTTTTGGGGAAAAGGGAGAATTTAGCAAAAAAAAAAAAAAATGGCCAAGTATTACACAGTGTTTTCGGTGGCACACAATGAGAGACAGATACCACACACAGCAATGGCACAGAGGCAGACTTGCCAATATTTATCTCCCACTAATTTTTTTTTTGGAAAAGGGAGAATTTAGCAAAAAAAAAAAAAGGGTCAAGTATTACACAGTGTTTTCGGTGGCACACAATGAGAGACAGATACCACACACAGCAATGGCACGGAGGCAGACTTGCCAATATTTATCTCCCACTAATTTTTTTTTTTGGAAAAGGGAGAATGTACCCAAAAAAAAAAAAAAAAAAAATGGCCAAGTATTACGCAGTGTTTTCGGTGCCACACAATGACAGACAGATGCCACACACAGCAATGGCACGGAGGCAGACTTGCCAATATTTATCTCCCACTAATTTTTTGTTGGGAAAAGGGAGAATTTAGCAAAAAAAAAAAAAGGGTCAAGTATTACACAGTGTTTTCGGTGGCACACAATGAGAGACAGATACCACACACAGCAATGGCACGGAGGCAGACTTGCCAATATTTATCTCCCACTAATTTTTTTTTTTGGAAAAGGGAGAATGTACCCCAAAAAAAAAAAAAAAAAGGCCAAGTATTACACAGTGTTTTCGGTGCCACGCAATGACAGACAGATGCCACACACAGCAATGGCACGGAGGCAGACTTGCCAATATTTATCTCCCACTAATTTTTTTTTTTGGAAAAGGGAGAATGTACCCCCCCCCCAAAAAAAAAAGGCCAAGAATTACACAGTGTTTTCGGTGGCACACAATGAGAGACAGATACCACACACAGCAATGGCACGGAGGCAGACTTGCCAATATTTATCTCCCACTAATTTTTTTTTGGGAAAAGGGAGAATTTAGCAAAAAAAAAAAATGGCCAAGTATTACACAGTGTTTTCGGTGGCACACAATGAGAGACAGATACCACACACAGCAATGGCACGGAGGCAGACTTGCCAATATTTATCTCCCACTAATTTTTTTTTGGGAAAAGGGAGAATTTAGCAAAAAAAAAAAAAAAATGGCCAAGTATTACACAGTGTTTTCGGTGGCACACAATGAGAGACAGATACCACACACAGCAATGGCACGGAGGCAGACTTGCCAATATTTATCTCCCACTAATTTTTTTTTTGGAAAAGGGAGAATGTACCCCCCCCCCCAAAAAAAAAAAAATGGCCAAGTATTACACAGTGTTTTCGGTGCCATACAATGACAGACAGATGCCACACACAGCAATGGCACGGAGGCAGACTTGCCAATATTTATCTCCCACTAATTTTTTTTGGGGAAAAGGGAGAATTTAGCAAAAAAAAAAAAAAAATGGCCAAGTATTACACAGTGTTTTCGGTGGCACACAATGAGAGGCAGATACCACACACAGCAATGGCACGGAGGCAGACTTGCCAATATTTATCTCCCACTAATTTTTTTTTTGGAAAAGGGAGAATGTACCCCCCCTCAAAAAAAAAAAAAAATGGCCAAGTATTACACAGTGTTTTCGGTGCCACACAATGACAGACAGATGCCACACACAGCAATGGCACGGAGGCAGACTTGCCAATATTTATCTCCCACTAATTTTTTTTGGGGAAAAGGGAGAATTTAGCAAAAAAAAAAAAAATGGCCAAGTATTACACAGTGTTTTCGGTGGCACACAATGAGAGACAGATACCACACACAGCAATGGCACGGAGGCAGACTTGCCAATATTTATCTCCCACTAATTTTTTTTTTGGAAAAGAGAGAATTTAGCAAAAAAAAAAAAATAGCCAAGTATTACACAGTGTTTTCGGTGGCACACAATGAGAGACAGATACCACACACAGCAATGGCACGGAGGCAGACTTGCCAATATTTATCTCCCACTAATTTTTTTTTTGAAAAAGGGAGAATGTACCCCCCCCAAAAAAAAAATGGCCAAGTATTACACAGTGTTTTCGGTGCCACACAATGACAGACAGATGCCACACACAGCAATGGCACGGAGGCAGACTTGCCAATATTTATCTCCCACTAATTTATTTTTTGGAAAAGGGAGAATTTAGCAAAAAAAAAAAAAATGGCCAAGTATTACACAGTGTTTTCGTTGGCACACAATGAGAGACAGATACCACACACAGCAATGGCACGGAGGCAGACTTGCCAATATTTATCTCCCACTAATTTTTTTTTGGGAAAAGGGAGAATGTACCCCCCCCCCAAAAAAAATGGCCAAGTATTACACAGTGTTTTCGGTGCCACACAATGACAGACAGATGCCACACACAGCAATGGCACGGAGGCAGACTTGCCAATATTTATCTCCCACTAATTTTTTTTGGGGAAAAGGGAGAATTTAGCAAAAAAAAAAAATAATGGCCAAGTATTACACAGTGTTTTCGGTGGCACACAATGAGAGACAGATACCACACACAGCAATGGCACGGATGCAGACTTGCCAATATTTATCTCCCACTAATTTTTTTTTTTGGAAAAGGGAGAATGTACCCATAAAAAAAAAAAATGGCCAAGTATTACACAGTGTTTTCGGTGGCACACAATGAGAGACAGATACCACACACAGCAATGGTACGGAGGCAGACTTGCCAATATTTATCTCCCACTAATTTATTTTTTGGAAAAGGGAGAATGTACCCCCCAAAAAAAAAAAAAATAATGGCCAAGTATTACACAGTGTTTTCGGTGCCACACAATGACAGACAGATGCCACACACAGCAATGGCACGGTGGCAGACTTGCCAATATTTATCTCCCACTAATTTATTTTTTGGAAAAGGGAGAATTTAGCAAAAAAAAAAAAAAATGGCCAAGTATTACACAGTGTTTTCGTTGTCACACAATGAGAGACAGATACCACACACAGCAATGGCACGGAGGCAGACTTGCCAATATTTATCTCCCACTAATTTTTTTTGGGGAAAAGGGAGAATTTAGCAAAAAAAAAAAAAGGGTCAAGTATTACACAGTGTTTTCGGTGGCACACAATGAGAGACAGATACCACACACAGCAATGGCACGGAGGCAGACTTGCCAATATTTATCTCCCACTAATTTTTTTTTTTGGAAAAGGGAGAATGTACCCCAAAAAAAAAAAAAAAAAGGCCAAGTATTACACAGTGTTTTCGGTGCCACGCAATGACAGACAGATGCCACACACAGCAATGGCACGGAGGCAGACTTGCCAATATTTATCTCCCACTAATTTTTTTTTTTGGAAAAGGGAGAATGTACCCCCCCCCAAAAAAAAAAGGCCAAGTATTACACAGTGTTTTCGGTGGCACACAATGAGAGACAGATACCACACACAGCAATGGCACGGAGGCAGACTTGCCAATATTTATCTCCCACTAATTTTTTTTTGGGAAAAGGGAGAATTTAGCAAAAAAAAAAAATGGCCAAGTATTACACAGTGTTTTCGGTGGCACACAATGAGAGACAGATACCACACACAGCAATGGCACGGAGGCAGACTTGCCAATATTTATCTCCCACTAATTTTTTTTTGGGAAAAGGGAGAATTTAGCAAAAAAAAAAAAAAATGGCCAAGTATTACACAGTGTTTTCGGTGGCACACAATGAGAGACAGATACCACACACAGCAATGGCACGGAGGCAGACTTGCCAATATTTATCTCCCACTAATTTTTTTTTTGGAAAAGGGAGAATGTACCGCCCCCCCCAAAAAAAAAAATGGCCAAGTATTACACAGTGTTTTCGGTGCCATACAATGACAGACAGATGCCACACACAGCAATGGCACGGAGGCAGACTTGCCAATATTTATCTCCCACTAATTTTTTTGGGGGACAAGGGAGAATTTAGCAAAAAAAAAAAAAAAATGGCCAAGTATTACACAGTGTTTTCGGTGGCACACAATGAGAGGCAGATACCACACACAGCAATGGCATGGAGGCAGACTTGCCAATATTTATCTCCCACTAATTTTTTTTTTGGAAAAGGGAGAATGTACCCCCCCTCAAAAAAAAAAAAAATGGCCAAGTATTACACAGTGTTTTCGGTGCCACACAATGACAGACAGATGCCACACACAGCAATGGCACGGAGGCAGACTTGCCAATATTTATCTCCCACTAATTTTTTTTGGGGAAAAGGGAGAATTTAGCAAAAAAAAAAAAAATGGCCAAGTATTACACAGTGTTTTCGGTGGCACACAATGAGAGACAGATACCACACACAGCAATGGCACGGAGGCAGACTTGTCAATATTTATCTCCCACTAATTTTTTTTTTTGGAAAAGGGAGAATGTACCCCCCCCCCAAAAAAAAGGCCAAGTATTACACAGTGTTTTCGGTGCCACACAATGACAGACAGATGCCACACACAGCAATGGCACGGAGGCAGACTTGCCAATATTTATCTCCCACTAATTTTTTTTTGGAAAAGGGAGAATTTAGCAAAAAAAAAAAAAAATGGCCAAGTATTACACAGTGTTTTCGGTGGCACACAATGAGAGACAGATACCACACACAGCAATGGCACGGAGGCAGACTTGCCAATATTTATCTCCCACTAATTTTTTTTTTGGAAAAGGGAGAATTTAGCAAAAAAAAAAAAAGGGTCAAGTATTACACAGTGTTTTCGGTGGCACACAATGAGAGACAGATACCACACACAGCAATGGCACGGAGGCAGACTTGCCAATATTTATCTCCCACTAATTTTTTTTTTTGGAAAAGGGAGAATGTACCCAAAAAAAAAAAAAAAAAAATGGCCAAGTATTACACAGTGTTTTCGGTGCCACACAATGACAGACAGATGCCACACACAGCAATGGCACGGAGGCAGACTTGCCAATATTTATCTCCCACTAATTTTTTTTTTTGGAAAAGGGAGAATGTACCCCAAAAAAAAAAAAAAAAAGGCCAAGTATTACACAGTGTTTTCGGTGCCACGCAATGACAGACAGATGCCACACACAGCAATGGCACGGAGGCAGACTTGCCAATATTTATCTCCCACTAATTTTTTTTTTTGGAAAAGGGAGAATGTACCCCCCCCCCAAAAAAAAAAGGCCAAGTATTACACAGTGTTTTCGGTGGCACACAATGAGAGACAGATACCACACACAGCAATGGCACGGAGGCAGACTTGCCAATATTTATCTCCCACTAATTTTTTTTTGGGAAAAGGGAGAATGTACCCCCCCCCAAAAAAAAAAAAAATGGCCAAGTATTACACAGTGTTTTCGGTGCCATACAATGACAGACAGATGCCACACACAGCAATGGCACGGAGGCAGACTTGCCAATATTTATCTCCCACTAATTTTTTTTGGGGAAAAGGGAGAATTTAGCAAAAAAAAAAAAAAAAATGGCCAAGTATTACACAGTGTTTTCGGTGGCACACAATGAGAGACAGATACCACACACAGCAATGGCACGGAGGCAGACTTGCCAATATTTATCTCCCACTAATTTTTTTTTTGGAAAAGGGAGAATGTACCCCCCCTCAAAAAAAAAAAAAAATGGCCAAGTATTACACAGTGTTTTCGGTGCCACACAATGACAGACAGATACCACACACAGCAATGGCACGGAGGCAGACTTGTCAATATTTATCTCCCACTAATTTTTTTTTTTGGAAAAGGGAGAATGTACCCCCCCCCAAAAAAAAGGCCAAGTATTACACAGTGTTTTCGGTGCCACACAATGACAGACAGATGCCACACACAGCAATGGCACGGAGGCAGACTTGCCAATATTTATCTCCCACTAATTTTTTTTTGGAAAAGGGAGAATTTAGCAAAAAAAAAAAAATGGCCAAGTATTACACAGTGTTTTCGGTGGCACACAATGAGAGACAGATACCACACACAGCAATGGCACGGAGGCAGACTTGCCAATATTTATTTCCCACTAATTTTTTTTTTTTGGAAAAGGGAGAATGTACCCAAAAAAAAAAAATGGCCAAGTATTACACAGTGTTTTCGGTGCCACACAGTGACAGACAGATGCCACACACAGCAATGGCACGGAGGCAGACTTGCCAATATTTATCTCCCACTAATTTTTTTTTTTGGAAAAGGGAGAATGTACCCCCCTCCCAAAAAAAAAATGGCCAAGTATTACACAGTGTTTTCGGTGCCACACAATGACAGACAGATGCCACACACAGCAATGGCACGGAGGCAGACTTGCCAATATTTATCTCCCACTAATTTTTTTTTTGGAAAAGGGAGAATTTAGCAAAAAAAAAAAAATAGCCAAGTATTACACAGTGTTTTCGGTGGCACACAATGAGAGACAGATACCACACACAGCAATGGCACGGAGGCAGACTTGCCAATATTTATCTCCCACTAATTTTTTTTTTGAAAAAGGGAGAATGTACCCCCCCCCAAAAAAAAATGGCCAAGTATTACACAGTGTTTTCGGTGCCACACAATGACAGACAGATGCCACACACAGCAATGGCACGGAGGCAGACTTGCCAATATTTATCTCCCACTAATTTATTTTTTGGAAAAGGGAGAATTTAGCAAAAAAAAAAAAAATGGCCAAGTATTACACAGTGTTTTCGTTGGCACACAATGAGAGACAGATACCACACACAGCAATGGCACGGAGGCAGACTTGCCAATATTTATCTCCCACTAATTTTTTTTTTGGAAAAGGGAGAATGTACCCCCCCCCCAAAAAAAAATGGCCAAGTATTACACAGTGTTTTCGGTGCCACACAATGACAGACAGATGCCACACACAGCAATGGCACGGAGGCAGACTTGCCAATATTTATCTCCCACTAATTTTTTTTGGGGAAAAGGGAGAATTTAGCAAAAAAAAAAATAATGGCCAAGTATTACACAGTGTTTTCGGTGGCACACAATGAGAGACAGATACCACACACAGCAATGGCACGGATGCAGACTTGCCAATATTTATCTCCCACTAATTTTTTTTTTTGGAAAAGGGAGAATGTACCCATAAAAAAAAAAAATGGCCAAGTATTACACAGTGTTTTCGGTGGCACACAATGAGAGACAGATACCACACACAGCAATGGCACGGAGGCAGACTTGCCAATATTTATCTCCCACTAATTTTTTTTGGGGAAAAGGGAGAATTTAGCAAAAAAAAATAAAAATGGCCAAGTATTACACAGTGTTTTCGGTGGCACACAATGAGAGACAGATACCACACACAGCAATGGTACGGAGGCAGACTTGCCAATATTTATCTCCCACTAATTTATTTTTTGGAAAAGGGAGAATGTACCCCCCAACAAAAAAAAAATAATGGCCAAGTATTACACAGTGTTTTCGGTGCCACACAATGACAGACAGATGCCACACACAGCAATGGCACGGTGGCAGACTTGCCAATATTTATCTCCCACTAATTTATTTTTTGGAAAAGGGAGAATTTAGCAAAAAAAATAAAAAATGGCCAAGTATTACACAGTGTTTTCGTTGTCACACAATGAGAGACAGATACCACACACAGCAATGGCACGGAGGCAGACTTGCCAATATTTATCTCCCACTAATTTTTTTTTTGGAAAAGGGAGAATGTACCCAAAAAAAAAAAAATGGCCAAGTATTACACAGTGTTTTCGGTGGCACACAATGAGAGACAGATACCACACACAGCAATGGCACGGAGGCAGACTTGCCAATATTTATCTCCCACTAATTTTTTTTGGGGAAAAGGGAGAATTTAGCAAAAAAAAAAAAAAATGGCCAAGTATTACACAGTGTTTTCGGTGGCACACAATGAGAGACAGATACCACACACAGCAATGGCACAGAGGCAGACTTGCCAATATTTATCTCCCACTAATTTTTTTTTTGGAAAAGGGAGAATTTAGCAAAAAAAAAAAAAGGGTCAAGTATTACACAGTGTTTTCGGTGGCACACAATGAGAGACAGATACCACACACAGCAATGGCACGGAGGCAGACTTGCCAATATTTATCTCCCACTAATTTTTTTTTTTGGAAAAGGGAGAATGTACCCAAAAAAAAAAAAAAAAAAAAGGCCAAGTATTACGCAGTGTTTTCGGTGCCACACAATGACAGACAGATGCCACACACAGCAATGGCACGGAGGCAGACTTGCCAATATTTATCTCCCACTAATTTTTTTTTGGGAAAAGGGAGAATTTAGCAAAAAAAAAAAAAGGGTCAAGTATTACACAGTGTTTTCGGTGGCACACAATGAGAGACAGATACCACACACAGCAATGGTACGGAGGCAGACTTGCCAATATTTATCTCCCACTAATTTATTTTTTGGAAAAGGGAGAATGTACCCCCCCCCAAAAAAAAAATAATGGCCAAGTATTACACAGTGTTTTCGGTGCCACACAATGACAGACAGATGCCACACACAGCAATGGCACGGTGGCAGACTTGCCAATATTTATCTCCCACTAATTTATTTTTTGGAAAAGGGAGAATTTAGCAAAAAAAAAAAAAAATGGCCAAGTATTACACAGTGTTTTCGGTGCCACGCAATGACAGACAGATGCCACACACAGCAATGGCACGGAGGCAGACTTGCCAATATTTATCTCCCACTAATTTTTTTTTTTGGAAAAGGGAGAATGTACCCCCCCCCCCAAAAAAAAAAAGGCCAAGTATTACACAGTGTTTTCGGTGGCACACAATGAGAGACAGATACCACACACAGCAATGGCACGGAGGCAGACTTGCCAATATTTATCTCCCACTAATTTTTTTTTGGGAAAAGGGAGAATTTAGGAAAAAAAAAAAATGGCCAAGTATTACACAGTGTTTTCGGTGGCACACAATGAGAGACAGATACCACACACAGCAATGGCACGGATGCAGACTTGCCAATATTTATCTCCCACTAATTTTTTTTTTTGGAAAAGGGAGAATGTACCCATAAAAAAAAAAAATGGCCAAGTATTACACAGTGTTTTCGGTGGCACACAATGAGAGACAGATACCACACACAGCAATGGCACGGAGGCAGACTTGCCAATATTTATCTCCCACTAATTTTTTTTGGGGAAAAGGGAGAATTTAGCAAAAAAAAATAAAAATGGCCAAGTATTACACAGTGTTTTCGGTGGCACACAATGAGAGACAGATACCACACACAGCAATGGTACGGAGGCAGACTTGCCAATATTTATCTCCCACTAATTTATTTTTTGGAAAAGGGAGAATGTACCCCCCAACAAAAAAAAAATAATGGCCAAGTATTACACAGTGTTTTCGGTGCCACACAATGACAGACAGATGCCACACACAGCAATGGCACGGTGGCAGACTTGCCAATATTTATCTCCCACTAATTTATTTTTTGGAAAAGGGAGAATTTAGCAAAAAAAATAAAAAATGGCCAAGTATTACACAGTGTTTTCGTTGTCACACAATGAGAGACAGATACCACACACAGCAATGGCACGGAGGCAGACTTGCCAATATTTATCTCCCACTAATTTTTTTTTTGGAAAAGGGAGAATGTACCCAAAAAAAAAAAAAATGGCCAAGTATTACACAGTGTTTTCGGTGGCACACAATGAGAGACAGATACCACACACAGCAATGGCACGGAGGCAGACTTGCCAATATTTATCTCCCACTAATTTTTTTTGGGGAAAAGGGAGAATTTAGCAAAAAAAAAAAAAAATGGCCAAGTATTACACAGTGTTTTCGGTGGCACACAATGAGAGACAGATACCACACACAGCAATGGCACAGAGGCAGACTTGCCAATATTTATCTCCCACTAATTTTTTTTTTGGAAAAGGGAGAATTTAGCAAAAAAAAAAAAAGGGTCAAGTATTACACAGTGTTTTCGGTGGCACACAATGAGAGACAGATACCACACACAGCAATGGCACGGAGGCAGACTTGCCAATATTTATCTCCCACTAATTTTTTTTTTTGGAAAAGGGAGAATGTACCCAAAAAAAAAAAAAAAAAAAAGGCCAAGTATTACGCAGTGTTTTCGGTGCCACACAATGACAGACAGATGCCACACACAGCAATGGCACGGAGGCAGACTTGCCAATATTTATCTCCCACTAATTTTTTTTTGGGAAAAGGGAGAATTTAGCAAAAAAAAAAAAAGGGTCAAGTATTACACAGTGTTTTCGGTGGCACACAATGAGAGACAGATACCACACACAGCAATGGTACGGAGGCAGACTTGCCAATATTTATCTCCCACTAATTTATTTTTTGGAAAAGGGAGAATGTACCCCCCCCCAAAAAAAAAATAATGGCCAAGTATTACACAGTGTTTTCGGTGCCACACAATGACAGACAGATGCCACACACAGCAATGGCACGGTGGCAGACTTGCCAATATTTATCTCCCACTAATTTATTTTTTGGAAAAGGGAGAATTTAGCAAAAAAAAAAAAAAATGGCCAAGTATTACACAGTGTTTTCGGTGCCACGCAATGACAGACAGATGCCACACACAGCAATGGCACGGAGGCAGACTTGCCAATATTTATCTCCCACTAATTTTTTTTTTTGGAAAAGGGAGAATGTACCCCCCCCCCCAAAAAAAAAAAGGCCAAGTATTACACAGTGTTTTCGGTGGCACACAATGAGAGACAGATACCACACACAGCAATGGCACGGAGGCAGACTTGCCAATATTTATCTCCCACTAATTTTTTTTTGGGAAAAGGGAGAATTTAGGAAAAAAAAAAAATGGCCAAGTATTACACAGTGTTTTCGGTGGCACACAATGAGAGACAGATACCACACACAGCAATGGCACGGAGGCAGACTTGCCAATATTTATCTCCCACTAATTTTTTTTTGGGAAAAGGGAGAATTTAGCAAAAAAAAAAAAAAATGGCCAAGCATTACACAGTGTTTTCGGTGGCACACAATGAGAGACAGATACCACACACAGCAATGGCACGGAGGCAGACTTGCCAATATTTATCTCCCACTAATTTTTTTTTTGGAAAAGGGAGAATGTACCCCCCCCCAAAAAAAAAAAAATGGCCAAGTATTACACAGTGTTTTCGGTGCCATACAATGACAGACAGATGCCACACACAGCAATGGCACGGAGGCAGACTTGCCAATATTTATCTCCCACTAATTTTTTTTGGGGAAAAGGGAGAATTTAGCAAAAAAAAAAAAAAAATGGCCAAGTATTACACAGTGTTTTCGGTGGCACACAATGAGAGGCAGATACCACACACAGCAATGGCACGGAGGCAGACTTGCCAATATTTATCTCCCACTAATTTTTTTTTTGGAAAAGGGAGAATGTACCCCCCCTCAAAAAAAAAAAAAATGGCCAAGTATTACACAGTGTTTTCGGTGCCACACAATGACAGACAGATGCCACACACAGCAATGGCACGGAGGCAGACTTGCCAATATTTATCTCCCACTAATGTTTTTTGGGGAAAAGGGAGAATTTAGCAAAAAAAAAAAAATGGCCAAGTATTACACAGTGTTTTCGGTGGCACACAATGAGAGACAGATACCACACACAGCAATGGCACGGAGGCAGACTTGCCAATATTTATCTCCCACTAATTTTTTTTTTGGAAAAGGGAGAATTTAGCAAAAAAAAAAAAATAGCCAAGTATTACACAGTGTTTTCGGTGGCACACAATGAGAGACAGATACCACACACAGCAATGGCACGGAGGCAGACTTGCCAATATTTATCTCCCACTAATTTTTTTTTTGAAAAAGGGAGAATGTACCCCCCCCAAAAAAAAAATGGCCAAGTATTACACAGTGTTTTCGGTGCCACACAATGACAGACAGATGCCACACACAGCAATGGCACGGAGGCAGACTTGCCAATATTTATCTCCCACTAATTTATTTTTTGGAAAAGGGAGAATTTAGCAAAAAAAAAAAAATGGCCAAGTATTACACAGTGTTTTCGTTGGCACACAATGAGAGACAGATACCACACACAGCAATGGCACGGAGGCAGACTTGCCAATATTTATCTCCCACTAATTTTTTTTTTGGAAAAGGGAGAATGTACCCCCCCCCCAAAAAAAATGGCCAAGTATTACACAGTGTTTTCGGTGCCACACAATGACAGACAGATGCCACACACAGCAATGGCACGGAGGCAGACTTGCCAATATTTATCTCCCACTAATTTTTTTTGGGGAAAAGGGAGAATTTAGCAAAAAAAAAAAATAATGGCCAAGTATTACACAGTGTTTTCGGTGGCACACAATGAGAGACAGATACCACACACAGCAATGGCACGGATGCAGACTTGCCAATATTTATCTCCCACTAATTTTTTTTTTTGGAAAAGGGAGAATGTACCCATAAAAAAAAAAAATGGCCAAGTATTACACAGTGTTTTCGGTGGCACACAATGAGAGACAGATACCACACACAGCAATGGCACGGAGGCAGACTTGCCAATATTTATCTCCCACTAATTTTTTTTGGGGAAAAGGGAGAATTTAGCAAAAAAAAATAAAAATGGCCAAGTATTACACAGTGTTTTCGGTGGCACACAATGAGAGACAGATACCACACACAGCAATGGTACGGAGGCAGACTTGCCAATATTTATCTCCCACTAATTTATTTTTTGGAAAAGGGAGAATGTACCCCCCAAAAAAAAAAAAATAATGGCCAAGTATTACACAGTGTTTTCGGTGCCACACAATGACAGACAGATGCCACACACAGCAATGGCACGGTGGCAGACTTGCCAATATTTATCTCCCACTAATTTATTTTTTGGAAAAGGGAGAATTTAGCAAAAAAAAAAAAAAATGGCCAAGTATTACACAGTGTTTTCGGTGCCACACAATGACAGACAGATGCCACACACAGCAATGGCACGGAGGCAGACTTGCCAATATTTATCTCCCACTAATTTTTTTTGGGGAAAAGGGAGAATTTAGCAAAAAAAAAAAATAATGGCCAAGTATTACACAGTGTTTTCGGTGGCACACAATGAGAGACAGATACCACACACAGCAATGGCACGGATGCAGACTTGCCAATATTTATCTCCCACTAATTTTTTTTTTTGGAAAAGGGAGAATGTACCCATAAAAAAAAAAAATGGCCAAGTATTACACAGTGTTTTCGGTGGCACACAATGAGAGACAGATACCACACACAGCAATGGTACGGAGGCAGACTTGCCAATATTTATCTCCCACTAATTTATTTTTTGGAAAAGGGAGAATGTACCCCCCCCAAAAAAAAAAATAATGGCCAAGTATTACACAGTGTTTTCGGTGCCACACAATGACAGACAGATGCCACACACAGCAATGGCACGGTGGCAGACTTGCCAATATTTATCTCCCACTAATTTATTTTTTGGAAAAGGGAGAATTTAGCAAAAAAAAAAAAAAATGGCCAAGTATTACACAGTGTTTTCGGTGCCACGCAATGACAGACAGATGCCACACACAGCAATGGCACGGAGGCAGACTTGCCAATATTTATCTCCCACTAATTTTTTTTTTTGGAAAAGGGAGAATGTACCCCCCCCCCCCAAAAAAAAAGGCCAAGTATTACACAGTGTTTTCGGTGGCACACAATGAGAGACAGATACCACACACAGCAATGGCACGGAGGCAGACTTGCCAATATTTATCTCCCACTAATTTTTTTTTGGGAAAAGGGAGAATTTAGCAAAAAAAAAAAATGGCCAAGTATTACACAGTGTTTTCGGTGGCACACAATGAGAGACAGATACCACACACAGCAATGGCACGGAGGCAGACGTGCCAATATTTATCTCCCACTAATTTTTTTTTGGGAAAAGGGAGAATTTAGCAAAAAAGAAAAAAAATGGCCAAGCATTACACAGTGTTTTCGGTGGCACACAATGAGAGACAGATACCACACACAGCAATGGCACGGAGGCAGACTTGCCAATATTTATCTCCCACTAATTTTTTTTTTGGAAAAGGGAGAAAGTACCCCCCCCCAAAAAAAAAAAAATGGCCAAGTATTACACAGTGTTTTCGGTGCCATACAATGACAGACAGATGCCACACACAGCAATGGCACGGAGGCAGACTTGCCAATATTTATCTCCCACTAATTTTTTTTGGGGAAAAGGGAGAATTTAGCAAAAAAAAAAAAAAAATGGCCAAGTATTACACAGTGTTTTCGGTGGCACACAATGAGAGGCAGATACCACACACAGCAATGGCACGGAGGCAGACTTGCCAATATTTATCTCCCACTAATTTTTTTTTTGGAAAAGGGAGAAAGTACCCCCCCCCAAAAAAAAAAAAATGGCCAAGTATTACACAGTGTTTTCGGTGCCATACAATGACAGACAGATGCCACACACAGCAATGGCACGGAGGCAGACTTGCCAATATTTATCTCCCACTAATTTATTTTTTGGAAAAGGGAGAATTTAGCAAAAAAAAAAAAATGGCCAAGTATTACACAGTGTTTTCGTTGGCACACAATGAGAGACAGATACCACACACAGCAATGGCACGGAGGCAGACTTGCCAATATTTATCTCCCACTAATTTTTTTTTTGGAAAAGGGAGAATGTACCCCCCCCAAAAAAAAATGGCCAAGTATTACACAGTGTTTTCGGTGCCACACAATGACAGACAGATGCCACACACAGCAATGGCACGGAGGCAGACTTGCCAATATTTATCTCCCACTAATTTTTTTTGGGGAAAAGGGAGAATTTAGCAAAAAAAAAAAATAATGGCCAAGTATTACACAGTGTTTTCGGTGGCACACAATGAGAGACAGATACCACACACAGCAATGGCACGGATGCAGACTTGCCAATATTTATCTCCCACTAATTTTTTTTTTTGGAAAAGGGAGAATGTACCCATAAAAAAAAAAAATGGCCAAGTATTACACAGTGTTTTCGGTGGCACACAATGAGAGACAGATACCACACACAGCAATGGCACGGAGGCAGACTTGCCAATATTTATCTCCCACTAATTTTTTTTGGGGAAAAGGGAGAATTTAGCAAAAAAAAATAAAAATGGCCAAGTATTACACAGTGTTTTCGGTGGCACACAATGAGAGACAGATACCACACACAGCAATGGTACGGAGGCAGACTTGCCAATATTTATCTCCCACTAATTTATTTTTTGGAAAAGGGAGAATGTACCCCCCAAAAAAAAAAAAATAATGGCCAAGTATTACACAGTGTTTTCGGTGCCACACAATGACAGACAGATGCCACACACAGCAATGGCACGGTGGCAGACTTGCCAATATTTATCTCCCACTAATTTATTTTTTGGAAAAGGGAGAATTTAGCAAAAAAAAAAAAAAATGGCCAAGTATTACACAGTGTTTTCGTTGTCACACAATGAGAGACAGATACCACACACAGCAATGGCACGGAGGCAGACTTGCCAATATTTATCTCCCACTAATTTTTTTTTTGGAAAAGGGAGAATGTACCCAAAAAAAAAAAAAATGGCCAAGTATTACACAGTGTTTTCGGTGGCACACAATGAGAGACAGATACCACACACAGCAATGGCACGGAGGCAGACTTGCCAATATTTATCTCCCACTAATTTTTTTGGGGGAAAAGGGAGAATTTAGCAAAAAAAAAAAAAAATGGCCAAGTATTACACAGTGTTTTCGTTGGCACACAATGAGAGACAGATACCACACACAGCAATGGCACGGAGGCAGACTTGCCAATATTTATCTCCCACTAATTTTTTTTTTGGAAAAGGGAGAATGTACCCCCCCCCCAAAAAAAATGGCCAAGTATTACACAGTGTTTTCGGTGCCACACAATGACAGACAGATGCCACACACAGCAATGGCACGGAGGCAGACTTGCCAATATTTATCTCCCACTAATTTTTTTTTGGGAAAAGGGAGAATTTAGCAAAAAAAAAAAATAATGGCCAAGTATTACACAGTGTTTTCGGTGGCACACAATGAGAGACAGATACCACACACAGCAATGGCACGGATGCAGACTTGCCAATATTTATCTCCCACTAATTTTTTTTTTTGGAAAAGGGAGAATGTACCCATAAAAAAAAAAAATGGCCAAGTATTACACAGTGTTTTCGGTGGCACACAATGAGAGACAGATACCACACACAGCAATGGCACGGAGGCAGACTTGCCAATATTTATCTCCCACTAATTTTTTTTGGGGAAAAGGGAGAATTTAGCAAAAAAAAATAAAAATGGCCAAGTATTACACAGTGTTTTCGGTGGCACACAATGAGAGACAGATACCACACACAGCAATGGTACGGAGGCAGACTTGCCAATATTTATCTCCCACTAATTTATTTTTTGGAAAAGGGAGAATGTACCCCCCCAAAAAAAAAAAATAATGGCCAAGTATTACACAGTGTTTTCGGTGCCACACAATGACAGACAGATGCCACACACAGCAATGGCACGGTGGCAGACTTGCCAATATTTATCTCCCACTAATTTATTTTTTGGAAAAGGGAGAATTTAGCAAAAAAAAAAAAAAATGGCCAAGTATTACACAGTGTTTTCGTTGTCACACAATGAGAGACAGATACCACACACAGCAATGGCACGGAGGCAGACTTGCCAATATTTATCTCCCACTAATTTTTTTTTTGGAAAAGGGAGAATGTACCCAAAAAAAAAAAAAATGGCCAAGTATTACACAGTGTTTTCGGTGGCACACAATGAGAGACAGATACCACACACAGCAATGGCACGGAGGCAGACTTGCCAATATTTATCTCCCACTAATTTTTTTTGGGGAAAAGGGAGAATTTAGCAAAAAAAAAAAAAAATGGCCAAGTATTACACAGTGTTTTCGGTGGCACACGATGAGAGACAGATACCACACACAGCAATGGCACAGAGGCAGACTTGCCAATATTTATCTCCCACTAATTTTTTTTTTGGAAAAGGGAGAATTTAGCAAAAAAAAAAAAAGGGTCAAGTATTACACAGTGTTTTCGGTGGCACACAATGAGAGACAGATACCACACACAGCAATGGCACAGAGGCAGACTTGCCAATATTTATCTCCCACTAATTTTTTTTTTTGGAAAAGGGAGAATGTACCCAAAAAAAAAAAAAAAAAAATGGCCAAGTATTACACAGTGTTTTCGGTGCCACACAATGACAGACAGATGCCACACACAGCAATGGCACGGAGGCAGACTTGCCAATATTTATCTCCCACTAATTTTTTTTTGGGAAAAGGGAGAATTTAGCAAAAAAAAAAAAGGGTCAAGTATTACACAGTGTTTTCGGTGGCACACAATGAGAGACAGATACCACACACAGCAATGGCACGGAGGCAGACTTGCCAATATTTATCTCCCACTAATTTTTTTTTTTGGAAAAGGGAGAATGTACCCCCCCAAAAAAAAAAAAAGGCCAAGTATTACACAGTGTTTTCGGTGCCACGCAATGACAGACAGATGCCACACACAGCAATGGCACGGAGGCAGACTTGCCAATATTTATCTCCCACTAATTTTTTTTTTTGGAAAAGGGAGAATGTACCCCCCCCCCAAAAAAAAAAAGGCCAAGTATTACACAGTGTTTTCGGTGGCACACAATGAGAGACAGATACCACACACAGCAATGGCACGGAGGCAGACTTGCCAATATTTATCTCCCACTAATTTTTTTTTGGGAAAAGGGAGAATTTAGCAAAAAAAAAAAATGGCCAAGTATTACACAGTGTTTTCGGTGGCACACAATGAGAGACAGATACCACACACAGCAATGGCACGGAGGCAGACTTACCAATATTTATCTCCCACTAATTTTTTTTGGGGAAAAGGGAGAATTTAGCAAAAAAAAAAAAAAATGGCCAAGTATTACACAGTGTTTTCGGTGGCACACAATGAGAGACAGATACCACACACAGCAATGGCACGGAGGCAGACTTGCCAATATTTATCTCCCACTAATTTTTTTTTTGGAAAAGGGAGAATGTACCCCCCCCCCCAAAAAAAAAAAATGGCCAAGTATTACACAGTGTTTTCGGTGCCATACAATGACAGACAGATGCCACACACAGCAATGGCACGGAGGCAGACTTGCCAATATTTATCTCCCACTAATTTTTTTTGGGGAAAAGGGAGAATTTAGCAAAAAAAAAAAAAAAATGGCCAAGTATTACACAGTGTTTTCGGTGCCACGCAATGACAGACAGATGCCACACACAGCAATGGCACGGAGGCAGACTTGCCAATATTTATCTGCCACTAATTTTTTTTTTTGGAAAAGGGAGAATGTACCCCCCCCCCCAAAAAAAAGGCCAAGTATTACACAGTGTTTTCGGTGGCACACAATGAGAGACAGATACCACACACAGCAATGGCACGGAGGCAGACTTGCCAATATTTATCTCCCACTAATTTTTTTTTGGGAAAAGGGAGAATTTAGCAAAAAAAAAAAAAAATGGCCAAGTATTACACAGTGTTTTCGGTGGCACACAATGAGAGACAGATACCACACACAGCAATGGCACGGAGGCAGACTTGCCAATATTTATCTCCCACTAATTTTTTTTTTGGAAAAGGGAGAATGTACCCCCCCCCCCAAAAAAAAAAATGGCCAAGTATTACACAGTGTTTTCGGTGCCATACAATGACAGACAGATGCCACACACAGCAATGGCACGGAGGCAGACTTGCCAATATTTATCTCCCACTAATTTTTTTTGGGGAAAAGGGAGAATTTAGCAAAAAAAAATAAAAAATGGCCAAGTATTACACAGTGTTTTCGGTGGCACACAATGAGAGACAGATACCACACACAGCAATGGCACGGAGGCAGACTTGCCAATATTTATCTCCCACTAATTTTTTTTTTGGAAAAGGGAGAATGTACCCCCCCTCAAAAAAAAAAAAAAATGGCCAAGTATTACACAGTGTTTTCGGTGCCACACAATGACAGACAGATGCCACACACAGCAATGGCACGGAGGCAGACTTGCCAATATTTATCTCCCACTAATTTTTTTTGGGGAAAAGGGAGAATTTAGCAAAAAAAAAAAAAATGGCCAAGTATTACACAGTGTTTTCGGTGGCACACAATGAGAGACAGATACCACACACAGCAATGGCACGGAGGCAGACTTGTCAATATTTATCTCCCACTAATTTTTTTTTTTGGAAAAGGGAGAATGTACCCCCCCCCAAAAAAAAGGCCAAGTATTACACAGTGTTTTCGGTGCCACACAATGACAGAGAGATGCCACACACAGCAATGGCACGGAGGCAGACTTGCCAATATTTATCTCCCACTAATTTTTTTTTGGAAAAGGGAGAATTTAGCAAAAAAAAAAAAATGGCCAAGTATTACACAGTGTTTTCGGTGGCACACAATGAGAGACAGATACCACACACAGCAATGGCACGGAGGCAGACTTGCCAATATTTATTTCCCACTAATTTTTTTTTTTTGGAAAAGGGAGAATGTACCCAAAAAAAAAAAAATGGCCAAGTATTATACAGTGTTTTCGGTGCCACACAATGACAGACAGATGCCACACACAGCAATGGCACGGAGGCAGACTTGCCAATATTTATCTCCCACTAATTTTTTTTTTTGGAAAAGGGAGAATGTACCCCCCTCCCAAAAAAAAAATGGCCAAGTATTACACAGTGTTTTCGGTGCCACACAATGACAGACAGATACCACACACAGCAATGGCACGGAGGCAGACTTGCCAATATTTATCTCCCACTAATTTTTTTTTGGGAAAAGGGAGAATGTACCCCCCCAAAAAAAAAAAATGGCCAAGTATTACACAGTGTTTTCGGTGCCACACAATGACAGACAGATGCCACACACAGCAATGGCACGGAGGCAGACTTGCCAATATTTATCTCCCACTAATTTTTTTTTTTGGAAAAGGGAGAATGTACCCCCCCCCAAAAAAAAAATGTCCAAGTATTACACAGTGTTTTTGATGCCACACAATGAGAGACAGATGCCCCACACAGAAATGGCACGGAGGCAGACTTGCCAATATTTATCTCCCACTAATTTTTTTTTGGGAAAAGGGAGAATTTAGCAAAAAAAAAAAAAAATAGCCAAGTATTACACAGTGTTTTCGGTGGCACACAATGAGAGACAGATACCACACACAGCAATGGCACGGAGGCTGACTTGCCAATATTTATCTCCCACTAATTTTTTTTTTGAAAAAGGGAGAATGTACCCCCCCCCCAAAAAAAAATGGCCAAGTATTACACAGTGTTTTCGGTGCCACACAATGACAGACAGATGCCACACACAGCAATGGCACGGAGGCAGACTTGCCAATGTTTATCTCCCACTAATTTATTTTTTGGAAAAGGGAGAATTTAGCAAAAAAAAAAAAAAATGGCCAAGTATTACACAGTGTTTTCGTTGGCACACAATGAGAGACAGATACCACACACAGCAATGGCACGGAGGCAGACTTGCCAATATTTATCTCCCACTAATTTTTTTTTTGGAAAAGGGAGAATGTACCCCCCCCCCAAAAAAAAATGGCCAAGTATTACACAGTGTTTTCGGTGCCACACAATGACAGACAGATGCCACACACAGCAATGGCACGGAGGCAGACTTGCCAATATTTATCTGCCACTAATTTTTTTTGGGGAAAAGGGAGAATTTAGCAAAAAAAAAAAATAATGGCCAAGTATTACACAGTGTTTTCGGTGGCACACAATGAGAGACAGATACCACAAACAGCAATGGCACGGAGGCAGACTTGCCAATATTTATCTCCCACTAATTTTTTTTTTTGGAAAAGGGAGAATGTACCCAAAAAAAAAAAAAAATGGCCAAGTATTACACAGTGTTTTCGGTGGCACACAATGAGAGACAGATACCACACACAGCAATGGCACGGAGGCAGACTTGCCAATATTTATCTCCCACTAATTTTTTTGGGGGAAAAGGGAGAATTTAGCAAAAAAAAAAAAAATGGCCAAGTATTACACAGTGTTTTCGGTGGCACACAATGAGAGACAGATACCACACACAGCAATGGTACGGAGGCAGACTTGCCAATATTTATCTCCCACTAATTTATTTTTTGAAAAAGGGAGAATGTACCCCCCCAAAAAAAAACGGCCAAGTATTACACAGTGTTTTCGGTGCCACACAATGACAGACAGATGCCACACACAGCAATGACACGGTGGCAGACTTGCCAATATTTATCTCCCACTAATTGATTTTTTGGAAAAGGGAGAATTTAGCAAAAAAAAAAAAATGGCCAAATATTACACAGTGTTTTCGTTGGCACACAATGAGAGACAGATACCACACACAGCAATGGCACAGAGGCAGACTTGCCAATATTTATCTCCCACTAATTTTTTTTTTGGAAAAGGGAGAATGTACCCCCCCCCCAAAAAAAAATGGCCAAGTATTACACAGTGTTTTCGGTGCCACACAATGACAGACAGATGCCACACACAGCAATGGCACGGAGGCAGACTTGCCAATATTTATCTCCCACTAATTTTTTTGGGGGAAAAGGGAGAATTTAGCAAAAAAAAAAAAATAATGGCCAAGTATTACACAGTGTTTTCGGTGGCACACAATGAGAGACAGATACCACACACAGCAATGGCACGGAGGCAGACTTGCCAATATTTATCTCCCACTAATTTTTTTTTTGGAAAAGGGAGAATTTAGCAAAAAAAAAAAAGGGTCAAGTATTACACAGTGTTTTCGGTGGCACACAATGAGAGACAGATACCACACACAGCAATGGCACGGAGGCAGACTTGCCAATATTTATCTCCCACTAATTTTTTTTTTTGGAAAAGGGACAATGTACCCAAAAAAAAAAAAAAAAAATGGCCAAGTATTACACAGTGTTTTCGGTGCCACACAATGACAGACAGATGCCACACACAGCAATGGCACGGAGGCAGACTTGCCAATATTTATCTCCCACTAATTTTTTTTTGGGAAAAGGGAGAATTTAGCAAAAAAAAAAAAAATGGCCAAGTATTACACAGTGTTTTCGGTGGCACACAATGAGAGCCAGATACCACACACAGCAATGGCACGGAGGCAGACTTGCCAATATTTATCTCCCACTAATTTTTTTTTTGGAAAAGGGAGAAATTAGCAAAAAAAAAAATGGCCAAGTATTACACAGTGTTTTCGGTGGCACACAATGAGAGACAGATACCACACACAGCAATGGCACGGAGGCAGACTTGCCAATATTTATCTCCCACTAATTTTTTTTTGGGAAAAGGGAGAATTTAGCAAAAAAAAAAATGGCCAAGTATTACACAGTGTTTTCGGTGGCACACAATGAGAGACAGATACCACACACAGCAATGGCACGGAGGCAGACTTGCCAATATTTATCTCCCACTATTTTTTTTTTGGGAAAAGGGAGAATTTAGCAAAAAAAATAAAAAGGGTCAAGTATTACGTAGTGTTTTCGGTGGCACACAATGAGAGACAGATACCACACACAGCAATGGCACGGAGGCAGACTTGCCAATATTTATCTCCCACTAATTTTTTTTTGGGAAAAGGGAGAATGTACCCAAAAAAAAAAAAAATGGCCAAGTATTACACAGTGTTTTCGGTGCCACACAATGACAGACAGATGCCACACACAGCAATGGCACGGAGGCAGACTTGCCAATATTTATCTCCCACTAATTTTTTTGGGGGAAAAGGGAGAATTTAGCAAAAAAAAAAAAAAATGGCCAAGTATTACACAGTGTTTTTGGTGGCACACAATGAGAGACAGATACCACACACAGCAATGGCACGGAGGCAGACTTGCCAATATTTATCTCCCACTAATTTTTTTTTTTGGAAAAGGGAGAATGTACCCCCCCCCAAAAAAAAGGCCAAGTATTACACAGTGTTTTCGGTGGCACACAATGACAGACAGATGTCACACACAGCAATGGCACGGAGGCAGACTTGCCAATATTTATCTCCCACTAATTTTTTTTTTGGGAAAAGGGAGAATTTAGCAAAAAAAAAAAAAAAATGGCCAAGTATTACACAGTGTTTTCGGTGGCACACAATGAGAGACAGATACCACACACAGCAATGGCACGGAGGCAGACTTGCCAATATTTATCTCCCACTAATTTTTTTTTTTGGAAAAGGGAGAATGTACCCCCCCCAAAAAAATGGCCAAGTATTGCACAGTGTTTTCGGTGCCACACAATGACAGACAGATGCCACACACAGCAATGGCACGGAGGCAGACTTGCCAATATTTATCTCCTACTAATTTTTTTTTTTGGAAAAGGGAGAATGTACCCCCCCCAAAAAAAGGCCAAGTATTACACAGTGTTTTCGGTGCCACACAATGAGAGACATATACCACACACAGCAATGGCATGGAGGCAGACTTGCCAATATTTATCTCCCTGCAGTTATCTCAGAAAAGTATGGCAGGCAGCTATAAAAAGGACTGCTGCACACAAAAGTGTGGACAAACACACAAGATAGCTGTGCAGAAAGGATGGAAAAACAGGATTTGTGCTTTGAAAAAAGCAGTTGGTTTGCACAGCGGCGTACACACAGGCACAGCAACGCAGCTATGAGGGTCAGGGAGCCTTCTAGGGCAGCCCAATGAGCTACAGCGCTGAGGAAAAAAAAATGTAGCTTCCACTGTCCCTGCAATCAAAAGGTGGTGTTGGACAGTGGAAATCGCTACAGCACAAGCGGTTTGTAGCTTTATGTACCCTGCCTATCACTATCCCTGCTTCCGAAGAAGCTGCAGCAACCTCTCCCTACGCTCAGATCAGCAGCAGTAAGATGGCGGTCGGCGGGAACGCCCCTTTATAGCCCCTGTGACGCCGCAGAAAGCAAGCCAATCACTGCAATGCCCTTCTCTAAGATGGTGGGGACTGAGATCTATGTCATCACGCTGCCCACACTCTGCGTCCACCTTCATTGGCTGAGAAATGGCGCTTTTAGCGTCATTGAAACGCGGCTTTGGCGCGAAAGTCGCGTACCGCATGGCAGACCCCACACAGGGATCGGCTCGGTTTCATGAGACGCCGACTTTGCCAAAAGTCGGCGACTTATGAAAATGAACAATCCGTTTCGCTCAACCCTAGGCGTAACCTAATTGTGCTTGCATGGCCTGCAGGGTTTCCGGACTTGTCTACCATTGTCCACATCTGGGATATCATTGGTCACTTTGAGAGCAGGATTTATATTTATCTACCCAGACTATATTGTGGAAATTCCTCATATATTCTCTGCTGCTTTCCAAGATGGATTTTGAGCCAGTATGTGTGTGTGATAAAAGAGGTCCCTTAGGAATGTCTTTGCCTAAAGGACTTAGAGAAAACATAGGAAAGTTGGAGATATTAAACTAAGTGAGAGACACACCTGACACACCAAAACTTTTCAGTTGTGTGTAGAAAGAATTAACTTTAGACACTGAGATGTATGTATGCTAATGCCAGCATATATTTAGAGATAAGATGAGCCAATTATATTCTTATCATGTATAACTATTAAATACCTATAAAAACACGGTATGCAATACAGAGAGATCTGCTTTGATGCTCAATGTATCAGCATAGCTCTTCTGTACACGTAGTTGAATTTTACAATTTAATTTGGAACAGGCAAAATGTCTCAGAACTTGCCACATTATGTGGTGACGACAGTCAGCAAAAGATGGTGCCAGTAGCGGATCTTGATAATTTTGTGTCCAAGAGCATTCAGTGTGACAAAACATTTTTCAGACAAACATTAATAACCTTATTGACATCATTATTCTATATCTGTTTATATCGATTGGTTTTTAAAATCATATTCTGAATTAATTTCTCTTGTCCGTTTTTGCTCCCTTCCTGATTTCCTATTCTTTTGCATGTTTGTCACACTTAAATGTTTCACATCACCAAACAAATTAAAATATTAGCCAAAGATAACACAAGTAAACACAAAATTCAGTTTTTAAATGAAGGTTTTTATTATTAACGGAAAAAAAATCCAAACCTACAGTGCGCTGTGTGAAAAAGTGATTGACCCCCCCTTCTTAAAACATAAATTAACTGTGGTTTATCATGTCTTTGGTAATCTGAGTTCAAATTCCCTAGCCACATCCAAGTCTGATTACTGCCACAACTGCTCTCAATCAACAATTCACTTAAATAGGATCTGCCTGACAAAAGTGAAGTAGACCAATAAATCATCAAAAGCTAGACATCATGCTTCTATACAAAGAAATGCTGGAACAAATGACAAAGTAAGTAATTACTTACCCACATGCAACCTTCGATCCTTTCAAGATCTCCTTCTCTACTCCCATCTTATCTCTTCTTCCCACAACCGCATACAAGACTTTTCCTGTACTTTCCTCATACACTGGAACTCTCTACCCCAACACATTAGACTCTCGCCTACCACAGAAACCTTCAAAAAGATCCTGAAGACCCACCTGTTCCGACAAGCCTACAGCCTGCAGTGATCCTTAGTCTGATGAACTGCCACACAACTAGTTCTACCCTCTCTTAGTGTATCCTCACCTATCCCCTGTAGACTGTGAGCCTTCGCGGGCAAGGTCCTCTCTCCCTCTGAACTTGTGTGTGCCTTGTTTTGCTTATGTTTATTGTACTTGTCTATAATTGCCCATTCCACGTGTGAATAAATGGCGCTATAAAAATGAATAATAATAATAATTAAGAACTACCAGTCTGGAAAAAGTTATAAAAGTAATTTCTAAAGCTTTGGGACTACAGCAAACCACAGTGAGAGCCATCATCCACAGGAGTGGATGGCAACCAAAATTACCTCAAGAGTGCAGCAAAGACTCATTCAAGGGGTTACAAAAGACCCCATTATAACATTCAAAGAACTGCAGGCCTCCTTGCCTCAGTTGAGGTCAGTGTTCATGACTCGACCATAAGTAAGAGACTGGGCAAAAATAGCCTACATAGCAGAGTTCCAAGATAAAAAGAACTACTGAGCAATAAGAACATAAAGGCTCATCTCAGCTTTACCAGAAAACTTCTTGACGATCCCCAAGACTTTTAGGAGAGTACTGTGTGGACTGACAAGACAAAAGTTGAACATTTTGGAAGGTGTATGTCACATTACATCTGGCATAGAAGTGACACAGAATTTCAGAAAAGGAACATCATACCAACAGTAAAATATGGTGGTGATAGTGTGGTGGTCTTGGGCTGTTTTGCTGCTTCAGTACCTGAAAGACTTGCTTTGGTATATGGAACCATGAATTCTGCTGTCATCAAAAAAATCCTGAAGAAGAATGTCAGGTCATCTGTTCGTGACCTCAAGCTGAAGCGCACTTAAGTTATGCAGCAAGATAATGATCCAAAACACACTAGAAAGTCAACCTCTTAATGGCTCAAGAAAAAAAAATTAAGACTTTGGCTTAGCCTAGTCATAGTCCTGACCTTAATCTGACTGAGATGCTGTGGTATGACCTTAAAAAGGTGATTCACGCTCGGAAACCCTTCAATGTGGCTGAATGACGCAATTCTGCAAAGATGAGTGGGACAAAATTCCTCCAGAGCATTGTAAAAGATTCATTGCCAATTATCGCAAACGCTTGATTGCTGTTGTTGCTAAGGGTGGCCCAACTAGTTATTAGGTTTAGTGGGCAATTATTTTTTCACACAGGTCCCTGTAGGTTTGGATTTCTTTTTCCCTTTAATAATAAAGACCTTCATTTAAAAACTGCATTTTGTGTTTACTTGTGTAATCTTTGTCTAATATTTAAATTTGCTTGGTGATCTGAAACATTTAAGTGTGACAAACGTGCAAAAGAATTGGAAATCAGGAATGGGGTAAACAGATTTTCATACAGCTGTACCTTTATCTTCACATTATACTGAACAGAACTGTTTATACTCTTTCACTGTAAACCCTAAACAATTTGAAGCTGTGAAATATTCTAACAAAAATGCAAATCTTCTATCATACCACTTGTTGGATTTAGAAATGGAGTAAGGCAGTGATTGAATAGATAAAACATGTCCTTTTATTTCTAC
The DNA here is from genome assembly GCF_051348905.1 of Ranitomeya variabilis. Taxonomy (NCBI): domain Eukaryota; kingdom Metazoa; phylum Chordata; class Amphibia; order Anura; family Dendrobatidae; genus Ranitomeya; species Ranitomeya variabilis. Next base: position 301,086,039 of record NC_135232.1, read on the forward strand.
TGGCATGTAGCAGGGCATGTAACATCAAACACAATTTCTCATTATATATCTCTGTGAGAAATCATACATCAGTAATCATTTATACCAACAGATGCCCTGAGGCAGGCAGAGAGAGTATTCCCACTTCTAATGCCTTATGATGCTCACTATTTAATAACGTGCATTTCCTTGTTGAAGGGTTTGAAGGGGAACATAAAACACATATGCTCTAGTTGATGGGCACTGTGGTGGCGAATTTCTCACCCTAGGGTTATTTGTGAAGGGTTAGTAGTACCCTTAGTAGCATGTTTCCTTTTCCTATCTTTTTAATAGTGTTATTGTTTGCATGGTCTTGTAGAAATGAATTCTCAAGTTCTTGTTGCGTTAGATGTGATTTTTATTGTATTTTCTACACCCATTCGCAGCCCAGTGTGGATGTCTTCTAACACCTACTATCTAACCTACTGTATATACCTGCTATTGTAGATAGTTTAGGACACCATCAAGCTAACAAGTCATCAAAGTACATACTACCCCAAGACTTTTAATATTGACCAAGTATATTGTGTTAAACAGTTGGCTAAAGATAGTAAATGGCAGAAGCAGCCAAAAGATCTCTAGAGATCATTGGAAAACAGCACTGAAGCAATATGAAGGACTTCGGAGATCCTTTCATGATATCCATAGCTGTTCAGCAGGAACCTCTGTGTATCTTCCCTAACAGATGGTGTCGGGGAAGAGAAGGATCCAGGATGTCTTATTTCGGACTGCCAATTCTTTTCTTCTCCCCGAGATAAGCTGTGGCCTGAGGGGTCTGCCAGTGGCTCTCTTATAAAGGACTCATGGTGATTGGTGTTAGGCTGCTGTCACACATTCAGTATTTGGTCAGTATTTTACATCAGTATTTGTAAGCCAAAACCCAGGAGTGGAACAATTAGAGGAAAAGTATAACAGAAACATATGCACCACTTCTGCATTTATCACCCACTCCTGGCTTTATCTTACAAATACTGATGTAAAATACTGACCAAATACTGCTAGTGTGATGGCAGCCTTAGGCGTTGGGTTTCTCCCGCTGCACAGGGGGAATCCCAAGCCATGTCTTCTGTGGTCTTCCATTCTGTTTCAGCCACAGAGGACCCAGCATCTTGCTCAGTCTCGAGCTGTGCTTCTGGTTGCTGCTGCCTCTACAGGTCCAGCTATAGCAACCAGCATTAGACAGCGGCGAGCAGACGTTTCTGGGATAAAGTTCATCTTTTGCCCTTCTGAGCATGCCCTTGAGATGACCACTCATTGGTGATCAGAGGTCACATGCCCAGGTCCTCAAGCGTGACCAGATTGGCTTACTAGCAAGGTCCTTGCAGACGGACATCTATAAAAGGATCTCGTGGCCGCGCGCTAGTATAGACCATGACCTCAGTGTGTGTGCATTACTCTGGTGATAGCTCCTAATGATCCCCTGCCCTCTGGTTGTTGAATGAGTATTAGGGTGATTGGAGTAGAGTCAGCGCCAGGTAGTGGCCTCGCAAGTGCGACGCCGCGCGCTTAGTGGGTCCTATCAGGCTTTAACTCTGCGTTTTCGGGGCTGAGTCAAAATTGCGCTAAATTCGCTAAGTCCTGTGTCAGTAACAGGGAACAGCATCTTATTTAGTAGTTGCTGCGGCTCTGTGAGCTAACAGAATTCGCTGCTGTTCACATCGGGTGACGCCTAAGGCTACTTTCACACTAGCGTCGTATGATGAACGACGAATTGCGTTGTTGCGACGTACCAACGCAAGCAGTGAAAGCGCCGCACAACGGGGGCAGTGGATGCTGTTTTTCAACGCATCCACTGCCCCATTGTGATGTGCGGGGAGGCGGGGGCGGAGTTCCGGCCACGCATGCGCGGTCGGAAAAGACGGTCTCGACTCACCAAAAAACATTACATGCAAGCGCTTTTTGGTACAGACGGTCTGACGCAACACGACGCAACCGTCGCACGACGGTTGCGACGTGTGTCAATGCGTCACACTGCGTCGCTAATGCAAGTCTATGGAGAAAAAACGCATCCTGCAAGCACTTTTGCAGGATGCGGTTTTTCTACAAAACGACGCATAGCGACATGCAGTGCACGACGCTAGTGTGAAAGTAGCCTAACCTGTGTGTCTTTGGTTTCTACCGCCATGTAGTGTCCGCCATTGCTTAGCAGCAGATACCATCTCTGCAAGGTGGACCCCAGTTGCGAAGTACCTTATTAATATATTTATTTGGTGTGTTCCGCCGACCCTAACAATCAGTGTATGGGTATTCTATTTCATCTGTATGAGGGAACTTAACTTCTTCTGTCTGATTTATTTCATTGTTTTTCTGATGGAGCTGTGAGAGTGTTTCCTTTTGCACATCGAGCTGACGGTTAAATTGATTCCATTTTGAGGTGCCTATAACATTTTTATAACTTTTTATTGCATTTTTTGTGAGAATTGCAGCAACGGAAAAACATCAATTTTGGCTTTTTGATTTCTTTCCCATGTTATTTGCTATATGTAATACATAATTTTTACATTTTCTTAGTTCATACAATTACGCATGCAGCCATACCAAATACGGACAGAATAATTTTTTTTTTTTTACATTTTGCCATTTTTATTTTTGGGAATGGAACGGTGATTTAAACTGATATACTTTTGGTTCTATACTGCAGTATTGCAGTGTATTTTTAAATTGATGATATCCTATGAAGCCCAATCATAAGCTTAACTGCCATCTGTTGTGCATGGGGTACAATAGTCAACTTCACAGTCCTAAACTTAAATGAATTCTTATAGGTTGTGGCTCTGTTGCCTTCTATAGACAGATGGAATTAAAAACTCAGGTGGTCATTATTCAGTGTGTTTGATCTCTAAGCTACAACTTGGAAATACATTGCTTATCTTACAGGGGGGGGGGTTGGTAACTACAACTCCCTATAAAATGTAATAAAAACAGATCTAAAAGTTGTATGTACCACAATTTATCAGTAAAAACAGAAACATAAAGCAAAAAACAAGCTCACATATAACTTCATCAACAGAAAAATAACAAAGTTATGGGTCTCACAACCTGTTGACACAAATTAAATTTATTTACTTAACACATTTGCACACTTTTTTCACCTCTTATTTAGTGCAGGACTGGGCCATTTACCACAGTCCCAAACCAGGTACATTTTTGGATTATTTTTGTAAATGTGGTTTAAAGAGCTGTAAAAAAAATGTTTTTCATTCAGATATTCAAATAATTTTTGCATGTTTCTTTGTGGTATGTTGGGCTTGATATTTATGTTATCTTCTTACTCTAAATGTATTTTTTTGGGGCGATATCAGGCGATACTGGTGGGAAAATAAAGAAAAACATGAATGTTTTCCTCCTTCTAATTTTTTTTGACCACTAAAGTACACATTAGAATTTATTCCCCTTTCTGTAACAATTATTTTTACATATTGGACATGTTTTTGTTTTGTTTTTATGGGGGAGAGAAAAGTAAGAACATTTTTTATTGGTAGTGCCCTTTTTTATCTACTATATAATTGTCTAAGGGTCACTTCCGTCTTTCTGTCTGTCTTTCTGTCTGTCTGTCTGTCACGGAAATCCCAAGTCGCTGATTGGTCACAGCCAGCTGGCCACGACCAATCAGCGACGGGCACAGTCCGGCTGCGAAATGGCCGCTCCATACTCCCCTCAAGTCAGCGCCCGCGACCCACATAGCGTTGTAGCAGTCCGTTAAACCGACTGCGTTACACCGCGGCATAACGCAGTGTAACGCAGTCTGTTAATGCTGCTATTAACCCTATGTGACGAACTTTAGTAAAAAGATCTAATGTTAAAAATAATAAAAAAAATAAAAAATCGTGCTATTCTCACCTTCCAGCGCCTTTCCCGTTCCTTGCGACGCTCCGGGCCATGCATTGCGGTCTCGTGAGAAGATGATGTAGCGCTCTCGCGAGACCGCTACGTCATCATCTCGCGAGACCGCGATGCATTCTTGGGACCGGAGCGTCCCAAGGAGCATCACTAAACACCTCGCCTGGATCCGGGGGCCGCCGGAGGGTGAGTATATAACTATTTTTTATTTTAATTTTTTTAACGGGGATATAGTGCCCACACTGCTATATAGTACTTGGGCTGTGTTATATACTGTGTGGCTGCTATATACTATGTGGGCAGTGTTATATACTGTGTGGGCTGTGTTATATACTACGTGGGCAGTATTATATACTATGTGGGCAGTGTTATATACTACGTGGGCAGTGTTATATACTACGTGGGCAGTGTTATATACTGCGTGGGCTGTGTTATATACTATGTGGGCAGTGTTATATACTATGTGGGCAGTGTTATATACTATGTGGGCCGTGTTATACTATGTGCCTGTGTTATATACTACGTGGGCTGTATTATATACTACGTGGGCTGTGTTATATATTACATGGGCTGTGTTATATGTTACGTGGGCTGTGTTATATACTACGCGGCTGTGCTATATACTATGTGGGCAATGTTATATACTAAGTGGCTGCTATATACTATGTGGCTATGCTATATACTATATGGCTGTGCTATGTACTATGTGGCTGTCTGTTACGTGGGCTGTGTTATATACTGCGTGGGCTGAGCTATATACTGCATGGCTGTGTTATAAACTACGTGGCTGAGCTTTATACTACGTGGCTGTGTTATATACCACGTGGCTGCTATATACTACGTGGCTGCTATATACTATGTGGCTGTGCTATATACCACATGGCTGTGTTATATACTACATGGCTGTGCTATATACTACGTGGCTGTGTTATATACTATGTGGCTGTGTTATATACTACGTGGCTACTATATACTACATGGCTGCTATATACTACGTGGCTGTGCTATATACTACGTGGCTGTGCTATATACTACGTGGCTGTGCTACATACTATGTGGGCTGTGTTATATACTACGTGGCTGCTATATACTATGTGGCTCCTATCTACTACGTGGCTGTGCTATATATTATGTGGCTGTCTGTGTTACATGGGCTGTGCTATATACTATGTGGCTGCTATATACATACATACATACATGCATATTCTAGAATACCCGATGCGTTAGAATCGGGCCACCATCTAGTTTAACATAACTGTAGAAAAATTGACTTGGACCACCCATCAAAAAGTTACAAAACAACGTTTGTTAACATGTCTACCTTCAACTTTAAAAAAATCAAAACTTAAAAACTGCCCTAATTTTCCAGGCATGGCACCCTGCGGCGACCACCACGGAAGTCACATAGCATGTGGCATGACCTAGGTGTAACACATTACTCAAGACAAAGCCCCCACACATCAATGTCACACCACTCCATAGGCACAGCACCGCCATAGCAATGGCTGCTACACAACACTAACTCCATGTGAATAGATAAAAAAAACTCACCTCCCACATGGGCTACATTGAAAATCTTAGAACAAAATAGGTAGGTCCCTACTTGCAATCTCTTGCTAATGTAAAAGTACCTGTTCCAAATGGGAGGATTGCTTTCTCTGTGTGGTAACCTGGAACTGTGAGGACTTTTAATTGCGGCATTGATTTTGTGCGTCACCTTAGTCGTTCCCCATGCTGGTGCGGTGTTGCTGCAGTGATGGTCACCACACAGCGCCATGTCTGGCAACTTATGGGCCCACTAACAGTTTTGCCATACTTGGCAATGGGCTTCATACATTAAGATTTTAATGTGAAGAACCCCATTTTCAGTTTTGAAAATTTTGCTTAGCCCCAATAGATCAATGTATAAGATTTGCTTGTGGGGTACCTTCTCTATATGGAGTTTGGCTGCGCTTGACATCTGATTCCTTGCTCCCCAACTGCATGATTGTAGACTTCCGAGTAGAGCATGGACCGTCTGAACAGTTACAATGACTGTTCAAACCAAGTACAAGTGCTCGGTGCATCATGGCGTGCCCAAACATACCTACAACTTCTCACCTGCTTGTTTTCCCTTTCTTTGATTGACATCATTGCTAGACCCATAGAAGGGTGGGGATTGTTTTTCGCCTAACAGGTAGGAATATGTCTATTTAAAAGATTGGTCCTGCCCTGAAGCACCAAATATCTGTACTTGGTTTCAACAGTCCTTCTGTGCTGACACATTCCCTTTAAAGTCTATGGGAAGTCCGGAAGAGGTTATATATAATGTCTCCAACTCATTCTTTACTGCACAATGAACACAATTAAAGGGGTTGTCCAGGCTTGGGATTTTATTCTGCAATCACTCTAAGTGACTCCAGACTTGAGAAATCTCACAGCATGCACAGTGTGCACTGTCAGTATTCTCTGGTACTGGTGTCGTGAATGGGCAGTCATGTGACCGCATGTATGCGTTTTGCATATATCTGAACACAATTTGACTGAACATGTCCAGGCTTACTCAATTCACTTGTATTGTGTAAGGCTGTGAATGTCTTATCAGCATGTGACTATATGTTTGCGAATCACGTACTTGTAGTCAAAAGTCTGCATGCTCCCAGCACCGTAGAATCCTGAGAGTGTGCTTGTGTGACACCCCAGGTTCCTGGTTGTCACAGTGGCATTGCTTTCCTCACAGGGAGAGTGATATCATGCTTTATCAGGTAAACACAAGCATGCAACAGGTTCACGCTCCAGGCCAGAAGGGGGAATTCTGATCCAGCTTGTGTGTGGCTCCCTTATATATATTCTGGTCTGGAGGGAAAGTTCAGTGAGTTCCTGTTAGAGAGACAGAGGAGAAGGGAGCAGAGGGGCCGTGCAGCCACGAGAAGTGCTGCAGCTCCTAGAAAGAGAGAAAGAGAAAGCTGAACGGATTGTAGAGAGCATGTAGGAGAAGTGAAGCGCAGGAGAGTGAGAACTGGGGAGAATAGCTACGACTGGGCTACCTCCCTACAGAGCGCAGACACCGGTAGCCAGAGACCGAGGTTGTAAGGGACTCCATGGCTCACATCAGAAACCGGCAGGACAGCTGGATAACAAGTCACCTGTCTGCCCTGACATCTGGAGACACAGTGGCGCATAGAGCCCTGGTCATGATAGAGACCCTGTAAAAAGGCTCAAGCCACCTGTCATATGGGTTAGTGTTCAACCTACAAGGAGAACAGAGAGAACACGTGAGGACCTTGTGAGAGGCCTAAGGCAGCAAGGAACTACACCACAGCACTAGAGGGAAGGCTTCTAACTCCACCTGGTAAAGGGGACTCCCAACTCACTTCCAAGCCGGCCGGACCACACCTGCATCCGTGATCTGGTACCCTGGACCGTGGCTGCCTGAGTTCATCAGTAAACCAGGTAAAGAGACTGCAAACTTGTGTCCTCCGTTTCTTGCTACACTACCCACCATCTTCATCTATACACCGGGAGCTCTGGGGACCCAGCTTCACCTGTGGGAAGCTATACCATCTTAGCTGTCAAAACATCACCCCAGTGGACCCCTTTAGGCAGCGTTGGTCACCTCTGACCGAGAACCACAGGTGGCGTCACAAACACAAACTTTATTCAAAACCCCTTTAAGGACATTCCCTTTTCCTTGGGCGCCCAGGGCCATGGACCGGGTCGCCGCCACCTTGACATCCCCTTTAAGTACAGGACCCGGTGCCGAGTACCCCACAGCCCTGGCGGGCGTTCCACTTGCTATGAGAATTCACAAGTCTACAGTCACTTAGAGTGACTGGAGACTTGAACCCCAATCGTGGACAACTACCTTAAGGCCAGGGTCACACAAGCATATGTTTTTTATTCGAGAGAATCGGGACCAGTTATGCAAATGACCCTCAGCTCAAACTCTGTTGCGAAAGTGAGCCGAGTGTCAGTGCACTGTGCTCCAATTCTCTCGCAGCAAAGGTGCGGAGGAGATGGAGAAAGTAATTTATCCATTTCTTCCATTGCTGGCATCCTCGGTAATCAGACTGCACTCAGATGACAACCGAGTGCAGTCCGATATTTCACACGGACCCATAGACTTGTATGGGTGAGTGCGAATCACGGATTCACTCACAGCATTCTGGTTTTCTTATGCCGAATCAGCATGAGAAAATACAGTCATATGAAAAAGTTTGGGCACCCCTATTAATCTTAAGCTTAATGTTTTATAAAAATTGTTTTTTTTTGCAACAGCTATTTCAGTTTCATATATCTAATAACTGTTGGACACAGTAATGTTTCTGCCTTGAAATGAGGTTTATTGTACTAACAGAAAATGTGAAATCTGCATTCAAACAAAATTTGACAGGTGCATAAGTATGGGCACCCTTATCATTTTCTTGTTTTAAATACTCCTACCTACTTTTTACTGACTTACTAAAGCACTTTTTTTGGTTTTGTAACCTCATTGAGCTTTGAACTTCATAGCTAGGTGTATGCAATCATGAGAAAAGCTACTTAAAGTGGCCACTTGCAAGTTGTTCTCCTGTTTGAATCTCCTCCGAAGAGTGGCATCATGGGCTCCTCAAAACAACTGTCAAATGATCTGAAAACAAAGATTATTCAACATAGTTGTTCAGGGGAAGGATACAAAAAGCTGTCTCAGAGGTTTAACCTGTCAATTTCCACTGTGAGGAACATAGTAAGGAAATGGAAGAACACAGGTACAGTTCTTGTTAAGGCCAGAAGTGGCAGGCCAAGAAAAACATCAGAAAGGCAGAGAAGAAGAATGGTGAGATCAGTCAAGGACAATCCTCAGGCCACCTCCAGAGATCTGCAGCATCAACTTGCTGCAGATGGTGTCACTGTGCATCGGTCAACTATACAACGTACTTTGCACAAGGAGAAGCTGTATGGGAGAGTGATGCGAAAGAAGCCATTTCTGCAAGCACGCCACAGACAGAGTCGGCTGAGGTATGCAAAAGCACATTTGGAGAAGCCAATTTCTTTTTGGAAGAAGTTCCTGTGGACTCATGAAACCAAGATTGAGTTGTTTGGTAATACAAAAAGGTGTTATGCATGGCAGCAAAAAAAACACAGTGCGTTGTATAGTTGACCGATACACAGTGACACCATCTGCAGCAAGTTGATGCTGCAGATCTCTGGAGGTGGCCTGAGGATTGTCCTTGACTGATCTCACCATTCTTCTTCGCTGCCTTTCTGATGTTTTTCTTGGCCTGCCACTTCTGGCCTTAACAAGAACTGTACCTGTGTTCTTCCATTTCCTTACTATGTTCCTCACAGTGGAAATTGACAGGTTAAACCTCTGAGACAGCTTTTTGTATCCTTCCCCTGAACAACTATGTTGAATAATCTTTGTTTTCAGATCATTTGACAGTTGTTTTGAGGAGCCCATGATGCCACTCTTTGGAGGAGATTCAAACAGGAGAACAACTTGCAAGTGGCCACTTTAAGTAGCTTTTCTCATGATTGCATACACCTAGCTATGAAGTTCAAAGCTCAATGAGGTTACAAAACCAAAAAAAGTGCTTTAGTAAGTCAGTAAAAAGTAGGTAGGTGTATTTAAAACAAGAAAATGATAAGGGTGCCCATACTTATGCACCTGTCAAATTTTGTTTGAATGCAGATTTCACATTTTCTGTTAGTACAATAAACCTCATTTCAAGGCAGAAACATTACTGTGTCCAACAGTTATTAGATATATGAAACTGAAATAGCTGTTGCAAAAAAAAAACAATTTTTATAAATCATTAAGCTTAAGATTAATAGGGGTGCCCAAACTTTTTCATATGACTGTAATCGCAGATCTGAGTGAACCCATAGCATAACAATGGTTAGAGTGCTATGCAATAAAACAGCGCATAGCACTCAGCCGTGTTATACGCTCGTGGGAGCCCTAAAGCAAAGTAAAAAGTAAATGGAAGAATTATGTTTCTTCACATGTAGCTGCATTTGATTTTTTCTCCCACTTTCTAGTACATTGTATGTTAAAATAAAGAACATCTTGTCCCGCAAAACACTTATACAGCTATTGTCTGCAGTGCTGATGCCTTGTCGACAGCATGGCAGCCAATGAGCTCAGTGGCTCTTCATCTCAGGCAGAAGCTCTAAGCTTAATTTTTGGCCACAGCGCTATCGAGGTGACGTCAGCTTTGCAGACAATAACAGCATCGGGAGCAGCAACGTAGACTCAATGCTAGACCTGAAGAAGGTGAGTAAAAGTCAGTTATTTTATTATTAAAACAAACTGTAGCTGAGTGGTGGATTTTCCGGAACGACGTTTCGTCAATTTTAGTGAAGGTGGGGGCATGACTGGGGGCATGACACTACAGCTTGTCTAGTTCATGCTAAGCATGCGGCGTGCCTTACACCAGACATTTTAAAAGGTGTATGCCACTTTCAGTCATGTCCGATTCATTAAGAGGCATGAGGATAGAAGAGATGGATTACACACAGTAAATACATATAGAATAGGTAGATATACAGATGTCTGTGACAAACGCAATTAGTACAGTGTGTGTGCAGCTTACTGTACATGTATTTAATTAATGCATGTGACCTCCTTGTGGCCACATCTTATATCCTTGTGACCTCCTTGTGGCCACATCTTATATCCTTGTGACCTCCTTGTGGCCACATCTTATATCTGTGTGATCTCCTTGTGGCCACATCTTATATCCTTGTGACCTCCTTGTGGCCACATCTTATATCTGTGTGACCTCCTTGTGGCAACATCTTATATCCTTGTGACCTCCTTGTGGCCACATCTTATATCCTTGTGACCTCCTTGTGGCCACATCTTATATCTGTGTGACCACCTTGCATCCATATCTTATACAGGTGCTTCTCACAATATCATTAAAAAGTTAATTTATTTCAGTTCTTCAATAGAAAAAGTGAAACTCATATATTATATAGAGTCATTACAAACAGAGTTTGGGTTTTCATTGGCTGTAAGCCATAATCATCAACATTAACAGAAATAAACACTTGAATGTTTGTAATGACTCTATATAATATATGAGTTTCACTTTTTCTATTGAAGAACTGAAATAAATTAACTTTTTGATGATATGCTAATTTTGTGAGAAGCACCTGTAAGTGTGCGACCTCCTCGAGTCCACATCTTATATTAGTATGACCTCCTTGCGTCTGTTTCTTACATCCATGTGACATCTGTTTGGCATCCATATTTATATATCAACATTTTAAAATACACCTAATCAAATACAGTTTCTTCTGTTAATAATGGCAGTGAATTCATAAAAATCAGATTCTATACGAATGATCCATATTGGATCCGATTGTTTTTTTGTATATAGACTTGAATGGACAAGTCCCTTCCGAGATATACATTCTGTGATTTTTTTTTCACACAGAAACTCTGTCCGTGTGAAATAAACGTATTCTGAACAACCCAGTTGAAGTGGTAAATGTGCGGTCCGAACTTTAGTTGGACAGCACGCATCCGTATAATACACTTGTCTGGGGACTAGGGCTCAGTTGCAATACCAGACATGACATATGGACAAAAGTGGCACTGTTTTGGGGAAAGAAAAGAAGACGATTAAAACTCTTTTACAAGTTTGCTGTTCTGCTTCATTGTATGATTAAAAGGCTTATTATATATAATAGCTTTCATCAAGTGTTTATTCAAACGATATAATAAAACTCCTCTTGAGACATGTTCATAACTAATTTCTCCAAGGGAGGCATGGTTTCAAGTACTGTCTTCCCAGGCTCCTGTGTATAGCTGACTGAGGGCCCAAGACTTTTTTTTCTCCTGTTAAGTATCTCAAATAGGAGGTACAGCTTAGAAATTTATGGGGGATCCGAGAACACAACTTTTTGATAGACTCATTATCATCCTCCAATATTGCAGAAGATGAACTGTTTCCATGGAGATCCCAAAGTGCTCAGACTCGGGAGCTTTTCTCTACACAGTAACCAGTAATGAAGATTCATGCTGGGTGTAAGTGCTTGTGTCTCTCTTATGATGTATATTCACCTTCTGCCATAAATCCACAGATGTCCCACACACAATCCCGAACCTACAGGGAGCTGCTTGCTCTGAATACCTGACTGCATACATGGCCACATACAGACTGCAATTAATTACCAGCGAACGCATGAGTCTGGGCTTCCTTGGCAGTACCTGAGGTCTTTCTCACTGTTAAATGTTCTATGAAACACATGGGTATTAGAGGCTTTTACATGGAGGAATTTAATTATTTCCATATTTGCATTGATTAGGAGTTTGAGCTACCAAGTTGCTCATTTGGCTGATTTAAAATGAAATTAACATTCAAGGACCCAATAAAAATGGCTCAAGTCACCAAATTAGAAATGTAAATTTGCTAATATACATATTTACAGAGATAAAAAGCCTCAACTGCTTTGTTTTGAGATGTCGTGCTCTTGTTTTCAGGCACTCACATATGTATGTGTCTGGGAGATTGGTCACGAATCTACCATATAAATAATTATGTATCCGTTTTTCATAAAAAAGGACTGAGGTTAAGTTAACACAATGAGTTTTTTGGTGCATTTTTGAGGCTGTGCATTATACAGAGAATACAGCATCTTACAGCTCCAGCAACATGGATGGGATTTATAAAAAAAATCTTATGCCCTCATGCCCACTGTGCTTTTTTCTGTAAAAACTGCGTGAGTTGATCTAATGTGCATTTTTGAAATCCGCAAGATATCATTTTCAAGATTTATGTGTGGATTTTCCCCATAGAACTGCGTTAGATGCGGAAAATCCACAGTTACATGTAATCAACACTTGACCGTATCAAAGTTTGATCAAAGCCAATTCCGAGAAAGTTTCAAAACAAAGCAGCTTTATTTAAAACATGGCACACCAAAAAGAGACGAAAACTGCAGTGTCAAAAACGCATGTAAAAATACACTAAAAAACACAATAAAAAATGCAACTAACCTAATTTAGCTAATGGGTGCAGAAATGCCACATAAAATCTGCAATATCAGAAACTCAGTAAAAGATCATCGTGGGAACATAGCCCGAGGGTAGAGTATAGTTTTGGGATAAGGAAGAGCAATTTACCCAATAACTGCAACCTTAAAAGGGTTGTCTACTACTGGACAACCCTTCCTCTACAGCTAAAAAGTGTATCATAAAAAAATACCTAAAGCATAAACTTAGTTCCTGGACTGGTGTAATTTTTGCAATGTTAGCACTGTGTCTCCCGGTGGTCACATTGATTGGCTCATTACTATTTCTACAGTACAGTACATTCACCAGCCATTGATTAGCTGCAGTGGTAATGAACTTTCTGAAGTACCGTAGATACTCATGTATAAGCTGAGATTTTCAGCACATTTTTTTGTGCTGAAAACGCCACCCTCGGCTTATACACAAGTCAATGTTCAGGAAGCCTGCGGGGGAGGGGGAGCAGGGGAGCAGCGGAGCAGCGGCAGGAGTTGGTGGCTGTGAAGACATCATACTCACCCTCCTCGCGCCCTCGCTGCATCTCCAATGGTCTCAGCGCCGGCAGCGTTTCCTGAGCTGAGTGGTCACGTCGTACCACTCATTAAGGTAATGAATATGCACGTGTCTCCACTCCCATAGGTGTGGTGTGCATATTCATTACCTTAATGAGCAGTACCACGTGACCTCTCAGCACAGGAAGAGCTGCCGCGCCGAGACAACGGAGATGCAGCGACGGCGCGAGGGGGGTGAGTAAGACGGGGAGGGAGTGAGCCATGCATACAACAATGGGACAGAAGCGGGGGAGCCATGCATACAGCGATGGGACCGGGGGAGCCATGCATACAGCGATGGGACTGGGGAGCCATACCTACAGTCATGGGACTGGGGAGCCATGCCTACAGCGATGGGACCGGGGGAGCCATGCATTCAGCGATGGGACCAAGGGAGCCATGCATACAGCGATGGGACCAGGAAAGCCATGCATACAACAGGGGGAGCTACACATACCAGGACAGGATGGGGAGCCACGAATACCAGGATAGGGAAGAGGGGACAATGCATAATCGGCTTATACTTGAGTCAATAAGCTTACCCAGCTTTCTGTGGCAAAATTAGGTGCCTCTGCTTATACTCGGGTCGGCTTATACTTGAGTATATACGGTACTAAATAAAGGGGACACATAAGTGTAGGAAGAAGGAGTTTTTATCTATATTTATATTGATTATATTAGGCTGTATGTTTCCCCTTTTAGAAAGAGGAGTCAGGTTATGTGCCTCGTTCTTTATTACTTTTGGGAGGGAGAAGTTTATGGAAAAAACTCCTGTTTCACTGTCTCTTCCTCTTTCTCCTACCAAAAGAGATGTCAGACACATTTCCCCCCTACCCGTCCCCCTTTTCATTGTTTTACTATGCCATCATATATTTCAAGTATTAGTTAACTGCTTACTCTATTTATGTTTACCTGACCTGTAACTTTCCTTTGTACTTGTTATCAAGCAATAAAAAATTAAAATAAAAATAACATGTTGATTGGTGATTTGCCATTAACATTTGAGGCCTGAGGAAGGGCAATACTTTAGTCATGGTTCCCTGGAGGTTTCCTCCAAAGGGATTTTTTCCTGTCCTGAGAGCTAAAGGATGACTATTCGTGAGTTGTGGATTTAGTATCTTTTTTTTTTTACAGATTTCAATTAAAGAAAAATAATTAAAAAAAAGTCAGGAGGAAAGACATTAAATCAAATTAGATTGGTCTATTGTCATAGTTATGATATTGCAGTTTGGGAGCCAGGTGGAAGTGGACAGCAAGTTATGGTGGACTAATTTTAATCAATAGAAGCTGTTACACAATGGTGGTGAATAGCCTGAGCTTTGGTGGCCAGCCTGAAGGATGTGATAATGGTAACATCATGGTAATAAAGGTAATGTCATCCAGGGGCTGCTTAGCTGTTAAAGACAGGAATTAGGATTTTTGGTAGGGTCATTTGAGCCCTTGAAGTGGATTGGCTTTGCTACTGTGGCAAGTGAGAGTGTGCCGCCCCTTAATTGCTTCCTGCTGATTGCTGTATGGCAGGTATGGCGCCGTGTCTGTAGCTTGCCTGCTTGTGTAATATAATTTATCTGTATTTCAAGCTGTGGTGATGGCTAAGTTCTCTGCTGTTAGGCCATGTGCACACGTTCAGTATTTTTCGCCTTTTTTTCGCGTTTTTTCGCTATAAAAACGTGATAAAAACGCGAAAAAAACGCTTGTATGTGCCTCCTATTATTTACAGTGTATTCCGCATTTCTTGTGCAAATGTTGCATTTTTTTCCGCGAAAAAAAGCATCGCGCAAAAAAAAGCAACATGTTCATTAAATTTGCGGAATTGCGGGGATTCCGCACACCTAGGAATGCATTGATCTACTTACTTTCCGCATGTGGCTGTGCACACCATGCGGGAAGTAAGCAGATCATGTGCGGTTGGTACCCAGGGTGGAGGAGAGGAGACTCTCCTCCACGGACTGGGCACCATATAATTGGTAAAAAAAAAGAATTAAAATAAAAAATAGTGATATACTCACCTTCGATGGCCCCGGAGTCTTCCCGCCTCTCAGCGGTGCATGCTGCCGCTTCCATTCCTATAGATGGTGTGTGTGAAGGGCCTGCGATGACGTCACGGTCTTGTGATTGGTCGCGTGACCGCTCATGTGACCGCTCACGTGACCGCGACATCATCGAAGGTCCTGCACACACACACCATCTATAGGAACGGACGCCGTTGAGGAGATCGGCTGTCTGCAGGTGAGTATAACCATTTTTTTAATTTTTTTATTATTTTTAAACATTCTATCTTTTACTATTGATGCTGCATAGGCAGCATCTATAGCAAAAAGTTGGTCTCACTTGTCAAACACTATGTTTGACAAGTGTGACCAACCTGTCAGTCAGTTTTCCAAGCGATGCTACAGATCGCTTGGAAAACTTTAGCATTCTGCAAGCTAATTTCGCTTGCAAAATGCTAATAAAAAACCGCGAAAAAACCGGGAAAAAAACGCAAAAAAAGATACGGATTTCTTGCAGAAAATTTCCGGTTTTCTTCAGGAAATTTCTGCAAGAAATCTTGACGTGTGCACATACCCTTATAATTGCATTCACACATTGTTTCCTCATCCCTTACTGGGAGATTGTGCACTTTTGCCAAACCAGGAAGTGTGCATGATCCCTCAGGGGGGAGGAGGTGCTTCTGAGAAGTTGTCATGTGCAGAGTAGTGAAGATGTAGGAAGAGGTAGCAAGATGGAGGCCCGCAGGCAGAAGAGAGGAGGGTGCGCTCACTGCCAGGGCAAGTTGCAAGAGGGAGGGTATCAGTCCCTAGAGCACAGAATATTCCAGGGTTTGTGCTAAACTGAAAGACTGCTTGGTTTTCATATAACAAGCAGTAGTGTGCTTTTGCCCAGGAGCTCAGCAGCACATAGAATCACTGCTGCAACAGAAAGTGTTTTCCACAGGATTCTGGCTGCTTGCTTGCTGGAAGGGATCATGGATCCAGTAACTGTTTTTCTTGGATGCTTTGGGTTTCAAGGAATCATTTACCAGAGGTATAATTAGCAACAGGAAGGCTATACTTCATCACAGCAGGGAAACTGAACTCTAACCATGCAGGCCTGACCAAAACCCTATATGTGAATTGTAATTGTAATGGAAGCTTCTGGAACTGTTTGCAAAACTTCAGTCTAATGTTGATTATTCTCTGCTGCACCATTCCTGTTCCAACTCCCCTGGGAGCCAGCCCTAGTTGGGAAGGGGTTAATCATCCGGCACTGTCCATCACCACCTAACTCCCTTTCTCAGTTCCCGGCCATACTAGGCCAAACATCCCAATTGGTGTAACAAACCTTTTTATTAATCCCTTCCCGACCTATGACGCATACGCTGCGTCATGAAAGTCGGTGCCAATCTGACCTATGACGCAGCATATGTGTCATGGTTTGATCGCGTTCCTGCGGGTCGGGTGACCAGGGTCAATGAAATGTCACCTGACCCGCAGGTACGTGAGGACCTCTAGTTGACCCTGGGGGGGTGGCTTTCCCCTCCGTGGCCACGATCATTCCTGTGACCTCTGTTTCATGCCCCCAGCTCTGATTGGAGAAAGCGTCCATGTGATGCTTTCCCTCCAATCAGATGTGGAGGGGCGGAGTGAAACATGTCTGACATCACTCTCCAGCTTCATCCCTTCTGTGGAAGCTGGAGAGTGAGGTTCCTGCCTGCTGCCCCTGCCGCTGCCACCACCTGACTGACGCCGCCGCTTGATCGCCACCGCTGCTGACTCCTGATCGCCACCACTTTCGCCTTCCAGTACTCCCCCTTCTGCCTCCTGCCCCCCCACCTTTCTGATCCCCCTGCCGTCCGATCCCCTCTCCCGACCTCCACTCCCTCCCATGCCCCAGAAATCACCCCCCTGCCCAGTGATCACCCTTCCTGTCTGCTGGCTCCTACATCTCCCCTGCCCCCTCCCCCCCGCTCCTGACAGCCACCTTCTGCCCCCCAGTGATCACCCACCCCAGTGATCACCATGATCACCCCCTGCCCCCCTGATCACCCCCCCTGCTGCTGCTGACTCCAGCATCTAGTCAGGCCCCTTCGCCTGACAGCTCCCTCCTGCTCTGCTGATCGCTGCCTGTCCGCCTTCCGGTACTCCCTTCTGCCTCCCGCTCCCCCCACCGTCCGATCCCCCCAACCTCCACTCCCTCCCACTCCCCGGAAATCACGCCCCTGCCCAGTGATCACCCTTCCCTGCTGCAAGCTCCTACATCTCCCCTGCCCCCTCCTTCCCCCCACTCCTGACAGCCCCCTTCTGCCCCCTGGTGATCATCCGCCCCAGTGATCACCCTGATCACCCCCTGCCCCCTGATCACCCCCCTGCTGCTGCCGGCTCCTGCATCTCCTCAGGCCCCTTCGCCTGACAGCTCCCTCCTGCCCCGCTAATCGCTCCTGCGCCCCGGTGATTGCTCCCGCACCCCGCTGATTGCCCCTGTGCCCCGCTGATTGCCCCTGTGCCCCACTGATCGCGCCAGTGCCCCGCTGATCGCTCCCGTGCCCCGCTGATTACTCCGGCGCCCTGCTGATCGCTCCCCTTGCCCCGCTGATCGCTCCCCTTGCCCCGCTGATCACGCCAGTGCCCCGCTGATTGCTCCCGCGCCCCGCTGATCGCTCCCGTGCCCCGCTGATCACTCCCCTTGCTGCTGCTGCCAGCTCCTGCATCTCCTCAGCCCCCCCCCTACGCCTGAAAGCCCCCTCCTGCAGTAGAAAGTTTCACGAAACACTCGCATATACACACGCACACTATAATAAAGTTTAGTTTTTTTTAACACACACACCACACACACAATGTCCCGCTCGTCCCGCTCGTCCCGCTCATCCCAGTCACAAAGGCTGTACTCGGCAGAGGAGGCATATTCTTTTATTGCCTCCAAAGCTGATAGTGAGGGAGAAGACCCTACCTTTCTCTATTCCTCCCACTCTTCCTCCTCCAGTGACACGGACTCGCCACCACCAAGTCGCAGGACGAGAAGTCATCCGGAGCCCAGGGAAGAAGAGTCGGAGGTCGGGGGAGAAGACCCACAGCCAAGTGTGAGTATCCCCCAACCTAGTGCTAGTCACGCCCAACCTAGCACTAGTGCCCCCACCTGGACCCCCATCCCTGAAAATTTAGCTGCACGGATTCCTGTTTTCGTTCCCCAATCAGGAATCCAGTTCGAGACTGCCAACCTCCGGGAAATAGACTTTTTCAAAGTCTTTTTCTCAGAGTCAATTGTCAGTCTTATGGTGGAGCAAACCAAGCAAACCATGCTTGCGGTCAAGTTCAAAGACAAAAGGGACGTCTTTTTCTTGACAACAATCCATGGTCCCGGCACCACGGCCACCACCGTTCGAGGTACGCCAGCACAGGTCCACAAACCGGACTGTGCCCTGGGGTACAACAAACACATGGGGGGAGTTGATCTGTCTGATCAAGTCCTCCAGCCGTATAGTGCCATGCGGAAGGTGAAGGTGTGGTATAAAAGACTGGCTGTGCACATCGTACAAATGGCACTGTATAACGCATACGTGCTATCACGATGTGCAGGCCAGACCAACAACACCTTCTTTCAGTTCCAGGAGGCAGTGATAAAGGCTCTGATGTTTGGAGACGAGGAAGAAGCGGGCTCCAGCACCGCTGGAACTCAAGGTTCCCATATGGTACCAGGGCAACATTTTCCCGGTGAGGGGCGAAAAAGAAAAAAGGTGCCGGGTATGCTATAAAAGGGGGATAAGAAGGGAAACTCGTTTCCAATGTGAAACATGTCCCAACAAACCTGGACTGTGTTTGAATGAATGCTTCAGAATTCATCACACATCCGTGGACTAGACACATCCTGATATTCCACTACAGAACTCACTCACACCAGCCTGATATACACAATACACCACACACACCAACCTGACGTACACTACACCACACACGCCAACCTGACCCTACGTCAGGTTGGTGTGTGTGGTGTAGTGTATGTCAGGTTGGTGTGTGGTG
The DNA here is from genome assembly GCF_051348905.1 of Ranitomeya variabilis. Taxonomy (NCBI): domain Eukaryota; kingdom Metazoa; phylum Chordata; class Amphibia; order Anura; family Dendrobatidae; genus Ranitomeya; species Ranitomeya variabilis. The sequence continues at coordinate 301,105,421 of NC_135232.1, forward strand.
TGGTGTACGTCAGGTTGGTGTGTGTGTGATGTAGTATACACCACACACACACACCAACCAGATGTACACTACACCACGTACACTACACACCAACCTGATGTACACTACTCCACACTCACCAACCTGACCCTACGTCAGGATGGTGTGTGTGGTGTAGTTTATGTCAGGTTGGTGTGTGGCGTACGTCAGGTTGGTGTGTGTGGTGCATACTACACCACACGTACACCAACCTGACGTTGTACACCACATGTACACTACACACCAACCTGATGTACACTATGCCACACTCACCAACCTGACATTACATCAGGTTGGTGTGTGTGTGGTGTAGTGTATGTCAGGTTGGTGTGTGGTGTGGTGTACGTCAGGTCAGTGTGTGTGGTGTAGTATACACCACACACACTAACCTGACGTACACTACAACACACACACACCAACCTGATGTACACTATGTACAGTATGTCAAAGTCAAATGGCGCTCCTTCCCTTCCGAGCCCTGCCGTGTGCCCAAACAGTGGTTGAGCCCCACATATGAGATATCGGTGTACTCAGGAGAAATTTCTCATCAAATTTTAGGATCCATTTTATCCTGTTGCCCATGTAAAAATGAAAAAAATTGAGGCTAAAAGAAAATTTTTGTGAAAAAAAAAGTACTTTTTCATTTTTACGGATCAATTTGTGAAGCAATTTGGGGTAGAAAATGCTCACTATGCATCTAGATAAGTTCTTAGGGGGTCTAGTTTCCAAAATGGGGTCACTTGTGGGGGAGCTCCAATGTTTAGGCACACAGAGGCTCTCCAAACTTGACATGGTGTCTGCTAACGATTGGAGCTAATTTTTCATTCAAAAAGCCAAATGGCGCACTTTCCATTCTGAGCCCTGCCGTGAGCCCAAACAGTGGTTCCCCCCCACATATTGGGTATCAGTGTACTCAGGACAAATTGGACAACAACTTTGGTGGTCCAGTTTCTCCTTTTACCCTTGGAAAAATAAGCAAATTGTTGCTAAAAGATCATTTTTGTGACTAAAAAGTTAAATGTTCATTTTTTCCTTCCATGTTGCTTCTGCTGCTGTGAAGCACCTGAAGGGTTAATAAACTTCTTGAATATGGCATTGAGCACCTTGAGGGGTGCAGTTTTTAGAATGGTGTCACTTTTGGGTATTTTGAGCCATATAGACCCCTCAAACTGACTTCAAATGTGAGGTGGTCCCTAAAAAAAATGGTTTTGTAAATTTTGTTGTAAAAGTGGGAAATCGCTGGTCAACTTTTAACCCTTATAACTTCCTAGCAAAAAAAAAAAATTTGGTTTCCAAAATTGTGCTGATGTAAAGTAGACATGTGGGAAATGTTATTTATTAACTATTTTGTGTCACATAACTCTCTCGTTTAACAGAATAAAAATTCAAAATTTGAAAATTGCTAAATTTTCGCCAAATTTCCAATTTTTTCACAAATAAACGCAAAAAGTATGGACCTAAATTTACCACTAACATGAAGCCCAATATGTCACGAAAAAACAAACTCAGAATCGCTAGGATCCGTTGAAGCGTTCCTGAGTTATTACCTCATAAAGGGACACTGGTAAGAATTGCAAAAAATGGCCAGGTCATTAAGGTCAAAATAGGCTGGGTCATGAAGGGGTTAATATTATTATTATTAACTCGACCAGCACTGTGGATTAGGCATGAGAAAACAAACTCAGGATGCTGGTAGTGGCTCTACAAATCTAACCACGGGCATCTATTCAAGTATATGGGTGCGCTTTAACTGCACTCTGATGTCATTAGAGCGCAGTCTGATTTCCACACATGAAGGTGAAGATGGAGAAATTAAGTTCTCCCTCTTCTCCTTACACGTGCTGAGATCCTCTCATGTGAAAGAATCGAATCACAGTAAGTTGACACTCAGATCAGAGTTTGAGCCGAGTGTCATTAGAGTAATCAATCAGATTCTCTCAAAATTCACCTCAGTATTTGTAAGAAAAAAACAGGAATTGGTAAAAAATACAGAAGTGGTGCACGTTAGTGATGAGCGAACATCCTCGGATAACGTCTTAGGCTTCTTTCACACTAGCGTCGGGCTCAGCCCGTCGCCGTGCGTCGGGCCGAGGTCCCCGACGCTAGCGTTGTCCCCGCCGCACAACGGGGGCAGCGGATGCATTTTTCCAGCGCATCCGCTGCCCCATTGTGAGGTGCGGGGAGGTGGGGGCGGAGTTCCGGCGGAGTTCCGGCCGCGCATGCGCGGTCGGAAAAAGCGGACCGTCGGGAGCAAAAAACGTTACATGTAACGTTTTTTGCTCCCGACGGTCCGCCACAGCACGGCGCAACCATCGCAGGACGGTTGCGACGTGTGTCATTGCGTCGCAAATGCGTCGCTAATGTTAGTCAATGCAGAAAAAACGCATCCTGCAAGCACTTTTGCAGGATGCGTTTTTTCGGCAAAACGACGCATTTGCGACATAATGCAGTTAACGCTAGTGTGAAAGTAGCCTTATCCGAGCACGCTCAGGTGTTATCCGAGCATATGGGACTGCTTGTGTATTATGTTTGAGTTTGTTTCTTACGCAATCCCCGTATTTGTTGTAGAGCGCCTGTCTAACAGCAGACACGGAGACTTGAACATACAGTAATATGATAATATGAGAGCATGCCCAAGATACTCAGATAACACCCGACCATACTCAGAAAACACTCATCACTAGAGCACATGCTTTTATTATACTTTTCCTCTGATTGTTCCTGGTTTTCGCTTACAATTCTGAGGTAAAAAAAACTGACCAAATATTCAATATCATCTAACTTACTATACTGACTCCAAAATAACATGATGTGCATTTTCCTATTGGGTAATGTAGTTTGGGTCATGTGCTAGTAAATGAGGGTCCATCCAGTCCCAGAAGACATTTTACAAAGCAATGGCATGTGGTCGCTGAAAGACGCGGCTCTGCAATCAGAGGAACAGCATCTGTCCAGGAAGTAAGTATGCCATTTATTTTGTTATACACCATTAGAAAACTCCTTTAAGAGGATTATAGGATAGTCTCATTTATGTCAGTACAAGTCATGAAAGCTTACAGATTTATGTTAATGAATTAAGTAGTTTTAGGACAGCACGCATCCCTTAGAAGAAACAATGGTTCCTCGGTGATTAATACTACTAAAAGTTTATTCCTGGTGTAGGCATTTATGTCATATGCATGGGCACATGTGCATGAGTTTTCATTCACTTTTATGGGTTGTTCTGAAAAAAGCCAAGAAAATTGCTAAGTAAATGGAGAGAGACATGCATGTGCAGCCACATTTCCATTCACAGTGGCTATGTGGGATGGTTTTTGGGGTACCCTAGTTCTAGAGGTAAGTGAATTCCCAAGGTGGGATGTGCATCTGTGAGACATTTGTGACTTAAGGTACCGTCTCACTATACGATTTACCAACGATCACGACCTGCGATACGACCTGGCCGTGATCGTTGGTAAGTCGTTGTGTGGTCGCTGGGGAGCTGTCACACAGACCGCAGTTCTGTGGCTATGGCATGACACATCTGATTAGTATACAGTCTGACAACAATTGGGTGCACTACTAATCAATTATTATCTTTAGCAATAAGAAACTGATACTAAAGGGTTTGTTCAAAATTAAAATGCCTGCATCACATCTGTACATAGGTTCTGTAGATAGGACTGAGCTGCAATCCCACCCAACTTCAGGACAGTTATGGCGCTGTGCTACGAAGAAAGCAGTCATAGTTTTATAATCTTGGACAGTCCATTTAATAAAGTGAATGGGGGATAGTCCTTCTTGGTTACTCAGACTAAACTAAGATGGAGGAGTCAGAGACTGAACTACTTTGTTCTGAGAAATAATATCCAAGGAAGAATGCCAGTGGAAGGTGGAAGAGGACAATGAGCTTTTTGAAACTTTTTGGAGTGCAAAATCCTATAGCTACATACAGAAATGACCCATACAAGAAGAAGGGTCAAAAGCCATTTTATGCAAAACTTCCTTCAAAAGACAACAGGGCACTTCCTCCACTTGGAGAAAGAAGGGTTAAATCTTCAGAGGAGACAGGGTTTATTAATCTGTGGAATAGTCTACCTCCGGAGCTCGACAAAGCTGGAACCTTTATTGTTACAAAAAAGGCCTAAATGCTTTTTTTACAAGAAAATACCATAAATAATTATGTAAATGGGTAAAGTTCTTTTTTGAATGTTTGATCCAATGGGGATCAGGAGGGAAAGATTAGCTATTATGGAGCGAACTGGACCGTGCATTATAGTTATACGGTTGTCCATATATCCCTTCATTTTTTCCACACCCATCCCTCAATTGAACTTGATGGACCTAGCAGCATTACAAAAGTGTAATATTCATCAGCATCGTCAGATATGCAATTGCTTGGGAGTTTATAGGCCTATGTTTCTATGTATGATGATACAGTGTTTGCTAGTAACCACCTAGATATTAAGAAGTAGAAATATTGCTTTGTAGCTTCATAGGAGAAGGTCAGAGACCCATTCTGTATTTCGATCATAACAAGCATCGAAAAAAAAAAGTCTCTGAAATTCTACTTTTATATAAACTGGTGAAATGAAAGCGAGTGATAGAGTACTAGGTTCTTGCATTTAATGAAATCCCTCCTGAGCAAATAGATAATATCTGAAGGAAATAGTGTAATTGAACTGATGAAATGTATAATTAACCTCACAGAAAGTACTATCTGGCATGCTATAGCTTCATTTTACAGAAATATGTGTGAAGAAAGCTAAACAGCTAAATATGTCTAGATAAGTCAGAGCAATATACCCACAGATTTCCATTTGAATGTAACATCAATAGATTGCTGTAATAAAAGGGGAATATGAATGATATTAGTATATTAGTTACATGCAGAAATTATATACAGTATGTGCCATATTTACAGTGACACCTAAATAAGTAATAAAATCGTAATAAAGCAAGAAATACAAATTACTACATACTCTGTCTTGCTAATCTTAATCAAGGTATATTGCTCCAAATCTATTATATGTAGGTACAGAGGGGTGTACTACTACTTTGACGAGGCACAGAGGGGAAAGTATTACTGTGTAAAGAAATAGAGGGAGCCCTATTATTATACAGAGGGACAATGCGGGCTTTATTACTACATGGAGGCATAGAGGGTAGGTTAGCACAAAGAGGGCACTATTACAATGTATGCTCACACCTCCATATTGTAATAGTGCCATCATTGTGTCTCCAAATAGTAATAATGCCCCCTACATGCCTCCATGTAGTAATAATGCTCCAATGCGCCTCTGTATAATAATAGTAGTACTCCGTGTCTCTAGACAATAAGGCCACAGGTACAAATTAAGTATTTAGTGAGTCTTTTCAATATTTGTAAGCCAAAACCAGGAGTGGAACAGTCAGAGGAAAAGTATAAAAGAAACACGTGCACTAGTGACGAGCGTTATCCGAGAATGCTCGGGTGTAATCTGAATATCTTGGGCATGCTCGGGTATTACATGTGCTTCTCACTAAATTAGAATAGCGTCAAAAAAGTCAATTTATTTCAGTTCTTCAATACAAAAGTGAAACTCATATATTATATAGAGTCATTACAAACAGAGTGATCTATTTCAAGTGTTTATTTCTGTTAATGTTGATGATTATGGCTTACAGAATGAAAACCCAAAAGTCATTATCTCTGTAAATTAGAATACTTTATCACACCATCTTGAAAAATGATTTTAAAATCCGAAATGTTGGCCTACTGAAATGCATGTTCAGTAAATGCACTCAATACTTGGTTGGGGCTCCTTTTGCATCAATTACTGCATCAATAAGGCATGGTATGGAGGTGATCAGCCTGTGGCACTGCTGAGGTGCAATGGAAGCCCAGGTTGCTTTGGTTGCAGCCTTCAGCTTGTCTGCATTGTGGGGTCTGGTGTCTCTAATCTTCCTCTTGACAATACCCCATAGATTTTTTATGGGGTTAAGGTCAGGCGAGTTTGCTGGCCAATCAAGCACAGTGATACTGTTGTTTTTAAACCAGGTATTGGTACTTTTGGCAGTATGAACAGGTGCCAAGTCCTGCTGGCAAATTAAATTCCCATCTCCAAAAAGCTTGTCGGCAGAGGGAAGCATAAAATGCTCTAAATTTTCCTGGTAAACGGCTAGCTGACTATGGTCTTGACAAAACACAGTGGACCTACACCAGAAGATGACATGGCTCCCGAAATCATCACTGAATCACTGATTGTGGAAACTTCACACTAGACCTCAAGCAGCTTGGATTGTGTGCCTCTCCACTCTTCCTCCAGACTTTCATCTGAAAACAACACCTTGGACCACTGAGCAACAGTCCAGTTCTTTTTCTCCTTGCGCAAGTAAGACGCTTCTGGTGCTGTCTATTGGTCATGAGTGGCTTGACTCAAGGAATGCGACACTTGTAGCCCATGTCCTGGATACGTCTGTGTGTGGTGGCTCTTGAAGCAATTACTTCAGCAACAGTCCACTCCTTGTGAATCTCCCCCAAATTTGTGAATGGCCCTTTCTTAATAATCCTTTCAAAGCTGCGGTTATCCCTGCTGCTTGTGCACCTTACTCTACCACACTTTTTCCTTCCACTCAACTTTCCATTAATATGCTTGGATACAGCACTCTGTGAACAGCAAGTTTCTTTAGCAATCATTTTTTGTGGCTTAGCCTCCTTGTGGAGTGTGTCAATGACTGCCTTCTGGACATATGTCAAGTCAGCAGTCTTCCCCATGATTGTAGAGCCTACTGAAACAAACTAAGGGACTTTTTTAAACGCTTAAGCCTTTGCAGGTGTTTTTTGTTAATTATTCTAATTTACTGAGATAATGACAATGACTTTTGGATTTTCATTGGCTGTAAGCCATAATCATCAAAATTAACAGAAAAAACACTTGAAATAGATCACTCTGCTTGTAATGACTCTATATAATATTTGAGCTTCACTTTTTGTATTGAAAAACTGAAATAAATTACCTTTTTGATGATATTCTAATTTAGTGAGAAACACTCGTATGTTCGTGTCCCCGCAGCTACATGATTTGTGGCTATTAGACAGCCTGAACACATGCGGGGAGGATTGCATAACAAGCAGACTCTAACATAATATATGAGCACTCCCAGATGCTCGGATAACACTCGAATGTGCTAAGACGTTATCCGAGCATGTTTGCTTATCACTAACGTGCATCACTTCTGTATTAATCACCCACTCCTGGTTTTGTCTTACAAATACTGAGATAAAAAACTCCCCAAATACTCAACGTGTGCACGTGGCCTCAGGAGATACAGCCACGCATAGCTAGAAAGATCTATAATGGGAAAACATAACGTATGCTGCTTCTCCTTTGATTTTTGCATATAAACCAATATTTCTGGAACCAAAATGCTTTTATAGTATACATGAAACTCTTGCTTGAAAGGACTAAATGACTATATATATATATATATATATATATATATATATATATATATATATATATAGGATAAACACTTCAGGCACGATATCTCACACATATCAGTCCATATGGTTTATTCAAACTCCGCATAAACCAGACAGGGTACAGTCCATTTCATTACAGCCATGAAACATTAGACAGTTCACGCAGCAGATAGGCTTCTCTGCTGTATATTATAATCCCGTTGTCCGGGGTTACCTCTCGAAGTTCCACTCCTTACACTGACTTCAGGTCAGTCCCAGGTCCTCAACAAAGACCGTCCAGGTCTACGGTCTCCAGGTGCTTCCAGGACGACTCCACTCCCAGGAGTCTCCAACACCAACCGTCTGTGCTATGTCCAGCACGCAGGCTCTCCAGCCTGGAATGGTCTCTGTGTGCTTCCAGGACGTCCCCACTTGGAACCGTCCAACACACAGGCCATTCTGCAGTATCCTGCCAGGACACACGGAAGTGTGTCCACCCTGACAGACACTCACACACTCACTCAATCTCTCTTACCATGTGCTACACACACCTCCTTTACATAGATGTAACCACACCCAGGTACCTGTCACATGGCTAGTCAGGTGAGTGTGACATCACCACAGGTCCTTACACACACAACCATCTTAGGTGTTCAGACACGCCTCTTTGGCTGGGTTTGTAGGTGACTGAACCCACCCATCTCTCCAATCACCTGGAAGCCTCCCAACATAAACAAATCCCTCAGCAGTAGATCTGCTTGAGCAAAACATACCCAGGCTTCCATCACAGGGCCACTCACCTCTGCGATACATACCATCCATCATTCACATGACCAGTCGCTATGCTACATATTCCCCCCTCTGCCTAAAGCAGTGGGGCTTTGGCACTTTCTATTACCCGACCAGAGACCCTTCTCTGTCGTCCCTGACAGTTAAAACATCTGTCAACCATTTCCGTCACACGCTTTGATAAGGACGACCCCTTGTCATTTCTTCTGCTACAGGATCTCCCGCTTAGGTCACTGAGCCCTGAGCTAAGTGAGGAGTCACTGCCTCTAACTCTTCCATCTGGATTCAACATCTGAATGGGAGTCACCACCACCCAATTGGTCATCCTGTAACCTGCCGTCGCCCCTCACACAGGTCACAATTTCTGTTATGGCTACCATCCTGACTTTACCTTGGGGAGCACTATCCTTCCCCTGTGTCAGTGCCTCCGTCCACACAACCTCGTACTCAGCTCTAGTGGTTGCTACCGGTAATGACACGTCACAGTCACCCCCCCCCCCGGAGTTTGTGTCATACCCCACAGTACAGTGAACCCTCAAGTTCCTTTCTAACAGGGTGTCAGCTTCACAGGTTCTATTTACCAGATCACTGTCAGTCATTTCGGTGTGCACATTTGGTGACATCATGTCAGTAAGTTGGGCAGGCGAACCCTTCACACTGGTCACCCCGATGTCTGACCCGTCAATTTTGGGACCCATTACTGACTTAACGTATGCCCCTGCAACAGTAATGAGACTTCCATCCTCCAGCTGTAGAGGAACCCCCTCCTCCCACAAGTCTGAGGATAACTTACAGTCCGGCCTACTATCCAATGATGCATTCACCACCGCCTTTTTTTTCCCGCCATCCCTATTCGGGTTACCGCCCCTTTTTGGGACTCTGCCCCTTTAGGGCCACTACTCCTTTTGGGACTCCACCCCTTTTGGGCAACTACGCTCTTTTGGGTTACCGCCCCCTTTTGGGACTCCGCCCCTTTTTTGGAAACCACCATTTGGCAGAACTCCACCTCTTTTCTTGGAAACCACCATTTGGCGGAACTCCACCCCTTTACTTGGAAACCACCATTTGGCGGAACTCCACCCCTTTTCTTGGAAACCACCATTTGGCGGAACTCCACCCCTTTTCTTGGAAACCACCATTTGGCGGAACTCGCACAGTACTCTCAGGCCCCAGTTCGCACAGCACACCAATGTGACTCTGGCCCTTTAAGAGTCTGCACGCTCTAAACCAGCAATGTCTTTTTTTTTGTTTCTCTTTGCTGCAACTGCAGCTAGACTTCACAAGGCTCTGCACCGCAAACTTCGTGGACCCGCCGATCCACAGCAAGCCGCTTGTCACCTTTGTGGACCCCACCGAGCCACAGCAAACTTCGTGACCTCACCGAGCCACAGCAAGCTGACTCTCAGGAAAAAAACTCAGTCTCAGTCTCACTGACCCCGGTCAGAACAACACAGATTTCAGTCTGTTACACACCCGGCTTTAACACAGCCCAAATATAGTTTCTCACTGATCCCGATCAGCCTAATACACGGTTTTCAGACCGTCACCCATTGGCAACTTCACGGGTTCCTGGACACCCCTCGGCCTCAGAGGTGCCCAGACACAACAGTTTTCTCACTGACCCCGGTCAGTATTTACTCACGGTTTTCAAGACCGTTACCTGTCATTACCACAATAGCAGTCCCTATGCTACAATATATACACTCACCGGCCACTTTATTAGGTACACCATGCTAGTAACGGGTTGGACCCCCTTTTGCCTTCAGAACTGCCTCAATTCTTCGTGGCATAGATTCAACAAGGTGCTGGAAGCATTCCTCAGAGATTTTGGTCCATATTGACATGATGGCATCACACAGTTGCCGCAGATTTGTCAGCTGCACATCCCAAAGATGCTCCATACAAGGCAGGATGGATCCATGCTTTCATGTTGTTTACGCCAAATTCTGACCCTACCATCCGAATGTCGCAGCAGAAATCGAGACTCATCAGACCAAGCAACGTTTTTCCAATCTTCTACTGTCCAATTTCGATGAGCTTGTACAAATTGTAGCCTCAGTTTCCTGTTCTTAGCTGAAAGGAGTGGTACCCGGTGTGGTCTTCTGCTGCTGTAGCCCATCTGCCTCAAAGTTCGACGCACTGTGCGTTCAGAGATGCTCTTAGGCCTACCTTGGTTGTAACGGGTGGCGATTTGAGTCACTGTTGCCTTTCTATCAGCTCGAACCAGTCTGCCCATTCTCCTCTGACCTCTGGCATCAACAAGGCATTTCCGCCCACAGAACTGCCGCTCACTGGATTTTTTTTCTTTTTCGGACCATTCTCTGTAAACCCTAGAGATGGTTGTGCGTGAAAATCCCAGTAGATCAGCAGTTTCTGAAATACTCAGACCAGCCCTTCTGGCACCAACAACCATGCCACGTTCAAAGGCACTCAAATCACCTTTCTTCCCCATACTGATGCTCGGTTTGAACTGCAGGAGATTGTCTTGACCATGTCTACATGCCTAAATGCACTGAGTTGCCGCCATGTGATTGGCTGATTAGAAATTAAGTGTTAACAAGAAGTTGGACAGGTGTACCTAATAAAGTGGCCAGTGAGTGTATATATATATATATATATATATATATATATATATATATATATATATATATATATATTTTACTGATTATTCAAGTCTTAGGTAGGTGTAGAAAAATTGCGAAGTAGGATTACTTTAAAAAATAGAGGTGCTGACAACTTATTTTCATCGATAAACAAAATGCAAAGTGTATGAGCGACACAAATCTGAATAAAATTAATATTTGATGTGACCACCCTTTGCCTTCAAAAATGTTTCAAAGCATCAATTCTTCTTGAACACAGCTTATCAAAGAACTTGGCAGTGAGTTTGTTTCAAACATCTTGGGGAGCTAACCACAGATATATGGATGTAAGGTTGTGCTAATTAAATGTCCTTATGAATTTATTTATAATGACCCTTAGTTTATAATTTCATTTAGTTATTTAGTTTTTTGTATTCCCGGAGAACCACTTTAAGAACTATCTTTAGCATAAAGAAGAACAAGGAGTCATTACATGTCTCACACTGGTAATGCCTCCTTTCATTAAAAATAATCTGCCTCCAGACCATAAATCTTAACAGCTCTTTTACATATTAAGAAAAATTTAGATTTCTCTGGAATAAGATGTTGGATCGCAGATATGAAGGTATCATTTCATTCAGCTTACTATGACCTACATGTTTATATAGTCCACTTCGGAGGGTTGATCCTACTGACTAGTGCCCTTAAACGTGCATTTAGGTAAAGCTCTGTGTCAGATTTTGCATACTTTATAATGACCTGGCCCACTTTTACATTCAGGCTTAAACATTTTTCTGATGCTTTCATCTGTTGTTTTACTATATGAATTTACTTCCACATCTGTTCCTTGAAAGCGCTAAATCTTTTGGTCATTACTTGCTTATAAAAGGAGTTCTTGGCATACAGTCGTTAGATTGCATCCATTGTAACAAGATAAATGAAGAATATGACAAATCCATTATAATCTATCCTGACCTGTTTTGACCCCTTTGATGGATCCTCCATGATCACTACACCCATGATTTCTAACTGTTTGTCTGGTTTCGGGCAGCATGCTACGCTATGCTGATCGTCAATAAGCAACAATGCTAATGCAAATGTGAACAGAACTCAACAAAGCTTTATTGTATCAAACCACAAAATTAATTCTGAACAAGTAAAGTTTATAAAACAAAAAAATTATTCTGAAGAAGCATCTGTTTGCTTTCTCAAACCCACATTTACATATCTTCAAATGGTGCAAAAGACAGACTGTGTTAAAAGTACACATTTTCTGGGATCCCTAAATTCCTATAAACATATCACCATCATCATCAAATTAGCAAAGGCAGGAGGTGGATGGGAATAGTGATGCCTGAGCATGTCTGGATAAGGTGTAATCCAAGTATGCTTGTGTGCTAACCAAGTGTCTTCGGCGTGCTCGAAAAATGTGTTTGAGTCGCTGCGGCTGCATATCTCGGGGCTGTTTGACAGGCACGACATCTGAAGGGATTTCCTGTTTCTTAGCCGCGAGATATGCAGCCGCGGGGACACTAACATATTTTTTAAGGATGCCGAAGACACTCGGTTAGCACACGAGCATGCTTTAATTACACCTTATCCGAACACGTTCACTCATCACTAGATGGGAACTTTACACCTCAAACCATCTAGATAAGTCCTGTTTACTTATAAATCGGCTCATTACTCTTATTTTGACATTACTGTGTAAACTCCTGTCTAATAGACGTCTGTCTTCATTGTTTTTTGTGCTTTTTTTAATTCATTTATTTTGTGTGTCTGTTTTTTCTGCTTCCATGTTGGATTCTGTTGATTTACATTTTTAACATTAACAGCCAAGTTATTAAAAAAAATGAATCCAGACCAGATTTCTCCGACTTCCTCTCCAGTCTATATTTTGACATTGCGTTCCAAACAATGCTAACACAGATGACGGGAAGATTTCTGTATCCTTACAACTTTCGTGGTAATAAAGCTCAGCAATGCAGATTTCTCCGGAAGACAAAAAGGTTCTCTTCGCAAACACAGTGACATGTTTAAATGTCTTCCAAGTTACATTGAATAGTAGAAGGGTTTCTTTAAGGTAGAATGGAAAAGGTATTATCTCACTAATCTCCCAGCCCAACAATTGCAGTCAATTAGCCTACTGCAGTGAGTGTCCTGCCACCTGCCACTCTGTCCCTGTACAGTGTGAAGGATGTTGGCACTCTGAGATCCCTGCTTTACCCCATGCTGTGCGTATGCCCAAGGCTGGAGTGCAAAGAGTAGCTTAGGCTTGTGTTTGACAGCATTAAGTGACATGTGGCCACAGCGGAGTCATTAAAAGCTTGAGAGAGATGAAAGTGCTGTGGAAAGAAGGGGAACAGAGCACTTATTGTGAAATGTTTATTGCAGGTGTTTCTATGATGTGAGATAATCCATTGGATGCTACAGAGATCCGTTAAAAAAAATCATTGTCCTGATGTCACTGCTGATGGCGAATTGAAATGTCATAAAACTATACATTAGGCCACATTCACATGTTCAGTATTTGGTCAGCATTTTATATCAGTATTTGTAAGTCAAAACTAGGAGATGAACAATCAGAGGAAAAGTATAATAGAAACACGTCACCACTTCTGTATTTATCACCCACTCCTGGTTTTGGCTTACAAATACTGATGTAAAGTCCTGACCAAATACTGAATGTGTGAATATGGCCTTATACCATATTTACAGTGACCTAACATATTTTACCGCTTTGTGTCCACTTTATGCACCTTGATGTCCACTCTACAGGCAGACAGAACATAGAATAAAATAATACTTACATCTTCTGTGCACATAGGATAGCGATAGAATAACCTTCTGGTATATTAGTATTTTTACTTTGAAAATTACCTCTCGTCTTGTCCTTTGTTCGATTCTTTGATATATACATAAAGGTTTTTTTTTCATCTCACTGTTCTTTTTTCAGTATACATTAAGGTCATTTAGTCCTTTCAAGCAAGATGTTTGATGTATACTATAAAAGCATTTTGGTTCTAAAAAAAGAATTCCTGAATATTGGTTTATATATAAAAATCAAAGGAGAAGCAGCATATGTTATGTTTTCCCATTGTAGATCTTTATAGCCATGCGTGGTGCTATCCTCTTATTGTCTGGACACACCAGATTCTATAAAAGCTTATTAACAGTAATTTTTATTTTAAGTAGTCTCAAATAAGGCTGGATTTTGCTTTCAACATGTTCTTTAAATGTTCAAAAAATATAATAATCATAAAAGAATGTTATATTTTAAAAAATAAGCTTTTTGAACAACTGGCTCACTGACAATATTACACATTTAAGTGCCAAACTTGCATAAAACCACAACCATGAGAAGTTGGGATTACCGTAATTGTGCAAGTTGTGTAATTAAAGTGAGTGGCTAATTAACCGCTATTGTTTTACAGCATTGTATTGTTTGTATTCCCGGCTACAAAATATATTTATTATTTTAAGATTCAGTACAATAATGGCACATTCTCTGGTAGCTAGGTTATTTGTAATTACATCATAGTTACATCTTAAAGAAGGGCAAGTAGTCAGTTCACCCATATGTTGCTTGTTGCTGCCTAATGGGGTGGTCCGGCACCTAAAATGTATTTTCTAACTATCTAACCTTACACCCTATCCACTTTTATAACAGTATCCTACACTTCTTCCTCTCTACCTAATCGCTAAATGTGCTTTTACTGTACTTCCTGTCACGTTTTGTTTGGGAGGAGTTTCAAACATGATGTCACAGGAGGCTGGGGCTGCACAGGAGGCTGGGGCTGCACAGGAGGCTGGGGCTGCACAGGAGGCTGGGGCTGCAGTAACTCTCTGCAGCGTTAATCGCCCTTCCTAGAACAAGACATTACTGGGGGAAGTGCTGCAATTACGCACTAGTTTGTTTCATTTCTGCCCCCTCCACAGATGTCCTGGATCTAGGATGATGAACGATGTGGCAGATGTGAGTGCAGCACCGACACTTTGCTTCTATAGAAACCAAGAGGAAAGTCCTGCTCCAGGTAAAACCAATATGTATATTTGAAAAATAGATTTTTTTAAAATACATCCTTGTCGTGGAAAAATAGACAGGTGGAAAGGGAGGAGGGAAAAGGCAATGCAATGCGTTTCGAATGCGACTCCGGTGTTCTTTGTCACAGCTGTCAATTAAGGTCAGAGTGTGTCAAGGCAAAAGGGGTAATGCAAATGGGTTGTCAAAAAGGCCAATCCAAGGTCCCTCAACAAAGATCAGAATATCAGATTACAGAGAAAAAAGCAAGCATACCACAGAGCTAAAAGATACAAATGAGAAGGTCTGATAATAGCCAGCCAGAGAAAAAGCCAGGCAATCAACCATAATGGATGAAACCTGGAAGACCTTGCAGGCCTAGCCAGAATGGGCTGCTGGGCTGTCAATCACAATACCGACAGTCCAGCATGCCCCTGCCTAAGATTGGGCTGTCATTTAAAATAGTGACAGCTAAGCATGCCCCTATTCTATAGAGTGGCTGAGCTGTCACACCATGGTGGAACCGTGACACCCACATAACACTCAAAATAGTATAACACACCTAAAATAGCATGGCTCTCATATAGCCCTCGAAATAATATAATGGCCCACTCAAAGACCTCCAAATAGTATAATAATCCCGACATATCTCTCCAAATACTTGTTGATTTAAAAAAAAAAAAAAACTCTTCCCATTCCCCCGCTGCTCCGCTCTCTACAATGTATGTTCTGAGGCTCTGCAGAACCGGAGGACGGAGGTGATAACTCACTGTTTCATCATTGATTGCAACTGTATCTGCATCCAGGATGTAGCTACAGTTGAAAGTGTGATGATGGGTGAGGTGAGCCTGGTGTCGCCACTGGCACTAGTCTCTCCTACTCACGAGCCCCATAGTGGCTGTGAGGTCTACCGCTATTAGCAGTACGCCACTGCTGCTATGAACTAGCAGGCAGGTAATTGCTACCCCCATATTCCCCATGCTAGCCCCATAAGTGAAAATATTAATAGTCCCAGATAATCCCTTGAATATCTGAACTCAGGCAGTTTCCGTACAAATTCCTCATGGTAAATTCTCATCCAACTTACTGTTCTTATAATTCTTGTATTTTTTAGATGGATTTATTGACTGGAAAATCTGTAGTGTATCTTCTGCATAAGCTATCACAAGGGTTATGGGCATGTTGTTTCTGTTAGTGTAAGGATACTCATCTGCTAAGGAGATTTATTATCTGTTTTCCTACAATACATTATCACAGCAGTAACATTGCATTTTTGTTCATTTGAATTCTTGTCCTTTTTTTCTTTCATGCAGTTTTCATTGCGGTACCACTATGTGCTTTCCCATCAAACAATTCCTCGAAATGATTACGACAGTACAAACATTAATATATATTTTTTGAAACAGCTGCATGACACATTCTAGATTTATCTTTTTAATCTCTTCAACGTATATTGGTAAATATTCATTTGTACTTTTTGAATAAGGGTATATTGTTGCCTTGCAAAAGATTTTGTTTTTGCTTTTGTGACCTGAGTGAGCAAATATTCCCCACAGTAGCCAATCAAGTTCCAGATATCTTTTTTTAGTGCTGGATTGAATGCAGCGTTGTTACTAGTTATTATGGAAAAATGTAATACACTTTATAAACAAGCTCTTTGGAATTGTCTGCCAAGTGTAGTTGAAAATTCGCTGGAGATTTAAGTTGATGTCTATGTACTCAGGACTGGATCAAGTCTATGAGCCATAGTGTAAGGAAAGCATTGTAGCCGCCATGAGGCCCAATAATTAAAGTGCACCCATTTGGATGAAAAGGTAATAAAAATGCAGATTCCTATATTGCTCATTTGCGTTGGACAGAGCTGCGGAGGGCTGCGTACTACGTCCATTAAGCCCCACCTACTGTCTCATAAACACTGCATAAACACTGGTCGCACAAAAAAAAATATTTTTAATTTTTTGTTTGTGTTTTTTGTGCGACCAGTGTTTATGCACCATATGGGTTCTCCTAATCCATTCTGCTCTAGCTTACCGTGCATGCACAGTGGTGTGATTGAACCTACATATGTTCACACTAGACTATTGGATCTGAACTAGTCTGCAGCAGTCATGTGATCCTCAGGTCCTGCGAGCTGCAACATGTACTTCCCCTATATTGGACACACGTGGATACTGATGGTAACCAGCTAATTTCTTTGCTCCTATGTATCTGTTTTCTTTGAATGCCGCCTCAATTGACAACACCTGTTACACAGGTAAATCAAATTATAGTGAATATATAAGCTCACCCTTGACACTCACCCTTCACTTTCCCCTGAGGAAGCCACGCTCTGAGGTGATATGCTCCTTCCTCCACATACAATGCTGTGACTGGGTGATATTCATTTATCATATTCACCAACAGGACTATTACATAGCCTTCTCCTGGGACTTTTTTCTTTTTACTATAGGTGTCATTTCTTTTACATTCAGGACACCATAATTTTGCATCCTCTCTTATACCGCTTCAGGGGGGCCTATTTGCTTGGGCATATTCTATATGCTCAGGTATATATATATATATATATATATATATATATATATATATATATATATATATATATATATATATACATGTAGTCTGTTACTTTATTATTGACTCACTGCTTTGCTACTTGAACTGCTTCATTCATATATTTTATATATTTTCTTTTGCTCTATGGGGCATATTCTCTCAGGAATACCTTGTTTGTTCAAGCTCACAGATTCATGCATATAGCCTATCACTTTATATTGGATCAATTTACTGTGATTACTCAAACTTTTTTTTTTCCCAGTAGCTTTTTGGTGTAATATACTCATAACATTCCTATATAGATTGTAAGCTTGCGAGCAGGGCCCTCACTCCTCTTGGTATCTATTTTGAACTGTGTTTTTGTTACGCTGTAATGTCTATTATGTGTACAAATCCCCTCTATAATTTGTAAAGCGCTGCGGAATATGTTGGCGCTATATAAATAAAATTATTATTATTATTATAGTATATCCTATCCCAGGTGCACACTGTGGAGGAGTCTGGTTGGTCCTTACAGGGTCCTCCAGCTAGTATTCATATTAGCTGCAATGGCTTTTTAATTGTATTTAAACATGTCTTTTTTGTCTTGCGTACATATCTGCATTTAAATAAAATTATTGATGTTATTTAACGGTGATCCTAGCCTTGTGTTTGCACACTTCTTTTTCTCCCATGTTTTCCGCACTTCGCTAAGTGTGTGGCTAGTGATCCTGTAAATTATTTTGTAGTGCCCTCAGTACTTTTTCCAATATATGCTTATGTGATGGTATTGCATGATGGATTTGCTTGCATGTCTCAGCACTAAGAACACTATTAACTATGACCAAATCCTCCAACTTAATTTGTGAAATGAATACCAACACAAAAGACTAAGCAAACAAGAGGAAAATATTAAAGAGACACACTCTGAGACTAATCTACCAACCAACATCTGAAAAAGAGTGCACACAAAGGTCTCATAAAAACTAACATTTGGTTAAATATACTTAAAAAGATTTAAATACAAAAGACATACATGTACCAAAATAGAACGTACATGTTACTGGTATCAACTTCTAGGATCATTCTAATTTGGTATATGTATGTCCTTTGTATTTAAATCTTTTTTAAGTATATTTAATAAACTGTTAGTTTTTATGAGCCCTTTGTGTGCACTGCTTTTCAGATGTTGTTTGGTAGATTAATTTGCGAAATGCAGCCCCAAACTTGCCAGGAACCTCGACCATTCTTCACACTCACTGTTGTACAGCCAGATATATCACATCTTGACTCATCAGTCCAGAGCACCTGCTACCGTTTTTTCTGCACCCCACTTTCTATTGTTTCGTGCATTGTTTAGTTGCTTAGACATGTTTCATTTCAGAGTTTTGGCTTTTTGCTCACAATTATTGCACTACTTCTGTCCAGACTTCTCTAAACAATAGATGGATGTAG
The DNA here is from genome assembly GCF_051348905.1 of Ranitomeya variabilis. NCBI lineage: Eukaryota > Metazoa > Chordata > Amphibia > Anura > Dendrobatidae > Ranitomeya > Ranitomeya variabilis. The sequence goes on from NC_135232.1 coordinate 301,124,241, forward strand.
CTGGGTACCACTGGATGTCGCTAGCACACAGGCTAGTTTCACACTAGCATTCGGCAGGGCTACGGATGAAAGCCTTCTTCCGCCCACTGCCTCGCCTCTTCCTTCAGCTCCACCTACGTCTGCATGAATCCTGCATACCCTATCTTTAACATTGGGTATGCAGGCCATGTGGATGTATGCGGATGCGTACCCAATGTTAAAGATAGGGTACACAGGATGCATGCAAGTAGGTGGGGCTGAAGGAAGAGGTGCGGCAGTGGGTGGGTCTTCATGGAGGAAGAAGGCTTTCGTCCACAGCCCTGCCGAATGCTAGTGTGAAACTAGCCTTAGGTTGTGTCACTACTGGACTTTTCCCAATTTTGTAGCAAACTAATCATGACATTACTTTCATCTGCTGCACTAAGTTTCCTTGGAAGACTACTGTGTCTACTGTCTTTAATGTTGCCCATTTGTTGGTGCTTCTTCAATAGAGTTTGTATAACGCATCTTGAAACCTCAGTCTGCTTTAGAAACTTTACCTGGGAAATCCTTTCTGATGCAGTATCTTGCATCTTGTTGTGCTCAGTCTAGCTATGCTATATCACATGTGACATGAAACTCTCTTCCACAACCTCACCTTTGTAACACAGTTTTGCTTTTCCTAACCCAGCTTTAAAATTTATGGAGAAAGACTACAATAGGGAATTCCTGAACAAAGTCAAGGAGACTGTAACCAGAATTACCAGAGAGACACACATTTTGGTTAAAATAATGAATATAACTAAATTTGATTCTATGGTCATTCCTATAATTTTGCAGCATAATCCTCAAAACTACCTACAGCAGACTGTTAAAAAAATATTGGAATATTCTAAAGGAGGACAAAATAGGCAAGCTGCTGTCGGATCAACCAAAGTGTATTTATAGAAAGGCTTAAAACATTGGTAATATGGTAGCCCCAACTGTGAAAAAAAACATGAATGGTAATGGTTCAATGACCCCATTCCTCAACTTAAAAGGTTTCTAGCCCTGCAAGAAATGTAGAATTTGACGCACATTAACCCCTAGCCAACAAATAACTTTTCAACAAGGGAAAGATATATTTACTATACATGATTTTATTTAATCTTATACTAAAGGGTTTTTTTATTGCATAGAATGCCCTTGCAGGAAGAAATGTGGGACACACTAAGGAACCACTCACTAAAAAAAAGAGGAACATTTAAAGAACATCTCCAAAAAGCTTCAGGACCACCACCTATCCAAACATTACACTGAGAAACATGGGGGAAATGTGGTTGGGAACCAAGTATAGGGCATACAGATAGTAAAAGGGGATTGGAAGGGTGGAGATTATATTAAGAAAATGTCCTGTAATGAAACTGAATTAATATTTGACCTTAGCATTTCGGAGGCCACATGGCTTAAATTCTGATGTAGAGGTATTTGGATTTCAGTAACACCTAAACACCTCCTGTTTAATCCAACAACATCACCCCTCAAACCTTTACTGTCACCAAGGTTCTGGACATCCCAGGTTATACAGCCAGTCACAACCAGCTATTTTATTCACCTTAAATACATTAATTCATTTATTTACTTTTTATTTCATATCATTCCACTATTTATACTATTCCTCATATCCGATGTGTTTCTTCACTATTGGTGTATTCTTCCCTCTTTTTTATTGTCATTCTCTTTAATTTGGTACAGCTACAAATATATTACTTTAGCTCCTGTCCGGGGCAAGTACAGTTCTATATAATATATAACATTTATACAAATTCCCCCTCCACCTCTTTTGGTACACTTACATGATTACAAAACCTATGTGGTGAGACCTGTGACAGCGATCAGTCAGATGTCCTTTTGGACTAATTGATCCCTCTACTTATAAGTTCATTTGAATGGGGCTGGCATATCCCTGACAAAGGAAGCCGCAAGCTTTTGAAATGCTTCGGATTACGGACTATCAGCTCCCTGTGTACCCGAGCACTTGCCTGGGAGTGATGTCACTATTCTGACCCATCAGCAGTGCATTGCTGTGTGGGTCAACCGGCAGTGATTACTTTGCGCTGGCCACCGGCCGGGGCCACACGAGTCTCCTCTAATCACTGAACGGTGGGTTCATTTGAACTTCTACACCCTGCTGCCCTATGGGCCATCTTAACGAGGATCAATCCATCACAATACTCACCATGGCATCCTCATAGATATCCCAGACTGAGTTCTGTGAAAGCACAGCATTCATCCACCTCAGTGTGAAGCTCCTGCAGCTGTCACTGGATCGGATTCCCTGAGCCATTTGGATATACATTTTTTCATTCTCTGTCCATTCTTCTGTGCAAAATAGCTCTAACTATGTGAGATTGGATGGAGAGCATCTGTAAACAGCTATTTTCAAGTCTTGCCACAGATCCTCAATGGGATTTAGATCTGGACTGTGATTGGGCTGGATACTCACATGCACATGCTTTGATCCTAACTATTCTATTGCAGCTCTAGCAATATGTGTAGGGTTGCTGTCCAGCTGGAAGGTGACCCTATGCCCCAATCTCAAGTCTTGTGCAGCCTCCAACAGGTTTTCCTCCAGGATTGCCCTGTATTTAGGACAATCTGTCTTCCTATCAACTCCGACCAGCTGCCCTGCCCCTGCTGAAGGAGAGTGTGTAAATGGTGTCTTGAGGATGAAGTATGGTGTTAGTTTTCCAACACGCAAAGCATTTTGCATAAAAAGGTCTACTTTGGTTTTATTTGACCAGAGCACCTTCTTCCACATGCCAGCTGTGTCTCTTACATGGTTTTTTTGCAAATTGAAAAATGGCCCTTCTTATGGTGTTAAAAATGGCTTTCAACTTGCCACTCTTCCACAAAGGCCAGATTTGTGGAGTATTCGACTAACAGTTGTCCTGTGGACAGATTCTCCTATCTAAAGGTACCTTCACACTAAGCGACGCTGCAGCGATATCGACAACGATGCCGATCGCTGCAGCGTCGCTGTGTGGTCGCTGGAGAGCTGTCACACAGACAGCTCTCCAGCGACCAACGATGCCGAAGACCCCGGGTAACCAGGGTAAACATTGGGTTGCTAAGCGCAGGGCCGCGCTTAGTAACCCGATGTTTACCCTGGTTACCAGTGTTAAATGTAAAAAAACAAACACTACATACTTACATTCACGTCCCCCGGCGTCCGCTTCCCTGCACTGTGTGAGCGCTGGCCATAACAGCAGAGCGGTGACGTCACCGCTGTGCTTTGCTTTCCGGCCGGCACTGACACACTCAGTGCAGGAAGCTCTGAGCAGCAGCGCGGACGCCGGGGGACGTGACAGACATCAGAGGGTGAGTATGTACTGTTTTTTTTTTACTTTTACAATGGTAACCAGGGTAAATATCGGGTTACTAAGCGCGGCCCTGCGCTTAGTAACCCGATATTTACCCTGGTTACCATTGTAAAACATCGCTGGCATCGTTGCTTTTGCTGTCAAACACGACGATACACGCCGATCTGACGACCAAATAAAGTTCTGAACTTTCAGCAATGACCAGCGATATCACAGCAGGATCCTGATCGCTGCTGCGTGTCAAACACAACGATATCGCTAGCCAGGACGCTGCAACGTCACGGATCGCTATCGTTATCGTTGTAAAGTCGCTTAGTGTGAAGGTACCTTTAGCTGTGAATTTCTGCAGCTCCTCCAGAGTAAGATTGGGCCTCTTGACTGCTTCTCTAATTAGTGCTCTCTTTGCTTAGTATGTCTGTTTAGCTGGACTACCATGTCTTGGAAGGTTTGCAGTTTTGCTATTCTTCCATTTTTGGATGATGGATTGAACAGTGCATCGTGAGATGTTCAGAGATTGAGCTATTTTTTTTATAACCCAACCCTGCTTTACTCTTCTTCATAACTTTGTCCCTGACCTGTCTGTTGTCTTTCTTGGTTTTATTTAAGGGTATCAGACAACAGGAGGCTGAAATAATGAAATACAAATGCATGTCACAATTTCCAGATTTATATTTTTTAAATAATTAGAAGACAATACATAATTTACTTTATACTTCATTAATTGTTTATGTCGGTATATGACATCAAATCCAAATACAATACATCTAAGTTTGTGGGTGTAACATGAAAAAATGTAGAAAGATTGACGGGTATGAAAACATTTTTCAAGGCACTGTATATATAGTTTTTATTAAACAAATTATTACATATTTTCATGAAAATGTTCTTTCAACTTATTATTTTATTAAAGTCTTATTTTATCTTTTAGACTTTCATCTACAATCGTGATTTTAGTTTTATTTTATTATAATGCATTGGAATATCATTTCCACTGCCTAAATGCCTGTGCGTGTAAAATGAGATTCACACCGGATACCTTTTCTGGCTAGACCTAAGACTGCTCCTCATAAAATAGCAATCACTAAGGCTGATTATCAGGTAAACAAGAAGTCACTTCCTTTGTGATTAGGTAACCAATCTGGATCCAAATGTTTTGCCAGTCAGCTGGCAGACCCCTCAATTGTGTTTGCATGCCCCCTCTCATGTGCCCATGTAACGACAGTGTGTAAATGGTGGCACTTGGTGCCATATATTTACAATACTGGTCTGAAAGTGGTCAAAGTTGTTGTCTGGTCCAAATCGATAAGTCTGCCTCACTGTGCTGTGCAGGGATTAGCTGGTTTAAGACCCAAGACCGAAAGGTATGAATTGCCAGTGGGCGTAGCCTCGCTCAATATAATTGCATGGAGCAATGCTGCACTCTCAAGTTGGCCACACAAATTGGCCGACTGCGTCACTAGATTGGGCCCAGCCTCGTTCAATATAAGTGTATGGAGTGAGGTCGCTGTCATGATCTCTGCAGGCAGAGATCATAGCAAGCCTATAGAGGGACAAGCTCTCGGAAGATGGAACTATACTGACCATGAACTAAGCCTGCCGCGCAACTAGAAATAGCCAGGTAGCATTTCCTATTTATCGCTAGATGCCCAGCTCTGGCCTAAGACCTAAATAGCTAGCAGAGGGAAATATAAGACCTGGCTCACCTCTAGAGAAATATTCCAAAGAAGACAGTAGCCCCCCACATATAATGACGGTGAGTTCAGATGAAACAACAAACGCAGCAGGAAAATAGTCTTAGCAAATTTGAGGTCCGCTTACTAGATAGCAGAAGACAGATAGTATACTTTCATGGTCAGCAGAAAAACACTAACAAAACACCATCCAGAGATTACCTTAAACTCTGGCATTAACTCATAACGCCAGAGTAGCAATCCCTGATCAACGAGAGCTTTCCAGACACAGTAACAAAACTTCAGCTGTGAACTGGAACAAATAGGCAAAACAAAACATGGACAAAAGTCCAACTTATCTAGTAGTAGTCTAGAAGCAGGAACAAGCACTGAGAGGCATCAGATAACATTGTTGACCGGCAAGAAACCACCAGAGAAATGAGCTTAAATAGCGACACCCACTACTGATGGAACCAGGTGAAACAGGAAAGAGGATGACAAGTCCAATTCCACAAGCGGCCACCGGGGGAGCCCAGAATCCAAATTCACAACAGTACCCCCCCCTCAAGGAGGGGGCACCGAACCCTCACCAGATCCACCAGGGCGACCAGGATGAGCCCTATGGAAGGCACGAACAAGATCAGAAGCATGAACATCAGATGCATTGACCCAAGAATTATCCTCCTGGCCGTAACCCTTCCAGTTGACCAGATACTGGAGTCTCCGTCTGGAAACACGAGAATCCAAAATTTTCTCCACAACGTACTCCAACTCACCCTCAACCAACACCGGAGCAGGAGGCTCAACTGAAGGTACCACAGGTACCTCATACCTGCGCAATAACGACCGATGAAAAACGTTATGAATGGAAAAGGACGCAGGGAGGTCCAAACGGAAAGAAACAGGATTAAGAATCTCCAATATTCTATAAGGGCCGATGAACCGAGGTTTAAACTTAGGAGAAGAGACCCTCATAGGGACAAAACGAGAAGACAACCACACCAAATCTCCAACACAAAGCCGAGAACCAACACGACGATGACGGTTGGCAAAACGCTGAGTCTTCTCCTGGGACAACTTCAAATTGTCCATAACCTGCCCCCAGATGTGATGCAATCTCTCCACCACCGCATCCACTCCAGGACAATCCGAGGATTCCACCTGACCGGAGGAAAATCGAGGGTGAAACCCCGAATTACAGAAAAACGGGGACACCAAGGTGGAAGAGCTGGCCCGATTATTGAGGGCGAACTCTGCCAATGGCAAAAAAGCAACCCAATCAGCCTGGTCAGCAGAGACAAAACACCTCAGATATGTCTCCAGGGTCTGATTAGTCCGCTCGGTCTGGCCATTAGTCTGAGGGTGAAAAGCAGATGAAAAAGACAAATCTATGCCCATCCTAGCACAGAATGCCCGCCAAAATCTAGACACAAATTGGGTACCTCTGTCAGAAACAATATTCTCAGGAATACCGTGCAATCGGACAACATTCTGAAAAAACAGAGGAACCAACTCAGAAGAAGAAGGCAACTTGGGCAGAGGAACCAAATGGACCATTTTAGAGAAACGGTCACAGACCACCCAGATGACAGACATCTTCTGGGAAACAGGCAGATCTGAAATAAAATCCATCGAGATGTGTGTCCAAGGCCTCTTAGGAATAGGCAAGGGCAACAGCAGTCCGCTAGCCCGAGAACTACAAGACTTGGCCCGAGCACAAACGTCACATGACTGCACAAAGACTCGCACATCTCGTGACAGGGAAGGCCACCAGAAGGATCTTGCCACCAAATCCCTGGTACCAAAAATTCCGGGATGACCTGCCAATGCAGAAGAATGTACCTCAGAGATGACTCTGCTGGTCCAATCATCCGGAACAAACAGTCTATCAGGCGGACAACGATCCGGTCTATCCGCCTGAAACTCTTGCAAGGACCGCCGCAGATCAGGAGAAACGGCCGACAAAATTACTCCCTCCCTAAGGATACCTGTGGGTTCAGAATTACCAGGAGAGTCCGGGTCAAAACTCCTAGAAAGGGCATCTGCCTTAACATTCTTAGAACCCGGTAGGTATGACACCACAAAATTAAAGCGAGAAAAAAATAAAGACCAGCGCGCCTGTCTAGGATTCAGGCGTCTGGCAGTCTCAAGATAAATCAAATTTTTGTGGTCAGTCAATACCACCACCTGATGCCTAGCCCCCTCGAGCCAATGGCGCCACTCCTCAAACGCCCACTTCATGGCCAAAAGCTCCCGATTCCCAACATCATAATTCCGCTCTGCGGGCGAAAATTTGCGAGAAAAGAAGGCACAAGGCCTAATGACGGAGCAGTCGGAACCTTTCTGCGACAACACTGCCCCAGCTCCGATCTCCGAAGCGTCAACCTCAACCTGAAAAGGCAGATTCACATCAGGCTGACGCAACACAGGGGCAGAGGCAAAACGGCGCTTAAGCTCCTGAAAGGCCTCTACAGCATGAGGGGACCAATTAGCAACATCAGCGCCTTGTCTGGTCAAATCAGTCAGTGGTTTAACGACATCCGAAAAACCAGCAATAAATCGGCGGTAAAAGTTGGCAAAGCCCAAAAATCTCTGAAGACCCTTAAGAGAGGAGGGCTGAGTCCAGTCACAAATAGCTTGCACCTTGACGGGATCCATCTCAATGGAAGAGGGAGAAAAAATATACCCCAAAAAGGAAATTTTCTGGACCCCAAAAACGCACTTAGACCCCTTCACACATAAAGAATTAGACCGCAGAACCTGAAAAACTCTCCTGACCTGCTGGACATGAGAGTCCCAGTCATCAGAAAAAATCAGAATATCATCCAGATATATTATCATAAATTTATCCAGAAAATCGCGGAAAATATCATGCATAAAAGACTGGAAAACTGAAGGGGCATTAGAAAGACCGAAAGGCATGACCAAATACTCAAAGTGGCCCTCGGGCGTATTAAATGCGGTCTTCCACTCATCCCCCTGCCTGATCCGCACCAAATTATACGCCCCACGAAGATCAATTTTAGAGAACCACTTAGCACCCTCTATACGAGCAAACAAATCAGTAAGCAATGGCAATGGGTATTGATACTTAACAGTGATCTTATTCAGAAGCCGATAATCAATACATGGTCTCAAAGAGCCGTCTTTTTTTGAGACAAAGAAAAACCCAGCTCCCAAGGGAGAAGAAGATGGACGAATATGTCCCTTTTCCAAAGACTCCTTTATATATTCCCGCATAGCAGCATGTTCCGGCACAGACAGATTAAACAAACGACCCTTGGGATATTTACAACCCGGTATCAAATCTATGGCACAATCGCACTCACGGTGCGGAGGTAACGACCCAAGCTTGGGTTCGTCAAAGACATCTTGATAATCAGAGAGGAACTCAGGGACTTCAGAGGGAATGGACGACGAAATAGAAACCAAAGGTAAATCCCCATGAATACCCTTACATCCCCAGCTCAACACAGACATTGCTCTCCAGTCCAAGACTGGGTTGTGAGACTGCAACCATGGCAATCCCAGTACCAAATCGTCATGTAAATTATACAGCACCAGGAAACGAATAATCTCCTGGTGATCCGGATTGATACGCATGGTTACTTGTGTCCAGTATTGTGGTTTATTATTAGCCAATGGGGTGGAGTCAATCCCCTTCAGAGGAATAAGAGTCTCCAAAGGCTCTAAATCAAAACCACAACGATTGGCAAAGGACCAATCCATAAGACTCAGAGCGGCGCCAGAGTCAACATAGGCGTCCGTGGCAATGGATGACAAAGAGCAAATCAGGGTTACAGACAAAATAAACTTAGACTGAATGGTGCCAATGGAAACAGACTTATCAAGCTTCTTTGTACGCCTAGAGCATGCTGATATAACATGAGTAGAATCCCCACAATAGAAACACAATCCATTCTTCCGTCTAAAATTCTGTCGCTCGCTCCTGGACAGAATTCTATCACACTGCATACTTTCTGGCGTCTTTTCCATAGACACCGCCAGATGGTGCACCGGTTTGCGCTCCCGCAGACGCCTATCAATCTGAATAGCCATTGTCATGGACTCATTCAGACCTGCAGGCACAGGGAACCCCACCATAACATCCTTAACGGCATCAGAGAGACCTTCTCTGAAAGTTGCCGCCAAGGCGCACTCATTCCACTGAGTAAGCACAGACCATTTACGGAATTTTTGGCAGAAAACTTCAGCTTCGTCTTGCCCCTGAGATAGTGCCATCAAAGTTTTTTCTGCCTGAAGTTCCAAATGAGGTTCCTCATAAAGCAAGCCCAAGGCCAGAAAAAACGCATCCACATCGCGTAACGCAGGATCCCCTGCTGGCAATGAGAAGGCCCAATCTTGAGGGTCACCCCTGAGCAAGGAAATCACAATCCTAACCTGCTGAGCAGGGTCTCCAGCTGAACGAGACTTCAGGGACAAATAAAGCTTACAATTATTTCGGAAATTCTGGAAGCTAGCTCTATTCCCTGTGAAGAACTCCGGCAAAGGAATTCTCGTCTCAGATACCGGAGCATGTACCACAAAATCTTGTAAATTTTGTACTTTCGTGATGAGATTATTCAAACCCGCAGTTACACTCTGGAGATCCATTATTGTCAGGTGCACACAGAGCCATACAGAGATTAGGAGGAGAGAGAGAAAAAAGACTGCAGCAAGGCAGACTGGAGGAAAAAAAAAAAAAAAAAAAAAATTCCAGCAGACTTCTTATAACTCTCCTTTCTCAACCTGGGTCTTTAACACTTTATAGGCCGGTCAAACTGTCATGATCTCTGCAGGCAGAGATCATAGCAAGCCTATAGAGGGACAAGCTCTCGGAAGATGGAACTATACTGACCATGAACTAAGCCTGCCGCGCAACTAGAAATAGCCAGGTAGCATTTCCTATTTATCGCTAGATGCCCAGCTCTGGCCTAAGACCTAAATAGCTAGCAGAGGGAAATATAAGACCTGGCTCACCTCTAGAGAAATATTCCAAAGAAGACAGTAGCCCCCCACATATAATGACGGTGAGTTCAGATGAAACAACAAACGCAGCAGGAAAATAGTCTTAGCAAATTTGAGGTCCGCTTACTAGATAGCAGAAGACAGATAGTATACTTTCATGGTCAGCAGAAAAACACTAACAAAACACCATCCAGAGATTACCTTAAACTCTGGCATTAACTCATAACGCCAGAGTAGCAATCCCTGATCAACGAGAGCTTTCCAGACACAGTAACAAAACTTCAGCTGTGAACTGGAACAAATAGGCAAAACAAAACATGGACAAAAGTCCAACTTATCTAGTAGTAGTCTAGAAGCAGGAACAAGCACTGAGAGGCATCAGATAACATTGTTGACCGGCAAGAAACCACCAGAGAAATGAGCTTAAATAGCGACACCCACTACTGATGGAACCAGGTGAAACAGGAAAGAGGATGACAAGTCCAATTCCACAAGCGGCCACCGGGGGAGCCCAGAATCCAAATTCACAACAGGTCGCGCTCACTAGCTGGGAGTATGTGTAACTCATACATACCCTTTGGTCCCAGGTTTGAAACCGATGAATCCCCACAGCGCACAGTGCATCAGCTGGGGGGATTCATAAGTCTGCAGTTACACAGAGTGATTGCAGACTTATCGATTTGGCAGGACAACCACTTTACGTTTTTTTCTTTTTACACAATATCAGAAAAATCCTTTGAGATCCACTGTCTGTTCCTTAGATTTCCCCACTAAATCTTCTGAGTTTAATATGTGCACGATGTTAACTAATGAGATCAGAATGTTTTATTTATTTGTTTTAGACCCTTTTGAACTTCTCTCTGCTTGCTATAGAGACATAAGTTAAATATCTCCTGTCATTACAACACTTGTCAAATGCCTATGCTGGAGCTGACTTATTAAGAGCTTGCAATTTTGGAATCTGCCCAGAGAGTAAAAATTTGGCCCAAAAATGTTACTGAAAAATTGGCAGCAAATCAAAACTAGAGAGTGCTTTGTAATGAGGGTATTAATGTAGAGAGATAGCTGCTAACAAGGTGTTAGACTCCAATAGCCATAGCCAAGCAATAAGGAAAAATGATCTGAAAATATATCGCCCATGTAAAAGCAATTTGTTCTTTTGACTGGTGGCCAAGGAGGCATGTTCTTTTATCTTAATCCTATCATTACCAGAGACTGTTAGCAGGAAATCCAAAAGTGTTAGGTTAAATCTTGGAAAAACCTAAGACTGTACAAATGGTAAAAACATGTTAGCACAATGAGAATCAGGTATTTTTTTGGGGGGGAAATAACATTTATGTGACTCAAGTATTTTCTCTGTTTATACTGCATAAAGGGGTTGTCCAGTCTAAACTGACAAGTTTGCAGTCACACTATGTGCATCCACATTCTGACTAAATGGACTCAGCCTCACTCAATGCGACTGTATTGAGCAAGGCCATAAAAGGTCTAGTCGGATTGTGGCCGGGAGTTTGCCTTTCAGATACTTGCAGACACATGACTGTTCCCAGCTCTGACATGGGAGATTTTTTTCAGCACGCAGTGCGAACGATGTGAGTAGTCACCAGTCTGCAGTCACACAGTGACTGCAGACTTGTCACTTTAGACCAGACAATGTTATTAAGTCCCTGTTCGACATATTGATGGCCTATCCATGAGATAAGTCATCAATATGAGTTAAGTGAGGGTCTGACGTCCTGCACATCCAGCATTAAGCTGAAAACCATTCCAGCAGCGGCTGGAACTAAGCAAAAGGGGATAATGCAAGTTACTTGCCTTAGTCACATAAACAAATTGAATGAATGAATGAATAAAACAACACAGTTTTAAGAAGTTGAATTTAGACTTAATTTATAGTCTCATGCACATGGGTTTCAAAGTTATTGCTGGTGGATGATATCACTTGTATCACGTGTAAAGCACGTAGACAATGCACAATAGCGTAAGAGAGGAAAATAAGACAAATTTTTTTGTTTGGGCAAGCTATGGTACAATGGTAAAAGAGCACTAGTCTTTAAAAGTGATACACTGTATTATGCAAAGTGCAAGGTGCAGTAGCATAGTATAGAGCAGCGGTGTCCACGCTGCACAGTGATGAGACAGTGACCAAAGCAAGTTAAAAAAAAACGTTCCTTTAATGTGTTGCTTCACACAGTCCATTAGAATACATAGTACATGGCTTTAGTTTGCAGTCTCTAAACAGACTGGACTTCCCTTTGTTCAGTTTCCCTGGTTGACCGCATGCCGAGACCAAGTCTCTTCACTCACACAATGCACAGCACGCTGTATCCTCCGGATCTCAGCCAGGAAAACAAAACTGAGACGCAGTGTGTCACTCCCTTTGGTTCCTCTTGCCCCTGTGTTGCCTCAAACAGGGAGTGCTCTGAAGACAACTGCTCTGTCTGCTTCCCAGACCAACACTGACACACCTCCCCCTATACTACAGGGCTTATAGTCACTTTAGTCACTGCTTAGAATGGTGATTCTAATCACAGGTACACCTGTGACCGCAATACGCCCTCATGGTCTCACTAAGCGTCCGTACGCATTCTGGAGAGCTCAACAGCGCCCCCTAGCTGTAACAAGGGTAGCTGCCTCAGAATAGCTACTGGGGAGGTCAGAGGGTGCAGTGGTCCCAGGCTCTGCATTCTGAGGCTCCCACCCGGAGCTATGCTATTTTTAACTGTATCGGTGCTCCCACCTCCCATCATTCCCTCTCTTCAACTGATGTCACTGCATTGCACCTGCTATGCTGAGATGTGCAAGCAGTCACTCTAGAGACCGGAGCAGGGGGGGAACAAGGAAACGAGGAGGAGAGGTGAGTATCGTTATTTTTTTTATGGGGAGTGCCTATAGAGAGTGCATTATATTACATGGAGGACTATGGGGTGCATTATACTATATTGAGAACTATGGCGAGTGCATTATACTATACACTCACTGGCCACTTTATTAGGTACACCTGTCCAACTTCTTGTTAACACTTAATTTCTAATCAGCCAATCACATGGCGGCAACTCAGTGCATTTAGGCATGTAGACATGGTCAAGACAATCTCCTGCAGTTCAAACCGAGCATCAGTATGGGGAAGAAAGGTGATTTGAGTGCCTTTGAACGTGGCATGGTTGTTGGTGCCAGAAGGGCTGGTCTGAGTATTTCAGAAACTGCTGATCTACTGGGATTTTCACGCACAACCATCTCTAGGGTTTACAGAGAATGGTCCGAAAAAGAAAAAAAATCCAGTGAGCGGCAGTTCTGTGGGCGGAAATGCCTTGTTGATGCCAGAGGTCAGAGGAGAATGGGCAGACTGGTTCGAGCTGATAGAAAGGCAACAGTGACTCAAATCGCCACCCGTTACAACCAAGGTAGGCCTAAGAGCATCTCTGAACGCACAGTGCGTCGAACTTTGAGGCAGATGGGCTACAGCAGCAGAAGACCACACCGGGTACCACTCCTTTCAGCTAAGAACAGGAAACTGAGGCTACAATTTGTACAAGCTCATCGAAATTGGACAGTAGAAGATTGGAAAAACGTTGCTTGGTCTGATGAGTCTCGATTTCTGCTGCGACATTCGGATGGTAGGGTCAGAATTTGGCGTAAACAACATGAAAGCATGGATCCATCCTGCCTTGTATGGAGCATCATTGGGATGTGCAGCCGACAAATCTGCGGCAACTGTGTGATGCCATCATGTCAATATGGACCAAAATCTCTGAGGAATGCTTCCAGCACCTTGTTGAATCTATGCCACGAAGAATTGAGGCAGTTCTGAAGGCAAAAGGGGGTCCAACCCGTTACTAGCATGGTGTACCTAATAAAGTGGCCGGTGAGTGTATAGTGACCTATGGGGAGTGCATTATACTATATGGAGGACTATGGAGGTGCACTATACTATAATAAGTACTATGGGGAGTGCATTGTACTATATGGAGGACTATGGGGTGTATTTTACTATATGGGGGATTATGGGCTATGCATTATATTATATTGAGGACTATGGGGGTTCATTATAATATATAGAGAACTATGGTGAATGGATTATACAGAAGACTATGAGGAATGCATTATACTATATTGAGGACTATGGGGTGCACTATACTATATTGAGGCCTATGGGGAGTGCGTTATACTATATAGGGATCTATCATTTGTGCATTATACTCCATGGAGGACAATGGGGGTGCATTATACTATAATGAGGACTATGGTGAGTACATTGTACTATATGGAGGACTATGGGAGTGCTTTATACTATATTGAGGACTATGGGGTGCATTAGACTATAATGAGGATTATGGGATGTGCTTTATACTATATTGAGGACTATCTGTGTGCATTATACTATATTAAGGCATATGGGGAGTGCACTATACTATATAGGGGCCTATGGGGAGTGCATTATATTATGTTAAGGACTAACGGGGGTACACTATACTATATGGAGGCCTATAGGTAGTGCATTATACTGTATGTAGGCCTAGGGGGAGTTCATCATACTGTATGGAGCCCTATTGGCAGTGCATTATACTGTATGGAGGCCTATGGGGAGTGCATTATACTGTATCGAATACTATGGGAGTGCATTATATTTTACTGAGGCTATTTAGGGGGTCCTCATACAGTGTGGAGATTACAGTGAAGAGGCCATCATACAGTGTAAGAACTAACCTGGGGTCTTTGTACAGTGTGGTGGCCGTTATACAGTGTTGGGTCCATCAAACAGTTTGGAGGCTACTAATGGGTCAGTATTAGTGTTGAGCATTCCGATGCTGCAAGTATCGGGTATCGGCCGATACTTGCTGTATCGGAATTCCGATACCGGGATTCCGATACTCTTGTGGTATCGGGTATCGGGTATCGGAACAACATTTTATTTTAATTCTCTCTTTTACACATTTTAACATTGTTAAAATGTGTAAAAGAGAGAATTAAAATAAAAAATATCGCTATACTCACCTGTCCGACGCAGCCGGGACCTCAGCGCAGGAACCGGCAGCGTTGTTTGTTTAAAATTCCCGCTTTTACATGGTTACGCGAACTCCCGGCTTGTGATTGGTCAGGGCGCCCATGTTGCCGGGCCGCGGACCAATCACAGCAAGCCGTGACGAAAATACGTCACGGCTTGCTGTGATTGGTCCGCGTCCCGGCAACATGGCCGCCATTAACCAATCACAAGCCGTGACGTCACGGGAGGCTGGACTTGCGCGCTTTTGAAAAAGCGCGCGTGTCCAGCCTCCAGTGACGTCCCGGCTTATGATTGGTTGCGCCGCGATCAACCAATCACAAGCCGGGAGGCTGGACACGCGCGCAATTTTAAAATGCGCGCTTGTCCTGCCTCCCGTGACGTCACGGCTTGTGATTGGTTAATGGCGGCCATGTTGCCGGGCCGCGGACCAATCACAGCAAGCCGTGACGTATTTTCGTCACGGCTTGCTGTGATTGGTCCGCGTCCCGGCAACATGGCGCCGTGACCAATCATAAGCCGGGACGTCACTGGAGGCTGGACACGCGCGCTTTTTCAAAAGCGCGCAAGTCCAGCCTCCCGTGACGTCACGGCTTGTGATTGGTTAATGGCGGCCATGTTGCCGGGACGCGGACCAATCACAGCAAGCCGTGACGTAATTTCGTCACGGCTTGCTGTGATTGGTCCGCGGCCCGGCAACATGGGCGCCCTGACCAATCACAAGCCGGGAGTTCGCGTAACCATGTAAAAGCGGGAATTTTAAACAAACAACGCTGCCGGTTCCTGCGCTGAGGTCCCGGCTGCGTCGGAGAGGTAAAGTATAGCGATATTTTTTATTTTAATTCTTTCTTTTACACATTTATATGGTTCCCAGGGCCTGAAGGAGAGTTTCCTCTCCTTCAGACCCTGGGAACCATCAGGAATACCGTCCGATACTTGAGTCCCATTGACTTGTATTGGTATCGGGTATCGGTATCGGATTGGATCCGATACTTTGCCGGTATCGGCCGATACTTTCCGATACCGATACTTTCAAGTATCGGACGGTATCGCTCAACACTAGTCAGTATACTGTATGGGTGGTACTATACAGTGTGGGGGTCATTATGCTGTTTAGTGGAGAGCATCATACTGTGTAAAGGGGAGCTGGGCAGGAGGGAGACTCAGGACTTTATTAAATGATAAGTGGGCACTTATAGTTATGGAGGAACTCAAGTTATTGTGACTGTCAAAGGGACACACAGAGGGAATTATTACTTTCTAGGGGGCAAAATTTGGGCAATATTTTCTAGGGCACTTGCACAGGGCATTAATAAATTCTAGAGGTTTATTTTGCCATCTAGAGAGCACACATTGCCACACAGCAGGTGCAGTAATAGAGACACATGGGGCAGCAGTGGCTCCATATTGGGATATAAGCAGGATGAGTAGTTTATGCAGGTTCCAAATAGATGGGAATAGTGCTGGAAATGTGAGAACTGAGAAGTCATATATGTCTTGTTGTAATCTCTGCAGCTGAGTCCTGGCTGGAAGTTGTCATGTCAGTCTGGGCCAGAAGGAAAAGATGGGAAAAGTGAACGACTCTACCAGAAAGAACATCTTTGTATACCCACTATTAGGGTGTACCACCATAGTTGTAATCAGGGTTACCTGGTGAAGGGCCCACTCAAAAGTTTTGCCTCCCCCCTGAACCAAAGTCCTAGCTAAACCTCTGACAAGGTGTCAAGGGACAGTACATTACACAGGAATTCAGAGAACACCAAAGTAAGAATGCATCTGCTCTGTCCTGAAGTATAACACAGCTTATCTTGCTCGGAGTGTTCTTTTATGGTGTATTAGCCTTGAAATTTTGTATATTTTGAATTCTTTTACCAAGCCACTCAAATTAATTGATGCTAGACCTTACTTTTTGTACTAGTTAACAGAGATGATCAGCCAAAAAAGAAAAAAGCTTTTCAATGCATATCTGTAATATCTTGATATTCTCTTAATTAGGTCAATAAAATGTTTATTTACCAACCTTCTTTTTTCTGAACACCTTAACCAAAAATTACGAACAACCTAAATTTTTCACATGCACATTGGAAAAACAAAAATTGTATAATTTATATTACATACACATGTGTAGGTCATTAATACTGATATCAGGTAAGCTAAAATTAATGTAATCTCTAAAATGATGATCATTACAAATACAGATACCCAACCAATTTTGAATACAATTATATAAATACTAGATGGTGGCCCAATTCTAACGCATCGGGTATTCTAGAATATGCATGTCCACGTAGTATATTGCACAGTCCACGTAGTATATTGGTCAGACACTTAGTATATTGCCCAGTGATGTAGTATATTGCCCAGCTACGTAGTATATTGCCTAGCCACGTAGTATATTGCCCAGCCACGTAGTATATTGGCCAGCCACGTAGTATATTGCTCAGCCACGTTGTATATTGCTCAGCCACGTAGTATATTGCCCAGCCACGTAGTATATTGCCCAGTGACGTAGTATATTGCCCAGTGACGTAGTATATTGCCCAGTGATGTAGTATACAGCACAGAGCCACGTAGTATTTTTCCCAGTGATGTAGTATATTGCCCAGCTACGTAGTATATTGCCCAGCCACGTAGTATATTGCTCAGCCACGTAGTATATTGCCCAGCCACGTAGTATATTTCCCAGCCACGTAGTATATTGCCCAGCCACGTAGTATATTGCCCAGCCATGTAGTATATTGCCCAGTGACGTAGTATATTGCCCAGTGACATAGTATACAGCACAGAGCCACGTAGTATATTGCCCAGTGACGTAGTATATTGCCCAGCGACGTAGTATATTGCCCAGCCATGTAGTATATTGCCCATCCAGGTAGTATATTGCCCAGCGACGTAGTATATTGCCCAGCGACGTAGTATATTGCCCAGCCATGTAGTAAATTGCCCAGCGACGTAGTATATTGCCCAGCGACATAGTATATTGCCCAGCCACATAGTATATTGCTCAGTGATGTAGTATATTGCCCAGCGACGTAGTATATTGCCCAGCCATGTAGTATATTGCCCAGCCATGTAGTATATTGCCCAGCCATGTAGTATATTGCCCAGTGACGTAGCATACAGCACAGAGCCACGCAGTATATTGCACAGCGATGTAGTATACAGCACAGAGACACATAGTATATTGCCCAGCCACATAGTATATTGCCTAGCCACGTATGTCACAGGTTAAAAAATAAAAAATAAACATACTCACCTTCCGATCCGAGGGCCCCTTGTAGTTCTAACATACTCACCATACTTGTAGTTCTGTCGACTGTGCGAGGTACAGGCGGCAGCTTCCGGTCCCAGCCTGCTTGCGCAGGCGCGCAGGGCCTGTGATGATGTCGCGGTCACATGACTGTGACGTCACGGCAGGTAATTCTGCCAGACCATCCGTGCCAACGGAACGTGGTGGTTGCATCGCGAGGAGCGGGAAAGGCGGCGTAGGTGAGTATATAATCATTTTTTATTTTTTAATTATTTTTAACATTAGATGTTTTTACTATTGGCGCTGCATAGGCTGCGTCAATAGTAAAAAACTTGGTCACACAGGTTTAATAGTAGCGGTAACGGAGTGCGTTACCCGTGGCATAACGCGGTCCATTACCGCGGGCATTTACCCTGTGTGAGCGGTGAGTGGAGGGGTGTATGCGGGCGCCGGGCAGTGAGTGCGGGGAGTAAGGAGCGGCCATTTTCTTCCGGACTGTGCGCGTCGCTGATTGGTCGCGGCAGCCATGACAGGCAGCTGGCGAGACCAATCAGCGAACGAATAACCGTTACAGACAGAAGGACAGATGGAAGTGACCCTTAGACAATTATATAGTAGAAGTACAGTGACATTTCAGCACTGTGGTCAGCTCCCATTGAGTCTCCTTATACCTAATTCTAGCTACAGTAAATCAGTACTTGTGCCAGCACACTGATCAATGGCTTTCTTTGGAGAGCTTTGATTCTTAAGTATTAGAGACGATCAAAAATGTAGATATTCAAAATTGCCAGGTTCAGCAAATGTTTCTCAAAAATTTGATTAGCTGCGAATTCATTTTGCTGCAAAATACTACACTGCAAAGCCTCCAATTGCCCAGAAAAAATGTGTGTAACACTCTGCAGTCTGTATCTAACCTTTTTCAAGTTCTATAAAACAAACACAACCTTAGTACTGTCAAATTGACCTCACCATAGTAACAGATGGTAACCCAGTAGTAACCAATAGCCCATTTAATACTACAGCCATAGATTTGTCATGTTTCTGAGAATTTAAAAATAGATCCAAAAATAATCCCTCCTACCTATTTGTGAGCAGCCAGCTCGTTCTGTGTAGAATACTGACTCACACTGATGATGTTACTGTCAGAAGTAACATCATCCTGCTGTGACAGAGATAAGTGATATGTCATATACTGTATTTCACAATGTACTCCATTTCCTCTAAAATTCTTGCCAGAGGCAAAAGCAGGCCAACTCTTGCCTGTATTTGGTATTTCTGCTACCAAGACAGCTGGTACCCCTGCTGCCATTTTTTTTATACTACCCCATCTTTTGGCATTGCCACCTTTTCTTTTACCATATATTTTGCATAACATCGTAATAAACTTTTAATACACTTTTCAACCCCAATTATTACACCTTTGCTGAAAAGGATGTAACGAAAAATGCTAGGTAAGTATATACATGTACAGAAATCAAAATATGACAGAAGGACACAGTATAGGTGTGGTGTGTATGGTTGTGAAATTGGACAAGTAAAACAGGTTTGCAAAAACAGACATACAGAGTTGAATATTTAAATTTTTTCTATGTTTTCTATATTTTTTTCATATTTGCTTACCAAAAATAACTTAATAAGAAATAGTCAGTAGGTACATGTCCAAAAAGACAGCACCTGCAACAGTGAGATGTATTGATGAGGTATGTATGGATGTAAAATGTTATTAATATTCAGATATGCAAAACGTAATTTGTTTGCAACATTCAGACTTTCTGGGGTATACAGTCACAGTTAAATGTCGGAATTTGGAAGAATTTTCTTTTGCATTTTTAAAGAACATTTATTTCTCCTTCACACAAAATATTGCATAGGAAATGCAAAAGCTCAGTACAGTCACTAGTGACAAGCAAGCACGCTATAATTTACACTGATTTCAGAATTTTTTTGCAAAAAGTATTGTGATGGCTTGCTGCTGCTTTTTAGTACATTATGAAAAAAGATGAAGAAACAAGTGTGTAAATACTAATCAAACAGGAACACCAGCTACACCATATCACTGTTCAATCACACGGGGTCTAGTACTGCTGCAGCTGGCACCTCATCTACAGTCGTGCGCAAAAGATTACATTCCTCCGGCAGAATTCTTGCTTTCTTGGCCTTTTTTCAGAGAATATAAATGATAACACCAAAACTTTTACTCCACTCATGGTTAGTGGTTGAGTGAAGCCATTTATTGTCAAACTACTGTGTTTCCTCTTTTTAAATCAAAATGACAACCCAAAACATCCAAATGACCCTTATCAAAAGTCTACATACCCTGGTGATTTTGGCCTGATAACATGCACAGAAGTTGAAAAAAATAGGTTTGAATGGCTTCTAAAGGTAACATCTTCACCTGTGACCTGTTTGCTTGTAATCAGTGTGTGTTCATGAAAGCTGAGTAAGTTTCTGGGATCCAGACAGACTCTTGCATCTTTCATCCAGCCACTGACGTTTCTGGATTGTGAGTCACAGAGAAAGCAAAAGAATTGTCAATGGATCTACGGGAAAAGTTAGTTGAACTGTATAAAACAGGAAAGGGATACAAAAAGATATCCAAGGAATTGATAATGCCAGTCAGCAAGCATTCAAACTGTGATTAAAAATGGAAAATCAGGGGCTCTCTAAAAACAAAACCATGGTCAGGTAGACCAACAAAAATGTCGTCCACAACTGCCAGGAAAATTGTTCGGGATGCAAAGAATAACCCACAAATAACATCAGCTGAAATCGAAGACTCTCTTAAAACTAGCGGTGTGGCTGTTTCAAGATGCACAATAAGGAGGCACTTGAAGAAAAATGGGCTGCATGGTCCAGTCGCCAGAAGAAAGCCATTACTGCGCAAATGCCACAAAGTATCTCGCCTACAATATGCAAAACAGCACAGAGACAAGCCTCAAAACTTCTGGAACAAGGTAATTTGGAGTGATGAGACCACAATTCAACTTTTTGTTCACAACCATAAATGTTACATTTGGAGAGCGGTCAACAAGGCCTATGATGAAAGGAACACCATTCCTACTGGAAAGCACAGAGGTGGATCGCTGATGTTTTGGGATGTGTGTGCTACAAAGGCACAGGAAACTTGGTCAAAGTTGAAGGAAAGATGAATGCAGTACATTATCAGCAAATACTGGAGGCAAATTTGGACTCATCAGCCCGGAAGCTGCGCATGGGACGTACTTGGACGTTCCAACATGACAATGATCCAAAACACAAGGCCAAGTCAACCTGTCATTGGCTAAAGCAGAACAAAGTGAAGTTCTAGAGTGGCCATCTCAGTCTCCTGACCTCAATATCATTGAGACACTCTGGGGAGATCTCACGCGTGCAGTTCATGCTACAGAGCCCAGGAATTTACAGGAACTGGAGGCTTTTTGCCAAAAAGAGTGGCCAGCTTTACCATATGAGAAAATAAAGAACCTCATCCACAACTACCACAAAAGACTTCAAGCTGTCATTGATGTTAGAGTGGGCAATACACAGTATTAACACCTTCCCGCCGCAGCCCTTTTTCGTTTTTGCATTTTCATTTTTTGCTCCCCTCCTTCCCAGAGCCATAACTTTTTATTTTTCCGTCAATATGGTCATGTGAGGGCTTATTTTTTGTGGGACGAGTTGTACTTTTGAATGACATCATTGGTTTTACCATGTCTTGTACTAAAAACGGGAAAAAAATCCAAGTGTGGTGAAATTGCAAAAAAACTGCAATCCCACACTTGATTTTTGTTTGGCTTTTTTTCTAGCTTCACTAAATGCTAAAACTAACCTGATATTATGGATATTATGATTCTCCAGGTCATTACGAGTTCATAGACATCAAATATGTCTAGGTTATTTTTTATTTAAGTGGTGAAAAAAAATTTCAAAACTTTGCTGGAAAAAACCCAAAAAACGCCATTTTCCGATACCCGTAGCGTCTCCATTTTTCATGATCTGGGGTCGGGTGAGGCTTATTTTTTTGTGTACCGAGCTGACGTTTTTAATGATACCAATTTTGTGCAGATATGTTCTTTTGATCGACCTTTATTCCATTTTAATGCAATGTTGCGGCGACCAAAAAAGTAATTCTGGCGTTTCGAATTTTTTTCTCGCTACACTGTTTAGCAATCAGGTTAATGCTTTTTTTTGATAGATTGGGCGATTCTGAACGCGGCGATGCCAAATATGTGTAGGTTTGATTTTTTTTATTGTTTTATTTTGGATGGGGCGAAAGGGGGGTGATTTAAACTTTTATATTTTTTTATTTTTTTCATATTTTTAAAAACTTTCTTTTTAACTTGTGCCATGCTTCAATAGCCTCCATTGGAGGCTGGAAGCTGGCACCACTCGATCGGCTCAGCTACATAGCAGCGATCATCAGATCTCAAGGACCTCTATGGTTACTGTCCTGACACATCGCCGACCCCCGATCATGTGACGGGGGTCTGCGATGCGCTCATTTCCGTCCGAGTGGCCGGAAGCGATAGTTAAATGCCGCTGTCAGCGTTTGACATCGGCATTTAACAGGTTAATAGCGGGTGAATCGCGATTTCACCCGCTGCTATGGCGCGCACATGTCAGCTGTACAAAACAGCTGACATGTCGCGACTTTGATGTGGGCTCACCGCCAGAGCCCACATCAAAGGGGAAGACACAACATACGCCATACTAGTATGGCGCATGTTGTGAAGGGGTTTAACCCCTTAGTGACAGAGCCAATTTGGTACTTAATGACCGAGCCAATTTTTACAATTCTGACCACTGTCACTTTATGAGGTTATAACTCTGGAACGCTTTAACAGATCTCGCTGTTTCTGAGATTATTTTTTCGTGACATATTGTGCTTCATATTAGTGGTAACATTTCTTCGATATTACTTGCGATTATTTATGAAAAAAATGGAAATATGGCGAAAATGTTTAAAATTTTGCAATTTCCAAATTTGTATTTTTATGCCCTTAAATCAGAGAGATATGTCACACAAAATAGTTAATAAATAACATTTCCCACATGTCTACTTTACATCAGCACAATTTTAGAAACAAATTTTTTTTTTGTTAGGGAGTTATAAGGGTTAAAAGTTGACCAGCAATTTCTCATTTTTACAACACCATTTTTTTTTAGGGACTACATCACATTTGAAGTCATTTTGAGGGGACTATATGATAGAAAATAACCAAGTGTGACACCATTCTAAAAACTGCACCCCTCAAGGTGCTCAAAACCACATTCAATAAGTTTATTAACCTGTGCTTCACAGGAACTGAAACAATGTGGAAGGAAAAAATGAACATTTAACTTTTTTTGCAAACATTTTACTTCAGAACCATATTTTTTTATTTTCACAAGTGTAAAAACAGAAATGTAACCATACATTTTGTTGTGCAATTTCTCCTGAATACACCGATACCCCATATGTGGGGGTAAACCACTGTTTGGGCGCACCGCAGAGCTTGTAAGAGAAGGAGCACCGTTTGACTTTTTCAATGCAGAATTGGCTGGAATTGAGATCGGATGCTATGTCATGATTAGAGAGCCCCTGATGTGCCTAAACAGTGGAAACGCTCCACAAGTGATACCATTTTGGAAACTAGACCCCTTAAGGAACTTATCTAGATGTGTGGTGAGCACTTTGAGCCCCCAAGTGCTTCACAGAAGTTTATAAAGTAGAGCCGTGAAAATAAAAAATCGCATTTGTTAACACAAAAATGATCTTTTCACCCACGAATTCTTATTTTCACAAGGGTAACAGGAGAAATCAGACCACAAACGTTGTTCTGCAATTTCTCCTGAGTACGTTGATACCCCATATGTGGGGGTAAACCACTGTTTGGGCGCACTGCAGAGCTTGGAAGAGAAGGAGTGCCGTTTTACTTTTTCAATGTAGAATTGGCTGGAATTGAGATCGGACGCCATGTCGCGTTTGGAGAGCCCCTGATGTGCCTAAACCATGGAAACCCCCAAAAATGACACCATTTTGGAAACTAGACCCCTTAAGGAACTTATCTAGATGTTTGGTGAGCACTTTAAACCCCCAGGTGCTTCACAGAAGTTTATAACGTAGAGCCGTGAAAATAAAAAATCGCATTTTTTCTACAAAAATGATTTTTGTTGCCCCCAAATTTTTATTTTGACAAGGGTAACAGGAGAAATTAGACCACAAAAGTTGTTGTGCAATTTCTCCTGAGTACGTCGATACCCCATATGTGGGGGTAAACCACTGTTTGGGCGCACCGCAGAGCTTGGAAGAGAAGGAGTGCCGTTTTACTTTTTCAATGTAGAATTGGCTGGAATTGAGATCGGACACCATGTCGCGTTTGGAGAGCCCCTGATGTGCCTAAACAGTAGAAACTCCCCACAAGTGACCCCATTTTGGAAATTAGACCCCCTTAAGGAACTTATCTAGATGTGTGGTGAATACTTTAAACCCCCAAGTGCTTCACAGAAATTTATAACGTAGAGCCGTGAAAATAAAAAATCCTTTTTTTTTCCCTCAAAAATTATTTTTTAGCCTGCAATTTTTTATTTTCTCAAGGGTAACAGGAGACATTGGACCCCAAAATCTGTTGACCAGTTTGTCCTGAGTACGCTGATACCCCATATGTGGGGGGGTACTGTTTGGGCACCCATCAGGGCTCGGAAGGGAAGGAGCGCCGCTTGGAATGCAGACATTGATGGGATGGTCTGCGGGTGTCATGTTGCATTTGCAGAGCTCCTGATGTACCTAAACAGTAGAAACCCCCCACAAGTGACCCCATTTTGGAAACTAGACCCCCCAAAGAGCTTATCTAGATGTGTGGCGAGAACTATGAACCCCCAACTGCTTCACAAAAGTTTATAATGTAGAGCCATGAAAATAAAAAAAATCATATTTTTTCCACAAAAATGATCTTTTCACCCACAAATTTTTACTTTCACAAGAGTAACAGGAGAAATTGGCCCCCCAAATTTATTGTGCAATTTATGCTGAGTAGGCTGATACCCCATATGTGGGGGATAAACCACTGTTTGGGCACATGGCAGAGCTCGGAAGGGAAGGAGCGCCGTTTTGGAAGGCAGACTTTGATAGAATGGTCTGCGGGCGTTATGTTGCGTTTGCAGAGCCCCCGATGTACCTAAACAGTAGAAACCCCCCACAAGTGACCTCATTTTGGAAACTAGACCCCCCAAGGAACTTATCTAGATGTGTTGTGAGAACTTGGAATGCCCAAGTGCTTCACAGAAGTTTATAATGCAGTCGTGAAAATAAAAAAAGAATATTTTTCCACAAAAAAGATTTTTTTAGCCCCCAAATTTTTATTTTCACAAGGGTAACAAGAGAAATTGGACCAAAAAGTCGTTGTCCAATTTGTCCTGAGTACACTGATACCCCATATGTGGGGGGACCACTGTTTGGGCGCATGGCTGAGCTCAGAAGGGAAGGAGCACCGTTTTGGAATGCACACTTTGATAGAATGGTCTGCGGGCGTTATGTTGCATTTGCAGAGCCCCCGATGTACCTAAACAGTAGAAACCCCCCACAAGTAACCCCATTTTGGAAACTAGACCCCACAAGGAACTTATCTAGATGTGTGGTGAGAACTTTGAATGCCCAATTGCTTCACAGAAGTTTATCATGCAGAGTGAAAATAAAAAATATTTTTTTTTTCCACAAAAAAGATTTTTTAGCCCTCAAGTTTTTATTTTCACAAGGGTAACAGGAGAAATTGGACCCCAAAAGTTGTTGTCCAATTTATCCCGAGTATGCTGATGCCCCATATGTGGGGGTAAACCACTGTTTGGGCACACGGCAGAGCTCAGAAGGGAGGGAGCACCATTTGACTTTTTGAGCGCAAAATTGGCTGTGGCGTTTAGAGACCCCCTGATGTGCCTAAACAGTGGAAACCCCCCATTTCTAACTCCAACCCTAACCCCAACACACCCCTAACCCTAATCCCAACCCGATCCATAATCCTAAACACAACCCTAACCCCCAAAACACCCCTAATCCCATTGCTAACCATAACCCTAATCAAAACCCTAAACCCAACACACCCCTAATCCTAATCTCAACCCTAACCTCAAAACTTAACCCTAATCCCAATACACCCCTATCCCTAATCCCAACCCTAGCCTTAACCCTAATCCCAAACCTAACCCTAATCCCAAATGTAACCCTAATGCCAACACTAATCCAAACCCTAATCCCAACTCTAACCCTAACTTTAGCCCCAACCCTAGCCCTAACTTTAGCCCAAACCCTAACTTTAGCCCTAAACCTAGCCCCAACCCTAACCCTAACTTTAGCCCCAACCCTAACCCTAGCCCTAACCCTAGCTCTAACCCTAATCCTAGCTCTAACCCTAACCCAAGCCCTATCCCTAGCCCTAAGGCTATGTGCACACGTTGCGGATTTTGCTGCGGATCCGCAGCGTTTCCACAGCTGCGGGTCTGCAGCAGTTTCCCATGAGTTTACAGTCCAATGTAAACCTATGGGAAACATAAAACGCTGTGCCCATGCTGCGGAAAAAACCACGCGGAAACACGTAGCGGTTTACATTCCGCAGCATGTCCATTCTTTCTGCGGATTCCGCAGCGGTTTTACACCTGCTCCATAATAGAAAACCGCAGGGGAATCTGCACAAAAACCGCGGTACATCCGTGATAAATCCACAGGAAAAATGCAGCGTTTTGGCCCTGCGGATTTATCAAATCCGCTGCGGAAAAATCCGCAGAGAACCATTCTACGTGTGCACGTATCCTAACCCTACCCCTAACCATACCCCTAACCATACCCCTAACCCTACCCCTAACCCTACCCCTAACCCTACCCCTAGCCCTACCCCTAACCCTACCCCTAACCCTACCCCTAACCCTAACCCTAACCCTAACCCTAATTGGAAAATAGAAATTCATACTTTTTTTAATTTTATTATTTTTTCCTTACTAAGGGGGTGATAAAGGGGGGGGGGGGGGTTATTTACTATTTTTTTTATTTTGATCACTGTGATAGGATCTCACAGTGACCAAAATATAACAAGTGGAAGAATCTTCCTCTGCTGGCCGGCAGATCATGGCGGGCACACTGCGCATGCGCCCGCCATTTTCTTACCGGAGCAAGAAGCCGGAGGCCAGCAGAAGAAGCAGGAGGACCCAGGGACACCGGTAAGTATAACCGGATCCCCGAATCCCCCTAATTCTCTGTCCTCTGATGTGCGATCACATCAGAGGACAGAGAATGACATTGCTTCTTTTTTTTTTGCGGTCGCCGGTAAACAGTTAATTACCAGCGATCGCAAAACAGGGGTCGGTAAAAACTGACCCGATCATGTTCTTTGGGGTCTCGGCTACCCCCGGCAGCCGAGACCCCAAAGATCTTACGGGTGCCGGGCGGCGGGCGCACTGCGCATGCGCCCGCCATTTTTTCCCCGGAAAAAGATGGCGGCGCCCATCGGGAGCCACGAGGAGCACCGGGGGAGATAGGTGAGTATTGGGGGGCTATCAGGGGTGATCGGGGACCCCATTTCTCTGTCCTCCGATGTGCGATCACATCGGAGGACAGAGAAATTAAATGGCAAATCGCGTTTTTTTTTTGTTGCGACCGCCGGTAAACGGTTAATTACCGGCGATCGCAACTCGGGGGTCGGTAAAAAACCCCCGAATCATGTTCTCTGGGGTCTCGGCTACCCTCGGCAACCGAGACCCCAGAGAAAATCTGACTCTGGGGGGCGCTATTCACTTTTTCTACAGCGCTGTGGTTTAAGTACCCTTAGCGGCCGCCGTTAAAAGGCGTATCGGCGGTCGTTAAGGGGTTAAAAAATGGGGTATGTGAACTTTTGATCAGGGTCATTTGGATGTTTTGGGTTGTCATTATGATTTAAAAAGAGAAAGCACAGTAGTTTGATAATAAATGGCTTTACCCAAACACTAACCATGAGTGGAGAAAAAGTTTTGATGTTATAATTCATATTCTCTGAAAAAAAGGCCAGGAAAGCAAAAATTATGCTGGGTTATATAAACTTTTGAGCACAACTGTATGTTTATTAAGACCCAGTATTGTTTCATAAAATTAAAGCAAAGTTATCAGCATCTCAGGCGATAAATTAAAGATCGACTGCAATGCTGTCAACATGATGTCAGGGCTGCAAAGGTCGGCATTTGACGATGGACTTTGGGAAGGTGAGCAAAGTGGTTTGGGAGGGAGAGTAAAGTAATTTGTTTTCCTATAATATGCTGCACTCAGAGACCACTATTTTCTGTTTTCTGACAGTGAACAACCCCATTAAGTTAAAGGTTGTGTATGTTTGCATGCATGATATATGGAGCGCCCCCACTGCCGCAGGGCCGAGGGGCACCCGGTACCGGGCCTCTGTGTCTCGGTTCTGGGGTTGTCACGGTGGCTGGGCCCGGTCCGTGACCCTGCTGAGGGGCGTCCAGTGAAAGTTGAGAATATGATGAGGTTGTGGTGCGGTGCCGGTCGCAGTAAATAACGAGGACACCAGGTTGCAGTCTCTTTACCTCTTTACTGAAGGCTTCAGGATCCTCAGTCCGGAATACGGTTAACCGGGCTGCGTGAGTCCGGCCGGTCCGATGGCACCTCCAGAGTTCCCTTTGCAGGTGGAAATCTGTGCCTACCTTCTAGCGCTTGTGTGTTGTGGTCCTCCCCTGCTGTGCTTACGGGATAGTCCCCACAACTGTTGTGTCTGTTTCTGAAGTTCCCTCACAACTCGATTTTGATGTTCTTCTTCGTCCCCCCAGATGATATGGCTAGGACGCACCCGTATGATGGGTAGGCTCGGAGCTCTTCCGGGACCCTAGTGTCGCCCCTCTCCAACTGTTGCCCACTATGTCTTCTTAGGTGATTTGAGTGAGACAGCCCGCCTATAACTGACTGTCCTGCCATAGGTTTGAAGTAAGGCCTGGAGCTCAATACTTCCTCGGCGTTTCCGGCCACGGGCTACGCGCCTCAGTAGGATGTTGCCTCGTCTTACAGCACGACTCCTACTGGTGTTTCTCCTTGTTGCCTTGATCTCGTTTCTCACTCAGCACAATAAACCTCGCTTCTTGTCCTTTCTTGGGGTACCGCTGCGATGAAGTGCAGGCACGGTCCCGTAATGTTCTTTCCTATTCGCTAGGCCTCTGTCAGGATCCCACCCCTGACAGGGACCCTCCTGAATCTTCCCCTGCAACACCCTCTGCCACAGGATGTTACCTGGTTCCAACCCAGTCAGCTTCTCTCCAACTTCCTGTCTAACCCCCAGATTTACCAGATTGTGAGGAGTGGCCTAATAGCACCCTTAGCTCCCCCTGGAGGCCAGACTGTGAAGTGTATTGGTGTCTGTGATACCTGGTCAGGTGAACTCCTTCAGTGCCATCAGACGTATCATAGCCCCCTTTAGCGGTGGAGCATCAGTACTGCAACGACCAGGACTCTGGGGCGCTGCAATATATAACTTATATAGACCACCAATACAGTTTCAATGTGACTCATGAAAATGAGGCCCAACTTAATTTACCATAGACTCCTCACTATATAATGCAATATTAGCCAAACAGTAGGTATAACTATGAAAAGAGTCTGAGTTGTAAAAGATTAATATGCCATGGGAGTCCAAGAAGTGATGCACAAGTCTCAAAATACTGAATAGGTTTAGAAGCAATGTATAATGTTTGTAAAAAAAGAGGTTTTCCTTTTTGTGTTAAAGCAGATCTGTCACAAGGAATGTTGTCCCATATACAGTTTATCAACAAATACCATCAGGGAGCAGCAGAGAGGATGCATTTTAGTGTCAGTAGGTAAGCAATGGTTATCAATCTTGTGGGCCATTTTACTTTACAACTGGACGACCCCTATAAGGTTTCGGGGTAAAGATGCACAAAGATGTTCCAGAGTGAGGTAAAGGAGACAATGTTTCCCAAATAGAGCTAAAACACTTACACATATGTGGATCCTGATGATATAGGGTATGTGCACACGTTGCGGAATGTTGTGCGGATTTTTCCGCACCCATTTTTTGGTAAATCCGCAGGAAATCCACAGTGCGGATTTACTGTGGAATTACAGCGGATTTACCGCATTTCTTCTGCGTTTTTTGTGCAGATTCCACCTGTGGGATTCCTATTTAGGAGCAGGTGTAAACCGCTGTGGAATCCGCACAAAGAATTGACCTGCGGAATAAACCACGCATCTTTTCCGCGCGTTTTTTTCTGCAGCATGTGCACTGCGGATTTTGTTTTCCGTAGGTTTACATGGTACTGTAAACTCATGGAAAACTGCTGCAAATCTGCAGCGGCCAATCTGCTGCGGATTCTCAGCAAAATCCGCAGCATGTGCACATAGCCTTGGACGGCCCAAAGGCTCCGGCTCATCATGTTTGGCTGCTGGTCAGTATCATACACATCTGATTGACTGCACAATGAACTGATATTCTACACATCTTCCCAACATATTCCATGTATAAACTAATTACTGTGACTCAGTAAATAGGAACCTCACTGATCACCAAAAGCGATAAAATGACTTTGCAATATGAGATATTGAGATATCCCGATTTCACGAGCCTATATGTAAACTTTTGCTTATGATTGCATTTGGTGTTCTTTTGTTTACTTTAAATGTAGCTGAACAGAGAAAGAAGATTAATTCCAATCTATTAGAGCACTGACTTCTACATAATATAATTTTACTACATAATAAAATTGTAACCCATAGTGAAATGCACCTTAATTCTTTAGCATTGCACAATGAAGTTATAAAAAGGAAAGATTGCAACCAGAAACGCTAAGTGTAACAACAATCTCATGCTGAGTGCTACCCAATCTGGATTCACTGCCGCCATATGGTGATATTGACATAAGTTTTCCCTGCAGCTTCTCAATTTACCTTTCAGTCTCAGTATTAATTAACTTGGATGTCATTACCGTTTAAAGAAGTGATATAACCCTGTATACATATATCTGTTTCCTTTTCCCTGCTTTGGCTGTGAAATGTACTATTTACTATTGATGAATTCTAGCATAAATGGAAGACCAGCAGAACAGCGGTGTGGAAGTAGTTAACCATTATCTGACCAATGTAAAAATTTGTTCTAGCACATTTTTTATTTCACTTCAAAGGTGTGATATCTGATATTATATCAGCTGGTTATTACATTTTAAAATGCCATTTATTCTAAAAAAAAATCAAGATGTCTCATTTATACATTTTTTTTTTTATAAAGACAGAATGGTCCTGCTTGTATGTAACCCTTGTATGTATTTTGACCACAGGCTTCTTGCTGCTTCCTAAAAAATACACTCTTCAGCCCTAATTTGCTGTTTGTGGCTTTCTTTAAGTCCCTTTTCTTTTTGTCTTGCCATGTTAGCTACTGTTTTAGTGCCAAATTCTTCAAAATTATGCACGTGATTTATGAATTTGACACAATTTCAAAAAGGGTATTTTTTTGCTGGTTTGAACTGTTTTTGCCTCATTTAACCATGAAAAGTTGCACACTTTTAAAAATGGTGCAAAAATTGCACTAAAATATTGACGTACTGAAAAATGCACCCAAGAGGAAGTGGAGGGGAGTTGCACCAAATTTTTTGTCTTTTTAAACGTTTGCAATTGATAAATCAGGTGAAAACATGTAGAATCGCTAAACTCCAACCACAAAGCGTAACATTAACCCCCAAAAGATAGGCGAGTACATATAAAATAGACTTAAAAAGGCGCAAATAGAATAATGAATTGGGGGCAAACAAAAGAAGGTGCAAAACTAGACAAAAAACAGGCACAAAAACAATGATGAATTTGAGCCTTAATCTACACTGCTGATTTTCACCAAAATCTGTTCCTGAATTGATATCACACCTATATTAAGGTGGAATTTACTTGTATTCTGCCATAAATTCCATGTAACAAACACCTTCAACAGGCACCCCTATTTTTTTTCATGGGAAAAAAACTCTTGTTCTGATGTGGTTTCCAAAACCATATCAATAAGTGACATGTCACACAGTCAAGGTGTTTCTATTCAGATTCCTCACACGAATTAACCCCATTGAATGAGGCCAATTCTCATGTAGACAGGCACAGTTCAGACAAAAGATCAGATGCGGATACCAAAGCAAGTATACATTGGCCAATATCTACCCACATGTCTGTAACAGCATGTCCCTCCCCCGGCCTGTGTCCCTGGATTGCAATGTAATCAGGCCTGAGTCAACAACCATTAGGGGAGTCTGTCTTTATTCTCCTCAGCATAGGACTTATCCAATACAAGCATGTAGCTTCTGGAAACTTCTTAAGTTAGCCACATAGTAAAAAGTAAGTGGGTGCCCTCCCCAATGGAGGGGTGGATCCCAGGACACAGAACAATAGACACATGGTTTGGTTTGGGTGTTGACGCCCCAGGGGCTACAATCTTATGCTGAGGCGAAATCCTGGTGCCCGTATATGGATAGTTAAATCTACCACATGGAATGGTGTTATGTCTCTCATCTGTTGGATCCATTGAACTCATCCCAGGATTATTTCTGTCTTCTCCCTGGCGACGGATTACTGGGTGGCACCCCCGGAACTGTTCCCTTCTTTGTGTGAACTCACTGTGGACTCTAAGAAATGCTATTGATATTTTATGTTCTATGTTCCCTGTCTCAATAAATCCAGTTGGATTGATCATCGGCCTGGTGTCCCTTCATGCTCTGTTGCACACACAGTCACAAACTGGTTGGCAGCGGCGGGATCAGAGCAGAAGGAATGGAGGACAGCAACCCATCAACATCTGTAACCAGAACCTCAGGATACAGGAACTGGACTGTCTTGAGATTACAAACAAAGGCCCGTGAATTAGGAGTCGGCTACAAAGGGCTGTCCAAGGAGCAACTGATTAAGGCTTTGGAAGAAACTTGCCTGCAAGATGGCACAGAGGAAGGATTTCCACAGTAAGGGGAGGAAAGACGGGAGCTGGAGGTAAATACCCCAAAAAGTCAGTGGGTTGTGTGGTAAAAAGAGGAGATGGCATTGCTTGGGGATGAGGCCACCATAGAGTATAAGAGGAAGGCCATTCGCACAGCTAAGGAGAGGTAGCGCAAGGTGGAAGCAGCTAGAAGCTCCAGACAGACTGTAACCACAGCACCCACAATGAGGGAATACCCAAGGGTGTCCCGTAAGGACTTTAAGCCATTTAACAAGGCTGCAGGCAACATTGAGGGCTTCTTCCAGGACTTCGAACACCAATGTTGATTAAAGGAAGTCAGGGAAAGGGTGCGAGTCAGACATCTAGTGGGACTCTTAGAGGGTGGATCTGCTGAGGCCTATAGAGCTATGGACTCTCGGTGGAACTGAGATTATGGGAATAGTAAAGAGACCATCTTGGAACATTATGACACTTACAGAGTGCAGTTCTGCTCCTTAGCCTGTGAGGGGGAAGTGTCTTTCAATATATATGCCCACAGGCTCAAACAAGTATGTCACCGATGGCTGAAGGGAGAGGGGGCCTTAACTTGGGAGGCCTTCCACCAGGTCATCCTAAAAGAACAGTTCTACAATGAGATATGGGAATGGGTGTGTGAGAGGAGACCAGCGACAGTGGAGCAAGCTACTGATCTAGCTGATGAGGTTCTCACCATCAAACCTCAGTGGAAAAAACTACTAGTCGGTGAGAAAAAAAACTACCAGCTCCCCAACCTTGGTGACCTCCAATGTTCACCATCTCACCAGACTACCAACTCATGGGGAAGCCCATGTGAATGTACCTTTCAGTACTCCTGCCTCATTTTTGGGAATACGACGTGGAGAAAGAATCATAGAATACAGATGTTATGGATGTGGAAAGCCTGGTCATCTGCAAGCCACCTGTCCAGATGTTCGGAGGCAGCACAGCTACAAACCGCTGTTGCCTGTCCACTATAAACAGACACCCTCAATGGGAGAAGAGCTGGATTCACCCCCTGATGATTTGCCAAGTAACTCAGATATGGTGGCTCCCCTACCAGGAGTTTATGGGGTGAGAGCCACCACCACCTGTTCATCTGATCTTCAGCGCAAACATCTACAGGAGGTCGTGCTAGATGGGCAAAACGTTCTTTGTTTTTGTGACACTGGGGCTTTTCTCACCATAGCCAAGCCCCAAGTAATTCAACCAGAAGCAATTCAAAAGGGGCCAGGAATTGCCATCGAAATGGCTGAGATATATTCCAAGCGTGAATATGGCCCAGGATTATGGCTTTGGGGCCAAACAATGCATGACTGGTGTGATGAGCGGCCTTCCTGCAGACGTTCTTCTAGGAAACGATGTGGGGAATCTTCAATGTCACTTTGTCAGTGCAGTAACTTGAAGTCAAGCCAAGAGAGCAGCAGATGTAGATGTGTCTACACCATCAATGGAAGTAATGCCACCAGAACTGCCGTAACAGCTGGTGAGTGATTCGTCTTGTGGGGTTCATATGAGTGTCACTTGGGATAAAGTTTGATTTAGACAAGAGGTAGAGCGTGACCCTACCCTAGCTAGTTTTAGAGCTCGTGCTGAAATAGGGCAGTTAGGGGAAAAAGGGGAAAAATTATCAGAGAAAATGGGCTTCTATATCTGGTTACCAACCCTGACTCCCTAGATAAACCCTGGACTTATAGCAAACAGCTGATTGTTCCTCAGAAATATAAAGTTTCTCTATTACACCTTGCTCATGACCTTCCTACTGCTGGCCATCAAGGGAAAACCCGGACTGAGAGATAATTGACTGAAATGTTCTATTGGCCTGGGATTTCTCAAGCCGTGGCACATTTCTGTAGAACCTGCGACATATGTCAGCGTAGAAGGCGACCAGGAGATCACCCAAAGGCACCCCTGCAACCGCTCCCTATATTAGAAGAACCCTTTAAAAGAGTAGCTGTCGATATCATTGGACCCCTGGCTAAACCCAGTAATTCTGGAAAGCAGTATATTCTCACTATTGTGGATTATGTCACCCGATATCCAGAAGCTGGGGCCCTGTCCAGTATTTCTGCAGCCAAGGTGGCCAAGGCCCTGGTTACCATTTTCACCAGAGAAGGATTCCCAAGTGAGATCCTGTCAGACCAAGGCTCACAATTCATGTCGGAGCTGTTACAGTGTCTGTGGCGCACTTGTGGAGTACGAGCTATCCCAACGACACCTTATCATCCTCAAACAAATGGACTCTGTGAAAGATTCAATGACACTTTGAATAATATGCTAAGGGCCTTCACTGACAGGGATTCGGACTGGGATCTGAATCGCCTATCGGGAAGTTTCCCAGGAGTCCACAGGGTTTTTCCCCTTTGAGCTTCTCTATGGAAGAAAGGTCATAGGACCTTTAAACCTGCAAAAGGAATATTGGGAGGGGCAAGTTGAAGATACAGGAACCCCTGTTGTTCCATATGTCCTAAATCTTCGGGAGACCTTGGCTCAACTTGCTAGTTTTGCTCAGGATCATGTGCGGATGACTCAAACCAGACAGAAAACATGCTATGACTGCAAAGCACGCTATCGGGAGTTTGCAGAAGGACAACAAGTCTTAATGATTGTCCCCCATCGGCAAAATAAAATGCAGATGGGTTGTCCAGGCAGGAGGAACCATGAGTCTGGTCAGCCATGACTACGTGTACTTGACAAGCGACCTGTAGAGGTCACTAGTCCATACACAAATTGAGGGGGGTTGTAACAGCATGTCCCTCCCCCAGCCTGTGTCCCTGGACTGCAATGTAATCAGGCCTGAGTAAACAATCAGTGGGGGAGTCTGTCTTTGTTCTCCTCAGCATAGGACTATCCAATACAAGCCTGTAGCTTCTGGAAACTTCTTAAGTTAGCCACATAGCTTAAAGTGGGAGCCCTCCCCAATGGAGGAGTGGATCCTAGGACACAGAACAATAGACACATGGTTTGGCCCAAGCAGTTGGGTGTTGATGCGGCAGGGTTAAAGCTGCCACGTGGAATGGTGTTATGTCCCTCATCTGTAGGATCCATTGAACTCATCCCAGGATTATTCCTGTCTTTTCCCTGGCGTCGGATTACCGGATGGCACCCCCCCCCCCCCCCCCCCGGAACTGTTCCCCTCTTGCTGTAAACTCACTGTGGACTCCAGGAAACGCAATTGATATTTTATGTTCCATGCTCTCTGTCTCAATAATTCCCGTTGGATTGATCATCAGCCTGGTGTCCCTTCATGCTCTGTCACACACACCGTCACAATGTCAATTTAGTCATGGAATCTGTGGCAAATTTTCATGCATTGCAATAGTTTTAATCTGCAGCAACTATGCTTTTACATTTTAGGTGGATGTATAAATATATGCTACTACTATTTCTTTGTAGACTTATTGTGTTGTTTGCTGCTAATCATTTACATTGTCTTAGTTAGATGTCAAAGTCTGCTAATCAATACAAAGAAGATATTGAGGTGTTAAATTGCTTTGGTAATATCATATTTCACTTTGCTAATGGATTTGTAATCTGATTTTAGTAACTGATGTGCTTTTTGGACACTGCAGTATAAGTTTCAATGATGTTTGAGCTACCATTGTTAAACTATTTTGCTTCAGAGTAGAGATGAGTTGATTGGTTAGGGTGGGACTCAAATTTGTGTTGAATTTTGGGAATTTTTCTGGACTTTGAGTTTGAAGAATTTGGGATTTAAATCACACAAACTGTCAAAAATGCTGTTGCGACTTTACACAATGCAGAAGATTAAATCAGCCAGGGAAGGTTTACATTACCTCAAGCATGTCCCGATGGGCTTCCCCACAATGCCTTGCAGCTATCAAATTCCATAGTATAGCACAACCAGTTAGGAAGGACTATCATAGCTAGTAGAAAATGAGATTTGCATACTGTCCCTTGCAGACTAACTTCTCATCCAACACACTCAATGTTCTATTGATAGAAGCAGATGTGAAGTTAGTCAATAAGTACGCAAGTTAATTATGAGTGGAGTTCTGACAAACACTAAAACTGGCAAGCACAGCCAAATACTAACAGTGCAGGGGTGGACATATCATTGGTGTAACCTGTGCCATCACAAAGGGCCCCAGGAGATATGGGGGCACATTTTCACCTCTAAAGCAGGAGGAATTGTGCATTATGATGTGCGGTTGGGCTGAAAGGACCCATACACTGTTCTTGAACAGGGCCCCTTTCTTTCTATGTCCTCCAGTATAACAGTGTGCATATTACACGCCTCTAGGATTCAGCATGACACAATCACTGCTGAGTCTCTGCCTGGTCTATTTAACTCTATTAAATAGATTGTAAAGTTTCCCATGACAGTAACTCAAACTGTCATATTAGATCATATCATGCATTGAGCAAGGGGTTGGACACGATGATCCCGGGGTCCCTTCAAACTGTGACATTCTATGATTCTATTCTATCAAACCACTGTCTGTTTTCACTGTAAACCTGCAGAAATAGACACATGTTAGTCTAGGGTGGTGTCTCCCAAACACTTTTCCTCACAGCCCCTAACAGGTCATGTTTTCAGCATTTCCTTAGTATTCCAAAGGTGATGGAAGTATCACCAAGACCTCAGGAATTTTCTCACCTGTGCAACACTATGGGAATCCTGAAAACATGACCTATGGGGGCTGGGAGGACAAGAGTTTGGGAAACACTGGTCTGGACGAGCCATTGGGAACTTGCCTCTTAAGGCCCCGTCTCACATAGCGAGATCGCTAGCGAGATCGCTGCTGAGTCACAAGTTTTGTGACGCAACAGCGACCTCAGTAGCGATCTCGCTATGTGTGACACGTACCAGCGATCAGGCCCCTGCTGTGAGATCGCTGGTCGTGTCGGAATGGCCTGGGCCGTTTTTTGGTCGTTGAGGTCCCGCTGACATCGCTGAATCGGTGTGTGTGACACCGATCCAGCGATGTCTTCACTGGTAACCAGGGTAAACATCGGGTTACTAAGCGCAGGGCCGCGCTTAGTAACCCGATGTTTACCCTGGTTACCAGCGTAAATGTAAAAAAAAAAAAACAGTACATACTCACCATCTGATGTCCGTCAGGTCCCTTGCCGTCTGCTTCCCACACTGACTGAGCGCCGCAAAGTGAAAGTGAAAGTACAGCACAGCGGTGACGTCACCGCTGCGCTCTGCTCTCACTGTACGGCGGCACTCAGTCAGAGCAGGAAGCAGACGGCAAGGGACCTGACGGACATCAGATGGTGAGTATGTAGTGTTTGGTTTTTTTGGTAACCAGGGTAAACATCGGGTTACTAAGCGCGGCCCTGCGCTTAGTAACCCGATGTTTACCCTGGTTACCCGGGTGCTGCAGAGGGACTTCGGCATCGTTGAAGACAGTTTCAACGATGCCGAAGTCGTTCCCCTGATCGTTGGTCGCTGGAGAGAGCTGTCTGAGTGACAGCTCCCCAGCGACCACACAGCGACTTACCAACGATCACGGCCAGGTCGTATCGCTGGTCGTGATCGTTGGTAAATCGCTATGTGTGACGGGGCCTTTAGACTAGTCATCCTAATTGCATGGTTCAGACCAACTTTGTAAAAGTCTGTTTTCTCCGAAATGCCACAGTGTTTCAGGATAAAGCATACATGGCTGCAGTAAAAGAGCCCATGTCTGATTCTTACTACCTGTGGTACAGCTATCCGCCTCCCTTAGTCCTAATTCACTGATGCGTGTTTCCAGTACTTGTAGTATCTGTCTTTTTCACGGGTGCCACATGTACCTGTTGTAATCTATGCTGCTGTACACATATCCGTGTTTTTACATGGACCTTGTGTCTGTGCAAAACACATGTATGACAAGGGCCAATACAAGTCTATGGGTCTGTAAAAAACACGTACAGCACATGGATGACATCTATTTCCTGTCCATGTTTAACATTACAAAATATAGGAGACAATTTGTAATTTAATTATTTCTTTAACCATACCGGATAAACACTGATGACCACACTGATAGAAAACACTGAAGGCACGAATACCAGTTTTTCACAATATGTTTAAACAAGTGTATGTGAAGGAGGCCCTACTTGAGAAATTCTCAGGGGTTAATCAACATTGAAAGCCTCAGCCTTAGGCCAGGGTCACACTAGCGTAGAATAGGGACGAGTGCTATGTGAGAAAACATTGCATAGCACTCGGACCACTGTTAATCTATGGGGCAGCTCACATCACCGTATTTTTTCTCGGGCGTATTCAGCGTGCTAGTGAAATTGCAGCATGCTGCGATTGTACGTGTATTTCGCCTGAGTCTCGCCAATGCAAGTCTATGGGTTCGAGAAAAACTTGGATACCACACGGATCATCAGTGTGACTTGCGGCAAATACGATTTATAGAAAATTAGTCTGCACTCAGCTAATATATAGAAGGTGCTGGTGTAACGGACAAGAAGTCCTAATCCCAGTAAACAAAGTATATACACCGCACTCACGGATGGAATATGTTGCAAGAAAAAGTCATGTGACAATTTATTTACATATCAGAACAAAATCATATATGATATACAGCGTATATATATAATAGCGTATACAGATGACGTTTCGAACCCAACCGGGTTCTTAATCATACTTCGCTGAAACTGATATGTAGTGATATGAAATGAAGACGTTTCGAACCCAACCGGGTTCTTAATCATACTTCGCTGTGGAATAAATTGAAAAAACAAAAAACAAAAAAATTCAAACAACAGCAGATAATACATAATATAATGAAAGCAAGTACATAAACGGCATAGTGCCCTATTGGTAACCCCATAGAAACATGCCAGCCAAAGAAAGAAACATACACCATAAAAAAGGAAATAAGGGGGTGAGTTGTCACCATGAATAGTAACGAAGCCACCAAATATCACCAAAGATTAACACCGAACTAAGGTAAGAGACTTCAGTTTTACCTGAAACTGATATGTAGTGATATGAAATGAAAGTATCCCAGCCGGGATTGAAAGCACTTTGAAGTGATGCTGTGGGGAATAATGTGATGATTAGCAGAAATGCTGAGCCCATAAGTAGGTAACATACGTATAATATAGATACCTATGGTATTTGTAGAAGTAATCCAGTTATCGGCCAGATAGTACTGGATATTATAGGCCTGCGGACATGAGCATATATTAAGTATCCTGGTTGTACATGTACCCGGTAATAATTAGAAAGCTGTGCAATAGAATTTAATTACCTGGTGGCAGATATATGAAAAGCGGCGCTCCCGCGCCCTGCTTGGCTGCGTGTGTAATGGAGACTGCCAGTCCTGGTATAAGTGTGTCAGGAGAAGCGCTAACCGGAAGTGGTTCACCGCCGGACCGGAAGTGACGTAGCGCAGTGTTTGTAAAGTCACAGCGCTTGTATATGAGTAACTATGGAGACCAGGCAACGCATATGGCGATGCTAGTGCGGTGCTGATTAGGACACCGCTTGCTACATACGTTGTAATGTACCTAAAATATTAAAACAAAGAGTCCACTGGCTTATATGTGGTATTCAGCAATGAAATTATGTGCAACAATTGTCCTATAGTGGCTTATGGAGTGAATTCGGCAGGCCTGTGAATTACACAGCCAGAGCTAAATCTCATAGGTCACAGTGTACTATGAGCAGAAAAGCAGAGCAAGATCTGTATAAGTATACGCAGGGCATATACGTTGGACTACGTTGGATTTATATATACAAGACATGATTGTGAGGCAGGAAAATTAAAATGTAATGAAAATTATAAAATAAAACAATGTGAAATAAACAAAAGTAAAAAATGAAAAATAATAAGAAATAAAACTGAAATACAAAAGGAAATGATTTGAAAAAATAATCCTATTGGATCTATACACTTGACACCCTGGAACCCAGGGGCCTGAATAGAGAAATAGATTGGCATCCATAATGTTCCGGTCCTTCTAACCATTTGTTTTTCTCTTTTTTCTTTCTTTTTTCTTTTTTCAACTTTTTAGACACGTTGACCCGGAGACCGTGTTGGTGAGTCTTATTTGGGCCATGTTTTCATTTCCAATTTTTTATTTTTTATTTATTTTTATTTTGTATTTTTTATCCTTTATCTTTTATTTTTTATTTTTTATTTATTTTTTATATTTTTTACTTTCTAAAAATTTTTTTCCATTTTTTTCATTTTTAATTTTTATTCAATTATTTCCATTATTTTCATTTCTTTTGCTTGCATATTATGTTCATTTTCATTATTTTTCATTTTTTCATTTTATTAACTTTATAATTTAATTTTTTTATTATTATTTTGTTTTATTCTTTTATTATTTTCATATTTTTTCATGATCATATTATTGTTTCCAGAATTTCCTCATTGTCACTCATTATTTTCCATTAGCATATTTATATTATTCATTTAGCCATTTTCTGCATTAGTTTTTGCACTTTTTATTTTGCATTATTATTCTTTACGTTATTATTATTTATTTATTTTTTCATTTATGTTTTTAAAAAAATTCTTTATTTTATTTTTTCATTTTTTATTTATTTTGTATTTTTCCATTATTTTTCCATTTTATTTCATTATTTTTTCAAATCATTTCCTTTTGTATTTCAGTTTTATTTCTTATTATTTTTCATTTTTTACTTTTGTTTATTTCACATTGTTTTATTTTATAATTTTCATTACATTTTAATTTTCCTGCCTCACAATCATGTCTTGTATATATAAATCCAACGTAGTCCAACGTATATGCCCTGCGTATACTTATACAGATCTTGCTCTGCTTTTCTGCTCATAGTACACTGTGACCTATGAGATTTAGCTCTGGCTGTGTAATTCACAGGCCTGCCGAATTCACTCCATAAGCCACTATAGGACAATTGTTGCACATAATTTCATTGCTGAATACCACATATAAGCCAGTGGACTCTTTGTTTTAATATTTTAGGTACATTACAACGTATGTAGCAAGCGGTGTCCTAATCAGCACCGCACTAGCATCGCCATATGCGTTGCCTGGTCTCCATAGTTACTCATATACAAGCGCTGTGACTTTACAAACACTGCGCTACGTCACTTCCGGTCCGGCGGTGAACCACTTCCGGTTAGCGCTTCTCCTGACACACTTATACCAGGACTGGCAGTCTCCATTACACACGCAGCCAAGCAGGGCGCGGGAGCGCCGCTTTTCATATATCTGCCACCAGGTAATTAAATTCTATTGCACAGCTTTCTAATTATTACCGGGTACATGTACAACCAGGATACTTAATATATGCTCATGTCCGCAGGCCTATAATATCCAGTACTATCTGGCCGATAACTGGATTACTTCTACAAATACCATAGGTATCTATATTATACGTATGTTACCTACTTATGGGCTCAGCATTTCTGCTAATCATCACATTATTCCCCACAGCATCACTTCAAAGTGCTTTCAATCCCGGCTGGGATACTTTCATTTCATATCACTACATATCAGTTTCAGGTAAAACTGAAGTCTCTTACCTTAGTTCGATGTTAATCTTTGGTGATATTTGGTGGCTTCGTTACTATTCATGGTGACAACTCACCCCCTTATTTCCTTTTTTATGGTGTATGTTTCTTTCTTTGGCTGGCATGTTTCTATGGGGTTACCAATAGGGCACTATGCCGTTTATGTACTTGCTTTCATTATATTATGTATTATCTGCTGTTGTTTGAATTTTTTTGTTTTTTGTTTTTTCAATTTATTCCACAGCGAAGTATGATTAAGAACCCGGTTGGGTTCGAAACGTCTTCATTTCATATCACTACATATCAGTTTCAGCGAAGTATGATTAAGAACCCGGTTGGGTTCGAAACGTCATCTGTAT
This sequence comes from Ranitomeya variabilis, assembly GCF_051348905.1. Lineage (NCBI taxonomy): Eukaryota > Metazoa > Chordata > Amphibia > Anura > Dendrobatidae > Ranitomeya > Ranitomeya variabilis. The sequence continues at coordinate 301,167,198 of NC_135232.1, forward strand.
ACGCTATTATATATATACGCTGTATATCATATATGATTTTGTTCTGATATGTAAATAAATTGTCACATGACTTTTTCTTGCAACATATTCCATCCGTGAGTGCGGTGTATATACTTTGTTTGCGGCAAATACGCACACATTTTCCTTATTTCAGCTCATTGAGCCAATAAATTCAATGGGGAAAAGAAGTGAGAAATGTAAAGCCATACGCATGTCATGCAGATGTCATACGGATGTATAGGTGTGAGAAAATTGCATCATCACATTGCAAACGCTTTACACTGATGGCCATACGGAGAACACTTGTGCGACTCTCGGTAGGGAGACTCGGACCGATTTTCCATACGTTTAATGTGACTCCGGTCCTCAGGACCGGAGTGTGCGGCTGCATGTATTTCTATTGAGTTTCTCGCATTGCAGTTGCAAGTGTGACACCTGTCTTAGGGCTCACTCACACTGGCATATACAGCTCTGGCAAAAATTAGGAGACCACCACATCAAAACCTGAATCCCATTGAAAACCTCTGGAATCTAAACAAGAGGATGATGGATAGTCACAAGTCATCAAACAAAGAAGAACTGCTTAAATTTTTGCCCCAGAAGCTGTGTGAAAAACTGGTGGAAAGCATGCCAAGATGCATGAAAGCTGTGATTAAAAATCATCATTATTCCACAAAATATTGATTTCTGAACTCTTCCTGAGTTAAAACATTTGTATTGTTGTTTCTAAATGATTATGAACTTGCTTTCTTTGCATTATTTGAGGTCTAAAAGCCCTGTTTTTTTTTTTTTTAATTTTGATTATTTTTCTTTGTCAGAAATTTAATATAAAAATTATTGCTTGGAAATTCGGAGACATGTTGTCAGAAGTTTATAGAATAAATGAACAATTTACATTTTACTCAAAAATATACCTATAAAGAGAAAAATCTGACAAACTGAACATTTTGCAGTGGTCTCTTAATTTTTGCCAGAGCTGTAGATGGACCAGTGCAATGCGAGAAAACATTGCAGTGCACTCTGACCAATGTTATAAAATGAGTCGGCGCTCATCTGCGAGTTTTTCTCAGCTCAGATAGGACTGAGAAAAAAACGCAGCATGCTGCGAGTGGGGCTGGAGTCACACACAATGTATAAAAAAACAGTCTCTTTTACACGGACGAGAATTGCAGAAGTGTTCCCTGAACAGTGATCCGTATGTCATCCGTGTGCAGTGCGAGGATGCGATTTTCTCGCATATAAGCATCCGCGTGACATCCGTATGGCATCCGCATGGTGAGATTTTCTCGCCGGCTTGCAAAATAGACGTATAATGGATTCATTGGCTCAAATATTCGTGAAAACATATAGTATATATATATATATATATATATATGTCAGTGAGCCACATATACCGTTAGGTCCATATATATTTGGACAGAGACATTTTTCTAATTTTGGTTATAGACAGTACCACAATGAATTTTAAACAAAACAATTCAGATGCAGTTGAAGTTCAGACTTTCAGCTTTCATTTGAGGGTATCCACATTACAATTGGATGAAGGGTTTAGGAGTTTCAGCTTCTTAACATGTGCCACCCTGTTTTTAAAGGGACCAAAAGTAATTGGACAATTGACTCCAAGGCTATTTAATGGACAGGTGTGGGCAATGCCTTCGTTATGTCATTCTCAATTAAGCAGATAAAAGGTTGCTACAATATTAGGAGTGGCAAAATCTACAGTTTGGTACATCCTGAAAAAGAAAGAAAGCACTGGTGAACTCATCAATGCAAAAAGACCTGGGCGCCCACGGAAGACAACAGTGGTGGATGATCGCAGAATAATCTCCATGGTGAAGAGAAACCCCTTCACAACAGCCAACCAAGTGAACAACACTCTCCAGGAGGTAGGTGGAGCGCCCCCACTGCCGCAGGGCCGAGGGGTACCCGGTACCGGGCCTCTGAGTCTCTGTTCTGGGGTTGTCACGGTGGCTAGACCCGGTCCGTGACCCTGCTGAGGGGCGTCCAATGAAAGGTGTGGATGGTGATGATGTTGTGGTGGTGCGGTGCAGGTCGCAGTAAATAACGAGGACACCAGGTTGCAGTCTCTTTACCTCTTTACTGAAGGCTTTGAGATAGTCAATCCAGAGCACTGTTAACAGGGCTGTCTGAGACCGGCCGGTCCAAAGGCACATTAGGAGTTCCCTTGACAGGTGAGAATCAGCGTCTACCTGCTAGCGCCTATGTGTTGTAGTCCTTCCCTGCTGAGCACCCCAGGATAGTCCTCACAACTGATTCTGTCTGCCTCTGATGTTCATTCTCTCTCCGTCCCCCAGATGATATGGTTAGGACGCACCCATATGACGGCGTAGGCCTGGAGTTCTTCCGGGACCCTAGAGTCGCCCCTCTCCCACAGCTGCCTCCGTTGTCTGCTTAGGTGTTTAAGTGAGACAGCCAACCTATAATTGGCTGTCCCACCATGGTTTGAAGTAATGCTTGTAGTCTCTTACTTGCTCGGCGTTCCGGCCACCGACTGCGCCTCAGAAGGATGTTGCCTCGCTCTTACAGCACGACTCCTTCTGGTCCTATCGCCTCTCTTTGCTGTATTCCCGTTGCTCACTTGTTGCGTTGTTCTCTTAGGAGTCTGCCAGGATCCCATCCCTGACAGGTCCTCTCTCTAGCTCTTCCCAGTTACTTCTCACCCTGTCTTCCTGTCCAACCCCCAGTTTTACCAGAGTGTGAGGAGTGGCCTACTAGATAGAACCCACCCCCTCTGGTGGCCGGAGTGTGAAGTGTAGTGTGTGATACCTGGTCAGGTGAACTCCCTTAGTGCAATCAGACGCAACATCACTCCCCTTAGCGGCAGAGCAACGTTACTGCAACGACCAGGACTCTGGGGTGCTGCACTGGCGTATCAATATCCAAATCTACCATAAAGAGAAGACTGCATGAAAGTAAATACAGAGCGTTCACTGCACGGTGCAAGCCACTCATAAGCACCCAGAAGAAAAAGGCTAGACTTGACTTTGCTAAAAAACATCTAAAAAAGCCAGCACAGTTCTGGAAGAACATTCTTTGGATAGATGAAACCAAGATCAACCTCTACCAGAATGATGGAAAGAGAAAAGTATGATGAAGGTGTGGTACAGCTCATGATCCAAAGCATACCACATCATCTGTAAAACACGGCATAGGTGCACTACAGATGGACAATGACCCAAAACATAAAGCCAAAGCAACCCAGGAGTTTATTAAAGCAAAGAAGTGGAATGTTCTTGAATGGCCAAGTCAGTCACCTGATCTCAACCCAATTGAGCATGCATTTCACATGTTAAAGACTAAAGGTACCTTCACACTAAACGACTTTGCAACGATAACGATAGCGATCCGTGACGTTGCAGCGTCCTGGATAGCGATATCGTTGTGTTTGACACGCAGCAGCGATCTGGATCCTGCTGTGATATCGCTGGTCGTTGCTGAAAGTCCAGAACTTTATTTGGTCGTCAGATCGGCGTGTATCGTCGTGTTTGACAGCAAAAGCAACGATGCCAGCAATGTTTTACAATGGTAACCAGGGTAAATATCGGGTTACTAAGCGCAGGGCCGCGCTTAGTAACCCGATATTTACCCTGGTTACCATTGTAAATGTGCAGCGCCCCAGAGTCCTGGTCGTTGCAGTACTGTGGCTCTGCCGCTAAGGGGGGCTATGGTATGTCTGATGGCACTGAAGGAGTTCATCTGACCAGGTATCACATACACCAATACATTTCACAGTCGGGCCTCCAGGGGGAGCTAAGGGTGCTATTTATTAGGCCACTCCTCACCGTGTGGGTAAACTGGGGGTCAGGCAGGAAGTTAGACAGAAAGCTGACTGGGTTGGAACCAGGCAACACCTTGTGGCAGGGGGTGTTGTGGGGGAAGATTCGGTAGGGTCCCTGTCAGGTTTGGGACCCTGACAGAGGCCTGGCAACAAGAAAGAACGTCACGGGACTGTGCCTGCTCAGCATAGCGGCGGTGCCCTAAGAAAGGAGCAGAAGCGAGATATATTGTGCTGAGTTAGAAACGAGATCAAAGCAAGAAGGAGAATACCAGTAGTAGTCGTGCTGTAAGACCGAGGCAACATCCTACTGAGGCGCATAACCGGCGGCCGGAACGCCGAGGAAGTATTACTATATTCAGCTTCAGGCAATACTTCAAACCAACGGCAGGACAGTCAGTCATAGGCGGGCTGTCTCACCTAAATCACCTATGCAGACATAGGGGGCAACCTGTGGAGAGGGGCGACTCTAGGGTCCCGGAAGAGCTCCGAGCCTACCCGTCATACGGGTGCGTCCCAACCATAACACCGGGAGGGACGGAGGATTAGCAGAACATCATCTAATCGAGTTGTTGTGAGGGAACACGAGAAACAGGCACAACAGTTGTGGGGACTATCCCGTAAGCACAGCAGGGGAGGACCACAACACATAGCGCTAGCAGGAAGGCACAGATTTCCACCTGCAAGGAGAACTCTGGAGGTGCCATTGGACCGGCCGGACTTGCGCAGCCTGGTGAACCGTATTCCGGACTGAGGACCCAGAGACCTTCAGTAGAGAGGTAAAGAGACTGCAACCTGGTGTCCTCGTTATTTACTGCACCGCACCACCACCACCATCCACAACTATCATTCACTGTACGCCCCTCAGCAGGGTCACGGACCGGGCCTAGCCACCGTGACAACCCCACAGCAGAGACTCAGAGGCCCGGTACCGGGTACCCCTCGGCCCTGCGGCATTGGGGGCGCTACAACTGTAAAAAAAAAACAGTACATACTCACCTTCTGATGTCCGTCAGGTCCCTGGCCGTCTGCTTCCCGCACTGACTGTGAGCACCGGCCGGCCGTAAAGCACAGCACAGCGGTGACGTCACCGCTGTGCTCTGCTTTTACTTTACGGCCGGTCGGAGCTCACAGTCAGTGCGGGAAGCAGACGGCCAGGGACCTGACGGACATCAGAAGGTGAGTATGTACTGTTTTTTTTTTTACATTTACAAGGTAACCAGGGTAAACATCGGGTTACTAAGCACGGCCCTGCGCTTAGTAACCCGATGTTTACCCTGGTTACCCGGGGACTTCGGCATCGTTGGTCGCTGGAGAGCTGTCTGTGTGACAGCTCTCCAGCGACCACACAGCGACGCTGCAGCGATCGGCATCGTTGTCGATATCACTGCAGCGTCGCTTAATGTGACGGTACCTTAAACTTCAGACAGAAAGGCCCACAAACAAACAGCAACTGGAAACCACCGCAGTGAAGGCCTGGCAGAGCATCAAAAAGGAGGAAACACAGCGTCTGGTGATGTCCATGAGTTCAAGACTTCAGGCAGTCATTGCCAACAAAGGGTTTTGAACCATGTACTAAAAATGAACATTTTAGTTAAAATTATTAAATCTGTCCAATTACTTTTGGTCCCTTTAAAAACATGGTTGCACATGTTAAGTAGCTGGAACTCCTAAACCCTTCATCCAATTTTAATGTGGATACCCTCAAATGAAAGCTGAAATTCTGAACTTCAACTGCATCTGAATTGTTTTGTTTAAAATTCATTGTGGTAATGTCTATATCCAAAATTAGAAAAATGTTGTCTCTGACCAAATATATATGGACCTAACTGTATATATATATATATATATATATATATATATATATATATATATATATATATATAAAAACTCACAAAAAGGAAAAGCAGCACAAAATAATTGAAGAAAGTGGACTTTAATGCCTGAGCGGCGTGGCAACGTTTCGGGTGTGTTATCCTTTGTCAATATATATATTTCATACAGAGCTAGACAGCAGAAAAGCCGATAATTCATTTGTTGGCTTTTGCTAAATTATTAACGAATCCAACAGGATATGAGACATGGCTTACATACAGTAAACCATTGCATATCCGTTATATTTTTATATATCCCTCCCTAATAATGCCAGTAGTGTGTGTGTGTAAAATTTTGCAGTTGTAGGTGTTAAATTAAAGGATTAATTCACAGAAAAAAACTGGTGTGGGCTCCCGTGCAATTTTCTCCGCCAGAGGGAAAGCCAGTGACTGAGGACAGATATTAATAGTGTAGAGATGGACCATGGCTAATTCCCCCCCGGCTAAAAACATCTGCCCCCAGCCACCCCAGAAAAGGTGCATCTGTAAGATGCGCCTATTCAGGCACTTAGCCTCTCTCTTCCCACTGCCCTGTATGTCATGTCGGACGCTGTTCACACTAGGGCATCCGACAGACAGCGGTAATTCCTTATTCATCCACTATATGCTCAGTGGCGCCGGCTATATTGATCCAGATTGTCCGGGGTTAATCTGGCTGGTACTCGGGTTGGAGGCTTAGTCACGCCCATTGCCTTTAAATAGTTTTGCTGGGCTTTGGGCGTCGCCGATTATAGCTTGTGTCTTGTGCCTGGTGATCTCGGTCTGGAATGGTGGTCTAGGAGAGGAAATATCGTATCTGGTGGTGTATTATCCTTCGTTATACTTCTCCTTCCTATAATTGTATTGTTTTGCCCTGTGCACATTATAGTGTTTTCCTGTGTGTCTGCGGCGTGGTGCGTTTTTAGTTTTCCCTGTCTGTGCTTTCTGTAGGGGTTGGTGTGAGGTCTTATCACTGGGTGGCGGGTAGAGGTTTCAGCTTAGTACTGAAACAGGACTCAGGGTCAGGCCTGGCGGCCCAGACATGCACACCTTCAGTGTAAACTCTGGAAGAGGGACAGACAGGGTTTCCCTAGTTTGAGGGATATTGCAGGGGCCCGGGTAATCAGCTGTAGTCTACCCAGTACCCCCATGACATTATAATCGGCCATATTTTTTGTATTCCATGGATCCCATGACTTCCATAACCCGCCAGTTGGAGGCGCTGTCCCTGCAGGTCACTGAGCTGAAGGGGGCAGTTCAGCAACAGCGTCTAGTAGTATCTAATGTGCAAGCTGAATCTGCAGGCAGAGTTGCTGAGCCAAAGTTTCCTTTACCTGAAAGGTTTGCTGGGGAACGCAGTAAATTTGTTACTTTTCATGAATCTTGTAAACTATATTTTCATATGCGCCCGATCTCCTCAGGTAATGAGGCTCAGTGTGTGGGCCTGGTGTTGTCATTACTGAACAGGGATCCTCAAGCATGGGCGTTTTCTTTACCATCTGATTCTGCTGCATATATCTCAGTGGAGAGTTTTTTTCTGCTCTTGGACTCATTTATGAGGATCCTGACAGAATGGGTCTAGCAGAATCTAAAATTTGCGCTATCTGCCAGGGGGAGCGTATGGCGGAGGATTACTGTTCTGAATTTCACCGCTGGGTGGTAGATACACAGTGGAATGATCCCGCGCTGCAGAGTCAGTTTGTTCATGGGGTTTCAGGAAGGGTTAAAAAAGCCCTTCTGATGTACGAGACTCCTGCTTCTCTAGAATCCGCTATGAGTCTTGTTATCCGCATTGATCGCCATCTGCGTCAGGGGGTGCAAGAGATGCCGCCTATGGGAGAGAGCGTAGGTACACATGAGGTTGCTGCAGGTGAGCCCACGGAGCCTATGCAAACCGCAGGGGTGTCACATGTGAAGCATCGTGCCCTTTTGCTCAGGAAGCAGAGAGCCTGTTTTTGCTGTGGTAAAACTGGTCATTATGTTAATACTTGTCCTCTGCTATCTAAGAAAAGGGCAACGGCGGAAAAACTACTAAGCTCAGAGGGTGTGGAGGAGGCCAATCTGAACTTATGCATATCCTCCATTGTGGTTTCTCAATGCATGCTCCCTGCCAAAGTTATGGTCGCTGACAGAGAGCTGCCAATCACTGTGTTTGTGTATAGTGGTTCTGCCACTAATCTTATTGATGAGGTGTTTGCGCGCACAGCCGGTTTCACGATCGAAAAACTGCCTCATCCTATCCAAGTGGTCACCATCAATGCCGCTCCTCTCCCACAGGGGGAGATTACTGAGTTTGTGGCGGAGGTTAAACTCCACATTGGGGTCCTACATTCGGAGCAAGTTACATGAAGGGTGCTCACTGCTCAGTAATCTGCCTGCACAAATGGTTCTGGGTTTTCCATGGTTGGCTATGCACAACCCGGTGATTGACTGGAAAACCCAGGACATCATCCAGTGGAGCGAATTCTGCCAGGAGAATTGCCTGGCCACGTGTGTGTCCGCTGTGACCTCTAGTATTCCTGAGTCTCTGCTGGATTTCGCAGATGTGTTTTCTGAGAAGGGTTGTTCAGAATTGCCACCACATCGTCCCTATGATTGCACTATTAGGTTAAAACCAGGGGCCAAATTGCTGAAAGCTAGGATGTTTAACATCTCTGGTCCTGAGAGGCAAGCCTTAAAAGACTACATCGCTGAGAGTCTGAGCAAAGGGCACATCAGGCCTTCGTCCTCGTCTGTGGCAGCAGGGTTCTTCTTCGTTAAGAAGAAAGATGGCGGTTTACGCCCGTGTCTGGATTTCAGGGAGTTAAACCAGATTACGGTTCGTGACCCATACCCTATGCCGCTGATACCCGATCTGTTCAATCAGGCGGCTGGTGCTAGGTGGTTCTCTAAGCTTGACCTCAGGGGGCGTGAAACCTCATAAGAGTCCATCAAGGGGATGAGTGGAAAACGGCTTTTAATACTCCTGAGGGTCATTTTGAAAATCTGGTGATGCCATTTGGTTTGACAAACGCGCCTGCTGTATTTCAACATTTCATAAACGATGTGTTCTCTCATGTCCTGGGAAAATTCGTTATTGTGTACCATGATGACATTCTCATCTATTCATGCGACCGTGATACTCATTTAGAGCATGTTAGGCAGGTGTTACGGCTACTCAGAGAGAATAAGCTCTATGCTAAATTGGAGAAATGTGTATTTGCGGTTCAGGAGTTGCCTTTCTTGGGTTACATTGTGTCCGCTTCTGGGTTTAAAATGGACGCCGCTAAGGTGCAAGCGATGCTGCATTGGGAACGGCCTGATAACCTAAAAGCACTGCAGCGGTTCCTTGGGTTTTCTAACTATTATAGAACGTTTATCAAAAACTTTTCTACCATTGCTAAACCGCTCACTGACATGACAAAAAAAGGTACCGATTTCTCCGCCTGGTCTGAGCCTGCTGTGCGCGCATTCGAGTTTCTGAAGAACAGTTTTGCTTCAGCTCCCATTCTGGTGCAACCGGATGTATCGAAACCATTTACCATGGAAGTCGATGCGTCTGAGGTTGGAGTGGGGGCGGTGCTGTCTCAAGGCTCATCCTTGAGCGAGTTGCGTCCATGCGCCTATTTCTCCAAGAAACTGTCGCCCGCCGAACGTAACTACGATATCGGCAACAGGGAGTTGTTGGCTATAAGTTGGCTTTTGAGGAATGGCGACACTTTTTGGAGGGGTCGGTTCACCAGGTTACTGTTATTACCGACCATAAAAATTTGCTTTATTTGGAGTCAGTCAAGCGTCTGTCCCCCAGGCAGGCTCGCTGGGCATTGTTTTTCACGCGGTTCAACTTTTTTGTTACTTACCGACCTGGGTCTAAGAACACTAAGGCGGATGCTTTGTCCAGGTGTTTTCCGGGGGGAGAGCCTCGGGAAGAACCGGTACCCATCCTCCAAAAAGGTGTAGTGGTCTCGGCTCTCACGACAGAGGTTGAGGCTGAGATTGCCGAGGCTCAGGAAGAAGTACCACCAGAACTTCCCGTTAACAAATCGTTTGCACCGCTCCATCTTCGCCTAAAGATATTGGCAGAGCATCATGATGCTGTCCTGGCTGGTCACCCAGGGGTTAGGGGCACTTTGGAGTTGGTGTCGCGTCGGTTTTGGTGGCCCAAAATCCGACAGGATGTGGTCTCATACGTGTCAGCATGCACCACGTGCGCTAGGGCTAAGACGCCCTGCTCCCGTCCTGCTGGCACACTACTTCCTCTCGAGGTACCCAGTAGGCTGTGGACGGAGATCTCCATGGATTTTATCACGGACTTGCCCTCCTCAGCTGGGAACACGGTCATCTTGGTGATTGTTGATCGGTTCTCAAAAATGTCGCACTTTGTGTCTTTGCCTTCGTTGCCTAACGCTAAGACTCTGGCTCAGGTATTTGTGCAGGAGGTGGTCAGACTTCACGGGGTCCCGTGTTGTGAATTCTGTTCTTGGGCTCCCTCCGGTGGTTGTAAATGGCACTTTTGTGAGTTCTGCCCTTGGGCTCCCTCCGGTGGTTTTGAGTGGAACTGCTGCTCCTTGGGTTTAGCATTAGCAGCTGCTTCCACTGATCGTCTCTCCTGGATCTGCTATTTAGCCTGGCTCTAGTCTTCAGCCAGTGCCAGCTGTCAATGTTTCTTGGTTGGATTCAGATCTCTCCTTGGATTTCTCTGATAGCCTGTCCATTTCAGCAAAGATAAGTCATTGCTTTTCTTTTGGTTGTCCACTTGCTGTGGACTTAATCGTTCAGCTCATGTTGTGTTTTTTCTTGTCCAGCCTGTCAGTATGATATATTCTGCTTAGCTGGAAGCTCTGGGGAAGCAGATTTGCCCCTCCACACCGTGAGTCGGTGTGGAGATTTTTTTGTAAACTCTGTGTGGATTTTTAGCTTTTAATACTGACCACACAGTATCCTTTTCTATCCTGTCTATTTAGGTAGTTTTGGCCTCCTTTGCTAAATCCTGTTTTCATTCTGTGTATGTAATTTCCCTCTCCACTCACAGTCAATATTTGTGGGGGGCTATCTTTCCTTTGGGGGTTTTCTCTGAGGCAAGATAGCTTTCTGTTTCCATCTTTAGGGGTAGTTAGTTCTCAGGCTGTGACGAGGTGTCTAGGAAGTGACAGGAACATCCCACGGCTACTTCTAGTGTTGGTGTTAGGATTAGGAACTGCGGTCAGTACAGATACCACCTCCTCAGAGCTCGTCCCATGTTGCTCCTTAACCACCAGGTCATAACAGTCCCGTCTGACATCGTGTCTGATAGGGGTACTCAGTTTGAGGCATAATTTTGGAAAGCATTTTGCTCACGGCTGGGGATCAAGTTGTCGCATTCTTCGGCATTTCATCCTCAGTCAAATGGTCAGACCGAGCGTATGAACCAAAATTTGGAGTAGTACTTACGCTGTTTTGTTTCTGACAATCAGGAGGAGTGGTCGACGTTCCTTCCTTTGGCTTATTTTGCCATAAATAATGACTGCCAGGAATCTTCTGGGGAGTCTCCGTTCTTTTGTGTTTACGGGCACCATCCTCAATTTTGTACTTTGAGTCAGGGGGGCTCTTCCGGAGTCCCGGAGGAGGACCTGTTAGGAGCACAACTGTCTTCCATCTGGAGGAAAGTGAAACAGCGCCTGTTGAGCATGGGTGCAAGGTACAAACGTGTGGCTGACAGTAGACGTGTGCCAGGTCCGGACCTGAGTGTGGGTGACTGGGTGTGGTTGTCCACAAAAACATAAGACTCAAAATACCATCCCTTAAATTGGGTCCTAGGTTTATTGGTCCGTTTAGGGTCGCCGCCATCATTAACCCGGTTGCCTATCGATTGGAGCTCCCTACGGTATATAAGATTCACAACGTGTTCCACAGATTGTTATTAAAAAAGGTGGTGGGTTCTGTGGATGCGGCGCCGATGCCTCCTCCAGTCTTGGTGGATGGCAGTTTAGAGTTTGAAGTCTCCAAGGTGGTTGACTCTCGAGTGGTGCACCGCACGTTACAGTACCTGGTACACTGGCGTGGTTATGGGCCGGAGGAGAGGTCTTGGGTACCAGCCTCGGATATACATGCGGACCGGCTGGTCAGTATGTTTCACTGCCACCATCCGGACAAGCCAGGTCCTATAAGTCGTGAGGGCCCTGGGGTCCCTCGTAGAAGGCAGGGTACTGTCATGTCGGACGCTGTTCACACTAGGGTGTCCGACAGACAGCGGTAATTCCTTATTCGTCCACTATATGCTCAGTGGCGCTGGCTAGATTGATCCAGATTGTCCGGGGTTAATCTGGCTGGTACTCGGGTTGGAGGCTTAGTCACGCCCATTGCCTTTAAATAGTTTTGCTGGGCTTTGGGCGTCACCGATTATAGCTTGTGTCTTGTGCCTGGTGATCTCGGTCTGGAGTGGTGGTCTAGGAGAGGAAATATCGTATCTGGTGGTGTATTATCCTTCGTTATATTTCTCCTACCTATAATTGTATTGTTTTGCCCTGTGCACATTATAGTGTTTTCCTGTGTGTCTGCGGCGGAGTGCATTTTTAGTTTTCCCTGTCTGTGCTTTCTGTAGGGGTTGGTGTGAGGTCTTATCACTGGGTGGCGGGTAGAGGTTTCAGCTTAGTACTGAAACAGGACTCAGGGTCAGGCCTGGCGGCCCAGACATGCACACCTTCAGTGTAAACTCTGGGAGAGGGACAGACAGGGTTTCCCTAGTTTGAGGGATATTGCAGGGGCCCGGGTAATCAGCTGTAGTCTACCCAGTACCCCCGTGACACTGTAGCATTGGCATATGGGGTAATAAGGGGTTAATGTCACCTTGCTATTGTAAGGTGACATGAAGCCTGGCTAATAATGGAGAGGTGTCAATAAGACACCCATCCATTATTAATCCAATAGTATGAAAGGGTTAAAAATACACACACATTAAGAATAAAGTCTTTTATTGAAATAATTATGCAGTCACAAATTAAAATTAGTGGCTGTCTGAGCAGATAGGTGATGTAAAAACATGGAACTATTGTATCAAAAAGCTGTGAAGTGGATGTTGAAGTTTTGTTTTTTTGGCACACAGACAGCTAGTGGTGCACTTAATTTATTAAAAAGGCATACTTTACAATAAGGTTTTAACAAATTACTGGAAGTATGCTTTACCTATCTCTAATCTTAAAATCTTTGCCATCTGTTCTTATTCTCTAGACCCCTTAAGTTAATATTTATTAGAGAAGAACATTTAAATTAAAAATTGCATTATAATCTAGCTTCAGTAAACACGACATGAAGGGAATTATGTCTCCAAGTCTCCGAGGTCTACTGAGTCAAAATCATGTGTGATGTGCTAGGCTGCATTAAGCCCCTGGAAATACATGAAAATCTTGGCATCTGTGCGAGTATTGCTGTGAGAAAAAAAAAACAGGTGATGGTAAAAATTAGGTAAATAAAAAAAAGAGAGAAAAGAAACAATAGTAAAGCCTCTCCATTCTGACCCACTATAATGCTGCAGTAGATAAAAACAAATCAGTTTTTTAAATTGTTTATATTAAATGGATTCTAATGAAAAAAAATCTAAATAAATGTATTGGTTTAGGACATGTTTATGATTAAATTGACAACTAGGTGTTACCATTTACATTGCCAATGTCCCTGCATCTCTAAGGGCTCATACTCCCTTGCGAGCAACTCGGATGAGTCTCGCACAGCAATACCCGGCACTGCACCTGGCACAGAGGAGCGGAGCGTGCGGCTGCATGTATTCCTATGCTGCCGCACGCTCTGATCTGAGTGCCGGCAGCAGCGCCGGGTATTGCCATGCGAGACTCATCCGAGTCTCGCGCAAGTGAGTATGAGCCCCTAAGGCTGGTTTCAGACTTACGTTCCAGTGCGTTACAGATGGCAGCATACTTCCTCCTTGCTTCCTCCGTGAAGCTCCACCCAGGCTCTGCCCACTGCCGGCTGTATGCAGATGTGTCCGCATGCGGCGATTTGAGGTGTGCAGCGCCCGCACGGAAACACAAAATTTAACGTTTTTTTGCACTCTATTTTTTGCACTTTATTCACTAATTGTATGTCTGTATAATATTTATGATTGGTAGTCATTTAACCTTCAAGGTATTTTTCCTTACTTTAAGGATATGGTGCTGATTATTTGATATATTTTGATCTATGAAACATATCCACACTCATATTGTTATATAGGGTGTATGACTGGTAGTCGTTTAGCCTCTGAGGTATTTTTTCTTGGTATAAGGATATGGTGGCGACCATCTGATATGACTACTTTTGGTTTTATTATATTCATCTGTATTTGACATTTGTGGGTATTTTGTCCTTTTAAATTTATTAATAAAAGTACACTTTTATGGTCTCTTTTTTCTTTGGTTTTGTACGTATGTGACCCTTGCGGAATCCATTTAAGGCATTATCCTTTGAGGCATTGATCACTGTCCTGATTTTTTTATATTGTTTTTTTTAATAAAGTATTTTCATAAAATTACCTCAGATTAATTGTGTATGTTAGTAAGGAGTATATATAGGTTAAAGAGAACCTCTTAGTACAATTTTATAATGTAAAGTAAAGATAGGGATTCAATGGTGCTGTAACACAGATTAAATTGATAATTTTGGAGAAGAAATCCATTTTGTTGCTCTTCTTTAATCATCATTTGAGGTTTTCTGCTAATTGGATTTTGATGCATAGGGGCTGGACCTTTGAAGCATCTCTCCAGCATTTTCTTTTATTTCACCACTGGAGTGGTATCACTAATGCATGTTCCCTGCCCCTAGTAATATACTTACCAGCCGCCATATTTCGGCAACGAAATTAAAAAAAATGCTGGACTTGTGCTTTTATATACTGTACTCTCTAGAACCAATACTGCAGAGTAATTACAACTTGCCAATGCCCTCTAGCTTCATACACAGAATTCATTTTTATGATGCAACAATGCTACTCACTTGGTAGCAAGATGAGGTATCACAGGAACTGTTTCTATTTAAACATCCGGCTAGTTGATTTCAGTCCTCATAAACGGCATCACAGGAAAACTCAAATACAGCCTTAGTCTGGCACAAAGTGAAACAAAGTAAAAAATCCATACAATAGTGCGGGGTTCGCTTGCTTGAGTTAAGGTACCGTCACACTAAACGATATCGCTAGCGATCCGTGACGTTGCAGCGTCCTCGCTAGCGATATCGTTTAGTTTGACACGCAGCAGCGATCAGGATCCTGCTGTGATGTCGCTGGTCGCTGAATAAAGTCCAGAACTTTATTTGGTCGTCCGATCGCCATGTATCGTTGTGTTTGACACCAAAAGCAACGATACCAGCGATGTTTTACACTGGTAACCAGGGTAAACATCGGGTTACCAAGCGCAGGGCCGCGCTTAGTAACCCGATGTTTACCCTGGTTACCAGCGTAAAAGTAAAAAAAAACAAACAGTACATACTCACCCAGCGTCATACCTCCCCCAGCGTCTGCTTCCTGACACTGACTGAGCGCCGGCCCTAAAGTGAAAGTGAAAGTCGCTGTGCTGTTAGGGCCGGAGCTCAGTCAGTGTCAGGAAGCAGATGCTGGGGGACGCTGGGTGAGTATGTACTGTTTGTTTTTTTTACTTTTACGCTGGTAACCAGGGTAAACATCGGGTTACTAAGCGCGGCCCTGCGCTTAGCAACCCGATGTTTACCCTGGTTACCCGGGGACCTCGGCATCGTTGGTCGCTGGAGAGCGGTCTGTATGACAGCTCTCCAGCGATCAAACAGCGACGCTGCAGCGATCGGCATCGTTGTCGCTATCGCTGCAGCGTCGCTTAATGTGACGGTACCTTTAAAGTCCAGCTTCCTAGTCCTTTAGCAAAGGCAGACAATCTTGGAGGTCTGCAACCTCCACACACAATGACTTCTGTGAGAGAAACAGGCCACATTTTACAATGTGAACCACACCCAGAGGTGGAGATATGGGGAGCAGTTGTCTCTCCCAACACTTCAGCTGCTCCCAATCAAACTGTCATGGCCAACTAACCCCTCTTAGTACTATGTGTACTAGAGCATTACTCCAGGTTTATATCACAGAGGACATGCACCTCTGTAATACATATCTCCCATCCACTATGTGTCCGGCAGACACCTTACAATGGCTAGATTTGTTACCACAATTTTCATCTAGATCTACCTTTATATGCCAGATACACTTAGAATTAATACCAATGATAACATGCAGTAGTTAATAAAAATCACTTATAACTTTTTAATTTCAGCTACGCATCTAATATCAGAATAATTTGTATTTTTTAGATGGTTGAGCTGATCACTGAGCAGAAGTAACAAAGGTTGATAACTTCATAAACAGTGGTAAAAAACCTTTATAGGCGGACATGTTACTTGCAGATGCACACTTGGTTTACAGAATTGGCGATGTGTCAGGGACATTATTGTTTACTTTGTAAAACAATAAGAGAGCACAATAATATTACTCAAGACAGGTATTAATCACAGTATTATTGTGTCTTTGCATTGAAGCTGCATACAGCATTAGCGAGCCTTAGTGATACAGAAATAAAACAATGTACATGCATATATTGTGACAATAGGATTTCATCAACATCCTTTTCTCCAGTGAAGAATAAACCCCACACTGTAGCTCAACCTACATGTACAGACCGTTGTGTCATATTTATGGCTCTGCTTTATATATTTTGTTTGCAGAGGCTTAGCGCTGGAACAGATGCTGGGTTTTAAAATGAAGATTGTAATGAGATTGTAAGCTATGTTCAGACAAGGATTCCAACTTTGGATATGAGACACGTAAAAAGAAAGCAGCATTTCTCCTGCATACAGAAATTCCACATTAAGATACACAATACACTTGTAAGAAGAAGACTCTGGCACTAGATCAATATAAACTATGTGCAGGATATTACAGAAAGATCCTATCTTCTTAGTCATATGCAGTATATCCTGTGTCTTCATAACATTAACCCTCAAACCAGAACTTTCTTAAAAATACATTATGACTTAGGCAGGAAATAGAGACAAGGAATCAGTATGCCATGGGTCAGAATCAATATTTTTAACTGCACTTTATATATATAAATATGTCTTGTAAACCAAAGCCAGTAGTAGGTTTCATTTATGAGAAATGCTTGGATAATATTGTTGTTTTATGTATTCTCAATTATAAGGTGATTTGAACTAGCTATATTGGTCCCTTTCAGGGACATTGTAAACCATAATTCTGCTAAAATGTAATCATCTCTGGATACCGCCTCCTAGTTGCGCAAGGGAAACCAAAGTCTTTAGTTTCCTGGAAAAGTATAGCTACAAAGATGAAACTTAGAAGACCTTTCACCAAATTTGTTGAACTGGACAGACATTTGCTAGGCCCACTTCACATGAACTGATATTTCCGGTACTGGAGAAACCAGTACAGGAGCTAGCCATGTCTGTGTGTTATATACATGTGGCATAAGTGTGACATGTATTGGTGCCTAGGAAAAGCTGTACAGTTTGTGTTGTTCCCAGGCACCGGGTGCTAAAGGCAGCTCTCGTCATTGTCGCCTGGTCTCCCTGAGATCAGCCCCCTCCAGGTGACAATGATGGGAGTTGAATTCAGCACCTACTGTGTTCATTGTGTATGAAATAAATAATTTAGCAAAAAAATGGCATAGGGTCCAACATAATTTTCATAACCAGCAGATAGAAAGTCGACTGCTGGGGGCTGATGTTAATAATCTGGGAAAGGACCAATATCCCAAAAGGTTTCCAGGCTATTAATAATAGCTCATAGCGGTTTGCTTAGTTTTTGCTGGTTAGTTTACAGCGGACCCCAGAAAAAAAATAACTTGGGGTTCCCTCATAAATTCAAACCAGCAAAGGCTAAACAGACAGCTGTGGGCTGATATTAATAGCCTGGAAAGAGGTCAGGGATTTTGGCCCACCTCCTAGGCTAAGAACATCATCTCTCAGCTGCGCCAAATCTGATGCTTAGCTTTGCTCTTACCACTTGCCCTGGTGTGGCAAGTGGGGTAATGGGGCTATAGGGTTGAAGTTGATGTCAGCTGTTTTATGGCCGCTGAAGTCAAGCACAGAGGTTAGTAATGGGAAGGCATCTATAAGACACCCCCATTATTAACCCCAAATTCATATTTAAAAAAATAGACAGCAAGACTAAAGTCCTTGAATTAAAATAAACACCCTTATTTTCCCATTTATTACTGTAAAAATAAAAAATCAAGTCCTTTAATTGAAAGAAAGACAAACTCCTTTATTTGAATTAAACACTCCCCACCATCTTTTTCCAATTTATTACTGTGAAATGCAACCCCTTCACGACATGCCCCATACTAGTACGGCGCATGTCATGTCTCCCCTTTGATGTGGGCTCCGGCGCTGAGCCCACATCAAAGTCTCGACATGTCAGCTGTTATGTACAGCTGACACATGTGCGCAATAGCGGCAGGTGGAATCGCGATCCACCTGCCGCTATTAACCAGTTAAATGCCGCTGTCAAACGCTGACAGCGGCATTTAACTACCGCTTCCGGCTGCATGGCCGGAAAGGCGCGCATCGCCGACCCCCCATCACATGATCGGGGGTCAGCGATGCATCAGGATAGTAACCATAGAGGTCCTTGAGACCTCTATGGTTACTGATGCCGGCTTGCTGTGAGCGCCACCCTGTGGTCGGCGCTCATAGCAAGCCTGCAATTCAGCTACATAGCAGCGATCTAACAGTAGAGCCGATCCAGTTGTGCCAGCTTCTAGCCTCCCATGGAGGCTATTGAAGCATGGCAAAAGTAAAAAAAAAAATGTTTAAAAAAATATGAAAAAAATAAAAAAAATATAAACGTTTAAATCACCCCCCTTTTGCCCCATCCAAAACAGAACAGTAAAAAAATCAAACCTACACATATTTGGTATCGCCGAGTTCAGAATCACCCGATCTATCAATAAAAAAAGCATTAACCTGATTGCTAAACAGCGTAGTGAGAAAAAAAATTAAAAACGCCAGAATTACGTTTTTTTGGTCTCCACGACATTGCATTAAAATTCATTAATGGGCGATCAAAAGAATGTATCTGCACAAAAGTGGTATCATTAACCCCTTCACCCCCGGAGCTTTTTCGTTTTCGTTTTTCGCTCCCCTCCTTCCCGGAGCCATAACTTTTTTATTTTTCCGTCAATATGGCCATGTGAGGGCTTATTTTTTGAGGGACAAGTTGTACTTTTGAACGACACCATTGGTTTTACCATGCTGTGTAACAGAAAACGGGAAAAAAATTCCAAGTGCAATGAAATTGCAAAAAAAGTGCAATCTCACACTTGTTTTTTGTTTGGCTTTTTTGCTAGGTTCACTAAATGCTAAAACTGACCTGCCATTATGATTCTCCAGGTCATTATGAGTTCATAGACACCAAACATGTCTAGGTTCTCTTTTGTCTAAGTGGTAAAAAAAATTCCAAAATTTGCTAAAAAAAAACAAAAAAACAATTGCGCCATTTTCCGATACCCGTAGCATCTCCAATTTTCATGATCTGGGGTCAGGTGAGGGCTTAGTTTGTGCGTGCTGAGCTGGCATTTTTAATGATACCATTTTGGTGCAGATACGTTCTTTTGATCGCCCGTTATTGCATTTTAATGCAATGTTTCGGAGACCAAAAAAACGTAATTTTGGCGTTTTGATTTTTTTATCGCTACGCCATTTAGCGATCAGGTTAATCCTTTGTTTTTATTGATAGATCGGGTGATTCTGAACGCGGCGATACCAAATATGTGTAGGTTTGATTTTTTTTATTGTTTTATTTTGATTGGGGCAAAAGGGGGGTGATTTGAACTTTTATATATTTTTTATATTTTTAAACGCTTTTTTTTAAGTTTTGGCATGCTTCAATAGCCTCCATAGGAGGCTAGAAGCATGCACTACACGATCACCTCTGCTACATAGAGGTGAAGCACAGATCACCTCTATGTAGCCGAAATGCAGGGTTTGCATTGAACGCCGACCACAGGGTGGCGCTCAAAGCAGTCGGCCATCAACAACCATAGAGGTCTCAAGGAGACCTCTGGTTGTTATGGCAATGCACCGATGACCCCCGATCATGTGACGGGGGTCAGCGGTGCGAGCACTTCCGGCAGCGTGGCCGGGAGCGCTAGTTAAATGCCGCTGTCAGCATTTGACAGCGGCATTTAACTAGTTAATGGGCACGGGCGGATCGAGATTCCGCTCGCGCTCATTGCGCGCACATTTCAGCTGTACAAAACAGCTGACATGTACTATTCCGTCAGCTGGCAGAAAGGGGTTAAAAACATCAGCTCGGCACGCAAAAAATAAGCCCTCACCTGACCCCAGATCACGAAAAATGGAGACGCTACGGGTATTGGAAAAAAGGCGCTTATTTTTTTTTTTTAGCAAAGTTTTGAATTTTTTTTCACCACTTAGATAAAAAATAACCTAGACATGTTTAGTGTCTATGAACTCATAATGACCTAGAGAATCACAATGACAGGTTTAGCATTTAGTGAACCTAGCAAAAAAGCCAAACAAAAAGCAAGTGTGGGATTGCACTTTTTTTTGCAATTTCACCACACTTGGAATTTTTTTCCCGTTTTCTAGTACAAGACATGGTAAAACCAATGGTGTCTTTCAAAAGTACAACTCGTCCCCCAAAAAATAAGCCCTCTCATGGCCATATTGATGGAAAAATAAAAAAGTTATGGCTCTGGGAAGGAGGGGAGCGAAAAACGAAAACGCAAAAATGAAAAAGGGCCACGTCTTGAAGGGGTTAAAGTAATAAAACACCATATTCCTCACCTGTCCAACAACAATCCATTTGTCACACGAAGAACTGCAGCTCTGCTACATCTGGACTGTATGGCTAAGCAGTGGCATGATGCGACTGCTCAGCCATGAATCCAGGAGACACTGAGCTGAGCTTGGGACGCAGCTTCAGTGACGAGAGGTAACATCATAGAGATTACCGCCAGTCACTGCAAGCTGTTCCCATAGTAAGTTCCGTGTGAGCTGGCCTATGAACTGCGGTAACTTCCATAACATCACTGCTGGCACCATGAAAAATTTCTCACTGTGCTAGCGGTGACATCATCAAGGTTACTGTGAGTAATCAGTGTGCACATGTGTGGGATGTTTTGCAGTCCCTGCTGCTGCTAGAGTGTAGGCAGGGTCTTATCTTCCTGCTCTAAGCCAGAGAAACCAAGGAGAGGCCTGCCCACAGTCACAGTTTGTCTCTCTCCATCTCTATGATGAGGAAAATGTTTGTGCTTTGGGGCGGCCTGTGGGCAAGTCTTTCCTTACATTCTCTGGCTAAGAGCAGGAAGATAAGATTCTGCCTAGAGTTCCCCCTCCAAGCATGGGCATCTTGTTAACTGAAAACTTCTAAAGGCCCCGTCTCACTTAGCGATTTACCAACGATCACGACCAGCGATATGACCTGGCCGTGATCGTTGGTAAGTCGCTGTGTGGTCGCTGGGGAGCTGTCACACAGACCGCTCTCTCCAGCGACCAACGATCAGGGGAACGAGTTCGGCATCGTTGAAACTGTCTTCAACGATGCCGAAGTCCCCCTGCAGCACCCGGGTAACCAGGGTAAACATCGGGTTACTAAGCGCAGGGCCGCGCTTAGTAACCCGATGTTTACCCTGGTTACCAAAAAAAACAAACAGTACATACTCGCCTTTCGGTGTCCAGGTCCCTTGCCGTCTGCTTCCTGCTCTCACTGACTGAGCCGCCGTACACTGAGAGCAGAGCGCAGCGGTGACGTCACTGCTGTGCTCTCACTTCTCACTGTACGGCCGGCAGTCAGTGAGAGCAGGAAGCAGACGGCAAGGGACCTGACGGACATCAGAAGGCGAGTATGTATTGTTTGTTTTTTTTTACATTTACGCTGGTAACCAGGGTAAACATCGGGTTACTAAGCGCGGCCCTGCGCTTAGTAACCCGATGTTTACCCTGGTTACCAGTGAAGACATCGCTGGATCGGTGTCACACACACCGATTCAGCAATGTCAGCGGGGCCTCAACGACCAAAAAAAGGTCCAGGCCATTCCGACACGACCAGCGATCTCGCAGCAGGGGCCTGATCGCTGGTACGTGTCACACATAGCGAGATCGCTATGGAGGTCGCTGTTGCGTCACAAAACTTGTGACTCAGCAGCGATCTCGCTAGCGATCTCGCTATGTGAGACGGGGCCTTAACACTAATTGCACAAAAACTACATGACGGATTTCTTCACCCCAGGTATAATTTTAATCAGTTTAACACTGCCAACCTGACAATGCATGTAGTTTACTTAGCAAACCCTGCTGATAGGTTCACTTTAATTCTTAATTTTACACAGAATGCACACAGCGGATGCTGAATACAACTCCCACCATTTTCGCCTGACAATGATGAGAGCTACCTTCAGCAGCCGATGCCTGGGATCAGCACAAACTCTACTGCTTTTCCCAGGTGCCAGTATGTGTCACACAGACAGCACAGGGATATGAAACATCAACACATGGACAGCAAACGGATACATGAATGTCACACAAGTACATACCAATGGCACATGGACATGGACCACGGATCTCACCAGTACTGTTTTTTTTTCTGTACAGGAATCACCAGGACGTGTGATGGAGGCCTAAGGGTACCGTCACATTAAGTGACGCTGCAGCGATATAGACAACGATGCCGATCGCTGCAGCGTCGCTGTTTCATCGTTGTGTGGGCACTGGAGAGCTGTCACACAGACAGCTCTCCAGCGACCAACGATGCAGAAGTCCCCGGGTAACCAGGGTAAACATCGGGTTACTAAGCGCAGGGCCGCGCTTAGTAACCCGATGTTTACCCTGGTTACCAGTGTAAATGTAAAAAAAAACAAACACTACATACTTACATTCCAGTGTCTGTCGCGTCCCCCGGCGTCCGCTTCCCTGCACTGTGTAAGGCCGGCCTCACACTAGCGAGTTTTACGGACGTATGAGCGCATAAACTACGTCCGTAAAACTCGCAAAATAAACGGCACAATTATTCTCAATGGGGCTGCTCCTATTAGCCGTATATTACGGTTCAGTATTATACGGCTTTCTACGGCCGTACAAAATCGCAGCATGCTGCGTTTGTCACCGTATTGCGCAAAAAAATCGCCAATGAAAGTCTATGGGGGCGAGAAAAATACTGATTCCACACTGACCAGCAGTGTGACTTGCGAGAAATACGCAGCGGTGTTAGTGAAAAGTCGGTAATTCAATTGCCGGCTTTTCATTTCTCCTGCACAAACCCGACAGGATATGAGACATGGTTTACATACAGTAAACCATCTCATATCCCCATTTTTTTTGCATATTCCACACTACTAATGTTAGTAGTGTGTATGTGCAAAATTTCAGCGCTGTAGCTGCTAAAATAAAGGGTTAAATGGCGGAAAAAATTGGCGTGGGCTCCCGCGCAATTTTCTCCGCCAGAATGGTAAAGCCAGTGACTGAGGGCAGATATTAATAGCCAGGAGAGGGTCCATGGTTATTGGCCCCCCCGTGGCTAAAAACATCTGCCCCCAGCCACCCCAGAAAAGGCACATCTGGAAGATGCGCCTATTCTGGCACTTGGCCACTCTCTTCCCACTCCCTGTAGCGGTGGGATATGGGGTAATGAAGGGTTAATGCCACCTTGCTATTGTAAGGTGACATTAACCCAGATTAATAATGGAGAGGCGTCAATTATGACACCTATCCATTATTAATCCAATTGTAGGAAAGGGTTAAAAAACACACACACATTAGTAAAAGTATTTTAATGAAATAAACACAGCAGTTGTAATAATTTATTGTTCTCTCAATCCATCAGGAACACCCTCGCTTGGAAAAATAATAAACGCACAAGATACATACCTTCTGATGTCAGATCACGTCCCACGATGTAATCCATCTGAAGGGGTTAACTAATATTACAGGCAGGAGCCCTGCAAATGCAGCTGTGCTCCGTGCCTGTAATTCCCCGGCGAATGAATGAAATGTAGGTCATTGACCTACATTTCCTTCAGTCGCGGTGATGCGCCCCCTGGTGGATGTCCTCATATGACCTGGAGCGTGGGAAAAAGTTCCCAGGCTGCAGTTCATGAGAACATCCACCAGAGGGCGCATCACCGCGACTCAATGTAAATACAGATCCTGCTTTCCTTTCAGCACCCGGGGATTACAGACACGAGCGAGTGGTTTATCGCAGCTCGTGCCTGTAATATTAGTTAACCCCTTCAGATGGATTACATCGTGGGACGTGATCTGACATCAGAAGGTATGTATCTTGTGCGTTTATTATTTTTCCAAGCGAGGGTGTTCCTGATGGATTGAGAGAACAATAAATTATTACAACAACCGCTGTGTTTATTTCATTAAAATACTTTTACTAATGTGTGTGTGTTTTTTAACCCTTTCCTACAATTGGATTAATAATGGATAGGTGTCATAATTGACGCCTCTCCATTATTAATCTGGCTTAATGTCACCTTACAATAGCAAGGTGGCATTAACCCTTCATTACCCCATATCCCACCGCTACAGGGAGTGGGAAGAGAGTGGCCAAGTGCCAGAATAGGTGCATCTTCCAGATGTGCCTTTTCTGGGGTGGCTGGGGGCAGATGTTTGTAGCCACAGGGGGGCCAATAACCATGGACCCTCTCCTGGCTATTAATATCTGCCCTCAGTCACTGGCTTTACCATTCTGGCGGAGAAAATTGCGCGGGAGCCCACGCCAATTTTTTCCGCCATTTAACCCTTTATTTTAGTAGCTACAGCGCTGAAATTTTGCACATACACACTACTAACATTAGTAGTGTGGAATATGCAAAAAAAATGGGGATATGAGATGGTTTACTGTATGTAAACCATGTCTCATATCATGTCGGGTTTGTGCAGGAGAAATGAAAAGCCGGCAATTGAATTACCGGCTTTTCACAGAGATCGCGCTGAATGAAATCTAAATACAGAATATATATATATGTGTCTCAATGACATATATATATATATATATATACTGTATATATGTTTTCCCTAACATTTGAGCACATAAATCCATTAGATGTCGGTTTTGCAAGCCTGCGAGAAAATCTCGCAGTACGGATGCCATACGGATTACATACGGAGGATGCCATGCGCAAAATACGCTGACACACCCTGACTACGGATCACTATTTTGGGAACATTTCTCCGTATTACGGCCGTAGTACGGACGTAAAAAACGGACCGTATTGTCTTACGCCGAGTGTGAGGCCGGCCTAAGTGCCGGCCGTAAAGCAGAGCGGTGACGTCACCGCTGTGCTCTGCTTTACGGCCGGCCGGCGCTGACACAGTGCAGGGAAGCGGACGCCGGGAGACGCGACAGACACCGGAATGTAAGTATGTAGTGTTTGTTTTTTTTACATTTACAATGGTAACCAGGGTAAATATCGGGTTACTAAGCGCGGCCCTGCGCTTAGTAACCTGATGTTTACCCTGGTTACCAGTGAAGACATCGCTGAATCAGCGTCACACACGCCGACTCAGCAATGTCAGCGGGTGAGCCAGCGACGAAATAAGGTGCTGGCCTTCTAGCTCCGACCAACGATGTCACAGCAGGATCCAGATCGCTGCTGCGTGTCAAACACAACGATATCGCTATCCAGGACGCTGCAACGTCACGGATCGCTATCGTTATCGTTGTTAAGTTGTTCAGTGTGAAGATACCTTAAGTGATAGTACAGCTTCCAAATTACTGGAGCCATAAATGGAATCTGTCAGCACAATCATCTCCCTTCCTCCAAAACTGTTTATATGATCATGATGCTATGTAGTGAAGTCAGTGAGCAGTCAGTCAAGCTGAGGAAGGTGGGGCTAGGCGGGGAATAGAGTTAGGCATCAACAACATTTGAGACTCATTTGTATATGAATGAAAACAGCAATTTTCACTCAGGGAGCAACATATTACATAAGCAAATGCATGGATGACATTGCTTTTCAGGATGACAATATACTGTAATTAGTTTTGGGGGTGGATCCTTCTGACAGATTCCCTTTAACCCCTTAGTGACAGAGCCAATTTGGTACTTAATGACCGAGCCAATTTTTACAATTCTGACCACTGTCACTTTATGAGGATATAACTCTAGAACGCTTTAACAGATCCTGCTGATTCTGAGACTGTTTTTTCATTACATACTGTACTTCATGTTAGTGGTAAAATTTCTTTGATATTACTTGCAATTATTTATGAAAAAAATGGAAATATGGCGAAAATTTTTAAAAATTTTGCAATTTTCAAACTTTGTATTTTTATGCCCTTAAATCAGAGAGATATGTCACAAAAAATAGTTAATAAATAACATTTCCCACATGTCTACTTTACATCAGCACAATTTTGGAAACAAATTTTTTTTGTTAGGGAGTTATAAGGGTTAAAAGTTGACCAGCAATTTCTCATTTTTACAACACCATTTTTTTTTTAGGGACCACATCACATTTGAAGTCATTTTGAGGCATCTATATGATAGAAAATAACCAAGTGTGACACCATTTTAAAAACTGCTCCCCTCAAGGTGCTCAAAACCACATTCAAGAAGTTTATTAACCCTTTACGTGCTTCTCAGGAACTGAAACAATGTGGAAGGAAAAAATGAACATTTAACTTTTTTTGCAAACATTTTATTTCAGAACCATTTTTTTTTATTTTCACAAGTGTAAAAACAGAAATTTAACCATAAATTTTGTTGTGCAATTTCTCCTGAATACGCTGATACCCAATATGTAGGGGTAAACCCCTGTTTGGGCGCACCGCAGAGCTTGGAAGAGAAGGAGCGCCGTTTGACTTTTTCAATGCAGAATTGGCTGGAATTGAGATCCGATGCCATATCATGTTTAACGAGCCCCTGATGTGCCTAAACAGTGGAAACGCTCCACAAGTGACACCATTTTGGAAACTAGACCCCTTAAGGAACTTAACTAGCTGTGTGGTGAGCACTTTGAGCCCCCAAGTGCTTCACAGAAGTTTATAAAGTAGAGCCGTGAAAATAAAAAAATTGCATTTGTTTACACAAAAATTATTTTTTCGCCCACAAATTCTTATTTTCACAAGAGTAACAGGAGAAATTAGACCACAAAAGTTGTTGTGCAATTTCTCCTGAGTACATCGATACCCCATATGTGGGGGTAAATCACTGTTTGGGCGCACCGCAGAGCTTGGAAGAGAAGGAGTGCCGTTTTACTTTTTCAATGTAGAATTGGCTGGAATTGAGATCGGACACCATGTCGCGTTTGGAGAGCCCCTGATGTGCCTAAACATTAGAAACCCCCCACAAGTGACCCCATTTTGGAAACTAGACCACTTAAGGAACTTATCTAGATGTGTGGTGAGCACTATGAACCCCCAACTGCTTCACAGAAGTTTATAATGTAGAGCCATGAAAATAAAAAAAATCATATTTTTTCCACAAAAATGATCTTTTCACCCCCAAATTTTTACTTTCACAAGGGTAACAGGAGAAATTGGACCCCAAAAGTTATTGTACAATTTATGCTGAGTAGGCTGTTACCCCATATGTGGGGGTAATCCACTGTTTGGGCGCATGGCAGAGCTCGGAAGAGAAGGAGCGCCGTTTTGGAATGCAGACTTTGAATGGTCTGCGGGCATTATGTTGCGTTTGCAGAGCCCCTGATGTACCTAAACAGTAGAAACCCCCCACAAGTGACCCCATTTTGGAAACTAGACCCCCCAAGGAACTTATCTAGATGTGTGGTGAGTAGGGTTGAGCGAAACGGGTCGATCATTTTCAAAAGTCGCCGACTTTTGGCTAAGTCGGCGTCTCATGAAACCCGATCCGACCCCTGTGCTTGTCGGCCATGCGGTACGCGACTTTCAATGACGCGAAAAGCGCCATTTCTCAGCCAATGAAGGTGAACGCAGAGTGTGGGCAGCGTGATGACATAGATCCTGGTCCCCACCATCTTAGAGAAGGGCATTGCAGTGATTGGCTTGCTGTCTGCGGCGTCACAGGGGCTATAAAGGGGCGTTCCCGCCGACCGCCATCTTACTGCTGCTGATCTGAGCTTAGGGACAGGTTGCTGCCGCTTCGTCAGAAGCAGGGAGAGCGTTAGGCAGGGTCCACTAACCACCAAACCGCTTGTGCTGCAGCGATTTCCACTGTCCAACACCACCTTCGGTGTGCAGGGACTGTGGAAGCTATTTTTTTTTTTTCCCCTCAGCGCTGTAGCTCATTGGGCTGCCCTAGAAGGCTCCGTGATAGCTGTATTGCTGTGTGTACGCCACTGTGGAAACCAACTGCTTTTTTCAAAGCACATATCCTCTTGTTCCTTCCTTTCTGCACAGCTATCTTTTTTGTTTGTCCACACTTTTTATTTAATTTGTGCATCAGTCCACTCCTATTGCTGCCTGCCATACCTGGCTTACATTACTGCAGGGAGATAGTAATTGTAGGACAGTTTTTTTTTTTGTTTTGTTTTTTTTTGTGGGAGATTAAGATTGGCATTTCTGCTACAGTGCCATCCCTGTGTGTGCCATCTCTCACTGAGTGGGCCATAGAAAGCCTATTTATTTTTTCCGTGATTTGTGTTCTAAAATCTACCTCAACACAAAAACACTACATCAATCAGTGGGAGAAAAATATTGGCCTCAGTCAGGGCTTGTGTGCCACTGCTGTGTGTGCTATCTCTCATTCAGTGGGCTATAGCAAGCCTATTTTTTTTTTTTTAATATTATTTGGTTTCTAAAGTCTCCCTGAAAAAAAAAACAAAACCTAAAAAAACAGTGGGAGAGTAATATTGCCCTTTCAGCTTGTGTGCCAGTCTTGACTCCTGGGTGTGCCACCTCTCTCCCTTTCATTCAGTGGGCCATAGAAAGCCTATTTATTTTTTCCGTGATTTGTGTTCTAAATTCTACCTCAACACAAAAACACTACATCAATCAGTGGGAGAAAAATATTGGCCTCAGTCAGGGCTTGTGTGCCACTGCTGTGTGTGCTATCTCTCATTCAGTGGGCTATAGCAAGCCTATTTTTATTTATTTTTTTTTAATATTATTTGGTTTCTAAAGTCTCCCTGAAAAAAAAAAAAAAACCTAAAAAAACAGTGGGAGAGTAATATTGCCCTTTCAGCTTGTGTGCCAGTCTTGACTCCTGGGTGTGCCACCTCTCTCCCTCTCATTCAGTGGGCCATAGAAAGCCTATTTATTTTTTTTTTTAAATATTATTGGGTTTCTAAAGTCTCCCTGAAAAAAAAAAAAAAAACATACAAAAAACAGTGGGAGAGTAATATTGCCCTTTCAGCTTGTGTGCCAGTCTTGACTCCTGGGTGTGCCACCTCTCTCCCTTTCATTCAGTGGGCCATAGAAAGCCTATTTATTTTTTCCGTGATTTGTGTTCTAAATTCTACCTCAACACAAAAACACGACATCAATCAGTGGGAGAAAAATATTGGCCTCAGTCAGGGCTTGTGTGCCACTGCTGTGTGTGCTATCTCTCATTCAGTGGGCTATAGCAAGCCTATTTATTTTATTTTTTTTTTTATATTATTTGGTTTCTAAAGTCTCCCTGAAAAAAAAAACAAAACCTAAAAAAACAGTGGGAGAGTAATATTGCCCTTTCAGCTTGTGTGCCAGTCTTGACTCCTGGGTGTGCCACCTCTCTCCCTCTCATTCAGTGGGCCATAGAAAGCCTATTTATTTTTTTTTTTAAATATTATTGGGTTTCTAAAGTCTCCCTTAAAAAACAAAAAATACATAAAAAAACAGTGGGAGAGTAATATTGCCCTTTCAGCTTGTGTGCCAGTCTTGACTCCTGGGTGTGCCACCTCTCTCCCTCTCATTCAGTGGGCCATAGAAAGGCTTTTTTTTTTTTGGTTTTTTTAATATTATTTGGTTTCTAAAGTCTCCCTGAAAAAAAAAAAAAAAACATACAAAAAACAGTGGGAGAGTAATATTGCCCTTTCAGCTTGTGTGCCAGTCTTGACTCCTGGGTGTGCCACCTCTCTCTCTCATTCAGTGGGCCATAGAAAGGCTATTTTTTTTTTGGTTTTTTTAATATTATTTGGTTTCTAAAGTCTCCCTGAAAAAAAAAAAAAAAACATACAAAAAACAGTGGGAGAGTAATATTGCCCTTTCAGCTTGTGTGCCAGTCTTGACTCCTGGGTGTGCCACCTCTCTCCCTTTCATTCAGTGGGCCATAGAAAGCCTATTTATTTTTTTTTTTAAATATTATTGGGTTTCTAAAGTCTCCCTGAAAAAAAAAAAAAACATACAAAAAACAGTGGGAGAGTAATATTGCCCTTTCAGCTTGTGTGCCAGTCTTGACTCCTGGGTGTGCCACCTCTCTCCCTTTCATTCAGTGGGCCATAGAAAGCCTATTTATTTTTTCCGTGATTTGTGTTCTAAATTCTACCTCAACACAAAAACACGACATCAATCAGTGGGAGAAAAATATTGGCCTCAGTCAGGGCTTGTGTGCCACTGCTGTGTGTGCTATCTCTCATTCAGTGGGCTATAGCAAGCCTATTTTTTTTTTTTTTTTTTTTATATTATTTGGTTTCTAAAGTCTCCCTGAAAAAAAAAACAAAACCTAAAAAAACAGTGGGAGAGTAATAATGCCCTTTCAGCTTGTGTGCCAGTCTTGACTCCTGGGTGTGCCACCTCTCTCCCTTTCATTCAGTGGGCCATAGAAAGCCTATTTATTTTTTCCGTGATTTGTGTTCTAAATTCTACCTCAACACAAAAACACTACATCAATCAGTGGGAGAAAAATATTGGCCTCAGTCAGGGCTTGTGTGCCACTGCTGTGTGTGCTATCTCTCATTCAGTGGGCTATAGCAAGCCTATTTTTATTTATTTTTTTTTAATATTATTTGGTTTCTAAAGTCTCCCTGAAAAAAAAAAAAAAACCTAAAAAAACAGTGGGAGAGTAATATTGCCCTTTCAGCTTGTGTGCCAGTCTTGACTCCTGGGTGTGCCACCTCTCTCCCTCTCATTCAGTGGGCCATAGAAAGCCTATTTATTTTTTTTAAAAAATATTATTGGGTTTCTAAAGTCTCCCTGAAAAAAAAAAAAAAAACATACAAAAAACAGTGGGAGAGTAATATTGCCCTTTCAGCTTGTGTGCCAGTCTTGACTCCTGGGTGTGCCACCTCTCTCCCTTTCATTCAGTGGGCCATAGAAAGCCTATTTATTTTTTCCGTGATTTGTGTTCTAAATTCTACCTCAACACAAAAACACGACATCAATCAGTGGGAGAAAAATATTGGCCTCAGTCAGGGCTTGTGTGCCACTGCTGTGTGTGCTATCTCTCATTCAGTGGGCTATAGCAAGCCTATTTTTTTTTTTTTTTTTTTATATTATTTGGTTTCTAAAGTCTCCCTGAAAAAAAAACCAAAACCTAAAAAAACAGTGGGAGAGTAATATTGCCCTTTCAGCTTGTGTGCCAGTCTTGACTCCTGGGTGTGCCACCTCTCTCCCTTTCATTCAGTGGGCCATAGAAAGCCTATTTATTTTTTCCGTGATTTGTGTTCTAAATTCTACCTCAACACAAAAACACTACATCAATCAGTGGGAGAAAAATATTGGCCTCAGTCAGGGCTTGTGTGCCACTGCTGTGTGTGCTATCTCTCATTCAGTGGGCTATAGCAAGCCTATTTTTATTTTTTTTTTTTTAATATTATTTGGTTTCTAAAGTCTCCCTGAAAAAAAAAAAAAAACCTAAAAAAACAGTGGGAGAGTAATATTGCCCTTTCAGCTTGTGTGCCAGTCTTGACTCCTGGGTGTGCCACCTCTCTCCCTCTCATTCAGTGGGCCATAGAAAGCCTATTTATTTTTTTTTTTAAATATTATTGGGTTTCTAAAGTCTCCCTTAAAAAACAAAAAATACATAAAAAAACAGTGGGAGAGTAATATTGCCCTTTCAGCTTGTGTGCCAGTCTTGACTCCTGGGTGTGCCACCTCTCTCTCTCATTCAGTGGGCCATAGAAAGGCTATTTTTTTTTTGGTTTTTTTAATATTATTTGGTTTCTAAAGTCTCCCTGAAAAAAAAAAAAAAAACATACAAAAAACAGTGGGAGAGTAATATTGCCCTTTCAGCTTGTGTGCCAGTCTTGACTCCTGGGTGTGCCACCTCTCTCTCTCATTCAGTGGGCCATAGAAAGGCTATTTTTTTTTTGTTTTTTTTAATATTATTTGGTTTCTAAAGTCTCCCTGAAAAAAAAAAAAAAACATACAAAAAACAGTGGGAGAGTAATATTGCCCTTTCAGCTTGTGTGCCAGTCTTGACTCCTGGGTGTGCCACCTCTCTCCCTTTCATTCAGTGGGCCATAGAAAGCCTATTTATTTATTTTTTTAAATATTATTGGGTTTCTAAAGTCTCCCTGAAAAAAAAAAAAAAAACATACAAAAAACAGTGGGAGAGTAATATTGCCCTTTCAGCTTGTGTGCCAGTCTTGACTCCTGGGTGTGCCACCTCTCTCTCTCATTCAGTGGGCCATAGAAAGGCTATTTTTTTTTTGTTTTTTTTAATATTATTTGGTTTCTAAAGTCTCCCTGAAAAAAAAAAAAAAAAACATACAAAAAACAGTGGGAGAGTAATATTGCCCTTTCAGCTTGTGTGCCAGTCTTGACTCCTGGGTGTGCCACCTCTCTCCCTTTCATTCAGTGGGCCATAGAAAGCCTATTTATTTTTTTTTTTAAATATTATTGGGTTTCTAAAGTCTCCCTGAAAAAAAAAAAAAAAACATACAAAAAACAGTGGGAGAGTAATATTGCCCTTTCAGCTTGTGTGCCAGTCTTGACTCCTGGGTGTGCCACCTCTCTCCCTTTCATTCAGTGGGCCATAGAAAGCCTATTTATTTTTTTTTTTAAATATTATTTGGTTTCTAAAGTCTCCCTGAAAAAAAAAAAAACATAAAAAAACAGTGGGAGAGTAATATTGCCCTTTCAGCTTGTGTGCCAGTCTTGACTCCTGGGTGTGCCACCTCTCTCTCTCTAATTGTGGGCCATAGAAAGCCTTTTTTTTTTTTTTTTTTTTTAATATTATTTGGTTTCTAAAGTCTCCCTGAAAAAAAAAAAAACATAAATTAGGTGGGAGATTAATATTGACATTAGTGCTTGAGTGACAGTCCTGCGTGTGTGTCATCTCTGTGATTTTGTGCCACAGAAAACAGAGTGTGTAACATTGTGCCTGATTTTCCTTGTGGTCTCACCAACCTGTTAAGGGATATTGAAATCATACTGAAGTTATAGCTCACCGTGTAAGTTGTTTGACAGCAACAAATAAAGTTACTTTGGTTAAGATTTTAAAACAATGAGGAAGTCTGGTGCAAGAGGTCGTCGTGGGCGTTCATTGTCAGCTGGTAATGATGGTAGTGGTAGTGGAGCATCAGGTGGTCGTGGGGATAAAAATATTCCACCTAAGTCTGGAGCTGTGGAGCCAGTTTCGTCGTCAGGCTACACAAGGCCTCGAACGCTCTCTTTTCTGGGAGTAGGAAAACCGCTTTTAAAGGCGGAGCAGCAACAGCAAGTTTTGGCTTACATTGCAGACTCAGCCTCTAGCTCTTTTGCCTCCTCTTCCGAAACTGGTAAATGTAAAAGCAGCGCGTCGCTTGTGGATGTTCACGGTCAGGGACAAGTCGCTTCCTTGTCCTCCTCAGCAAAAACTACAACAAGAGAGAAGGATGCAGCAGGCGACACAACGGGTCACTCCATGGAGCTCTTTACACATACCGTCCCTGGCTTAGAAAGTGAAACATTTAACAGGCCATGCCCATTACAAGTATATTCTGACATGGAGTGCACTGATGCACAGCCACAGCCAGAGTACTATGCTGCTCCTTTGACTCAGACCACCACATTGCCCTCTCAGGGTACAGATCCACAATCAGACCCTGATGAGACTATGTTGCCCCGCCACGAACGCTATACCACCGACCGACACAGTGACACAGACGAAGTTGCACACGAGCTCGAAGAGGAGGTAATAGATGACCCAGTTATTGACCCCGATTGGCAGCCATTGGGGGAACAGGGTGCAGGCGGCAGTAGTTCAGAAGCGGAGGTGGAGGAGGGGCCGCAGCAGGCATCAACATCGCAACAGGTTCCATCTGCCGGGCCCGTATCTGGCCCAAAACGCGTGTCAAAGCCAAAACCTGTTGGAGCACAGCGTTGCCATCCGGTTAAAGCTCAGTCTGCAATCCCTGAAAAGGGATCCGAGTCTAGGAAGAGTGCAGTCTGGCATTTTTTTAAACAACATCCAACTGATCAGCAGCGCAAAGTCATCTGTCAAAAATGTTCAACTAGCTTAAGCAGAGGTCAGAATCTGAAAAGTCTAAATACTAGTTGCATGCATAGACACTTAACCACCATGCATTTTCAAGCCTGGACTAACTACCAAACATCCCTCAAGGTTGTAGCACCCTCGGCCAATGAAGCTAGTCAGCAACGCAACATCCCTTCCGTCACTGTAAGGCCACCATTTTCCGCACCACCGGCAGTATCTGTGCAGGTTTCTTTGCCAGCCAAAAGCAGTCAGGGTCAGGGAATCACCAGTTTTGTAGGAGGAAATATTGCATCTAGGGCACCGGCGGAAACAATACCGTCTCCAACCGTCTCTCAGTCTGCCATGTACACCGGCACACCCGAAAGTTCCACGATCTCCAGCTCTCCAGTCCAGCTCACCCTACATGAGACTCTGGTTAGAAAAAGGAGGTACTTATCCTCGCATCCGCGTACACAGGGTTTTAACGCCCACATAGCTAGACTAATCTCGTTAGAGATGATGCCCTACCGGTTAGTTGAAAGCGAAGCTTTCAAAGCCCTGATGGAGTACGCTGAACCACGATACGAGCTACCCAGTCGACACTTTTTTTCCAGAAAAGCCATCCCAGCCCTGCACCAGCATGTTAAACAGCGCATCGTCCATGCACTCAGGCAATCTGTGAGTACAAAGGTGCACCTGACTACAGATGCATGGACCAGTAGGCATGGCCAGGGACGTTATGTGTCCATCACGGCACACTGGGTGAATGTGGTGGATGCAGGGTCCACAGGCGACATCAATTTAGGGACAGTTGTGCCTAGCCCACGGTCTAGGAAACAGTTGGCTGTAGGCGTTCGCACCCCCTCCTCCTCCTCCTCCTCGTCCTCCTGCAGAAGCTACAGCTCT
Organism: Ranitomeya variabilis; assembly: GCF_051348905.1. Taxonomy (NCBI): domain Eukaryota; kingdom Metazoa; phylum Chordata; class Amphibia; order Anura; family Dendrobatidae; genus Ranitomeya; species Ranitomeya variabilis. Next base: position 301,202,003 of record NC_135232.1, read on the forward strand.
TCCACAGAACGCAGTCTGCCAACCACTCCATCGGCAGATGACACTGTTGCACACCAGTTGTCCCATTATGGGCCAGCTACTGCCAAGCGTCAGCAGGCTGTATTGGCTATGAAGTGTTTGGGCGACAACAGACACACCGCGGAAGTTCTGTCCGAGTTCTTGCAACAAGAAACGCAGTCGTGGCTGGGCACAGTAGATCTTGAGGCAGGCAAGGTAGTGAGTGATAACGGAAGGAATTTCATGGCTGCCATCTCCCTTTCCCAACTGAAACACATTCCTTGCCTGGCTCACACCTTAAACCTGGTGGTGCAGTGCTTATTGAAAACTTATCCTGGGTTCTCCGACCTGCTCCTCAAAGTGCGTGCACTTTGCTCACATATCCGACGTTCGCCTGTACACGCCAGCCGTATGCAGACCTATCAGCGGTCTTTGAACCTTCCCCAGCATCGCCTCATCATAGACGTTGCAACAAGGTGGAACTCAACACTGCACATGCTTCAGAGACTGTGCGAACAGAGGCGTGCTGTTATTTATTTGTGGGAGGATACACGGGCAGGCAGTAGGATGGCAGACATGGAGTTGTCAGGTGTGCAGTGGTCTAAGATACAAGACATGTGTCAAGTCCTTCAGTGTTTTGAGGAATGCACACGGCTGGTTAGTGCAGACAACGCCGTAATAAGCATGAGCATCCCCCTAATGCGTCTGCTGATGCAAAGTTTGACGCACATAAAGGAGCAGGCGTCTGCACCAGAGGAAGAGGAAAGCCTTGATGACAGTCAGCCATTGTCTGGTCAGGGCAGTGTACAGGACGAGGTAGCGGGCGAAGAGGAGGTGGAGGACGAGGAGGATGATGGGGATGAGTATATTTTTAATGCCGAACCTTTCCCGGGGGCACAGGAAATTGGTTGCGTGTCACGGCCGGGTTCTGGTTTTTTGAGGGACACAAGTGACGTAGATTTGCCTGCAACTGCCCCTCAACCAATCACAACCGGAGATTTGACAACTGGAACTTTGGCCCACATGGCGGATTATGCCTTACGTATCCTAAAAAGGGACACACGCATTACGAAAATGATGAACGATGACGATTACTGGTTGGCCTGCCTCCTTGATCCACGCTATAAAGGCAAATTGCAAAATATTATGCCACATGAGAACTTGGAACTAATATTAGCAACCAAACAATCAACTCTTGTTGACCGTTTGCTTCAGGCATTCCCAGCACACAGCGCACGTGATCGTTCTCACACGAGCTCCAGGGGGCAGCAGACTAGGAGTGTTAGGGGTGCACACATCAGAAGTGGCGTTGGACAGAGGGGTTTTCTGACCAGGTTGTGGAGTGATTTTGCTATGACCGCAGACAGTACAGGTACTGCTGCATCAATTGAAAGTGACAGGAGACAACATTTGTCCAGTATGGTTACTAACTATTTTTCATCCCTTATCGATGTTCTCCCTCAACCGTCATTCCCATTTGATTACTGGGCCTCCAAATTAGACACCTGGCCAGAATTGGCAGAATATGCATTGCAGGAGCTTGCTTGCCCGGCAGCAAGTGTCCTATCAGAAAGAGTATTCAGTGCTGCAGGTTCAATATTAACCGAAAAAAGGACTCGTCTGGCTACCCAAAATGTTGACGATCTAACATTCATTAAAATGAACCACAACTGGATTTCGAAATCTTTTGCCCCACCTTGCCCGGCCGACACCTAGCTTTCCTATGAAAAGCTCTTGCCTGTGAATTACTTTTCTAATGTCTAATTTGCTGCAGCTGATTGTACAGCATACGACATGTTTACACCTCCCTAAATGGCAAAACTCCCCACACGGGGCCGTGGTATCGCGACTTGGCGCAAGCACCCGTGAGACTGCTGTTTGTCTGAAGAGGTGGGTGTGCTCGCTTTTGGTTGACGGCATTGCTACTGGGTCCCTCATAGTACAATGTAGTGTCTCTGGCGGTGGTGGTGCGCACCCAACGTCAGACACACCGTTGTAACATGAGGGGCCCTGGGGCGGTCCCGCCGGCCTCAAGAGAGTTCCCCCCTACCCCAGCTCAAAATGTGCTCTACCACGTCCAAAATTATGTCGCACAGCTCCACCAATCTTTAGTCTATTCGCTGACATCATTCAATGTCTGGCACTGACAATACAAATTTGTAGACATCTATGATGCAACTTAAAGTAGTCTGTGTCTGTGTCCTATATTGGCACCATTAAATAGTTACTGCCAAATTACTATGTCAGAAACTCAGTAGATGAGCCCACCCCTGTACCTAAGTATGCCACCTTTTTTTTTGTTGTGGTTGTTTTGCGAGACATTAACATCTATTTATATTTTGGGAGTACTGGGACAGACACTCCTTGCACTACTCCTCCACTCACCACCAAGCTGCCTGTGTATCCATGTAACCGCTGTAAAGCTGCCATGAGCCTATTGTTTGTTATTTTAGGCCTTTGAAGCCTGTCTGCGGTCCCTCCTTCCACTAGTCCTCCACTGACCAGACCACTGCTGCCCGTGTACCCCTGGAACCAATTATAAAGTGCCTACAGCCAGCCCATTTTCTTATGTTAGGCCTTTGAAGCCTGTCTGCGGTCCCTACTTTAAATACTCCTCCACTGACCACCAAGCTGCCTGCCCGTCTATCCATGTAACCGCTGTAAAACTGCCATGAGCCTATTGTTTGTTATGTTAGGCCTTTGATAGCCTGTCTGCGGTCCCTACTTTAAATACTCCTCCACTCACCACCAAGCTGCCTGTGTATCCATGTAACCGCTGTAAAGCTGCCATGAGCCTATTGTTTGTTATTTTAGGCCTTTGATAGCCTGTCTGCGGTCCCTACTTTAAATACTCCTCCACTGACCAGACCACTGCTGCCCGTGTACCCCTGGAACCAATTATAAAGTGCCTACAGCCAGCCCATTTTCTTATGTTAGGCCTTTGAAGCCTGTCTGCGGTCCCTACTTTAAATACTCCTCCACTCACCACCAAGCTGCCTGCCCGTCTATCCATGTAACCGCTGTAAAACTGCCATGAGCCTATTGTTTGTTATGTTAGGCCTTTGATAGCCTGTCTGCGGTCCCTACTTTAAATACTCCTCCACTGACCACCAAGCTGCCTGCCCGTGTATCCATGTAACCGCTGTAAAACTGCCATGAGCCTATTGTTTGTTATGTTAGGCCTTTGATAGCCTGTCTGCGGTCCCTACTTTAAATAATCCTCCACTCACCACCACCAAGTTGCCTGCCCGTGTATCCATGTAACCGCTGTAAAACTGCCATGAGCCTATTGTTTGTTATGTTAGGCCTTTGATAGCCTGTCTGCGGTCCCTACTTTAAATACTCCTCCACTCACCACCAAGCTGCCTGTGTATCCATGTAACCGCTGTAAAACTGCAATGAGCCTATTGTTTGTTATTTTAGGCCTTTGATAGCCTGTCTGCGGCCCCTACTTGCAATACTCCTCCACTGACCACAATGCTGCCTGGAGTGCCTGCCTGTGTATCCATGTAACCGATGTAAAACTGCCATGACTGCCTACTGTTTGTTATTTTAGGCCTTTGATAGCCTGTCTGCAGCCCCTACTTGCAATACTCCTCCACTGACCACACCAATGCTGCCCGTGTACCCCTGGAACCTATTTAAAAGTTCATAGAGCCTAGTTATATATTTTATTTACTATTAATAAGGCCATGATGGACTACGCTGTACCACGCTACAAGCTAACCAGTCGACACTTCTTTTGCGAGAAAAGCCATCCCAACCCTCCACCAGCATGTAGAAGACCGCATTGTCCATGCACTCTGGCAATCTGTGAGTACAAAGGTGCACCTGACAACAGACGCATGGACCTGTAGGCATGGCCACGGAAGATTACGTGTCCATTACGGCGCAATGGGTTAATGTGGTGGATGCATGGTCCACAGGGGACAGCCTACTAAGTCTGTCTGCAGTCCCTAATTCAAATTGTCCTCCACTGTCTAAATCGGAGCTTCCACCTTCTGGCTTTCGGCCTATAGTATCAGAAATTAAACTGCATTTGGCCTTCAACTTTGGTTAGGGCCTACTAACGGCTTCTGCCCCTCCCTGGTGTTGCCCTCAACTAAATAAAGCTGAGCTTCAACCTTCTGCTCCAAATTACCATTTTGAAAAATGCAATAGGCTTTTCCGGCCTACTAAAGGTGTCTGTCTGTGTGCCCCTGCCTGGTGTTGTCCTCAACTAAATAAAGCTGAGCTTCAACCTTCCGGCTCTCATTAAGTGGTTTTAAAAAAAAAAAATGGTGGTTAGGGCCTACTAACGGCTTCTGCCCCTCCCTGGTGTTGTCCTCAACTAAATAAAGCTGAGCTTCAACCTTCCGGCTCTCATTAAGTGGTTTTAAAAAAAAAAATGGTGGTTAGGGCCTACTAACGGCTTCTGCCCCTCCCTGGTGTTGTCCTCAACTAAATAAAGCTGAGCTTCAACCTTCCGGCTCTCATTAAGTGGTTTTAAAAAAAAAAATGGTGGTTAGGGCCTACTAACGGCTTCTGCCCCTCCCTGGTGTTGTCCTCAACTAAATAAAGCTGAGCTTCAACCTTCCGGCTCTCATTAAGTGGTTTTAAAAAAAAAAATGGTGGTTAGGGCCTACTAACGGCTTCTGCCCCTCCCTGGTGTTGTCCTCAACTAAATAAAGCTGAGCTTCAACCTTCCGGCTCTCATTAAGTGGTTTTAAAAAAAAAAATGGTGGTTAGGGCCTACTAACGGCTTCTGCCCCTCCCTGGTGTTGTCCTCAACTAAATAAAGCTGAGCTTCAACCTTCCGGCTCTCATTAAGTGGTTTTAAAAAAAAAAAATGGTGGTTAGGGCCTACTAACGGCTTCTGCCCCTCCCTGGTGTTGCCCTCAACTAAATAAAGCTGAGCTTCAACCTTCTGCTCCAAATTACCATTTTGAAAAATGCAATAGGCTTTTCCGGCCTACTAAAGGTGTCTGCCCCTCCCTGGTGTTGTCCTCAACTGAACAAAGCTGAGCTTCCACATTCTGGCTTTCGCCCTATACTATCAGATATTAAACTGCATTTGGCCTACTAGTGTGGTTAGGCCCTTGAAACAGTGTCTGCTGCTCTTGGGTTTGCTACTCCACTGAACAAAGCAATGCCGCCTGTTTAGTCCTGTTACCAATTTTGAACTGCATGTAGCCTACTTTATTCTTTGGCCCTATATCTGTTTCCTCCTCATCCTGCCCATTGCCCAGCCACTGCTAAATGAGTCTGCTGGTACATTGACCTAGACCACTACATTCCCCTTGTACTCTACACAGCCAGAATCTGTCCCTGCTGAAAGTAAGGTTCCCCTTCCCGCATGTTATACCACCTTACACAGGGACAAAGAGGAAGGTGCAGATGAAAGTGCAGGTTCCTTCATCAGGTGGGGGGGCATACTCGTTGGCGACGTCACTGGCACAGGGCCCCTCAGAGTACGCAAAAGTGTCGCTGCTGGTGGGAGGCGCCCCCGCCATGCAAACACACCGCCGTACTTTGAGGGGCCCTGTGCCAGTGGCAATGCGAACGAGTGGGCCCCCCCCTGCTTGCTCAGGATCACAGCACTTGCAACTTTTAAATACTTACCTTTCCCTGCAACACCGCCGTGATGTAGTCCGCATTTCCTGGGCCCACGAAAAACTTGAGCCAGCCCTACTCCCCCCACAACTTTCCCCCAATTCCCTATGCCCAACTATTATTATACAGTTAATTAAGATTGGCAAGCTTCAGAAACAAGAATGGATGTTTTTGGCATTAAAATGGGCACTGTAGGTGTTTTCCTGGCCTCCACTCACTGCCGACTATGCTTCCCCATTGACTTGCATTGGGTTTCGTGTTTCGGTCGATCCCCGACTTTTAGCGATAATCGGCCGACTGCACTCGACTCGACTCTGGACAAAATCGGGTTTCCCAAAACCCTACTCGATCTTAAAAAAATGAAAGTCGCTCAACCATAGTGGTGAGAACTTTGAATGCCCAAGTGTTTCACAGAAGTTTATAATGCAGAGTCGTGAAAATAAAAAATATTTTTTTTTCCACAAAAAAGATTTTTTAGCCCCCAAGTTTTTATTTTCACAAGCATAACAGGAGAAATTGGACCCTGAAAGTTGTTGTCTATTTTATCCCGAGTACGCTGATGCCCCATATGTGGGGGTAAACCACTGTTTGGGCGCACGGCAGAGCTCAGAAGGAGGGAGCACCATTTGACTTTTTGAGCGCAAAATTGTCTGTGGCGCTTAGAGACCCCCTGATGTACCTAAACAGTGGAAATCCCCCAATTCTAACTCCAACCCTAGCCCCAACACACCCCTAACCTTAATCCCAACCCGATCCATAATCCTAATCAAAACCCTAACGATAATCACAACCCTAACCCCAAAAACAACCATAACCCTAATCAGAACCCTAAATCCAACATATCCCTAATCCTAATCTCAACCCTAACCTCAAACGTAACCCTAATCCCAATACACCCATAACCCTAATCCCAACCCTAACCTCAACCCCAATCCCAAACCTAACCCTAATCCCAAACATAACCCTAATGCCAACCTTTTTTTGTATATTGTATATGGAGGTAGCTGCTCCTGGTATGCACCTATTCACACTAGTTTGGATGTGCCAGTCACTTTTCTGTCATTTCCATGTTAGCTTACTGACTGAGCACTCCTCCCTTCACCATGTGGTTTTTTATTACATCTAATCACACTTGGTTCCGGCCAACCCATATATATAGGCTTTACTGAGAGAGGTGTCTACATTCACCCATGCATTCAGACATTAGCCTTAGGTAAGTGTTCATATTTGGACAGGGAGGTCAGGGACCCATCAGATTAATGAGGCCACCTTGATGATGGTTGATGGGCTCACACTATTTGGCCAAATTCTGTACAAAGTGTCTCATAAATATTTTTCCTAATGTTCAAAAAGCCATTTTGCTATTCATATTTCATGTATTTCATATTCGTCATGCTTTGGCACGATAGAGTGCAACCTTTTTTTGTATATTGTATATGGAGGTAGCTGCTCCAGGTATGCACCTATTCACACTAGTTTGGATGTGCCAGTCATTTTTCTGTCACATGCACATTTGTGGCCTGCTGGACGTCATTTTGCAGGGCTCTGGCAGTGCTCCTACTGTTCCTCCTTGCACAAAGGCTGACATAGCGGTCTTGCTGCTGGGTTGTTGCCCTTCTACGGCCCCTTCACGTCTCCTGGTGTACTGGCCTGTCTCCTGGTAGCACCTTCAGCCTCTGGACACTACGCTGACAGACACAGCAAACCTTCTTTCCACAGCTCGCATTGATGTGCCATCCTGGATGAGCTGCACTACCTGAGCCACTTGTGTGGGTTGTAGAGTCCGTCTCATGCTACCATGAGTGTGAAAGCACAACCAACATTCAAAAGTGACCAAAACATCAGCCAGAAAGCATTGATACTAAGATGTGGTTTGTGGTCCCCACCTGCAGAACTACTCCTTTATTGAGTGTGTCTTGATAATTGCCAATAATTTCCATCTGTTATCTATTCCATTTGCACAACAGCATGTGAAATTGATTGTGAAACAGTGTTGCTTCCGAAGTGGACAGTTTGATTCCACAGAAGTTTGATTTACTTAGTTATATTCTGTTGTTTAAGTGTTCCCTTTATTTTTTTGAGCAGTGTGTGTGTATATATATATGTATATATATACAATACTTTCCTCTAGTTCTCGTTCCCACACTGATTCCGGCTCTGCTCTGTGTCAGGAGCTGCACTGCCATCTGCCCGGCCCACAGCGGGTACGTGATGAAGTGACATCATCACAATCTTGCTGTGTCAGCGGCAGAGGGGAATAATGGGAGAGGGAGCGTCATCTGACACTCTCTTCTCCTTTATTGCTTTCAACTGTATCAGCATCTATGATGCCGATACAGTTGAATGCGGAGCACACTAGGGGCGGTGCTGGCACCAGACCCCCCCTGGCTTACTGCTCCATAGTGGCCGCACAGGCTGGGGGCCCCTGGTCTCCTGGCCCTGATAGCTAGCAGTGCTAGCCTGCTGCTGCTAACAATGCCTGCTATTAAAGTGAAATTAATATTCACCCCTCTTCACACCCATGGGGGCATGGGGAATATTCATTTCTTTTAAGCTACGGGGCAGCAACAGCCGGCTTCTGCCTCCTGTCACCCACCGCTACACCACTGGCACCAGGGGGGCCCCATAGCAGCTACGTGGTGTGCCGCTATTAGCCACACGCCACTGGCTGGGGGCCCTAGGCAGCTGCTGGCCCTGTATGCCAGCAGGTGTCAGTGCCAGGTGTCAGTCGCACAGTGCAGAGGTGAGTTCACCACAGTAAAATTCTCACGGTGAAATTCTCCTGGTGAGCTTGCCTCATCACCTTGCGACTTTCTCACGGTGCTAGTGGGGATCTCACCAAGGTCACCTCAGTTCATCCCAGCTAGGAACGGAGCCTTAGTGATGTCACCGTTAGTCACTGAGGCTGCGCTCACAGCAGCTCATTCACCAGTGATTCTCAGCCTGGACGGTCGCATCTTGGCACCGTCCAGGTTCAAAACGAATTATCCCCCAGACACAGATTACGGCGTGGGACAGAACAACGGAGAGGTGAGGGATATAGTTGTTTTATTATTTTTGGTTTATTACAGGAGAACGAGGGCTTTGGTGGAATTAGGCGAGGTCGTAAGTATGGTTTAATTGAGATAATTAAAGGAATCTGTGTCATTCTTTCAAATAAAGGACTTTATTATTGCTGCCTGTGTTTTCTTACAATGTGACTATGGGGTTAGTAATGGGGGTGTCTTATTGATGCCTCTCCATTACTAACCTCGGTGCTTGATGTCACCGGACAATACAAAGGTGACATCAACCCCACAAATGTGAACCCCACTTGCCACTGCTACAGGGCAAGGGGAAGAGCCGGGCAAAGCACCAAAATTGGCACATCTAATAGATGCGCCTTTTCTGGACAACTGCAGGCTTCTATTTTTAGGCTGGGGGCCAATATCCATGACCCCTTGCCAGCCTGAGAATACCAGCCTTCAGCTGTGAGATTTAGCAAGGCTGGTTGTCAAAAATGGGGGGACCCCACACCGTTTTTTTTTTCAATTATTTATTTAAATAATTAAAAAATAACTCTTGGGGACCCCTTTATTGTTGGTAACTAGCCTTGATGAAGCTGACAGCTGAGGGTTGCAGCCCCCAGCTGTGAGTTATGCCTGGCGGGGTTGATTTCACTGCGGATCAGAAGCGTGACAAAGACTTATTGGTGGTCGAAACGTTGCTTCACTATGGCAGAATAAAAGAAACTTTTTAATCTCTACACCTGGATGCAGCGCTGTTCATTTGCTATTTTACTGTTTGGAATATCCAAGAGGGTTCCTTGGACCTTGAACGGGCACCCTAACACAGTGAGTGCTGTCAGCCATTTTCTCTATTTATTGGTGTAATTGATAGCATATCCAATATAAAAACAGGTCTAGCTCTAGCGGTCGATTTTTAAATCCAAAATCCTGTAAAATAATTGTGGAAACAAAAGACATATTTTTTCACTCTCTCGTTGATCTGGATTCCTCATCATTTTTTTGATTCCTCCAAGCCCTGACACAGCGGTTCCGTGCTCCGACCTTCCAAGGATGCACATGTAGTGCACAAGTCTGCAGTCACATAGAGTAACTGCAGACTACAACCCCAAGCCTGAGAAACCCCTTTAATGTAAAAGTGTAAAAGCTCCCATACACATCAGTAGGTTGACCAGTCTGGCCATCTAATGTGCAGGGATGCCTTAAGAAATAAAATAATTGCACCCCCTGTTACTTCCTTTCCCAATAGCCCTCTAGAATTGCAGTAAGATCCAAATTTTGGCCCGCTCGGATCACAAGTGCTTCTCTGACACACTTTGAGTGATCTACTTAGCTTTCTGGTGACAGGCAATTGATAACTTAATTTGATTGTGTCCTAAATTCTATTCCGTAGACATGTTCAGATATTTCTGTGCATTATGGCGGATATTTGTCATTCACAGGGTGTTACTCTCTCCTTCATGTAAAATTGCTAAAATCATGGCAACCAAACAGCCTATAGACAAAGAAAGCAAATGCTTGATTGGTTCAGGTTGCTATGCTTTTAGTTCCATTTAGCTTTTTAGACTAATGATAGTAAATAACCCTTACTGACTGTATGTTTTATGTGTGAGGCTCTAAATCTGCCTGTTCCAAAAATATCTCAATCAGCGAGCAATATGAAGTGGTGCTCAAGAGTCCGTTCCTTTCTTCCTTTTCTTTGATCTTGAGAAATATTCTAGCTTTGTAAGGTTCATTTAAGTAGAGTTTATTAAATGTCCAGATCTCCATGTTCTGTTCTGTATTTATTTCATCCAGAATAATTTTATATTAGTGTGACTTTTTATTATGGCTAATAGCTTCAGGTTTAGTTGCTGGGCATAAACTCGTTAAGGTCTGTGCCACGGGGGATTATATTTTAATTACTCGCACCTGTGAGAGACTCATTTTCAATCCTGTTGACAACGCTGCATTGACTTGTGATCTTGGGGCTGGAGGAAGAGCTGTGCAGATTTAGAATTTAACCATGTTGAATCATGTCATCATAATTTCAATCAAATGTATTTATTTAAATTACTTAAATAGCCATTTCTTTACCAGTTGTTTCAAACTGACTGACATATCGTGAATGCATTGAGTCAAAATCACAACAATGAAAAATGCCAGTTTTTCAGAGCCAGACCATTCATTCATCTAAATGCTTTATTGATATTTTTAATCAGACTATTCATTGACCTGTTTTAAAAATTTTCTTTGAATGTTTTGTGTGTGTTCTCCGTCACATGCCTGCTTGCAACAAGGTCAGGTATGTGAACAGTTATGCATATGATCAAGTTGATTGGAAAAACTGCGATGTTGTGGCTAGAACCCACACCCTCCACATTAGCATGTTTCATTAGTTTGTGGTATATTTTACATTACCTTTAATATATTAAATTGATGTCATTTGCATACATGACATATCTAAAAATGGGGTTTTCTGCATAAGTTTATTGTTGTGGCAATATATCTTACAATTTGTTTTAAAGAAAAGCTCAATCTGGGTTTACTTAACCCCTTAATGACCGCCGATATGCCTTTCAATGTCAGCAGATAAAGGGCCTTATTTCTCAGTGCCGGGGTCTCAGTAAGGAAAACATGCACAAGAGGAGAACCGGGGATACGGATGTTCCCCGCCGTCACCAATCTATGACGGAGCTTACACAGTCACAGCTTTCTGGCACCCCCCTTACTCTCAGGTCAGTCAGCGATCTGCACCTAGGATAAGTAGTCACCGGAGAGGCTGACCTGTCAAGTACTGGTTATCGGTGCACTCTGTAGTGAGGGCGATATATATGTCACCTGTCCCAGGCCGGGAATATATATATAAACATCCAATCCATCACTGCCAGGATCCCCCAATAACACCACAACAGTATGCTGCCACCAGTTCCTCTCTATATCGGGTCAGAAACCAACCCCAGGTAGCGTATAAGTACTAGCCGAACTCACGGACATGGGAAATCGGGTCTCGAGATAAAAGAGCAACACAAAATTAATTGATACACTGTGTGCAGAATTATTAGGCAAGTTGTACTTTGATCACATGATACTTTTTATACATGTTGTCCTACTCCAAGCTGTTCAGGCTTGAGAGCCAGCTACCAATTAAGTAAATCATGTGATATGCATCTCTGTCATGAGGGGGGGTGTTGTCTAATGACATCAAAACCCTATATAAGTTGTGCTTAATTATTAGGCAACTTCCTTTCCTTTGGCAAAATGGGTCAGAAGAGAGATTTGACGGGCTCTGAAAAGTCCAAAATTGTGAGATGTCTTGCAGAGGGATGGAGCAGCCTTGAAATTGCCAAACTTTTGAAGTGTGGTCACCAAACAAACAAGTGTTTCATGGCAAATAGCCAACAGAGTCGCAAGAAGCGTGTTGGGCAAAAAAGGCGCAAAATAACTGCCCTTGAATTGAGGAAAATCAAGCATGAAGCTGCCAAGATGCCATTTGCCACCAGTTTTGCCATATTTCAGAGCTGCAACGTTACTGGAGTAACAAAAAGCACAAGGTGTGCGATACTCAGGGACATGGCCAAGGTAAGGAAGGCTGAAAAACGACCACCTTTGAACAAGAAACATAAGCTAAAACGTCAAGACTGGGCCAAGAAATATCTTAAGACTGATTTTTCAAAGGTTTTATGGACTGGGGAAATGAGAGTGACTCTTGATGGGCCAGATGGATGGGCCAGAGGCTGGATCAGTAAAGGGCAGAGAGCTCCACTCCGACTCAGATGCCAACAAGGTGGAGGTGGGGTGCTGGTATGGGCTGGTATTAGGGTTGAGCGACCTTGACCTTTTTAGGGTCGAGTCATGTTTTGCGAAATCCGACTTTTTGAAAAGTCGAGTCGGGCGAAATCGACCGATTACTGCGAAAAGTCGAGGATCGGCCGGAACACGAAACCCTATGCACGTCAATGGGGATATTTTTTTTTTCTCTCTCTCTCTCTCTCTCTCTCTCTCTCTCTCTCTCCCCCTCCGTCCCTGCCCCGAAAATTTCGTTTTACACAATCCCTGCTGCGCACAAGCGCTAAAATGATCATAGGCGTGCACGCCCCTAACCCCTATGTCATCACTCTGCCCACACTCCTTCATTGGCTGAAAAAATGGCGCTAAACGCGTCATACGAAACGCGACTTTGGCGCCAAGATCGCGTACCGCATGGCCGACCCCACACAGGGATCGGGTCGGGTTTCATGAGACGCCCACTTTGCCAAAAGTCGGCGACTTATGAAAATGAACGATCCGTTTCGCTCAACCCTAGCTGGTATCATCAAAGATTAACTTGTGGGACTTTTTCGGGTTGGGGATGGAGTGAAGCTCAACTCCCAGACCTACTGCCAGTTTCTGGAAGACAACTTCTTCAAGCAGTGGTACAGGAAGAAGTCGGTATAGTTCAAGAAAAACATGATTTATTCAGACTCCCATGACAGCACCACGAGAGAGGGGATCCGCCCATTAGGAACAGGAAACCTCCAGATACAAAAGGGCGGTACCTCTCCCATGTATCAGAAAGGTCTGGAGTGTCAATCGATCAGATATGTAAGGCGGCCACATGGTCATCCCCTTCCACCTTTTTCAAACACTATTGGTTGGACTTGGGGTTCTCCTCAGATCTCACCTTCGGGTTAAGGGTGCTGCAGGCTATAGTCCCTCCCTAAGGTGGCTTACATCTCTGTAAATCTCTCGTGGTGCTGTCATGGGAGTCCGAATAAAGCAATAAGCTACTTACCGGTAGCAGCATTTTTCGGAGGCCCATGACAGTGCTTAGTGCTTAGTTCCCTCCCTATTCACGTGGGGGTTGTACTTCCTTAAAATGTTAAAAAAAAAAAAAAAAGATTTTCTCACGGGTGATATCTGGATTGTTACTTTATTAAAGATATTGTATTTGATTGTATATAAAGTTTGTATATGCTTGTCATTAACCGTGGTAGTCCTCTCAGGCTCTGTAATACAATTGATACGTTGGAGAGGTACCGCCCTTTTGTATCTGTAGGTTTCCTATTCCTAATGGGCGGATCCCCTCTCTCGTGGTGCTGTCATGGGCCTCTGAAAAATGCCGCTACCGGTAAGTAGCTTAATGCTTTTCATGCAGGACAATGCTCCATCACAAGCCTCCAACTACTCCACAGCATGGCTGGCCAGTGAAGGTCTCAAAGAAGAAAAAATAATGACATGGCCCCTTGTTCACCTGATCTGAACCCCATAGAGAACATGTGGTCCCTCATAAAATGTGAGATCTACAGGGAGGGAAAACAGTACACCTCTCGGAACAGTGTCTGGGAGGCTGTGGTGGCTGCTGCACGCAATGTTGATTGTAAACAGATCAAGCAACTGACAGAATCTATGGATGGAAGGCTGTTGAGTCATCATAAAGAAAGGTGGCTATACTGGTCACAAATTTTTGGGTTGTTTTTTTTGCATGTCAGAAATGTTTCTTTCTAAATTTTGTGCAGTTATATTACCTGGTGAAAATAAACAAATGAGATGGGAATATATTTGGTTTTTATTAAGTTGCCTAATAATTCTGCACAGTAATAGTTACCTCCATAAACAGATATCCTCCTAAGATAGCCAAATCTAAAAAAGCCCCACTCCAACTTCCAAAAATATTAAGCTTTGATATTTATGAGTCTTTTGGGTTGATTGAGAACATAGTTGTTGATAAATAATAAAAATAATCCTCTAAAATACAACTTGCCTAATAATTCTGCACACAGTGTATTTTAATTGCCAAAAGGCGCACTAGATACTGCAAATATTTACAGAGAAATATACAGATATTACAGCCAGAAATACAGATAAAAGTAGGGTACAGGTTGGGATAGCAGTCAGCTGTATGTGTCACATTACCGTTTCTTATAACTTGTGGATGAAGTGAAGCTCACGTATCCACAGGCACCTTCTTAGTTTCTGGTCCATCTCCACGCGTGGCATGACGTGGCTTCCATGGCAGAACAATGACAAATGCTAAAGGTGTGTAGCTAGCTTTTAACCCCAAGCTCTCCAGCTCCCATATTTGCCACCGCCCCTCTGGGTTGGACTGAATTCTCCCTTGACCTCCCAGCTGAAATAATTCCCAATATCTAGGATGGACCATAACTTCCTAGCAGGAGGTCGAAATGGGATGACTGACATCTCAACGGGTTCTTTGGGGCTGGACCGATACAGAGAGTCCAAACTTGGGTCAACTAAGTGGTTCTGGAGATCCAGTCTCGAAAGCTTGGTATCCAGGACAGCTAGAGAAATATGAATCATATCATAGAATCATAGAATGGAAGAGTTGGAAGGGACCTCCTGGGTCATCTGGTCCAACCCCTTGCTCAAAGCAGGATTCACTAAATCATCCCAGACAGATGTCTGTCCAGCCCCTGTTTGAAAACTTCCATGGAAGGAGAACTCACCACTAGTGATGAGCGAGTATACTCGTTACTCGAGATTTCCCGAGCACGCTCAGGTGTCCTCTGAGTATGTTTTAGTGCTCGGAGATTTAGTTTTCATCGCTGCAGCTGAATGACTTACATCTGTTAGCAAGTTTGATTACATGTGGGGATTCCCTAGCAACAAGGCAACCCCCACATGTACTTATTCTGGCTAGCAGCTGTAAATCATGCAGCTGTGGCAACAAAAACTAAATCTCCGAGCACTTACAAATACTCGGAGACCCCCGAGCATGCTTGGAAAGTCTTGAGCAACGAGTATACTCGCTCATCAGTACTCACCACCTCTCATGGCAGCCTGTTCCACTCATTGATCACCCTCACTGTCAAAAAGTTTTTT
Organism: Ranitomeya variabilis; assembly: GCF_051348905.1. Classification (NCBI taxonomy): domain Eukaryota; kingdom Metazoa; phylum Chordata; class Amphibia; order Anura; family Dendrobatidae; genus Ranitomeya; species Ranitomeya variabilis. Next base: position 301,217,398 of record NC_135232.1, read on the forward strand.
ATAAGATCTAATCTATGTCTCCTCCCATTCAGTTTCATCCCATTGCTTCTAGTCTTTCCTCATGCAAATGAGAATAAAGATGATCCTTCTACAGTGTGACAGCCCTTGAGATATTTGAAGACAGCTATTAAGTCTCCTCTCAGTCTTCTTTTTTGCAAGCTAAACATTCCCAAATCCTGTAATCATTCCTCATAGGACATGGTTTGTAGACTGGTCACCATTCTGGTTGCTCTTCTCTGAACTTGCTCCAGTTTGTTGATGTCTTTTTTAAAATGGGGTTCCCAAAACTGGACACAGTATTCCAGATGAGGTCTGACCAAAGAGGAGTAGAGGGCAATAATGACTTTGTGTGATCTAGACTGTATGCTTCTGTTAATACATCCAAGAATTGTGTTTGCCTTTTTTGCTGCTGCATCACACTGTTGACTCATGTTCAGTTTGTGATCTGTTAGTATACCCAAGTCTTTTTCACATGTGCTGTTGCTTAACCCTATTCCTCCCATTCTGTATATGCTTTTTTCATTTTTATTGCCCAGATGTAGTACTTTGCATTTTTCCTTGTTAAAAACCATTCTGTTAGTTGCTGCCCACTACTCCAGTTTATTTATATCTTTTTGAATCCTCTCTCTCTTCTCTAGTATTAGCTATCCCTTCTAGCTTTGTGTCATCAGCAAATTTAAATGAGTGTACCCTCAATTCCTTCATCTAAATCATTGAGAAAGATGTTGAACAATACAGGGCCCAGGACAGAACCCTGTGGTACCCCACTTGAGACATTCTTCCAACTGGATGTGCCGCCATTTACGACCACTCTTTGGGTCTGATCACTAATCCAGTTATGGATCCACCAAACAGTTGCCTTGTTTATTCCATACTTAGTCATTTTTTCAATAAGGATGGTGTGAGATACTTTGTCAAATGCTTTGCCAAGTCAAGATATACTATATCTACAGCATTTCCCTGATCTACCCAGACAGTGATTCTGTCATAGAAGGAAATTAAGTTAGTCTGACATGACTTATTAGTTACAAATCCATGCTGACTCTGGTTAATCACTTAATTCTTATCCAGGTACTTACATACATGTTGTTTAATAATTTGTTCAAAGATCTTTCCTGGTATAGAAGTCAGACTCACTGGCCTATAGTTCCCTGGGCCCACCTTCTTCCGCTTTTTGAAAATAGGAACAACATTTGCTCTTCTCCAGTCTTCTGGGACTTCTCCTGTTCCCTAAGAATTTTCAAAGATTATGGAGAGTGGTTCAAAAATTTCTTCTGCTATCTCCTTGTTAGGACTGGCGGAACGCACCAAGTAAAAGGTGAGATAATATAGGTGCGTTCGCAGTCCGGGGTCCACCGTGCAGGTGAGAACCTGCTGCTAGTAAATGGCAGCACTATATGGCGGTGAACGTGAACCCTGTTATGTCCCAGGGCCGCGGTACTGCACAAAAAGCATAAGCAAGGAGTCACCGAACTCAGTCCCAAGACACGGAATTAGAGTCCGTACAGACTACTTGCGCTTGACACCGCTACTGGGTGTAAGAGGTAACAAGTAATAAAGCTTGAAGCACAAGAGTGCGAGCTGTACCGTATTGGCAGACACCACTAAACACCCAGACGTGGGTTAGGAAGCGCTCTACTGGCGCGTGGCGCCGCACTGGCGGTCACAGCAATGGACGCTGTTTCATGTGTAACACGTTGTGAGTCTAGCCGGGCGCTAGATAGCAGCCATACACCTTACGCGAGCAGTCATACAATAGGGATGGGATATTTAAAGGACGACTTGCACTCATCAACAAACACACGTATACAATTGTACACTAGCGCATGGCCGTGCGGTCATGCGAACCTTATATAGCTGCAGCATGTACAGGACCTTCCTAAAAGGACCAATAGGAAGCTGCCACAGAAGTTCAGCACCTTCAGGACCTTCCTGGAGGACCAATGGGATCCGCTGCAGTATCTGAGCATGTGACCCTCGATCTCCAACGGGAGATCTCACCCTGGGCATGCTCAGAAGGGTAAAAGCAGGACTTAGTCCCAAAAGCGTCAGCTCGTCGCTGCCCAGCACTGGCTTTAATGGCAGAAGCTGGGAAAGCCGCAGCAACCCTCAGCACAGAGTGAGACCGAGCAAGACGCTGGGACCGACGTCTCTGCTGAGCAGGCTCTACTGCGGCAGAAGAATGGGAGACCGTAGCAGAAATGGCCCGAGATTCCCCCTGTGCAGAAGCGGGAACTCGACCCCTAACACTCCTTCAGTACTCTGGGGTGTAATTCATCTGGACCTGGAGACTTGAATTAATTTATGCTAGCTAAGTGCTTCCTCACTATCTTTCTGTTTATAGATATCTTGGATTCTTCTATTCCTTTAATAGGACAGTGAAGATCAGTTGATGTTACAACTCCTTTCTGAGAGAAAACAGATACAAAATAGGAATTTAAAAGTTCGGCCTTCTCAACATCCTTTCTTACCATTTCATAATTTTCATCCTGTAAAAATCTTATAGCATCTTTGAATTTTCTTTTACTTTTGACATATCCCCAAAATCCTTTTTTATTGCTTTTGATGTATCTTGCAAGCCTTAATTCATTGTCAGCTTTAGATAATCTGATGTGTGCCCTGCAGGTTCTGCAGACAGCATTATATTCTTCTTTAGATATGTCTCCCTCTTTCCATTTGATAAACATTTCTTTCTTCCTTTTTAGCATGTGTTTAAGTTCTGTGTTCATCCATCCTGTTTTCCTTATATGCTCCGTATTCTTCCCTCTTTTTGGAATTAACGATTTTCAAGATTTCCCATCCTTCCTGGACACTTTTGTCCTTAAGGAAATCCAGCCATTGGATCCCTCTGATTCTCTTTATGAGTCCCTTAAAATCTGCCTTTCTGAAATCTAACCTTGACATCTGAGTCTTCACAGGTCTTCATCCTCTAGTTATCCAAAATTCTGAAATAGCATGGTCGCTACCTTCTAGGGTCCCAGCTACTCTTACCTCCTCAACCATTTCCTTCCTGTTTATAAGGATTAGATTCAAGGTAGCGGATCCCCTTGTTTTCTCCCCTACCTTCTGGAAGATAAAGTTGTCAGCAAGAGAGGTAAAGAATTTGCTTGACCTGTTAGTTTTACCTGAGAGAGATCCCCAACAAATGTCTGGATAGTTGAAATCTCCCATGACCACTATATCATATTTTTTGGAGAACTTGGCCATTTGATGCATAAAGAGTTCATCCATATCTTCATCTTGCACAGGTGGCCTGTAGTAAATGCCTACAATGGTGTCCTTTCCGTTGTTCTCTCCTAGTATTCTTACCCAAACAGTTTCCACAGAACTCCCAGTCTCTGAAGCTTCAATCTCTGTGCAGATATTATTATTATTATTATTATTATTATTATTATTATTATTATTTATTTATATAGCACCATTAATTCCATGGTGCTGTACATGAGAAAGGGGTTACATACAGGGTTATAGATATCGTTTACAGTAAACAGGTTTACAGTGACACACTGGTACAGAGGGGAGAGAGATATACGCTTTTCTAACATACAATGCAACACCTCCGCCTCGTTTATCAAGTCTGTTTCTTACAAACAAGTTGTATCCTTCTAGCCTTGTATTCCAATCATGTGTATCGTCCCACCAAGTTTCAGTGATTCCAATGACGTCATATTTCTTCACCTGTGCCAGTAGTTCCAATTCTCCTTGCTTGTTGCTTATGCTTTGTGCGTTTGTATAGAAACATTTTAGTTTGTGATTGGTTTTTCTTCCTCCAATATTTTTATTATTCAAATTTTTTTGTCTTTGTTCTTCCTTTCCACTTCTAATAGCACAGTTCTCAATAGTATTTGTCAGGTGTATGGCTTTTTCTGGCCTTTTGCTTCCCTTCCCACATTGTTCTAGTTTAAAGCTAGAGAGACACAGGGGTGTGTGCAGAGGGCTCCCAGGATTCAGGTGGTATGTTGGACCTCACCCTGAGATGCACGGTACTCTCATAATTCATCTTTAGATGACGGTGACTCTCTGTCTGGAGCTTTCCCTTGATGTGGGCTGCCTTGCACAAAAGACAGCAGGGGTCTCAGCTCTGTTTCTCCTTGCCTTCACTAACATGTGATCTCTAAGGCTACTTTCACATTAGCGTCGTGCACTGCACGTCGCTATGCGTCGTTCTGTAGAAAAAACGCATCCTGCAAAATTGCTTGCAGGATGCGTTTTTTCTCCATAGACTTGAATTAGCGACTCAGTGCGACGCATTGCCACACGTCACAACCGTCGTGCGACGGTTGTGTCGTGTTGCGTCGGACCGTCGGCACAAAAAAAGTTGCATGTAACGTTTTTTGTGCGTCGATAGCGTCTTTTCCGACCGCGCATGCGCGGCCGGAACTCCGCCCCCGCCTCCCCGCACATCACAATGGGGCAGCGGATGCGATATAAAACAGCATCCGCTGCCCCCGTTGTGCGGCGCTTCCACACTATGCGTCGGTGCGCTGCAACGTCGCATAGCGACGTGCAGTGCACGACGCTAGTGTGAAAGTAGCCTAATTCTCTGGCCAAATGGTAAAGTTCTTTTCTTTTGGGAATTGTGTACTTATCCCAAGGGTGGGGGCCACTTCAGGAGTGGAGGAAGATCTCTGGACAATATATTGGGCCTGAATTAACAAATCCAAAATGGAGTCTCCCTCGTCCCTCACAATGACATGTCTACAAATGGGGTTTTTATGCTTAAGTTTATTATCATGGCAATATATCTTACAATTTGTTTTAAAGAAAAGCTCAATCTGGGTTTATTTAACCCTTAATGACCGTCGATACGCCTTTTAACGGCGGCAGTTAATGGGCCTTATTCCTCAGCACTGCTTTTTAATGGCGCTGAGAAATAAGTGTATAGCACCTCCCAATGTCGGAAAATCTCTGGGGTCTCAGATACCGGGGGTAGCTGAGACAAAAGCTCATAGACACACAAAGAGGACTTCAAAATCCTCCAGAAAATTGAAAAAAAATAACAGAGAAAAAAGCAGAGATTACCTGCTGAAGCCTCCAAATAAATGCACGAGCAGGGCGCATCGGACCCGATTAATGATGGCAAAAACACAGGTGCAAAAAATACCGATGAAACAACCACTTTCAATCCAGTGTTGGCTGTTTGGCATTAGTGCACAAAAAGATAAGAGATAATAGTCTGTATGTGGCATTGTTCACATAGGCAATGCAGAGCATCTGGTTTACAGCCTATTACTAACGCACATACAGGCGGGCCGCCCAGTGATACAAGGTAGCTGAGACACCGGAGAACATGATTCGGGTCGTTTTTACCATCCCCAGTCACTTTATTCACCAAAAAAAAATCAGATTTTCCATTAATTTCTCTCTCCTCTGATATGATCTAGCATATCGGAGGAGAGAGAAATGGGGTCCCCCGAGCACCCCCGGTACTTCTGCCATCCCCGTACCCTCCAGCTCCATCCCCCGGCCCTCCACATCATCTTCCTGTAAGAAAATGGCGGGCGCATGCGCAGTGAGCCCACTGAGATCTGCTGGCTGGTACCTGGCAACAATAGATTTTTCCTATTGGTTCATTTTGATCACTGTGATAGACCCTAAAAAAACAGTAAATCAAACCCTCCATACTTGGATAAAAATAATAAAATATTTTGTTTTATTTGTTTTCATTCTTTGCAGTTAGGGTTAGGGTTGGGACTAGGGTTAGGGTTGTGTTGGGGTTAAGGTTGTGTTGGGGTTAAGGTTGTATTGGGGTTAAGGTTGTGTTGGGGTTAAGGTTGTGTTGGGATTAGGGTTGTGTTAGGGTTACTGTTGGGCTTACGGTTGTGGTTAAAGTCGGGATTAAAGATAGGGGTGTGTTGGGGTTTGGGTTCATGTTAGGGCTGTGTTAGGGTTGGAGTTAGAATTGGGGTGTTTTCACTGTTTAGGCACGTGAGGGGGTCTTCAAACGCAACATGGTGCTCTCCATTGATTCCAGACAATTTTGCATTCAAAAAGTCAAACGGTGCATATCTCTCCTAATAGTATTTGTCAGGAGAGAGTGAAGGTTTCCATACATTTATAATAATAATAATAATCTTTATTTATATAGCACCAACATATTCCGCAGCACTTTACAGTTTGACGGTTTATACACAACAGTCATAAGTAACAACATTGAAAATAATACAATAATTAAAGCAAAATAAGACGACCCTGCTCGTAAGAGCTTACAATTTATAATGAGGTGGGGGAGACAAAGTACAGGGGATTATTCACAATGATGGTCCAGCCATCTTGAGGGAATGGGGATAGATAAAGGTTGCATGAGGTAGTCACCAGCCAGTATTTGTGGTGCTATTGGGTACAGTGGAGTTTGATGGAGGGTTATTCTCACTTAGATAGTGAATGGTCCACACACACACACGGACTTCGATTAGGGAATGTGATAGGCTGCTCTGAAAAGATGTGTTTTGAGGGAGTGCTGAAAACTGTGTAAGTTGTGGATCGTCCTGATTTCTTGGGGTGGACCATTCCAGAGGATTGGCGGGACCCAGGAGAAGTCATGGAGCCGGGATTGGGAGGTACGGATTAGTGCAGTGGTTAGTCGAAAGTTGCTTGCCTCTGCATAACGAGCGTGTAGGCCGATAAACAGTAATGAGGAGATGTAGGGAGGTGCCGCACTGTGGAGAGCTTTGTTGGTAAGAACAAGCAGTGCAAATTGGATCCTACAATATATGGGCAGCCAGTGTAACGACTGGCAAATGGATACTGCAGAAATTAGGAATGTAAGGTGTTTGGGGGCTTTAAAAGCAAAATGACAGCCGAACAATTCCCATATTCATAGGCTGGATGGCCTGGGGACAAGCGCAAAGCAATGGGCCATGAGTAGCGCAGCCCATCCTTAGACTAATGTCTCATGTAGCACTTGCAGAGTTGTAACTAAGAAGTAAATTCAGAAAATGTACAACCTCTTTCTGCTGTAACATTAGAAATTAATAATAAATTATTTACTTAATGTTAATGGTTGCAAAACCATGCAGCCATTAGCAGCAAGCAATTTACACTGAATTTCTAATTATACAATGGAAAGATGGTGCATAATCATTTACCTCTTAAAGTAATAATCTCCCACAGGATAATGCTAACTCCCCCTGATTATAATATCATACCTCTTTGCGGTGCTCATCTGTAATATAATTAATCCCTCCTTTCAGATTATAGCATATTCTCCAGCAGAAATCAGGTGCCTTTTATAATCATACACCCTCTGTAGTATAATAATCACTCACTTTACCAGTTCATAATGATATCCCTCACACAGTGGACCTCTTTTGTACAAAATGTATACATTTCACCAAAATCAATCACTTTACCCCTATCCCAAAAGATCCAAAGTACTGCTGTGCTACTTTGCCTGTATCCAGTTGAGTGCTGACACCAGAGTGACACAAAAAGGGGCACAAGGCAGTGGCACACTGACAGCAGTTCTCAGGAAGATACAGGTTGAATACACAGGCAGCATGACAATATCTTACAGATTGTGATGTGGCTGTAGATGGTTTAGTCCCTCTATAAACAATCCCTATCAGCAGTACATTACTTCCAGCTACTTTAAACACATTATCTTTCTGCATTACATCACTCTTCAGCCCCATCATCCAATACACCACGCCTCTGAGCCCCTCTATAAACAGCCCCATCCTGCATTACATCACTCCTCTCAGCTATATACAGTTAGGTCCATATATATTTGGACAGAGACAACATTTTTCTAATTTTGGTTATAAACATTACCACAATGAATTTTAAACAAAACAATTCAGATGCAGTTGAAGTTCAGACTTTCAGCTTTCATTTGAGGGTATCCACATTAAAATTGGATGAAGGGTTTAGGAGTCTCAGCTCATTAACATGTGCCACCCTGTTTTTAAAGGGACCAAAAGTAATTGGACAGATTCAATAATTTTAAATAAAATGTTCTTTTCTAGTACTTGGTTGAAAACCCTTTGTTGGCAATGACTGCCTGAAGTCTTGAACTCATGGACATCACCAGACGCTATGTTTCCTCCTTTTTGATGCTCTGCCAGGCCTTCATTGCGGTGGTTTTCAGTCGCTGTTTGTTTGTGGGCCTTTCTGTCTGAAGTTTAGTCTTTAACAAGTGAAATGCATGCTCAGTTGGGTTGAGATCAGATGACTGACTTGGCCATTCAAGAATATTCCACTTCTTTGCTGTAATAAAATCCTGGGTTGCTTTGGCTTTATGTTTTGGGTCATTGTCCATCTGTAGTATGAAACGACGACCAATCAGTTTGGCTGCATTTGGCTGGATCTGAGCACACAGTATGGCTCTGAATACCTCAGAATTCGTTCGGCTGCTTCTGTCCTGTGTCACATCATCAATAAACACTAGTGACCCAGTGCCACTGGCAGCCATGCATGCCCAAGCCATCACACTGCCTCCGCCGTGTTTTACAGATGATGTGGTATGCTTTGGATCATGAGCTGTGCCATGCCTTCGCCATACTTTTTCCTATCCATCATTCTGGTAGAGGTTGATCTTGGTTTCATCTGTCCAAAGAATGTTCTTCCAGAACTGTGCTGGCTTATTTAGATGATTTTATGCAAAGTCCAGTCTTGCCTTTTTATTCTTGATGCTTATGAGTGTCTTGCACCGTGCAGTGAGACCTCTGTATTTACTTTCATGCAGTCTTCTCTTTATGGTAGATTTGGATATTGATACGCCTACCTTCTGGAGAGTGTTGTTCACTTGGTTGGCTGTTGTGAAGGGGTTTCTCTTCACCATGGAGATTATTCTGCGATCATCCACCACTGTTGTCTTCTGTGGGCACCCAGGTCTTTTTGCATTGATGAGTTCACCAGTGCTTTCTTTCTTTCTCAGGATGTACCAAACTGTAGATTTTGCCACTCCTAATATTGTAGCAATTTCTCGGATGGGTTTTCTCTGTTTTCGATGCTTAAGGATGGCTTGTTTTACCTGCATGGAGAGCTCCTTTGACCGCATGTTTACTTCACAGCAAAACCTTCCAAATGTAAGCATTACACCTCAAATCAACTCCAGGCCTTTTATCTGCTTAATTTAGAATGACATAACGAAGGGATTGCCCACACTAGTCCATGAAATAGCCTTGGAGTCAATTGTCCAATTACTTTTGGTCCCTTTAAAAACAGGGTGGCATATGTTAAGGAGCTGAAACTCCTAAACCCTTCATCCAATTTTAATGTGGATACCCTCAAATGAAAGGCGAAAGTCTGAACTTCAACTGCATCTGAATTGTTTTGTTTAAAATTCATTGTGGTAATGTCTATAACCAAAATTAGAAAAATGTTGTCTCTGTCCAAATATATATGGACCTAACTGTATATATACTACACCCCAGCAGTATAACACTCCTCTCAGCCCCCTATATAGACAGCCCAATCCTGCAGTATATCACTCTCTGCCCTTTCCCCTTTTAAATATATAGCCCCCTTTGGCAGTATATCTCTCCTTTCAACCACCTCTAACACATACCCATCCTAAAGGGCATCACTCCTTAGTCCCATCCTGCAGTATATCACACCTCTCAGCACCCTTTACATACATCCCTCTTCTGCAGTAAATCACTTCTAATTTGTACACAGCTTCATTCTGCATTATATTACTCAGGAGCATTCCCTATATCAGATCCTGTATACATCCCTATGCTCTTGCATATCACTTCTCATTAGGCCATGTATACAGCTTCCTTCTGCAGTATACTACTCCTCATCACCTACTGTATACAGCCTCCTCCTGTAGTATGTCACTCATCATCAGCTCATGTATGCAGTAACCTCCTGCAGTATATCACTCTTCATCAGCCCCTATATACAGCAACCTCTTTCAGTATATCACTCCTCATCAGCTCCTGTTTACAACCTCCTACAGCAGTATATCACTCATCATCAGCCCCTGTATATAGCCCTCTCTAGCAGTATATCACTCTTCATCAGCCCCTGTATACAGCCTCCTCCTGCAGTATATCACTCTTCATCAGCCCCTATATACAGCAACTTCCTGCTGTATATCACTCCTCATCAGCTCCTGTTTACAACCTCCTCCTGTAGTATATCACTCACATTCAGCCCCTGTATACAGCCTTCTCTAGCAGTATATCACTCCTCATTAGCTCCTGTTTACAACCTCCTCCTGTAGTATATCACTCACATTCAGCCCCTGTATACAGCCTTCTCTAGCAGTATATCACCTTTCATCAGCCCCTGTATACAGCCTTCTCTAGCTGTATGCTACTCTGCATCAGCACCTGTGCACAGCCTCCTCTACCAGGATATCACCCTGTCATCTGCTGTATACAGCCTCCTCCTGCAGCGTATCACTCCTCAACAGCCCCTGTATACAGCTTCCTCTCGCATGAGAGAATCGCAGCAAAAGAGTTAAGGAGACGGAAAAATTAATTTCTCCCCCATTATCGATGTTCGTTGTAATCGTATTGCACTCGGAAGACATCCGTGTGCAGTCCAATGTTTTGTACACACCGATAGACTCGTATGGGTGCGTGCCGTCTGATATTCCCTGGCAATCACAGCATGCAGCGATTTTTTCGGCATGAGAAACTAAACGCTAGTCGGCACAGCTCCATAGTAAAATATTGTATAGCGATGAAACATCGGATAGCACTCTTCCAAGTCATACGCCGGGTATACGTAATTCTGAGTGAACAGTGATGCTGGTTTGGTTGGGAGCTATAAATTGCCATTCCCCTATAAAAATGGAGACTCAGTTTGTATTTGAATGGGTAAAGGGAAATAAACTATTTCCAAACCCCTCAAGCTGTTTATCTTTCACAGTAACAAAAGATTGGGCATGTCAAAATTCAAAATTCTTCATCCTTTTTTTCCATTGAAATGTTCTGTCAAGGGAGCATCTGGCCATCCTACTGTATGCAATTCAGCTAGTTGATACGTCCAGTTGAAAATAATGTGTTTGGGAAAACTTACATATAAGGTGCATGTGTACTCTTAATTATGCCTAATATCCTAAATCTACTTCTCTTCTTGTCTTCACTGGTCAAGAGGCTGCTTGGCAAAAGCAATATACGCAGAACATATTGCACTCACTCATGTGAACAGGGCTCTGGAAGAGGTCCTAACTGGTTTCCTTGTATCTTCCTCATAAAACTGGAGCAATATATCGTCTTACAATAGTTTCCGCATTAAGTCTGACAATTTATTAACCTGTCAGAGGACCCTGGAAGAGAAATGTAATATTTTATTACATTCAATATTTGATTGAAATGAGTGGGCACCAATGTGAAGCACCTGGACCATGTCCATAATAGTGGACGCTACTTTTTCAAGTCTCTGCTCTGGCTCTTAGACATCTGTTGTAGAGTTGGCATGGTACGCCAATCCTCATGGACAGTAGACAAAGTTCGATGATGTCAGGGCTTCTTCACCTAAACATGTTTGTGCTCAAGACTGACCTCTTTTGCTCATATGTTCAAAGACACAAGAAAATTCAATGTAATAATTCCAAAAAAGAAGCCTACAAATAGTCGGTGATTTAAATGGCTGTTTCCACCCGTCTATAGGTAGAAACTCTTCAATGTTTGTAACATATTCTGAATCTCAAGCAGGGAATAAAATACTGTTATTCCATCCCGGTTTTGGGAACATTTACAGGCTGACAAAACTGCTTTCAAATGTACAAAATCTCTCAAAGGAAAACATTATTTTGATTTGGCAAAGATGATAAGGGATGAATATTAAGTCTTAGAAATGCATTACAGCAATTTAGAAACCATTTGCCTGAAACATCAGCCATTAAGGATGGATATGTGGAGTGGATTCAGCTCTTTTACATAAAAGTACAGAGTGACATTGAATATACATTAACAGGGTTCGCCGTGCTGCCATTTAGCCGCGCATTGAAGTGTCGCTGCAGTAAAAAGTACTTATTCATGCAACAAAGCTACAGTATCACAAATCAACATGTGCTTAGAAAACATTTAATTATTCAGTCTGTTCATAGGGATGGCTGTCCCAGGCATTCACCTACTAGCAAGCTGCAATATTATGGAAAAAAAATCACCTTACGCTAAAAATAAAATGAAAAATGGATGGCTTGTCTGCTGAGTAAAACAGATACAGATGCTAATTCGTCTAATGAGACCAATAATGATTATTGGTGCAAAAAAAGAGGAGATCAAAAACAAACCAAAACCAAAACAATTATTCCTGACTGATTAAACTCCTTCCATTTTTTATTACCTAATGCAACTTGGACAGGGGTGGACATGCTACTGGGGCAACCTGTGTGGCTGCACAGGAGCTCAAGAAGCGAGGGGTCACTTCTTCCTCCAAAGCATGTGGTCATTAGGCCATGTTCACACGCTCAGTATTTGGTCCATATTTTACATCAGCATTTGTAAGCCAAAATCAGGAGTGGAACAATCAGAGGAAAAGTATAAAAAAAACACGTCACCACGTCACCACATTTTTAACCCACTCCTGGTTTTGGCTTACAAATATTGATGTAAAATACTGACCAAATACTGAACGCGTGATGACTATTGGACTGAAAAGTGCTAATTTTACATAGGGGCCCTTTTCTGTTTGTACACGCTCCTGAACTTGATTGTATACAAGCACAAAAAATTTGATTTGTAAATTGCAGGTAATGTATAGTTGCAGTTGACAAGGACAGTAGTCACAGCGCAGAAATCATTCACTAAATGAAACAAAATACCGGTAAGATGTTGAGAGCTTAGACTATTCTGGTTAACATTGATTAACATTTAACTTTTCCAAAATGGTCTTTCACTTTGCTCATTCCAAAGTGCAAAATGGAAGACCATTTTGGAAAAGGTTTGTGAGAACCATACACAGAGAAAGGATCTGCCCCAGGGACGGGAAGCCAATGAAATAAAAAGTATGTGTAATAAGTATTGTTCTGTCATGGTTCAGAAGTATCAAATTGTCAACACACGAGGAAGGCTGTTCTCAGCCGAAACACGCTGTGTGTTTTTAATCATTTTTAAATAAATCCATCTGAATTCCCTGGAGGTATATCACTTTGCCTCTTTGTCATCGCGGTGGAAGAGTCAATTTCCCATATTGGTTTCCATTTTCGTCTACTGTTGGGACTCCATTGGATTATCTACCCACTGTCCACCAAGTCGGCAGCAGTTCATTGCACATTCAGCTACTTAAACCTAGTGTTGTACCTCAGTAAGTACAACCTCAGTAGGTGAGTACTGCCTTTTATCTCTCATCTACTATATAATTGTCTAAGGTGTACTTCCATCTTTCTGTCTGTCTGTCCTTCTTTCTGTCACGGATATTCATTGGTCACGGCCTCTGTCTGTCATGGAATCCAAGTCGCTGATTGGTCGTGGCAAAACGCCCATGACCATTGCCATGACCAATAAGCGACGGGCGCAGTCCGACGGCAACATGGCCGCTCCTTCCTCCCCGCAGTCAGTGCCCCCTGCATACTCCCCTCCAGTCAGCGCTCCCACAGGGTTAATGGCAGCGCTAATGGACCGCGTTATGCCACGGTGTAACGCACTCCATTAACGCTGCTATTAACCCTGTGTGACCAACATTTTTACTATTGAGGCTGCCTATGCAGCTTCAATAGTAAAAAAATCTAATGTTAAAAATAATAAAAAAAATTAAAAATCATCATATACTCACCTTCCAGCGCCTTTCCCGTTCCTCGCAACACTCTGGTAACCGCTCCATGCATTGCAATCTCGCGAGATGATGACGTAGCGATCTCGCGAGACTGCTACGACATCATCTCGCGAGACCGCAGTGCACTCTTCAGACCGGAGCGCACGAGGAGCATCGGTAACCGCTTCCTGGATCCAGGGGCCAACGGAAGGTGAGTATATAACTATTTTTTATTTTAATTCTTTTTTTTTAACAGGGATATCATGCCCACATTGCTATATACGTGGGCTGTGCAATATACCACATGGGCTGTGCAATATACTACGTGGGCTGGGCAATGTGCTACGTGGGCTGCGCAATGTGCTACGTGGGCTGCGCAATGTACTAAGTGGGCTGCGCAATGTACTACGTGGGCTGCACAATATACAACGTGGGCTGCGCAATATACAACGTGGGCTGCGCAATTTACTACGTGGGCTGTGCAATATACAACGTGGGCTGCGCAATGTACTGCGTGGGCTGCGCACTGTACTACATGGGCTGCGCAATTTACTACGTGGGCTGCGCAATGTACTACGTGGGCTGCGCAATATACAACGTGAGCTGCGCACTTTACTACGTGGGCTGTGCAATATACAACGTGGGCTGCGCAATGTACTGCGTGGGCTGCGCACTGTACTACATGGGCTGCGCAATTTACTACGTGGGCTGCGCCATGTACTACGTGGGCTGTGCAATATACAACGTGGGCTGCGCACTGTACTACATGGGCTGCGCAATTTACTACGTGGGCTGCGCAATATACAACGTGGGCTGCGCACTTTACTACGTGGGCTGTGCAATATACAACGTGGGCTGCGCAATGTACTACGTGGGCTGTGCAATGTACAACGTGGGCTGCGCAATATACAACGTGGGCTGCGCAATGTACAACGTGGGCTGCACAATATACAACGTGGGCTGCGCAATATACAACATGGGCTGCACAATGTACTGCATGGGCTGCGCAATGTACAACGTGGGCTGCGCAATGTACAACGTGGGCTGCGCAATGTACTACGTGGCCTGCGCAATATACAACGTGGGCTGCGCAATATACAACGTGAGCTGCGCAATATATAACGTGGGCTGCGCAATATACAACATGGGCTGCACAATGTACTGCATGGGCTGCGCAATGTACTGCGTGGGCTGCGCAATGTACTGCGTGGGCTGCGCAATGTACTGCGTGGGCTGTGCAATGTACTGCGTGGGCTGCGCAATGCACTGCGTGGGCTGCGCAATGTACTGCGTGGGCTGCGCAATGTACAGCTTGGGCTGCACAATATACTACGTGGGCTGTGCTATACACTACGCATACATATTCTAGAATACCCGATGCATTAGAATCGGGCCACCATCTAGTCTTATATATTTGCATTTAATTACTACGCTTAGATAGTGCCACATTTTTCTTGTTCTCAAGGGCCTTCCATTATTTTAGCCTTAAGGCCCCGTCTCACATAGCGATTTACCAATGATCACGGCCAGCGATACGACCTGGCCGTGATCGTTGGTAAGTCGCTGTGTGGTCGCTGGGGAGCTGTCACACAGACAGCTCTCTCCAGCGACCAACGATCAGGGGAACGACTTCGGCATCATTGAAACTGTCTTCAACGATGCCGAAGTCCCCCTGCAGCACCCGGGTAACCAGGGTAAACATCGGGTTACTAAGCGCAGGGCCGCGCTTAGTAACCCGATGTTTACCCTGGTTACCAGCGTAAATGTAAAAAAACCCAAACAGTACATACTCACCATCTGATGTCTGTCAGGTCCCTTGCCGTCTGCTTCCTGCTCTGACTGAGTGCCGCCGTACAGTGAGAGCAGAGCGCAGCGGTGACGTCACTGCTGTGCTGTGCTCTCACTGTACGGCGGCAGTCAGTCAGAGCAGGAAGCAGACGGCAAGGGACCTGACGGACATCAGATGGTGAGTATGTACTGTTTTTTTTTTTTTTACATTTACGCTGGTAACCAGGGTAAACATCGGGTTACTAAGTGCGGCCCTGCGCTTAGTAACCCGATGTTTACCCTGGTTACCAGTGAAGACATCGCTGGATCGGTGTCACACACACCGATTCAGCGATGTCAGCGGGACCTCAACGACCAAAAAACGGTCCAGGCCATTCCGACATGACCAGCGATCTCACAGCAGGGGCCTGATCGCTGGTACGTGTCACACATAGCGAGATCGCTACTGAGGTCGCTGTTGCGTCACAAAACTTGTGACTCAGCAGCGATCTCGCTAGCGATCTCGCTATGTGAGACGGGGCCTTTAGGTCCTAGGTTATCTCAGTCAGTCCTATAGACATATGGGATTAAGCAAAACTATGCTGATCCATTCAATCCCAACACAGTGAGTAGAAACAGCAGGTTAAGACCCATGTTTCAGTGAACAGCAGTGGAACTACCAGAGAACAGTTAAGAAAATCCCTTATTGTGGACAATAGCACTGTACATGCAGTGTCGGATGGATCATTCATCATACAATATTTTTTCTACAGGAGGAGTATGGAATCCCCCTCAAAAAAGGTATTTAGACTCATACAGAAGAAGAGTAGATGACACATGAACTTTTATAGGGAATAGGTTTGTGCTCAACTGTTAACATAGATGGTGCTCTGAAGTAAGAAATCCATCTCAACTATATCTAAAAAATTATTTGGCACACAAAAATGGCAAGTCAAATAAGTATATGAGATTTATTAAAAAAAGATTCATGTCTTCACAGTAAAACAAACATGCCAATGTCTCGGTCATTCGGGAAATTATCAAGGTAAATTTGACTTGCTATTTTTGTGCTCTAAAGTATTTTTTGAACGTGCACTTTTATGGACAGTCCTATAATGGCTTCATACAAAAATGAGCTGAGGGCAGACTTATAACAAGTACTGACACTGGATACGGATCACAGTAGCAGTAATACATACCCTAACGGATCGTGCACACGAATGTATTTTCAGTCCGAGTGATATCTGTTAAATTAACGGGCAGCACTCATGCTAATGTTTTTCAATGGCTGTGCGAATGAACAATTTTTTTTCACTGACTGAATCTGCATGTAAAAAAAAATCACAGCATGCATGATTTTCCTCTATACATGAGATTCACCCATTCAAGTCTATAGGTGTGAGGAAAAAAATTGGATGGCGTGCAGAGCTACAGTATAGCATCCGATTTTTACGGATACATTGGATTTCTGTAACATGGGAAACTGTAAATGGTCTTGTAAATGATTAATAGCTGCTGAATAAAAATCAGATTATATACGGATGATAAGTAAAAAATATCCTCCCACTTTTCTTTATGAAAATAAGACCAATTTTTTTATACTGTGTGAGGGGTTAACACGCTTAGCTGCTTCTTCAGGTAGACACAGGAACACTTGGATAGTGCAACACCTGCTGGTTTATGAAAGTCAGCATAGACCAAGGCAGGGTCCACGAAAACAAAATCAGAGCCTTCCTGGCTTAATGGAAAACAAACAAAATGCAACAGAGTCCTTGCCCTGCAGGTTCCACCGACACCTAGCAATGTCCTCCGCTCCTCCTGGAGCCACGTGGGAGTGTTCCCTCTCCCAACAGACACACAGACTGTCTCTCATATCCAGGTATTTAACCATACCTCCCAACCGTCCCGATTTCAGCGTGACAGTCCCGCTTTGGCACCGGGGTCCCGCTGTCCCGCTTCGGGCATTTAAAATCCCGAATTTGCGGCCGCCGGTGAAGCCCCGCCCACTTCCGGGACGTAGAGAGAGCCCGATTAGGTTTGTGGCTGTTTTTTTTTTCTTATACATGCTGGGTCTCCTCCCGACCGATCCCTCCCCCGCCCCCGCCCCCTGTGTGTGCGGCGCTGCCACGCTGAGGAAGAGAGCCAGCAGCGATCAAGATGAGAGGTCAGCGACTCACTACCTGAGGTGTGTGCACAGAGCTCTGGCGTCTCCTGCTCTTAGCTGCTATCCCGGCAGAGAAGGAGAGACGGGGGAGGTGCCGGGACAGTGCAGAGCTGTGAGCAGCCGGAGAAACTGAAGAGCTGCACATGGACAGATCAGCCGCCCCTGCACCACAGAGGAGATTGTGTGTGTGTGTGATGTGTGTGTGTGTGTGAGATGTGTGATGCTGCATTTGTGTGTGTGTCATGTGTGTATGAGGTATCTGGTGTGTGTGATGGCTGGGTGTGTGTGATGGCTGGGTGTGTGTGTGTGATGGCTGGGTGTGTGTGTGTGATGGCTGGGTGTGTGTGTGTGATGGCTGAGTGTGTGTGTGTGATGGCTGGGTGTGTGTGTGTGTGTGATGGCTGGGTGTGTGTGTGTGTGATGGCTGGGTGTGTGTGATGGCTGGGTGTGTGTGATGGCTGCATGTGTGTGATGGCTGCGTGTGTGTGTGTGTGATGGCTGCGTGTGTGTGTGTGTGATGGCTGCGTGTGTGTGTGATGGCTGCGTGTGTGTGTGTGATGGCTGCGTGTGTGTGATGGCTGCGTGTGTGTGATGACTGCGTGTGTGTGTGATGACTGCGTGTGTGTGTGATGGCTGCGTGTGTGTGTGTGATGGCTGCGTGTGTGTGTGATGACTGCGTGTGTGTGTGATGGCTGTGTGTGTGTGTGATGGCTGCATGTGTGATGCATTTGTGTCAAAGCTGCATGTGTTTGTGAGCTGCGTTTGTGATGCTGCGTGTGTATGTGTGATACTGTGTGTGTGTGATGCTGCATGTGTGTGAGCTGCGTGCCTGTATGTCATTATACAGTATGGAGAACTGTGGCCATAATACAGTATGGAGCATCATGTGGGGTCATTATACAGTATGGAGCATCATGTGCAGTCATTATACAGTATGGAGCATCATGTGCGGTCATTATACAGTATGGAGCATCATGTGCAGCCAGTATACAGTATGGAGCATCATGTGTGGTCATTATACAATATGGAGCATCATGTGCAGTCATTATACAGTAAGGAGCATCATGTGCAGCCAGTATACAGTATGGAGCATCATGTGCGGTCATTATACAATATGGAGCATCATGTGTGGCCATTATACAGTATGGAGCATCATGTGTGTTCATTATACAGTATGGAGCATCATATGCAGCCAGTATACAGTATGGAGCATCATGTGCGGTCATTATACAGTATGGAGCATCATGTGCAGCCAGTATACAGTATGGAGCATCATGTGCGGTCATTATACAGTATGGAGCATCATGTGCGGTCATTATACAATATGGAGCATCATGTGTGGCCATTATACAGTATGGAGCATCATGTGTGTTCATTATACAGTATGGAGCATCATATGCAGCCAGTATACAGTATGGAGCATCATGTGCGGTCATTATACAATATGGAGCATCATGTGCAGCCAGTATACAGTATGGAGCATCATGTGCGGTCATTATACAATATGGGGCATCATGTGCGGTCATTATACAGTATGGAGCATCATGTGCGGTCATTATACAGTATGGAGCATCATGTGCGTTCATTATACAGTATGGAGCATCATGTGCGGCCATTTTACAGTATGCATGCGGTCATTATACAGTATGGAGCATCATGTGCGGCCATTATACAGTATGGAGCATCATGTGCGGTCATTATACAGTATGGAGCATCATGTGCGGTCATTATACAGTATGGAGCATCATGTGCAGCCAGTATACAGTATGGAGCATCATGTGCGGTCATTATACAATATGGGGCATCATGTGCGGTCATTATACAGAATGGAGCATCATGTGCGGTCATTATACAGTATGGAGCATCATGTGCGTTCATTATACAGTATGGAGCATCATGTGCGGCCATTATACAGTATGCATGCGGTCATTATACAGTATGGAGCATCATGTGCGGCCATTATACAGTATGGAGCATCATGTGCGGTCATTATACAGTATGGAGCATCATGTGCGGTCATTATACAGTATGGAGCATCATGTGCGGCCATTATACAGTATGCATGCGGTCATTATACAGTATGGAGCGTCATGTGTGTTCATTATACAGTATGGAGCGTCATGTGTGGCCATTATACAGTATGGGGCATCATGTGTGGTCATTATACAGTATGGAGCACTGTGTGGCCATATTTTTTTGTTTATAACTATTGTATATGAAACAGTGTGATCAGCAGTGCTAAATGGGTGTGCTTGGGACGTGGATATGGGTGTGACTAATTATGAATGGGTGTGGTCAGAGGCGTGGCCTAAAATTTGCCGCGGCGCGACTTTGTCCCTCTTTCCCATCTTCAAAAGTTGGGAGGTATGATTTAACACATGATCGTGACATCACCACAGGTCCTGCTAGTACACATGCAGGTGTCTGCTCTGCAAAAGGGGATAGGGTGAGCACCCTCCCACGCTATGGATGCTCACATAAAACCAGCCCATTGTAACTTTAAGATTAACCCTCTCAACACTTAGCATGCTGGAGGCAAAAATAATCTGGTTCTACATCACTGACTGTAGTATACACAGTGACACGTATCTCCCTTCATACACTGTGCCAGTGACCCTGTCGCAACTGTCATGTGACATAGCCTAATGATAACTTTCATTCCCCTACTGATTAGGTTCCCATCTATTAGCACAGGTAAAAGATGCAGATGTATAAAATCTCAGATGGGAGTCCTCATTTTTTAAGCTGGATTTACGCCTCCATGTGTCGCATCCTAAATATGGCCAATGGTCTGTTGTCGGGTGACTAGGGGCTCCTTCCCTGTCACTAATGCCAGAGGCACCCTAGCTTGCCCTGTTCCCCGGATTACTTCTGATGGTGAAGACGCCGGGACCATATATCTTGCCTTAGCTCCTGAATCCGCCCTCAGTCTGTACACTTCCCCCACCCAAGGAAGAGGGGAGTAGTAGAGTACCGTAATACACCAACCAGACTAACAAGGTAATATGAACAGGGGTAACAAAAAATACCAACCATACACACATAAACAACAGAGGTAAACACTGGGGAGTGGAGGATGGGGTTAAACCAAAGTAGGAAAATAAAGGGAATTATCACAAACTCAAATCCTAGCAACGGTCACAGATAAATCCACCAACCACCTACTCTAATAACCACAAACAACCTCCATCCATGCATCAAAAGCTAACTCTGACAATGAGTGTTATCCAGGACCCAGTTTATATAGAGGTTTGGAGTGGCTAATAGTGAACAGCTAGGAGCCTTAATGCAGGAAAGCTTCAAAAAGCTTTCAACTGAGCAGATTAACTCCTGCACTGCCAAAAGAAATGTACACTGTTTAATACGAAGGTGAAGTGCTTCTAACCAGTGTAGGAGTAGGAGAAATCAGATCCTGGGGTCTTCTGGTTCCTCTCTGTCATGCTAAACCCGTGACACTGACAGCCTCATCAATGCTTATGAGTTTAAGTTCGGATCCAGAAACCTGTGGCTGGTCTGTGAATCATGAACTGACACATGGATGTGTGAATGTGGCCTTCGATGTGTCAGCCTTAATGATTGTTAAATGATATTTTGTGCATGAGCTATCAGTTTGTGCATATATGCAGAATGATATTAATGCCCCATACTTTAACTGCTATTGTTTGTTTAACCAAAGCTTTTATAGGCAATGTCCTCATTTGCCAAGCTTTAAAGAATGATATTTAGGCCATTAGTTATTTCACGATTATTCTGCTATCCAAGGCCATAATCTTTTTAACGCCTTCACAACCATTGTATGTCATTATGTCATAGAGGTTAAATGAATCCTATGGATTTAGAATGTGGTCAAAGGGAGCATGATGATGACAAGCTTTTAAAAGTGCTGTCTTTGTGTAGCCAGGGGATTATGCAGCGAGAAGCCCTGAATGGAAATGCCAGGCACAGATCGGCACGGCTATGTGTGAGCCCACAGTGAGTACAAACAGCAATCACAGATAAGAGGAGAACAGTGTGAATAGCAAAACATCAGGTGCAAGGAGAGATAGGGCCGAGTTATAGGTATTTAACTAATGAGCGGAAAATGCAAACACAAGGGAAAATTAATAGTGTTCAATAAAAACTGCTTTCAGGCTACTGTTATCTCCTTAATAAAGATCCCGGACACAAGCCTTATTGTACGCTTTGCTGCATTGTCCCTTTATTTCTACTAATCTATCCTTTTACTATGACTCCTTTCTGCTTGTAAAAAGCACATAGAGCTTTGCATCTGGACGTCTTACAAATATTACATTTCTTAAAGGGAAATTTTCAGAAAGTGACCTAATGTTTTAATCAGCTTTCTATGTGAAATTATTACTTTTTATTTAGCAAAATAGTTTTTTTTTTCATATCACAATCTGTATTAAGAATAAAAGCTAAAAACCTAGCAATTTTTTCACACTATCCACTAAAGCTTTTTTAGACTTTCTGTCGTTTAAGGAAACAACACATGTTCCTTAGCCACACTGGTCTGATCTTTTGTATTGAAGCATCCAATGATCCTGCGTAGAGGTAATTGAGAAGGGAGAAGGATCGGGATCGATATGACATCACCTATCGTGACTGGTGGATCTTTTATTATCAGCTATGTATAGAAATGTTGCCTATCATTGTAACCTATCATTTTAATCCTGCCTTTACTGAAATGAAAGTTCCTGTAAACTCTTCCTGAAAGGACAAGAAATAAGAGTCAGTATGAAAATTGCAAGATTAATATTTTTGTTTTCTGTTGTACGGATTGTGAATGTGATATGAAGCAAAAAATTGCCAGTTTATAAAAATATATGTAACACAGAAAACCTGATTTAACCAATACTACATTTTCTAATTATAGCTTCCCTTAAAAGAGTTATCCACCAAATATTTTTACAAAGTCTCTCCATGATTGTAATCAACATTTATGATAATTTGTGATCTAGAGAACTATGCTATGTCCGACTGATGCCCTATGTTATCCGTGTCATTTCCTAGTTTCAGTGTGAGGCCATTGTGGCAGTTTTTACCATCAATGTTTCATCAGGGTTTGCAAAGCTTCCCATATTCATTGCAATTTTAAAACTGGACAGCACATGGACTGCACGCAGGTGCCATCCGTGTGCTGTCTGTGATTTTCACGGAGTCATGGACTTGTATGGATATTTTTAATGTGAAGCAGATAAAAAATGAACATGTCTCTGTGGGTTTTTTGCAGACACACGGTCTCCCAAAAAACACAGACATGTGAATGTGAACAGGTTCCTAGATTGTAATGGATTCTTGTTCTATACAGAAACCACAGATAGAATACTTACGCGAAAATCGGATTTCTGAATGAGGCATAACAAACATGAAAATCAGACAGCATATAGATGGTACTCAGATGGCACCTGGTGCTGTCTGATGTTTTTAGCCGTGCATTGCATTGATGAGTTTTATACATGATTTGGATCAAAATCAGGCAAGTGATCATGTTTTGGTGCAGACCACGCAGACAAGAAAAAAAACATGGACACATGAACAGCAAGTGACCCCATTTGGAAACTAGACCCCCAAGGAGCTTATCCAGATGTGTAGTGAGCACTATGTGCCCCCAAGTGCTTCACAGAAGTTTATATTGTAGAGCCGTAAAAATAAAAAAACATATTTTTTCCACAAAAATTATCTTTTCACCTCAAAATTTTTACTTTCACAAGGGTAACAGAAGAATTTAGACCACCAAGTGACACCATTTTGGAAACTAGATCTGCCAAGGAGCACATCTAGATGTGTGGTGAGCACTATGAACCCCCAAGTGCTTCAAAGAAGTTTATAACCTAGAGACGTGAAAATAAAAGAATCATATTTTTTCTACAAAAATGATTTTTCACCCCCACATTTTTACTTTCACAAGGGTAACAGGAGAAATTGGACCATAAAAGTTGTTGTGCAATTGGTTCTGAGTACTCTGATACCCTATATGTGGGTGGACCACTGTTTGGGCGCATTACAGAGCTCGGAAGGGAAGGAGCACCGTTTTGGAATGCAGACTTTGATAGAATGGTCTGCGGTAGTCATGTTGCTTTTGCAGAGCCCCTGATGTGCCTAAACAGTAGAAACCCCCCACAAGTAACCCAATTTTGGAAACTAGACCCCACAAGGAACTTATCTAGATGTGTTGTGTGAACTTTGAACACCCAAGTGCTTCACAGAAGTTTATAATGCAGAGCTGTGAAAATAAAAAATCATTTTTGCTTTCCACAAACCTTAACCATAACCCTAACCCCAACACACCCATAACCCTAATCCTAACCCTAACCATAACCCTAATCACAACCCTAACCCCAACACCAGCCCTAACCCTAATTCCAACACTTACCCTAATCCCAACCCTAATCCTAATACACCCCTAACCCTAACCCAACCCTAAGCCTAATCCCAACCCCAACCCTAATCCCAACCCTAATCCTAGCCCTAATCCCAACTCTAACACTAACTTTAGCCCCAACCCTAACCTTAATTTTAGCCCCAACCCTAACCCTAACTTTATCCCAACTCACTTTAGCCCAACTGTAACCCTAATGGGAAAATGGAAATAAATATATTTTCTTTATTTTATTATTTTTCCCTAACTAAGGTGGTGATAAAGGAGGGGTTCATTTACTATTTTTTTTTATTTTGATCACTGTGATAGGGTCTATCACAGTGGCCAAAATGATCCAATAGGAAAAATCTTCCTATTGTTGCCGGGTGCCGGCCGGCAGATCTCGGCGGGCGCACTGCACATGTGACTGCCATTTTCTTACCGGAAGAAGATGCCAGCGGCCATGGGGGAAAGCAGGAAGACCCAGGGACACCGGGAGACACTGGTAAGTATCGGGTGGCGATCAGAGACCCTATTTCTCTGTCCTCTGATGTGCGATCACATCGGAGGACAGAGAAATTAAATGGCAAATTGCGCTTTTTTGCGGTCGCCATTATATGGTTAATAACGGCTATCACAACCCGGGGGTCGGTAAAAACCGACCCGAAACATGTTCTCTGGGGTCTCGGCCAACCCCAGCAGCCAAGACCCTGGAGAAATTCTGACTCTGGTGGCGCTATACACTTTTTCCACAGCTCATTAATTAACGGCGCTGTGGTTTAAGTACCCTTAACTACCACCGTTAAAAGGCATATTGGCGGTCGTTAAGGGGTTAATTTTAATTATTATTTCATAAATCAATAGTACCCATGAAAAAAAAAAACTTTAATAATACAGTCATGTCCAAAAATGTTGGCACCCTTGAAATTGTTCCAGAAAATGTTATACACATGTTAATTTACTTTGTGCTTTGGAACTCAAAAAAATAAAAAACAGAGAAGAAAAGGAAAATTATACATTATTTTACGCAAAATCCTAAAAATGGTCTGGAGAAAATTGACAACCTCAACTAATATTTCGTTACACACAATTTGGAGTAAATAACTGCAATCATTTTGCTTCCTATAACTATCAACAAGCTTCTTACACCTCTCAATCGGAATTTTTTACCACTTTACTGTTGCAAACTGCTCCAGGTCTGTTGTGAATTCCGTTCTCGAGCTCCCTCCTGTGGTCGTGAATGGTACTTTGGTGAGTTCTGTCCTTGGACACCCTCTGGTGGCTTTGAGTGGAACTGCTGATCTTTGAGGTTGGCTTTCTCAGCTGCCCTCGTTTATTGCTGCTGCTGGCTTCCCTATTTAACTCTGTCCAGGTCGTTAGTCCATGCCAGCTGTCAAGGTTTCAGTACTGGTTCAGAACTCTCTTGGATTTCTCTGATGACCTGACTACTCCAGCAGAAGCTAAGTCCTTGCTAGTCATTTGCTGTTCATTGGATTTTTGAATATTTTTTTCAGTACATGCTATGTTTCAGTCCAGCCTGCTATTATGATATTTCCTTGCTAGCTGGAAGCTCTGGGGGTGCAGAGCTGCACCTCCACTCCGTGAGTCGGTGTGGAGGTCTTTTTGCACACTCTGCGTGGTTTTTGTAGTTTTTAATACTGACCGCATAGTTCCCTTTCCTATCCTCTGTCTTTCTAGAGAAGATTCGGCCTCCTTTGCTAAAATCTGTTTCATTCCTGTGTTTGTCACTTCCCTCTTAACTCATATTATTCCAAAACAACTAATACCTAAAATTACTTTATTAGAAAAATGAATTAAAAACTGTAAACGACAAAAACACTGCAAACCTACAGCACTGTAGCAAAAGTAAGTAGGACTATTGTATCCTTATACTTCCCTAATACACCTTTGCCAACCATGGGTGGCACCCCAATCGGTACCAATGATGGCCTCCCCACTCTTTATCCACTTATACTATCAAACTAGTTGGCCCTACTACACACAGGACTGGTTTATAGACCCATATCTGTGTAGGACGTGCCGCTAGAGACGTATAGATAGGGGGGTCGATATGGTGATTAGTATACAATAGCCTAGATTTATCAAATATATATAGGACACCACAATAATGTGGAAATTGGGTATAGTGGCTAAAAAGATGCCATGAACCTAACCTACGCAGTCCCTGTGGGCATTATCCCTACCTAGCATGCGGAGGTTGGCACCCCTGAATAATCACGCAATTGGCGCCCCCGGTCTCGTCGACTGTCCCTCGATAACCCTGTCCACTTATCCTATCCCATATACCAGCCCTTATGTAACTCAATAGGGCCCAGGGGGGAAGGGAGAGGAGAGGAGGGAGGAGGTACGTATGGTGAGTAATTGGATAGATATATGATCAAGAAAAAAGGGGGGTTATTGACACATGAGAGGTGTCACCTCCACATACCAGGTGCTTAACCTAGGAAAATAGCAATTGGTACACATTTCCTCATACAGGTACCCACCACAGGATAAATGATACCCTATATAGCATGTTATTGCACAAATGCCCTTCCAATTTATATAAACATCGTTAGTAAATTACATAAATCATGTAGATACAGGGGGCAAAAATCATATCACATTGGGGGAACCATATAAATAATTAGAGCATCAGCGATTTAGACAATAGTATCCACCGCAGCTTATTACACAGTTATTGTACAAATATACATGCACAGTATCCTACAGAAAATAGCCTTAAATTGGCAAAGATGTAGTGATAAATTTAGCAGATAAATGCTTAAACCTTTTCCAAGTGTGTAAAAACCTATGATAAATATCCACACAATTAATACCTCCAGGGGTCAGCATCTGCAAAAAATGATATCTCATACAGTAGGACAAATAAAGTACAAAAAAATGTCCATGCTTATATTCATTGTGTTTGATAATCAAACACTCGTCCCCTCATTGCACACTACCCTGCTTATCAGAATGCCACTAACTACCCCAAGTAGACCAATAGTCTTATCTGGTGTCCAAATGATCGTCTGGTGCCTCTACGCGTTTCCCTGCCATGATACCAGTTCTTCAGGAGGCTAATGGAGAGGCCGTTGTGCGGGGATACAGCATACGGCCGTCATAATACACTGCTTATAGGTATCACTTCCCTCTTAACTCACAGTTAATATTTGTGGGGGTCTACCTTTACTTTGGGAAATTTCTCTGAGACAAGGTAGGCTGCTATTTCTATCTTTAGGGGTAGCTAGCTCTTAGTGTTATGATCCTTAGTGGCTGAGGATCACGAATAGACCAGCAAGTGAATAAACTAAGGACAAGCTCTAGGGAGATGGTAACTGGACTGATCGCAAATCTGAACCTATCCAACACAAATAGAGGTAGCCGGTGAACGTGCCTAAAAAATTCCTAGACGTCTCGAGCCAGCCTGAGGAACTAGCTACCCCTAAAGAGAAAGAAAGACCTCGCTTGCCTCCAGAGAAATAATCCCCAAAGATATAGAAGCCCCCAACAAATATTAACGGTGAAGTAAGAAGAAGGCACATACGTAGGGATGAAATCAGATTTAGCAAAAGAGGCCCACTAGTACTAGAAAGCAGAAAATAGAGCAGGGGTCTATGCGATCAATAAAAACCCTTACAAAATATCCATCCTGAGATTTCAAGAACCCACGCACCAACTAATGGTGTGTGGGGAGAAACTCAGTCCACTAGAGCATCCAGCAAGCGAGGGAATCACATTTTAGCAAGCTGGACAGGGAAACATGATAAACACTGCTGATCAAAAAATGAGCAAACAAAACTTAGCTTTTTTTTTTTTTTTTTTTTTTTTTTTTCTTTTTGTACAAAACTTAGCTTGTCCTGGATGGACTGGGAGCAAGGTAGTCAGAAGGAATCTGAGTAGCACTGATTACATCGACAGCCGGCAACAAGTGGAAGTAAAACAGAGCTATATAGGAACCTCCCAGAGGATAACGAACCAGCTGATAGCCAGAGACCAGCAGGATGACAAACAAAGCCACCAGGGGGAGCCCAAAGCAAAAGTCACACCATACCACCAGTGACCACAAGAGGGAGCCTGAAAACAGAGTTCACAACAGTACCCCCCCCTTAAGGAGGGGTCACCGAACCCTCATGAAAACCCCCAGGGCGATCAGGATGAGCCACATGGAAGGCACGAACCAAATCGGCCGCATGAACATCAGAAGCGACAACCCAAGAATTATCCTCCTGACCATAGCCCTTCCACTTGACCAAATACTGGAGCCTCCGTCTAGAAACACGAGAATCCAAGATCTTCTCCACCACGTATTCCAATTCTCCCTCAACCAGCACCGGGGCAGGAGGCTCAACCGGAGGAACCACAGGTACCACATACCTCCGCAACAACGAGCGATGGAACACATTATGAATAGCAAATGATGCCGGGAGGTCCAGACGGAATGACACAGGGCCAAGGACTTCCAGAATCTTATAAGGACCAATAAACCAAGGCTTGACCTTTTGAGAGGAGACCTTCATAGGAACGAAGCGAGAGGACAACCACACCAAGTCCCCAACGCGAAGTCGGGGACCCACACAGCGACGGCGGTTGGCAAAGAGCTGAGCCTTCTCTTGTGACAACTTCAAATTGTCCACCACATGATTCCAAATCTGATGCAACCTATCCACCACAACATCCACTCCAGGACAATCAGAAGGCTCCACCTGACCCGAGGAAAAACGAGGATGAAACCCCGAATTACAAAAAAAAGGAGAAACCAAAGTAGCAGAACTAGCCCGATTATTAAGGGCAAACTCGGCCAACGGCAAAAAAGTAACCCAGTCGTCCTGATCCGCAGAAACAAAACATCTTAAATAAGTCTCCAAGGTCTGATTAGTTCGCTCGGTTTGGCCATTCGTCTGAGGATGGAAGGCCGACGAAAAAGACAATTCAATGCCCAACTTAGCACAAAACGTCCGCCAAAATCTAGACACAAACTGGGATCCTCTGTCAGAAACAATGTTCTCAGGAATCCCGTGCAAACGAACCACATTTTGAAAAAACAGTGGAACCAACTCGGAGGAGGAAGGCAACTTAGGCAAGGGCACCAAATGGACCATCTTAGAAAAACGATCACACACCACCTAGATGACAGATATTCTCTGAGAGACAGGGAGATCTGAAATAAAATCCATGTAAATGTGCGTCCAAGGCCTCTTCGGGACAGGCAAAGGTAACAGCAAACCACTGGCACGAGAACAGCAAGGCTTCGCCCGAGCACAAATTCCACAAGACTGCACAAAGGAACACACATCCAGCGACAAGGAAGGCCACCAAAAAGACCTGGCCACCAAGTCTCTGGTACCAAATATTCCAGGATGGCCCGCCAACACCGAAGAATGAACCTCGGAGATGACTCTGTTGGTCCATCTATCCGGGACAAACAGTCTCTCCGGTGGACAGCGGTCAGGTCTATCCGCCTGAAACTCTTGCAGCACACGTCGCAAATCTGGGGAGATGGCAGACAAAATCACCCCTTCTCTAAGGATACCAGCCGGCTCTGAATCTCCAGGAGAGTCAGGCACAAAACTCCTAGAAAGAGCATCAGCCTTCACATTCTTCGAACCCGGCAAGTACGAGACCATGAAATCAAAATGAGAGAAAAACAACGACCAACGAGCCTGTCTGGGATTCAGCCGCTTGGCTGACTCGAGATAAATTAAATTCTTGTGATCAGTCAAGACCACCACACGATGTTTAGCTCCCTCGAGCCAATGTCGCCACTCCTCAAATGCCCACTTGATAGCCAACAGCTCCCGATTACCGACATCATAATTCCGCTCGGCAGGCGAAAACTTTCTTGAAAAGAAAGCACATGGCTTCATCACAGAGCCATCGGGGCTTCTCTGCGACAAAACAGCCCCCGCTCCAATCTCGGAAGCATCAACCTCCACCTGGAAGGGAAGTGAGACATCTGGCTGACATAAGACCGGAGCCAAAGAAAACCGACGCTTCAGCTCCCGAAAGGCCTCCACATCCGCAGAAGACCAATTAGTCACATCAGAACCCTTCTTGGTCAAATCCGTCAAAGGCTTAACAACGCCAGAAAAATTAGCTATGAAGCGACGGTAAAAAATAGCAAAACCCAAGAACTTCTGAAGACTCTTAACAGATGTAGGCTGCGTCCAGTCATGAATAGCCTGAACCTTGACTGGGTCCATCTCAATAGTAGAAGGAGAAAAAATGAAACCCAAAAAAGAAATCTTCTGGACTCCAAAAAGACATTTTGAGCCCTTCACAAATAAAGCATTGTCACGCAGGACCTGAAAGACCATCCTAACCTGCTTAACATGAGACTCCCAATCATCCGAAAAAAACAGAATATCATCCAGATACACAATCATAAACTTATCCAGATATTCACGGAAGATGTCATGCATAAAGGACTGAAAGACTGAAGGAGCATTAGAAAGTCCAAAAGGCATCACCAAGTACTCAAAATGGCCTTCAGGCGTATTAAATGCAGTTTTCCATTCATCACCCTGTTTTATACGCACAAGGTTATACACACCATGAAGATCTATCTTGGTGAACCAACTAGACCCCCTAATGCGAGCAAACAAATCAGTTAACAATGGCAAAGGATACTGAAATTTGACCGTGATTTTATTCAAAAGGCAATAATCAATACAGGGTCTCAGGGAACCATCCTTTTTAGCCACAAAAAAGAATCCTGCACCAAGAGGGGATGAGGACGGGCGAATATGTCCCTTCTCTAAAGACTCCTTTATATAACTCCGCATGGCAGCATGCTCCGGCACAGATAAATTGAAAAGTCGTCCCTTAGGAAACTTACTACCAGGAATCAAATCTATAGCACAATCACAGTCCCTATGAGGAGGTAGAGAATTGAGTTTGGGCTCCTCAAATACATCCTGGTAGTCTGACAAAAACGTAGGGACTTCCGAAGGAGTGGACGAAGCAATTGACACCACAGGAGCGTCACCATGAATTCCCTGACAACCCCAACTTGACACCGACATAGCTTTCCAATCCAGGACTGGATTATGAGTCCGCAACCATGGTAGACCCAACACGATGACATCATGCAAATTATGCAGTACAAGAAAGCGAATCACCTCCTGATGAACAGGAGTCATGCACATGGTCACTTGTGTCCAGTACTGAGGTCTATTCATAGCCAATGGTGTAGAGTCAATTCCCCTTAGTGGAATAGGGAATTTTAAAGGCTCCAAATCAAAACCACAGCGCCTGGCAAATGACCAATCCATCAGACTCAGGGCGGCACCTGAATCTACAAAAGCATTAACCGGGTAAGATGACAGGGAACAAATCAGGGTAACAGACAAAATGAACTTAGGCTGTAAAGTACCAATGGTGACAGATTGATCAACCTTTTTTTTGCGCTTAGAGCATGCTGAGATAACATGAGCTGAGTCACCACAGTAAAAGCACAACCCATTTTGCCGTCTATAATTTTGCCGTTCACTTCTGGTCAGAATTCTGTCACATTGCATAGATTCAGGTGTCTGTTCAGAAGACACCGCCAAATGGTGCACAGGTTTGCGCTCCCGCAAACGCCGATCAATCTGAATGGCCAGAGTCATTGACTCATTCAGACCTGTAGGCGTAGGGAACCCCACCATGACATTCTTAATGGCTTCAGAAAGACCTTCTCTGAAATTTGCAGCCAAGGCACACTCATTCCACTGAGTAAGCACCGACCATTTCCGAAATTTCTGGCAGTACACCTCTGCTTCATCTTGCCCCTGCGAGAGGGCCAATAACGTTTTTTCAGCCTGGTTCTCAAGATTAGGTTCCTCATAGAGCAATCCAAGGGCTAGAAAAAACGCATCTACACTAAGCAATGCAGGATCCCCTGGCGCCAATGCGAAGGCCCAATCTTGAGGGTCACCACACAAAAAGGAAATGATAATCTTAACTTGCTGAACGGCATCACCAGAGGAACGAGGTTTCAAAGAAAGAAACAACTTACAATTGTTCCTAAAATTCAGGAACCTAGATCTATCTCCAGAAAACAACTCCGGAATAGGTATCCTAGGCTACGACATAGGACTGTGAACAACAAAATCCTGAATACTTTGAACCCTAGCAGCAAGATGATCCAGACTGGAAGCCAAGCTCTGGACATCCATGTCAGCAGCTGAACTCAGAGCCACACCAAGATTAAGAGGAGGAGAGAAGCTAGCCACAACAGCTAGACACACGGCAACAACAACAACAACAACAAAAAAAATTCTCAAGGCTTCTTTTCTCCTGCTTCTGCCATGCAATTAACACTTTATAGGCCGGCTGTACTGTTATGATCCTTAGTGGCTGAGGATCACGAATAGACCAGCAAGTGAATAAACTAAGGACAAGTTCTAGGGAGATGGTAACTGGACTGATCGCAAATCTGAACCTATCCAACACAAATAGAGGTAGCCGGTGAACGTGCCTAAAAAATTCCTAGACGTCTCGAGCCAGCCTGAGGAACTAGCTACCCCTAAAGAGAAAGAAAGACCTCGCTTGCCTCCAGAGAAATAATCCCCAAAGATATAGAAGCCCCCAACAAATATTAACGGTGAAGTAAGAAGAAGGCACATACGTAGGGATGAAATCAGATTTAGCAAAAGAGGCCCACTAGTACTAGAAAGCAGAAAATAGAGCAGGGGTCTATGCGATCAATAAAAAACCCTTACAAAATATCCATCCTGAGATTTCAAGAACCCACGCACCAACTAATGGTGTGTGGGGAGAAACTCAGTCCACTAGAGCATCCAGCAAGCGAGGGAATCACATTTTAGCAAGCTGGACAGGAAAACATGATAAACACTGCTGATCAAAAAATGAGCAAACAAAACTTAGCTTGTCCTGGATGGACTGGGAGCAAGGTAGTCAGAAGGAATCTGAGTAGCACTGATTACATCGACAGCCGGCAACAAATGGAAGTAAAACAGAGCTATATAGGAACCTCCAAGAGGATAATGAACCAGCTGATAGCCAGAGACCAGCAAGATAACAAACAAAGCCACCAGGGGGAGCCCAAAGCAAAAGTCACACCATACCACCAGTGACCACAAGAGGGAGCCTGAAAACAGAGTTCACAACATCTTAGGCTGTGAAGAGGCGTCTAGGGAGAGTTAGGTACGCTCCACGGCTATTTCTAGTGTGTGTGATAGGATTAGGGATTGCGGTCAGTAGAGTGTTACCACTTCCTCAGAGCTTGTCCCAGGTTTTCTGTTTTAACCATCAGGTCACTTCGGGTGCTCCTAACCACCAGGTCATAACACAGGTCTTTCATATTTGAAGGATGCCTTCTCCCAACAGCAATTTTAAGATTTCTCCACAGGTGTTCAAGGGATTTAGATCTGGACTCATTGCTGGCCACTTCAGAACTCTCTTAGCACTTTATTTCCATCCATTTCTGGGTGCTTCTTGTAGCATGTTTGGGGTCATTGTCCTGCTGGAAGACCAATGACCTAGGACACAAACCCATCTTTCTGACACTGGCCACAACATTGCAACCCCAAATCCTTTTGCAACCTTCAGATTTCATGATGCCTTGCACACAGTCTAGGCACCCAGTGGCACAGGCAACAAAACAATCCCAAAACATCTTTTAACCTCCACCACATTTGACTGTATGTACTTTGTCCACAAGACACTTTCCCAGAAGGATTTTGGCTTATGTACATTTTTGGCAAACTGCAGTCTAGCTTTTTTATGTCTTTGTGCTAACAGTGGGGTCCTCCTGAGTCTCCTGCCACAGCTTTTCATTTCATTTAAATGTCTACTGATAGTTCAACCTGACCCTGATGCACTTTGGACCTGCAGGACAGCTTGAATTTTTTTGAAACTTGATTGGGGCTGTTTATCCACCATCTGGACACCCCTGCGCTGCAACCTTTCATTATCTTTTCTCTGCTCTCCAAGTCCAGAGAAATTAGTTACAGTTCCATGGGTTTTAATCTTTTTGATTATATTGCATACCATGAACAATGGAACATCAAGATCTCTGAAGATAGACTTGTAACCTTGAAATTGTTGATATTTTTCAATAATTTTGGTTCTCAAGCCCTTATACAGTTCTCTTCTCCACTTTGTGATCTCCTTGCTTAGTGTCAAACACACAGACACACAATGCAAAGATTGAGTCAACTTCTCCCCTTTTTATCTGGTGATTTTCATAAAGCCTACACCTGATACTTGCCACAGGTGAGTTTGAACATGCATCATATTGTCACAGGCTTACCACGACAGAGAATAGCCAGAGGACCATGGTGATTGATTTCTCATACTCCTGCACTGATTAGAAGCACTTCACCTTCATATTAAACAGTGTAAATTTCTTTTGGCAGATCAGGTTTCTTCTAGCAGTGCAAGGATTAATCTGTTCTGCTGAAAGCTCCTGGAGGCTTTTCTGCCTTTATGCTCTCAGCTGTTTAGTGTGTGCCTCTCCCGTCTGCTAAAGATACTCACCTCTGGCAAGCAGGAAAAATATATATCTTGGCACCGAGTTAGCCAGTGGATAGAAAAATATTTAGAATTGAGTCCTCAGTGATTGATACTGTGATGGTGTGATATGCTATGTGGGTATCATTTTGTGTATATTTCTATTTTACTTAGGGTACCGTTACACTAAACGATTTACCAACGATCACGACCAGCGATACGACCTGGCCGTGATCGTTGGTAAGTCGTTGTGTGGTCGCTGGAGAGCTGTCACACAGACAGCTCTCCAGCGACCAACGATGCCGAAGTCCCCGGGTAACCAGGGTAAACATCGGGTTACTAAGCGCAGGGCCGCGCTTAGTAACCCGATGTTTACCCTGGTTACCATTGTAAATGTAAAAAAAAAAAAACACTACATACTTACATTCCGGTGTCTGCCACGTCCCTCGCCGTCAGCTTCCCGCACTGACTGTGTCAGTGCCGGCCGTAAAGCACAGCACAGCGGTGACGTCACCGCTGTGCTCTGCTTTTACTTTACGCCCGGCACTCACAGTCAGTGCGGGAAGCTGACGGCGAGGGACGTGACAGACATCAGAAGGTGAGTATGTAGTGGTTTTTTTTACATTTACAATGGTAACCAGGGTAAACATCGGGTTACTAAGCGCGGCCCTGCGCTTAGTAACCCGATGTTTACCCTGGTTACAAGCGAACACATCGCTGGATCGGTGTCACACACACCGATCCAGCGATGACAGCGGGAGATCCAGCGACGAAATAAAGTTTCAAATGATCTGCTACGACGTACGATTCTCAGCGGGGTCCCTGATCGCTGCTGCGTGTCAGACACAGCGAGATCGTATGTATATCACTGGAACGTCACAGATCGTGCCGTCGTAGCGACCAAAGTGCCACTGTGAGACGGTACCCTTATTTTCATGGTGTTGAGTTGTTATTTGCCATCTGATATTCTCCCCACAGTTCTGTATTGTTATCTCTCCTCAGGGTCAGTGAATAATATTGTTTGCTAGTATGCTAATGACATGTTGAACTAGCTTGTTGAAACAATGAGCCCCTGCGACCCACCCTGTTGTGAACTCCGTTTTCAGGCTCCCTCTTGTGGTCACAGATGGTATTGTGTGACTTTGTTTTTTTGGCTCCCCCTGGTGGTTTGGTTTATTATCCTGCGGGTCTGCTGGATCAGCTGCCTCGTTATTCACCAGGGAGGCTCCTATTTAGCCCTGCTTCATTTCCACTTGTTGCCGGCTGTCAATGTATTCAGTGCTATTCTGATTACTCCTGATTATCTCGTTTTCTGCCTCTTCAGAATAAGCTAAGTTCTGTTTGAATATTTTTTGCTCATCTGCCTGCAATATGATTTCTGTGTATGATGAGTCTAGTCCAGCTTGCTAACATGTGATTTCTTTTTGCTGGTAAGCTCTGGGGTACGGAGTTGCTTCCCCCGCACCGTTAGTTGGTGCGGGGGCTCGAGCAATCTCTGCGTGGATATTTTGAATAGGGTTTTTCATTGACCGCACAGTTCTCTTCCTATTTTCTGCTATCTAGTATTAGCGGGCCTCATTTGCTAAATCTGATTTCATCTCTGCATTTATGCTTTCCCCTTAACTCACCGTTAATATTTGTGGGGGGCTATTCTATATCTTTGGGGTCTTCCACTGAGGCAAGTGAGGACTTACTTTCTCTCTAGGAATAGTCAGTTTCTCAGGCCGTGACGAGACGTCTAGGATTTTTTAGGTAACGTTCCACGGCAGCCTATAGTTGTTTGCGGATAGGATCAGGTTGCGGTCAATCTAGTTACCACTTCCCCAGAGCTAGTAGTCTGTTCAGTTACTTAGCTAGTCCGACCTGCGATCCTTGCCACTAGGATCATAACAGTACAGCCGGCCAGTAAAGTGTTAATTGCATGGCAGAAGCAGGAGAAAAGAAGCTTGGAGATATTTTTTTTTTTTTTTTGCTGCCGTGTGTCTAGCTGCTGTGTGTCTAGCTTCTCTCCTCCTCTTAATCTTGGTGTGGCTCTGAGTTCAGCTGCTGATATGGATATCCAGAGTTTAGCCTCCAGTGTAGATCATCTTGCTGCAAGGGTACAAAGTATTCAGGATTTTGTTGTGCACAGTCCTATGTCAGAGCCTAGAATACCTATTCCGGAGTTGTTTTCTGGAGATAGATCTAGGTTCCTGAATTTTAAGAACAATTGTAAATTGTTTCTTTCTTTGAAACCTCGTTCCTCTGGGGATTCTGTTCAGCAAGTTAAGATTATTATTTCTTTCTTGCGTGGCGGCCCTCAAGATTGGGCCTTCGCATTGGCGCCAGGGGATCCTGCATTGCTCAGTGTGGATGCGTTTTTTCTGGCCCTAGGATTGCTCTATGAGGAACCTAATCTTGAGAACCAGGCTGAAAAAGCGTTGTTGGCCCTCTCTCAGGGGCAAGATGATGCAGAGGTGTACTGCCAGAAATTTCGGAAATGGTCGGTGCTTACTCAATGGAATGAGTGTGCCCTGGCTGCAAATTTCAGAAAAGGTCTTTCTGAAGCCATTAAGAATGTCATGGTGGGGTTCCCTACGCCTGCAGGTCTGAATGAGTCAATGACTCTGGCCATTCAGATTGATCGGCGTTTGCGGGAGCGCAAACCTGCGCACCATTTGGCGGTGTCTTCTGAACAGACACCTGAGTCTATGCAATGTAATAGAA
The DNA here is from genome assembly GCF_051348905.1 of Ranitomeya variabilis. Lineage (NCBI taxonomy): Eukaryota > Metazoa > Chordata > Amphibia > Anura > Dendrobatidae > Ranitomeya > Ranitomeya variabilis. The sequence goes on from NC_135232.1 coordinate 301,254,510, forward strand.
TTCTGACCAGAAGTGAACGGCAAAATTATAGACGGCAAAATGGGTTGTGCTTTTACTGTGGTGACTCAGCTCATGTTATCTCAGCATGCTCTAAGCGCACAAAAAGATTGATAAATCTGTCACCATCGGTACTTTACAGCCTAAATTTATTTTGTCTGTTACCCTGATTTGTTCCCTGTCATCTTACCCGGTTATGGCTTTTGTGGATTCAGGTGCTGCCCTGAGTCTGATGGATTTGTCATTTGCCAGGCGCTGTGGTTTTGTTTTGGAGCCTTTAAAATTCCCTATTCCACTAAGGGGAATTGATGCTACACCATTGGCTACGAATAAACCTCAGTACTGGACACAAGTGACCATGTGCATGACTCCTGTTCATCAGGAGGTGATTCGCTTTCTTGTATTGCATAATTTGCATGATGTTGTCGTGTTGGGCCTGCCATGGTTGCAGACTCATAATCCAGTCCTGGATTGGAAAGCAATGTCTGTGTCAAGTTGGGGTTGTCAGGGAATTCATGGCGACGCTCCTGTGGTGTCAATTGCTTCATCCACTCCTTCTGAGGTCCCTGCGTTTTTGTCAGATTACTAGGATGTATTTGATGAGCCCAAACTCAGTTCTCTACCTCCTCATAGGGATTGTGATTGTGCTATAAATTTGATTCCTGGTAGTAAGTTTCCTAAGGGACGACTTTTCAATTTGTCAGTGCCGGAGCATGCTGCTATGCGGAGTTATATAAAGGAGTCTTTGGAGAAAGGACTTATTCGCCCCTCCTCCTCCCCTCTTGGTGCGGGGTTCTTTTTTGTGGCTAAGAAGGATGGTGCCTTGAGACCTTGTATTGATTATCGCCTTCTAAACAAAATCACGGTCAAATTTCAGTATCCTTTGCCATTGTTATCTGATCTGTTTGCTCGCATTAGGGGGTCTAGTTGGTTCACCAAGATAGATCTTCGTGGTGCGTATAACCTTGTGCGTATTAAGCAGGGTGATGAATGGAAAACTGCATTTAATACGCCCGAAGGCCATTTTGAGTACTTGGTGATGCCTTTTGGACTTTCTAACGCTCCTTCTGTCTTTCAGTCCTTTATGCACGACATCTTCCGCGAATATCTGAATAAATTTATAATTGTGTATCTGGATGATATTCTGTTTTTTTCGGATGATTGGGAGTCCCATGTTAAGCAGGTCAGGATGGTGTTTCAGGTCCTGCGTGCCAATGCTTTATTTGTGAAGGGCTCAAAATGTATTTTTGGAGTCCAGAAGGTCTCTTTTTTGGGTTTCATTTTTTCTCCTTCTGCTATTGAGATGGACCCAGTCAAGGTTCAGGCTATTCATGACTGGACTCAGCCTACATCTGTTAAGAGTCTTCAGAAGTTCTTGGGTTTTGCTAATTTTTACCGTCGCTTCATCGCTAATTTTTCTGGTGTTGTTAAGCCATTGACGGATTTGACCAAGAAGGGTTCTGATGTTACTAATTGGTCTCCTGCGGCTGTGGAGGCCTTTCGGGAGCTGAAGCGCCGGTTTTCTTCGGCTCCAGTCTTATGTCAGCCAGACGTCTCCCTTCCTTTCCAGGTCGAGGTTGATGCTTCTGAGATTGGAGCGGGGGCTGTTTTGTCGCAGAGAAGCTCTGATGGCTCTGTGATGAAGCCATGTGCTTTCTTTTCAAGAAAGTTTTCGCCTGCCGAGCGGAATTATGATGTTGGTAATCGGGAGTTGTTGGCTATGAAGTGGGCATTTGAGGAGTGGCGACATTGGCTCGAGGGAGCTAAGCATCGTCTGGTGGTCTTGACTGATCACTAGAATTTGATTTATCTCGAGTCGGCCAAGCGGCTGAATCCTAGACAGGCTCGTTGGTCGTTGTTTTTCTCTCGTTTTGATTTCGTGGTCTCATACCTGCCTGGTTCGAAGAATGTGAAGGCTGATGCTCTTTCTAGGAGTTTTGTGCCTGACTCTCCTGGTGATTCAGAGCCAGCTGGTATCCTCAGAGAAGGGGTGATTTTGTCTGCCATCTCCCCAGATTTGCGACGAGTGCTGCAGGAGTTTCAGGTGGATAGACCTGACCGTTGTCCACCGGAGAGACTGTTTGTCCCGGATAGATGGACCAGCAGAGTTATTTCCGAGGTTCATTCTTCGGTGTTGGCAGGCCATCCTGGGATTTTTGGTACCAGAGATTTGGTGGCTAGGTCCTTCTGGTGGCCTTCCTTGTTGCGGGATGTGCGTTCCTTTGTGCAGTCTTGTGGAATTTGTGCTCGGGCTAAGCCTTGCTGTTCTCGTGCCAGTGGCTTGTTGTTGCCTTTGCCTGTCCCGAAGAGGCCTTGGACGCACATTTCCATGTATTTTATTTCAGATCTCCCTGTCTCTCAAAGAATGTCGGTCATTTGGGTGGTGTGTGATCGTTTTTCTAAAATGGTCCATTTGGTGCCCTTGCCTAAGTTGCCTTCCTCCTCCGAGTTAGTTCCTCTGTTTTTTCAAAATGTGGTTCGTTTGCACGGGATCCCTGAAAATATTGTTTCCGACAGAGGATCCCAGTTTGTGTCTAGATTTTGGCGGACCTTTTGTGCTAAGATGGGCATTAATTTGTCTTTTTCGTCGGCCTTCCATCCTCAGACGAATGGCCAAACCGAGCGCACTAATCAGACTTTGGAAACCTATTTAAGATGTTTTGTTTCTGCTGATCAGGACGACTGGGTGACTTTTTTGCCATTGGCCGAGTTTGCCCTTAATAATCGGGCTAGTTCTGCTACTTTGGTTTCGCCTTTTTTTTGTAATTCAGGGTTTCATCCTCGTTTTTCCTCGGGTCAGGTGGAGTCTTCTGACTGTCCTGGAGTGGATGTTGTGGTGGATAGGTTGCATCAGATTTGAAATCATGTGGTGGACAATTTGAAGCTGTCACAAGAGAAGGCTCAGCGCTTTGCCAACCGCCGTCGCTGTGTGGGTCCCCGACTTCGCGTTGGGGATTTGGTGTGGTTGTCTTCTCGCTTTGTTCCTATGAAGGTCTCCTCTCCTAAGTTTAAGCCTCGGTTTATCGGTCCTTATAAGATTTTGGAAGTCCTTAACCCTGTGTCATTTCGTTTGGACCTCCTGGCATCGTTTGCTATTCATAATGTGTTCCATCGGTCGTTGTTGCGGAGGTATGTGGTGCCTGTGGTTCCTTCGGTTGAGCCTCCTGCCCCTGTGCTGGTTGAGGGAGAATTGGAATACGTGGTGGAGAAGATCTTGGATTCTCGTATTTCTAGACGGAGGCTTCAGTATTTGGTTAAGTGGAAAGGCTATGGTCAGGAGGATAATTCCTGGGTTGTCGCCTCTGATGTTCATGCGGCCGATTTGGTTCGTGCCTTCCATGTGGCTCACCCTGATCGCCCTGGGGGTTTTGATGAGGGTTCGGTGACCCCTCCTCAAGGGGGGGGTACTGTTGTGAACTCCATTTTCAGGCTCCCTCTTGTGGTCACAGATGGTATTGTGTGACTTTGGTTTTTTGGCTCCCCCTGGTGGTTTGGTTTATTATCCTGCGGGTCTGCTGGATCAGCTGCCTCGTTATTCACCAGGGAGGCTCCTATTTAGCCCTGCTTCATTTCCACTTGTTGCCGGCTGTCAATGTATTCAGTGCTATTCTGATTACTCCTGATTATCTCGTTTTCTGCCTCTTCAGGATAAGCTAAGTTCTGTTTGAATATTTTTTGCTCATCTGCCTGCAATATGATTTCTGTGTATGATGAGTTTAGTCCAGCTTGCTAACATGTGATTTCTTTTTGCTGGTAAGCTCTGGGGTACGGAGTTGCTTCCCCCGCACCGTTAGTTGGTGCGGGGGCTCGAGCAATCTCTGCGTGGATATTTTGAATAGGGTTTTTCATTGACCGCACAGTTCTCTTCCTATTTTCTGCTATCTAGTATTAGCGGGCCTCATTTGCTAAATCTGATTTCATCTCTGCGTTTGTGCTTTCCCCTTAACTCACCGTTAATATTTGTAGGGGGCTATTCTATATCTTTGGGGTCTTCCACTGAGGCAAGTGAGGACTTACTTTCTCTCTAGGAATAGTCAGTTTCTCAGGCCGTGACGAGACGTCTAGGATTTTTTAGGTAACGTTCCACGGCTGCCTATAGTTGTTTGCGGATAGGATCAGGTTGCGGTCAATCTAGTTACCACTTCCCCAGAGCTAGTAGTCTGTTCAGTTACTTAGCTAGTCCGACCTGCGATCCTTGCCACTAGGATCATAACACCACCCCCCTAACCTGTGAATGGGGAGGTGAGACACAGACCAGTCTTGTTTGGAACTAACACAGCACGTGAGAGAAAGAAGGGAATATGGACTGTTATCCTCTGTGCTGGATTGTTGGATTTTTATCCTGTAACTGAACTGCATTTGTGTTCTGGAATATTTTATCCTTTGTGTGGTGGATTATATGGACCTTTCGTACTTTTGCCTATATAAAGTTCTTGGGATTGTTCAATATTCTCTTGCTCTGTTGATTGTGTGATACCGGAGAAGGAACCTGTGACAACTATACCTTTTAATGGCTAGCTGAAAAGATGGTAACAAATTGCAAGCTTTCGAGACTACTCAGGTTTCGTCATCAAGCATAGACTAATAGAAATTCTGAAGAATCACATATTTATGCACAACACAGCACAGATAAATGCCATAGATAAGACAAGTGACGTGAAGCAGAATTACCATTATGTGAGTGATAAACAGTTATGTCCATAAATATTGGGACAGTTCATAGATAAGGAGTGTGAAAATTTTATTGTCCTCCGATTGGGGTCTGGTTCTGTTATGATGACTCCACATGGTCTAAGAAGCAAATTCCTTAGTTAATGTAAAAAGACATAAATCCATGCGACACATTAATTCCTGCACTGAAAATGTCATAGGTCATCATCAGCTTATACTCCCAAACTCTTCTGTCTCTCTGAGATTTGAAGTTACCTTTTAATACAAGTAATTTCATGTCCATAATGCTATGATCGGGGAGACCAAAATGTATTTCCACAGGTAGATCCATTCTTTTTTCTCTTATTGTGTGGCGATGAGAATTTATTCTTGTTCTAAGCTTTTTCCCTGTTTCCCCCACATACAGACCCCCAGTTGGACATTTAGTACAAATAATTAAGTACACCACATTAGAAGTGATGCAGCTAAAAGTACTTGGTATCTTGTAGTCCTGATGTGAATTGGGGATCTTGTCCATGGTCATTAAAAATGGACAGGTTTTACATTTTTTCTGGTTGCAAGGAAAGGTTCCTGCAGCTGTTGGAGAGGAGAGCGAGCGTCTGACAATGATGCTTATTAGATTTGGGTGCTGCCTAAAACATAGTAGTGGGGCGTCTGGAAAAAGGGATTGTAAGTGGGCATCTTTTTGTAGTAAAGGTTGCAAATTGTCTCTTCAGAGAGGAAGAAGACTAGAACTCTAGTTACACCTATTGGAAGTAGTAATCCTAACAGTCAATGTGGACCCTTTAACGAGCCTTGTCACATGACTTAGGATAAAAGCCAAACCAGAATCTCAATTTGCTAGTGTCTGCAAATAGAGATTCTGGTTTGGCTTTTATCCTAAGGCTGCCATCACACTAGCAGTATTTGGTCAGTATTTTACATCAGTGTTTGTAAGCCAAAACCAGGAGTGGGTGATAAATGCAGAAATGGTGCATATGTTTCTATTATACTTTTCCTCTAATTGTTCCACTCTTGGTTTTGGCTTACAAATACTAATGTAAAATACTGCCCAAATACTGCTAGTGTGATGGCAGCCTAAGTCATGTGCAAGGCTCGTTAAAGGGTCGACATTGACTGTTAGGATTGCTACTTCCAATAGGTGGCACTAGAGTTCTAGTCCTCTTCCTCTCTGAAGAGACAATTTGCATATTTCACAGAGGAGCATTGCCGCTTTAAATCTCCTCACCCCGACATGCTTAACATGTCACTCTCCACAAGGAGAAACGGTACTTCTTGGATTGTAGTAAAGGTTGTAATTTCTGGAATATTTTATCCTTTGTGTGGTGGATTACATGGACCTTTCGTACTTTTGCCTAAATAAAGTTCTTGGGATTGTTCACTATTCTCTTGCTCTGTTGATTGTGTGATACCGGAGAAGGAACCCTGTGACAACTGGTGGCAAGCAGCAGGATCAACAGAGCATAACCCAATGGAGAACCACCCACAGAGTGAGTACAGAAATTGGACTGTATCCAGTTTACAGGAGAGAGCCAGAGACCTGGGTCTAAACTACCGGGAACTGACTAAAGAGGCCTTAATTGATCTACTGGTGGGTGCTAGCCAGACCACCTACTCCCATATGTCTGAAAGACGAGCACTGGAGACGAGGACCCCCACCCAAAAAGCCAGTGGGTGGTGTGGTACGAAGAAGAGATGGCGGTTCTGGGCCCAGGCGTCTCTCAGGAGTGCAAGGAGGAGGCTGCCCGCTGGGCACAGCGGAGACAAGAAGCAATTGAGCTTGAAAGAGGGAGTAACGCAATGTGGAATGTAAAGCCAACGATCCGGGAGCCTGTACGGATCACCCGGACAGACTTTAAGCCATTTGATGAGGCTTCCGGAGATGTGGAGGGGTTCTTCAAGGACATTGACTAGCAGTGTGCTGTGATGGAGGTGCCCCACTCTGGCTGGATGCGTTTGTTAGTGGGACTCCTGAACGGTAGCTTGGCAGAGGCTTACCTAACCATTGACTCACAGTGGAATTGGGATTATAACATTGTAAAGCAGACTATCCTGGATTACCATGCTATCACTCCAGACTCATATAGGGCCAAGTTCCGAGACCTCCCATGCACTTCGGGGGGATCGTTTAGGATGTATGCACCTAAGATGTCCCAGGCATGTCGGAGATGGCTGGAAGCAGAAAACGCCTTAACTGTGGAAGATGTTATACAGGTGTTCCTTATAGAACAATTTCTTGCCAAGTGCCCTGCAGAGGTACGAGAATGGGTCCGGGAGCGCACGCCGTGCACCGTGGATAGAGCTGCAGCCCTGGCCGATGAAGCCCTTACTATCCGACCGCAATGGAGGAGGCTTCTGGACAATGAACCACGGCCTTCTCCCGTGTCCCATCCCCCTCCGATTATATCTGCCCCTCCACCGAGCCACAGGCTGATGACAATCACAGCTCACAATCCTGGGCCCCAACTGTTCCGACCACGACCTGGGGGTATCACAGAGAGGAGATGTTACGGGTGTGGGCAACCTGGACATTTGCAGTCTGGCTGTCCCTCAAGGATTCAGAGGGAGCCCCATGCAGCCCCACCTCGTCCAGTGCATCTTGTGCACTCCATCCCGCCTGAGGAAGAGCTACCACCACCCCCACCAGAGTGGACCACTGACCACAGCACCATAGATACCCCTCCTGGAGTGTACAGACTCCGGCCTTTGTCCATCAGAAATACACAGCAACGGCATTGCCACGTGCAGGATGTCTTAATTGATGGATACAAAGTGTCAGGATTTAGAGACACGGGGGCATTCCTGACTATCGCTGACCCCCGTGTGGTTCGACCCGAGGCAATTCACCAGGGCCTGGGAATTTCCATTGTCCTGGTGGGGGGTGTCCGCAAATATATACAGAGAGCTCTGGTACATTTGGATTTTGGATTTGGAGAAAAACTGTGCTGGATTGGAGTTATGGGAAGACTTCCTGCAGATATCCTCCTTGGAAATGACATTGGGGAGTTGCAAAGTCATTTTGTGGGAGCAGAAGGTCCGTGGGCCTCTCCTTATGAAAGAATAATCGGAGGGAGATATCGCAGATACCGTAACGCCCATCATTCCCTACGTTCTAGAGTTCAGAGACTGTCTCGCCCAGCTAGCTACCTTGGCTAAGGAACATCAGCGAATGGCCCAGTCCAGTCAAAAAGCCTGGTATGACCATAAAGCCAGGACCCGGGAATTTATGGACAAGTGCTCATGATTATTGCAATCCCTGCCACTGTACAAGGAACTATAAACAGTGGAACAAAGTGGACTAAAGTGAGCAGGCCAGAGGTCTGTGTAGACCTAATGGCGTGCTCAGTTATTATGAGGGGGGAGAGGTTGTGATGGTGTGATATGCTATGTGGGTATCATTTTGTGTATATTTCTATTTTACTTATTTTCATGGTGTTGAGTTGTTATTTGCCATCTGATATTCTCCCCACAGTTCTGTATTGTTATCTCTCCTTTGGGTCAGTGAATAATGTTGTTTGCTAATATGCTAATGACATGTTGACCTACCTTGTTGAAACAATGAGCCCCTGTGACCCACCCCCCTAACCTGTGAATGGGGAGGTGAGACACAGACCAGTCTTGTTTGGAACTATGAAGTGAACACAGCACGTGAGAGAAAGAAGGGAATATGGACTGTTATCCTCTGTGCTGGATTGTTGGATTTTTATCCTGTAACTGAACTGCATTTGTGTTCTGGAATATTTTATCCTTTGTGTGGTGGATTATATGGACCTTTCATACTTTTGCCTATATAAAGTTCTTGGGATTGTTCACTATTCTCTTGCTCTGTTGATTGTGTGATACCGGAGAAGGAATCTGTGACAACTATACCTTTTAATGGCTAGCTGAAAAGATGGTAACAAATTGCAAGCTTTCGAGACTACTCAGGTTTCGTCATCAAGCATAGACTAATAGAAATTCTGAAGAATCACCTATTTATGCACAACACAGCACAGATAAATGCCATAGATAAGACAAGTGACGTGAAGCAGAATTACCATTATGTGAGTGATAAACAGTTATGTCCATAAATATTGTGACAGTTCATAGATAAGGAGTGTGAAAATTTTATTGTCCTCCAATTGGGGTCTGGTTCTGTTATGATGACTCCACATGGTCTAAGAAGCAAATTCCTTAGTTAATGTAAAAAGACATAAATCCATGCGACACATTAATTCCTGCACTGAAAGTGTCATATGTCATCATCAGCTTATACTCCCAAACTCTTCTGCCTCTCTGAGATTTGAAGTTACCTTTTAATACAAGTAATTTCATGTCCATAATGCTATGATCGGGGAGACCAAAATGTATTGCCACAGGTAGATCCATTCTTTTTTCTCTTATTGTGTGGTGATGAGAATTTATTCTTGTTCTAAGCTTTTTCCCTGTTTCCCCCACATACAGACCCCCAGTTGGACATTTAGTACAAATAATTAAGTACACCACATTAGAAGTGATGCAGCTAAAAGTACTTGGTATCTTGTAGTCCTGATGTGAATTGGGGATCTTGTCCATGGTCATTAAAAATGGACAGGTTTTACATTTTTTCTGGTTGCAAGGAAAGGTTCCTGCAGCTGTTGGAGAGGAGAGCGAGCGTCTGACAATGATGCTTATTAGATTTGGGTGCTGCCTAAAACACAGTAGTGGGGCGTCTGGGAAAAGGGATTGTAAGTGGGCATCTTTTTGTAGTAAAGGTTGCAAATTGTCTCTTCAGAGAGGAAGAAGACTAGAACTCTAGTTACACCTATTGGAAGTAGTAATCCTAACAGTCAATGTCGACCCTTTAACGAGCCTTGTCACATGACTTAGGATAAAAGCCAAACCAGAATCTCAATTTGCTAGTGTCTGCAAATAGAGCTTCTGGTTTGGCTTTTATCCTAAGGCTGCCATCACACTAGCAGTATTTGGTCAGTATTTTACATCAGTGTTTGTAAGCCAAAACCAGGAGTGGGTGATAAATGCAGAAATGGTGCATATGTTTCTATTATACTTTTCCTCTAATTGTTCCACTCTTGGTTTTGGCTTACAAATACTAATGTAAAATACTGCCCAAATACTGCTAGTGTGACGGCAGCCTAAGTCATGTGGCAAGGCTCGTTAAAGGGTCGACATTGACTGTTAGGATTGCTACTTCCAATAGGTGGCACTAGAGTTCTAGTCCTCTTCCTCTCTGAAGAGACAATTTGCATATTTCACAGAGGAGCATTGCCGCTTTAAATCTCCTCACCCCAACATGCTTAACATGTCACTCTCCACAAGGAGAAACGGTACTTCTTGGATTGTAGTAAAGGTTGTAATTTCCATGCAGCTCCCCTTAGCATCTCCAGATTTGGATTATAGGTGACTATTAGAGGCACCCGATTATTTTCTTCTTTAGCTTTGTAATGTAGCAGGTGATTCCGTGATATTCTAGTTGCTCTTGCAATTTGGTTTTGAATTGTTCTAGGATGGTAGCCCTGATTCAAAGAGGTCTTTCTGAGGCCACCAAGGTGTTCATCTCTATCCATGGGGTTGGAATATATACAATTGTATCTGATGGCTTGGCTGTAGACAATAGAGTTTTTTATGTGTTTTGGATGTAAACGGTCCCAGTTTAAGGTATGTTGGACGGTCGATTGGCTCCTGATACAGGGATGTTTCTATTTCTTTGTTCTTCAGCTTAATGATGGTGTCCAAAAAGTTAATTTCAGTGCAGGAGTAGTTGAGTGTTAAGTTGATGGTAGGATGAAATTGATTAAACTGTTAATGGAACATCTTTTGCTGTGGCTCAGTCTCCGTCCAGATGATTAAAATATCATCAATGTAGCGGTAGTAGGCCATTGGCCTGATGGGACATGAGGACAAAAAGTCGCTTTCAAGCTTGGCCATGAAAAGATTTGCATACTGTGGGGCCATTTTACTTCCCATTGCTGTGCCAGTCTCCTGTAGATAGATCTTCTTGTCAAATTCAAAGTAATTGTGGGTGAGGATGAATTTTATAAGTTTCACCACAGAATCAGCATCAGTCCCTGTGTTTTCCAGGAAAAATTTGCAGGCATTTAATCAATCCTGGTGTGGGATATTAGAGTACAAAGATTCCACATCCATGGTGGCCAGGATGGTTCCTTCTGGTAGAGGACTTATTGCTGATAGTTTATTCAATAGGTCAGTTGTGTCCTGAATGAAGCTGGGTGTATCCTTTTCCAGTGGTTTAAGAATACCCTCTACCCATCCAGATAACTGCTCAGTAAGGGTGCCCACACATGAAATAATTGGTCTTCCAGGATTTCCAGATTTGTGGATTTTGGGAAGCATGTAGAATGTCAATGTTCTCGGACTTTCTGGTATCGGGTCATTGGCTCTTTTGGATTCGTCGGTCACACAAGATACCAACTTGTTTAGTTCCTTGTAATAGTCATGTGTAGGATCCGACTCCAATTTTTTGTAGTAGCGTGTGTCCATAGGTTGTCCGTTTGCTTCCATGAAATGAAATGACATGAAATTACTTGTATTAAAAGGTAACTTCAAATCTCAGAGAGACAGAATAGTTTGGGAGTATAAGCTGATGATGACCTTTGACACTGCAGGAATGAATGTGTCACATTGATTTATGTCTTTTTATATTAACTAAGGCATTTGGTTCTCAGACCATGTGGGGTCATCATAACAGAACCAGACCCCAATCAGAGGACAATAAAACATTCACATTCCTTATCTATGAACTGTCCCAATATTTATAGACATAACTGTTTATCACTCACATGATGGTATTTCTGCTTCACGTCACAAGTCTTATCTATGGCATTTATCTGTGCTGTGTTGTGCATAAATATGTGATTCTTCAGAATTTCTATTAGTCTATGCCTGATGAAGAGACCTGAGTAGCCTGAAAAGCTTGCAATTTGTTACCATCTTTTCAGTTAGCCATAAAAAGATATCAACCACTGAGGATTCTCAATTCTAAATATTTTTCTCTGGCAAGCAGGCTTTGTCAGAGTTAGTTCTATACTACCTAATTCAGGAGCTGGAGGTATTGGTTGTTTGAGGAGGCATTTTAGAGCGTTTTTCTGGAGACTGCTGCATGATGCTATGTCTGTGTATATACCCTCATCCTCTGCTTTTTGGTTTTTCCTCCATTTACTTCCCAGTGGTCCACTCTGTTTGTGAGTGCATATTTGTATAATTGGTATTTTCATATTATTTATTTGCGTTTTCATATATACAACAACTCCCCACTCTCCTGGGTGGGGAAGGGGACAGAGAATGGCTGACTCACGAGCTCAGTAAGGCACAAGGCCCTGGCATCTTCACCATCAGTAATAATCCGGGGAGCAGGGATAGCTAGGTTGCTTATAGGTTTAGGGATAGGGAAGGAGCTCCTAGCCCTGGGATATCTTGCTACTGTGCAATGACACACATGCTTAAAATAAAGTTGTTTACCCACAATTTTGAAAATGCGCCAACAATTTTGTCTGGCTCATTTGTGAGGTTTTGTGTGAAATTATGTCTATGCCTTTTGTTTCTCTGCTTTTTTGTGTAGTTCCAATACTCACAAAGGAAATAAAAATGTGTGTAACAAAACATGTGTGATTGCAATAATGTTGTGGGATAAATACTTCATTTTCTAGAACAATTTCATGGGTGCCAATACTTTCGGCCATGACTGTGTATCTTTATCAGGAAAATCTGCCTCTTTCTCCTCCAGGACTGATATTTTATTTAAAAAATTCTTAATTCTCGGGAAAAATCTGTATTCATTGACTATAGATTTTTACATTACTGAGATAGGAGATGACAGCTGCTACTCATATGATTCTATGAAGAAGGGATGGATGTGCTAGAGAGGAAAATCATACCTCCTCACCATTTACAGTTAGGTCCATATATATTTGGACAGAGACGACATTTTTCTAATTTTGGTTATAGACATTTCCACAATGAATTTTAAACAAAACAATTCAGATGCAGTTGAAGTTCAGACTTTCAGCTTTCATTTGAGGGTATCCACATTAAAATTGGATGAAGGGTTTAGGAGTTTCAGCTCCTTAACATGTGCCACCCTGTTTTTAAAGGGACCAAAAGTAATTGGACAATTGACTCCAAGGCTATTTCATGGACAGGTGTGGGCAATCCCTTCGTTATGTCATTCTAAATTAAGCAGATAAAAGGCCTGGAGTTGATTTGAGGTGTGGTGCTTGCATTTGGAAGGTTTTGCTGTGAAGTAAACATTCGGTCAAAGGAGCGCTCCATGCAGGTGAAATAAGCCATCCTTAAGCTGCGAAAACAGAAAAAAAACCATCCGAGAAATTGCTACAATATTAGGAGTGGCAAAATCAACAGTTTCGTACATCCTGAGAAAGAAAGAAAGCACTGGTGAACTCATTAATGCAAAAAGACCTGAGCGCCCACGGAAGACAACAGTGGGGGATGATCGCAGAATAATCTCCATGGTGAAGAGAAACTTCTTCACAACAGCTAACCAAGTGAACAACACTCTCCAGGAGGTAGGCGTATCAATATCTAAATCTATCATAAAGAGAAAACTGCATGAAAGTAAATACAGAGGGTTCACTGCACGGTGCGAGCCACTCATAAGCATCAAGAATAAAATGGCTAGACTGGACTTTGCTAAAAAAACATCTAAAAAAGCCAGCACAGTTCTGGAAGAACATTCTTTGGACAGATGAAACCAAGGTCAACCTCTACCAGAATGATGGAAAGAGAAAAGTATGGCGAAGGCGTGGTACAGCTCATAATCCAAAGGATACCACATCATGTGTAAAACATGGCGGAGGCAGTGTGATGGCTTGGGCATGCATGGCTGCCAGTGGCACTGGGTCACTAGTGTTTATTGATGATGTGACACAGGACAGAAGAAGTAGTACGAAAGCACCCTTTCGGGAAGGAGCCCTTATTAATATCACACCCTTAGTTTTCTAATAATTTGGTCTGTTTTGCAGCAACTTGGGGTGCTTGGAGCACCATTTGGTAGGACAAAGAGGCTCAGTGCGCAGTTTTATTCACTAGATTTGAATGCTCCCACCTCCTTACATGCTGATTGACACTCTGCATTGTTTGTAGAGAAAGCTCAGGTAAGCCACCACTGATACTCACCAGAGAAGGACGCTGTCAATTCCAATATTCCAATATATGGTGAAACAGAGCGCTGAGCGGATTGGCCATACCATTCATATACTTCGTTTTCTGCAGAACGGAGCAAGCGGTTAGAAAATTAAAAAGGGTAATTTTGGCCATGTGCTTAATTACACTGTCAGTTTCCCTTTATCTCTCTCCCTTAGGATAGGTCATTAATTTATGATTGTGGGGGTGCTATACCCTGCACCCTTGTTGATGAGCTGCTCCTGGTGCCGGCGGCAGCTGAAAGTGCTCAGTTGCAGAGCTGAGCTATACAATTCTGTCTGCTGCTTTGTGGCTGTGGTTGACTACTGCACATTCACCCCTTATTGGTTCGAATAGGTGTCGATGTGAAGCACTTGGTTGTGGCCACTATATAATAATTATTTTATTTATTTACTATATAGGCGACAGAGCTGTGTAGCTCTTCATCTGAGCACATTCAGCCGTTGTTAGTACTGGAAACAGCTGATGGCTTAGGTTGACAGGTGCTGCACCCCCCTGATCAGATATTGATGACCTATCCTAAGGATAGGACATCATGATAAAAGTCTCAGACATCCCCTTTAGGTTTCAGTGGGGCACACAAGATTCCCAAAACATTTATTTCTCCCATTGAAAAAGCTAAAATTTAAAAAGTGCTAATCGGTATTTAAAACATGCAATTTAATTTAGGATTTTTGGGGTTAATAGGAGAAGATAAGTTAGACATCTAGTTACAATAATGCAATTAAAACTGAATCCTCACATCTACTACCCCAAAGCAAAATAACTCATTTCAATAATTGCATTTTAAGCAGGAATGATGTATCTTTTTTAATGAGCAGCTGCAGGATCTCTGATTAGCACATATCCAACAGAGGGATATCTGATAAACTCTGTGATCAGGTGAACTGCAGATCCAGCACCGCACTACACTTGCATATCAGAATGGTTACTGTAAAATATAAATTAGTAATATTTTCCAAAAAGTGAATATGGCCTTTAAAAATGGAGGATTATTCAGCTGAGATTTTCAATATCTGACAGTCTGATGTCTAACATTAAGAGTCATGTAAGCCTATTTTGTTTAGGAGAATCCTGTTTTATAGATTTGTTTTGCTGGCAATTTTCATTTCAAAGAGAACCTGTCAGCATGATTTTGCAATGTACAGTAATGCCATGGCTGCAATGGTGCTCTAATACAGATTAAATTGATACCTTTGGTAAAGAAATCCACTTTGTTATTCTTCTTCAATCACCATTTGAAGTTTTCTAATAAAATTTTGGAGCACAGCGGCTGGACTGTGCATTGGGTCTTCTCCTCCCTGTCTGAGATTCCCGGCCTCTCTGACTGCCTCCAGTCTGTAAATGACAGGTTACTGCTGAGATCTCAAACAGAGGAGACCGGTCATTCACAGACCGGAGACAGGTAGTGGGGCTGGGGAATTACAGGCAGGGAGGAGAAGACTCAGTGTACAGCCTATGCACTAAAATATAAAAAGCAGAAAACTGCGCACTATGTCCCGGAAGTATTTCGCTGTGTTCCGGGAAATAGTGCGGCGGCGCATGCGCACTAATGCTTTTCGGCTTTGCACGCAGTTGGGCAAAGCATACTGCGCGTGCGCAAGGCAAGATTGCAGTGCGCACGCGTGAACTATGGAGGAAACCTACTGAAATTCAAGAAAATATTGCAGCCAGCGGGAAAGGAAGGTGTGAATGAAAGAAGAGGAAACACCGCCCATTGGACCGGACACAGGGCATTTACATAGCCCGCCAAAATCAGGTGACAGAGTCCCTTTAATGCTTTCTGTATTTTATGAAAGGGATTGTCAACCAACTGTAAACCCCTTTTTAAATTAAGTAGTTTCTGTTGTAAAAAAAATATATAAACTCACCTCTGGCCCCATTACATCAATGTCAGGATCTGCTCAGCCAATCAGCAGCCACTATTGAGCAGCTGCACACTCACTTCTTCCGCTTGTCCACCATTTGTCCTGGGGAAGAGCACAGCAGCTAAATAGCATAGCCTGATAGGCTGCAAGGCTAACAAGACATAACAATGCCATGTAAACTCTGGCAGACCCGGTGCTGACATACAACCCCTGGCAAAAATTATGTAATCACCGGCCTTGGAGGATGTTCATTCAGTTGTTTAATTTTGTAGAAAAAAAGCAGATCACAGACATTACACAAAACTAAAGTCATTTCAAATGGCAACTTTATGGCTTTAAGAAACACTAAAAGAAATCAAGAACAAAAAATGTGGTAGTCAGTAATGGTTACTGTTTTAACCAAGCATAGGGGAAAAATTATGGAATCACTCAATTCTGAGGGAAAAAATTATGGAATCATGAAAAACAAACAAAAAAAAAAAACACTCCAACACATCGCTGGTATTTTGTTGCACCACCTCTGGCTTTTACACTATGTTCCAAATTATTATGCAAATTACATTTTTATCAGCTTTTGGTCGGTGCAAATGACAGTCAGTCTAATAAAAGTCATCACCCGTTAGATTATACATTGAATTTTATTGAAGAAACCTCATAATGATAACAGTATAATTTCAAAAATGAATAAAAACTCAAAATGCACTGTTCCAAATTATTATGCACAGTAGAATTTCTAAACATTTGATATGTTTTAAAGAACTGAAAATGCTCATTTGTGGAATTTGCAGCATTAGGAGGTCACATTCACTGAACAAAAAAGCTATTTAACGCCAAAACATCCCAACAGGCCAAGTTACATGTTAACATAGGACCCTTCTTTGATGTCACCTTCACAATTCTTGCATCCATTGAACTTGTGAGTTTTTGGAGAGTTTTTGCTTGTATTTCTTTGCATGAAGTCAGAATAGCCTCCCAGAGCTGCTGTTTTGATGTGAACTGCCTCCCACCCTCATAGGTCTTTTGCTTGATGATACTCCAAAGGTTCTCTATAGGGTTGAGGTCAGGGGAAGATGGTGGCCACACCATGAGTTTATCTCCTTTTATGCCCATAGCAGCCAATGACTCAGAGGTATTCTTTGCAGCATGAGATGGGGCATTGTCAGCATGAAGATGATTTTGCTCCTGAAGGCACGTTTCTGCTTTTTAGACCATAGAAGAAAGTTGTCAGTCAGAAACTCTATATACTTTGCAGAGGTCATTTTCATATCTTCAGGAACCTTAAAGGGCCTTGCCAGCTGTTTCCCATGATTCTGGCCCAAAACATGACTCCTCCACGTCCTCGCTGACGTTGCAGCCTTGTTGGGACATGGTGGCCATCCACCAACCATCCACTACTCCATCCATCTGGACCATCCAGGGTTGCTCAACACTTATCAGTAAACAAGACTGTTTGGAAATTAGTCTTCATGTATGTGTGGGCCCAATACAATCATTTCTGCTTGTGAACACTGTTTAAGGGTGGCCGAATAGTAGGTTTATGCACCACAGCAAGCCTTTGAAGGAGCCTACACCTTGAGGTTTGAGGGACTCCAGAGGCACCAGCAGCTTCAAATATCTGTTTGCTGCTTTGTAATGGCTTTTTAGCAGCTGCTGCTCTCTTAATCCGATGAACTTGCCTGGCAGAAATCTTCCTCATTATGCCTTTATCAGCACAAACACATTTGTGCTCAGATACAGCCACAAATCTCTTAACAGTACGATGATCACGCTTATGTTTTTGGAAAATTTCTAATGTTTTCATCCCTTCACCAAGGCATTGCACTATTTGATGCTTTTCAGCAGCAGAGAGATCCTTTTTCTTTCCCATGTTACTTGAAAACTGTGACCTGCTTAATAATGTGGAACATCATTTTTAAGTAGTTTTCCTTTAATTAGAATCACCTGGAAAACCAATTATCACATGTGTTTAAGATTGATTTCAGTGATCCATTGAGCCCTGAGACACAATACCATCCACGAGTTTATTTGAAAAACAAAACAATTAAATCTTTATGACACTTAAATCCAATTTGCATAATAATTTGGAACACAGTGTATAACAGCTTGCAGTCTCTGAGGCATGGACTTAATGAGTGACTCTTCCATTAAGGTGTATTGCCAAGTTTTTAACACTAAGGTTCGGATACGGCTTTAAAGAAGGCTACTACTTGCGATATAATGCAGTTTTATTTCAAAGTACTAAATTAAAGGAATAGTATGATTGCATACACTTTTGTATATTTTAACAAAGGTTAAGTACATACACACGTGGTCAAAATTGTTGGTACCCATCGTGTAGAGACAGAAAACCCCACAATGGTCACAGAAATAACTTGAATCTGACAAGTAATAATAAATAGAAGATCTATGAAAATGAACAAATGAAAATCAGACATTGCTTTTCAACCATGCTTCCGCAGAATAAAAAAAAAAATAAAACTCATGAAATAAGACTGGACAGAAATGATGGTACCCCTGAAAATAATGTGACAAAAGGGTCATGTTAAACCAAGGTGTGTCCACTAACTAGCATCACAGGTGTCTGAAATCTTGGAATCAATGAGTGGGCCTGTATATAGGGATACAGATAATCATTGTGCTGTTTGGTGACATGGCATGTATCAAACTCAACATGGACCAGAGGAAGGGAAGGAAAGAGTTGTCTCAGGAGATTAGAAATGAAATTATAGACAAACATGTTAAAGGTAAAAGTTATAAGACCATCTACAAGCAGCTTGATGTTCCTGTGACTAAAGTTGCACATATTATTCAGAAATGTAAGATCCATGGGACTGTAGCCAACCTCCCTGGATTTGCAGCAGGAGGAATATTGATGACAAATCAAAGAGATGGATAATACGAATGATTGATAACAAAAGAGCCAAGAAAAACTTCTAAACAGATTAAAGGTTTCATTGTTGAAAAAAATCATAAAAAAGCTAGACTGGAATTTGCCAAACTACATGTTGACAAGCCACAAAGCTTCTGGGAGAATGTCCTATGGGCAGATGAGACAAAAATTGAACTTTTTGGCAAGGCACATCAGCTCTATGTTCACAGATGGAAAAATTAAGCATATCAAGAACAGAACACTGTCCCAACTGTGAAACATGGAAGAGGCTCTGTTATGTTCTGGGGCTGCTTTGCTGCATCTGGCACAGGGTGTCTATAATCTGTGCAGGGTACAATGAAATCTCAAGACTATCAAGGAGTTCTAGAGAGAAATATTCTGCCCAGTGTCAGAAAGCTTGGTCTTAGTCGCAGGTCATGGGTCTTGCAACAGGATAATGACCCAAAACACACAGCTAAAAACAAAACACCCAAGAATGGCTAAGAGGAAAACATAGGACTATTCTAAGGTGGCCTTCTATGAGCCTTGACTTAAATCCTATTAAGCATCTTTGGAAAGAGCTGAAACATGCCGTCTGGAAAAGGCAATCAGTTGTCTCAAACACGAGACAACTGGAGCAGTTTGCTTTTGAGGAGTGGGCCAAAGTACCTGTCAAGAGGTGCAGAAGTCTCATTGACAGTTACAGGAATCATTTGATTGCAGTGATTGCCTCAAAAATTTGTGCAACAAAATATTAAGTTAAGGGTACTATGATTTCTGTCCAGGACTATTTCATGAGTTTTGTTTTTAAAAATTCTGTGGAAGCATGGTTGAAAAGCAATGTCTGACTTTCATTTATTCATTTTCATAGATTTTTTATTATTACTTTTTATATGTACTTAATCTGTATATGTACTTAATCTATATATGTACTTAAAGATTAAGTACATATGCTCACATCATCACCAAGGAGCATTTTAACCACCATCCGTCTGGAATATCAGAGAAGCAACCACCAAGACAGAGAAACTCCTGGAAAATTCACAACACTGCATGGGACGTCCCCACTTATTCAGGTATCACAACACTGTACATGTGTAAGCACAGGTACCCACTTTTTGCTTCTCTCTTAGTCATGTTTCTCTGGCCTGATATAGTTGTTTACATTATGTGTAATTCTAGTTCATCCTTGCCCTCCAGAGGCCAGCTTTTGGGATAAGATGAATCAGAGATACAAGGCAAACATCACACAATGGGGCGTAAACCCACACAATATAAAAGGTCAAAAGGATTTTATAAGTCCAAAGCAGACAGAGGTTAAATAAACCTCCATGTTTTACAATAAGAAACAACAAACAGGACAAACCATGAAAATAGCCAGTCCCAACATATACCATTATCTTCTGTAATGTGAATAATATCAGACTTTAATTGGTCTATTTGGGACTGAAAATCTCTGCTGTGACCAGATAGGTTAAAGCATCACATTCCTTCAAATTCTTTACATCCATGATTATGGGCTAACAGTAAATAATCTATTGTTGCTCTATTTTGCAAAAGTCACTATATTGTTACACCTCATATTTTTTCCTGCCCTCATATTATTGCCCTTTTTATCTGAACAAGAGCCACATATAAGAGCAATCTCCCCTTCCCCTGTCTGATTATGAATTTTTAATTGTTGACATCTGCCTATTTTGTTTTTATCACAGGTTATTTGGAAACATAAATCAGCTGTGGTAATACTTTGAGTCCTTATGGCAATCATCTTTTCCATTGCAAAATTTTCCCCAGTACAGCTCATGCAGGCATAATATGGATTGTACGTGAAGTTTTGTGTCACATCTTCTTCTTCTATGTCTTCATCTTGAGTAAATACCCCAATCAGCTTTGTCCATAACTGTAAAGGGGTCAGTACCGCCACCAGACAAGTTTCTAATATATTGGTAGAAGTAGTAGTCTTTGTCATACAAAAATGGCTAGTGTTGATAAGCTGAGCCAAGCAAATCCATAGATTCTGTTTAGTTTTCCATAAAGCCTCATTTTCCATGGTTGGTCTGAACACCTCTTAGGTAGTGACAGAAGTTGAAAGGACCATGCACACGGTGGCTGCAATGATGCACCATTTCCAGATTTTGGAAAAAATATATATATTATTCTCTGAGATAAAACCTGTCAATTGGGATGTGTTCCCACTTCTCTTGCCCGTGTTCCATAACTATCAGCACATTATCTGCCCCAAGAGCAATTACTTCAGCAGGTTCTGGAGGACTTTTGTCCCCCAGTTTTTTCACCCAGAGTTTTGCACCATCATTGATAGGATGTGAGGATCCAAATCCTGTACTTCCTCTGACTGTCACAATTGTAGGGGCCCTTCCTCTGACCACCTGCATTTTAGGAATAGACAGTACCAGTAACTGAGCTTTCTTAACTCCCTTCTGTATTAGCATGTCACTTCCTTCATTATTTATTAAAACTACTTTAATTTCTCCCTGATAATCCTGGTCTATCATTCCTCCCATTACCTGAATCCCCTTTAAGGCCAAGCCTGACCTTGGGGCTATAAGACCAAAATACTTAAGGCCCCGTCTCACACAGCGACGCTGCAGCGATACAGACAACGATGCTGATCGCTGCAGCGTCGCTGTGTGGTCGCTGTGTGGTCGCTGGGGAGCTGTCACACAGACAGCTCTCTCCAGCGACCAACGATCAGGGGAACGACTTCGGCATCGTTGAAACTGTCTTCAACGATGCCGAAGTCCCCCTGCAGCACCCGGGTAACCAGGGTAAACATCGGGTTACTAAGCGCAGGGCCGCGCTTAGTAACCCGATGTTTACCCTGGTTACCAGCGTAAATGTAAAAAAAACCAAACAGTACATACTCACCATCTGTTGCCCGTCAGGGTCCCTTGCCGTCCGCTTCCCGCTCTGACTGTGTGCCGCCGTACAGTGAGAGCAGAGCGCAGCGGTGACGTCACTGCTGCGCTCTCACTTTACGGCGGCAGTCAGAGCAGGAAGCAGACGCCAAGGGACCTGACGGGCAACAGATGGTGAGTATGTACTGTTTTTTTTTTTTTACATTTACGCTGGTAACCAGGGTAAACATCGGGTTACTAAGCGCGGCCCTGCGCTTAGTAACCCGATGTTTACCCTGGTTACCAGTGAAGACATCGCTGGATCGGTGTCACACACACCGATTCAGCGATGTCAGCGGGACCTCAACGACCAAAAAAAGGTCCAGGCCATTCTGACACGACCAGCGATCTCGCAGCAGGGGCCTGATCGCTGGTACGTGTCACACATAGCGAGATCGCTACTGAGGTCGCTGTTGCGTCACAAAACTTGTGACTCAGCAGCGATCTCGCTAGCGATCTCGCTATGTGAGACGAGGCCTTTAGGTGGCATTTGCAAGCCTATAGCAGTCCTGATTGTCCTTACAACTCGTTTTTCTAATCTCATTTCCTCATGGGAGTATAGATCTAGTCCTGCTGCCTGTGGGGTATCCCTATATGGTCCTAGAGCTCCTGACTCCAATTCCCAATAGACTACTGTCTGTTCTGAGGTCATGGTTTTTAAAGGCATGATTTGCCGATTTGGGGTAATCATTCACATAAGTGGGGTTTCTTGTTCTCCAATTGATCGATTGTTAAGAATGTTAAGAGCCTCATTCAAGTTTTTTCTCCATCCTTTATAGGTCGCACTGCTTAGTTTCTTTAATTGCTCTTTCAATAATCCATTCATTCAACCAAACCGCTGGCCTGCAGATAATATGGAATGTGAAAGATCCACTCAATATTATGCTCTGAGCAAAATCCTGCAACTTTCCAATTTTTGAAGTGACTTCCATTGTCACTTTGAATCTGTATTGGGATACCGTAGTACAATACCATTGTTTCCAAAGTCTTAATAGTACTGATAGCGTTGGTCATTTTACAGGGACAAACCAACATATACCCAGAATACGTACCCCCAGCTGCGCACACGTATACACATCCTCCATCATGTGGAAGAGGGCCTATGTAGTCCATATCTGGCCTATTACCACATGAGAGATTGATCTCTGTTGTGAATGTTGGCATACTGGACACTTCATGATGGTTTCCTTTATCAAATCTAACCTGATGGTCACCCCTCTGGTCTGTGCCCATTGGTAAAAAGCTTTTTCTCAGAGATGTCCACATTTCTGGTATGCCCACTCAGTTAATCCGAGCAGTCCCTCAGCAGTGTCAGTCTTTTTACTGTATTCAGCAACTGATCTTCTGGAATTTTCATCTGCTACTGAACTGAAGAGTCTTTCCAGTGTATCTGAAGTACAATGAGCATCAACATGAAACACAGTCACTTTATTTCTTTGTACAATCGCCCAATTGCCACAACTCTTTTCCCCAAACTTCTTTGCTATATATTCTCCAATCATTTTGAGCCCAAGTCGGTAACCATGTGGTCAATCCATTTGATACTCACCATTAGGGATGAGCGAGTAGTGAAATATTCGGACTCAATATACTCGTAACGAGTAGGTCCTAATTAGTGATGAGCGAGTATACTCGTTGCTCGGGTTTTCCTTAGCATGCTCGGGTGGTCTCCTATTATTTGTGAGTGCTCGGAGATTTAGTTTTTGTCAATGTAGCTGCATGATTTATGGCTGCTAGCCAGCCTGAATACATGTGGGGGTTGCCTGGTTGCTAGGGAATTCCCACATGTGTTCAAGTGTTCAAGCTGTGTAGCAGTAGCAAATTATGCAGCTGCATCAACAAAAACTAAATCTCCGAGCCCTCACAAATACTCGGAGACCACCCGAGCATGCTCGGGAAAGCCCAAGCAACGAGTATACTCGCTCATCACTAGTCCTAATACTCGGGTATTCGTAATGAGTAGCGAGTCCAATACAAGTCAATGGGTGTGACACGCACGCACCGGTGTCCTTTGAAAAGCCAGCAATTCATATTCGGCTACAGTAAAATCACACTGACAGGTTGAAATAGAATAGATAGAATACATATATACACCTAGAATAGGTGTATATATATATATATATATGTCAGTGACACATATATATACAGTGTATATATATATATATATATATATATATATATATATATATATATATATATATGTATATCTTTATATTGCATAGAGATATATAGATAGATGATTAGCCGGTAATTCATTTGTCTGCTTCTGTAAAATCAATGGATAGGAGACATGGTTTACATACAGTATATCCATGCAGAATAGTTTGATATATATGTGTGTGATTAATACAATTAGTGTAGTGTGCGTGCAAATTATGTAACTTGTATGTATTTAATAAAATAATCTTTTTGGGGAAAAAAATGGCGTGGGCTCCTGCGCAATTTTCTGCACCAGAGAGGGAAAGCCAGTGACTGGGGGCTGATGTTTATAGCTTAGGAATGGGTTAATAACCATTGATCTTCCCAGGCTATGAATCTCAGCCCGCAGCTGTATATTTAGCTTTTGCTGGCTATCAAAATAAGGGGACCCCCCAAAAAATGACGTGGAGTCCCCGTTTAATTAATAGCCAGAAAAGTCTATGCAGACAGCTGTGGGTTGATATTCATTGTCTAGGAAGGGACCATGGTTATTGCCCCCCTGGCTACAAACACCAGCTCACAGCCACCCCAGAAATGGCACATCTCTAAGATATGCCAATTCTGGCACTTAGCCTCTCTCTTCCCATTGCCATGTAGCGGTGGCATATGGGGTAATAGGGGTTAATGTCACCTTTGTATTTGTATTGTAAGGTGACATCAAGCCGGCTTAGTAATGGAGAGGTGTCAATAAGACACCTATCCATTACTAATCCTATAGTTGTTAATGGGTAAAAAGAGATACAGCCAGAAAAAGTCTTTAAATTAAATAAAACACACCACAATCAGTATACTTTGGGGCACATACCCGAGGCAAGATGAAGGTGGCTTGGCGGCAATGAGCTTCAATTCCCGTTAAGTCTATAATTACCCCTATTAGCACGCCGACTACTACAAAAAAAAAAAGGACTTCGGAGTCCCCTTCTTCTATCCTGAACACCGGCAAGCTACCATGCCAAAGAAAGGTGGCACCTCTCAGCCGGCAAGCCGATCAATAGCAGATCTGCTGTCTGATTCTGGCAGCTCCAAAATGGCGGCCACGGCTCCAACCCCAGATATCACTAACACCCTCGCCACGCGGCAGGACACTGCAGGGGACGGCGAGGAGGGGCTGGCACAAGAGGACACTGTGGTGCCTACAGCTATTCTTATAAAAACCCTCCAGGAAACATTCAGGCAAGAACTGACTCTTGCTATGAAATCAGTCACAGCACAAATGCAGGAGATACTACAGCGCACCTCATCACTAGAAGACAAAATGGATACGGTGGCAGATGCGCTTGAAGAAGACCAGGAACAAATAAGACAACAAATGGAGCGCATTCATGAGCTAGAAATTAAGTGTGAGGACTATGAAAATCGATCAAGGAGAAGCAATCTTCGTATAAGGGGTCTCCCTGAATCAATAGTGTCACTGAAAGAGACTGCATCTGGTCTGTTCTCTGCCCTTCTCCCACAGGCAGACCCGACCACGTTACACATCACTAGGATACACAGAGCACTGGGCAAGCCAAGGTCTGATAATACTCCAAGGGATGTAGTCTTGAAATTACACTACGAAGAGACCAGAGACCTCATTTTAACAGCAGCTCGGGACTCCCCAAATCTCCCTGGTGTTCCAAACTCAGTTCATCTATATGCTGACATAGCTCCCGCCACTCTGAACAGGCGCAGGGAGTTCAGACCACTCACTACAACTTTGCAAGCTGCCAAAGTAAGATACAGATGGGGCTTCCCATTCGCACTGTCTTTCTCCCACAATAATAAGCTCTTTACATGTCGATCATTTGAGGAGGGTAGACGTGTGATTGAGCAATTGGGTTTCAAGATTCCCGAAGATCCACAACCTCTGCCTCAGAGGAAACCCAGACCAAGTAGGGAGTGGAAAGAGGTCCCAAGAGTAACAAGAAGCCAACGTGCGATTGTCACTTGAAAGATATTGAACAAAGAGGCGTTCCCATTTAACTGTATCAATCACTACTTCTCTCTGCGCTTAACACCTAAGAGGGCTGTAGCTCATCTAAGAAAGAATGATTTAAGTTGTTCGGATGGAGTTGGAGGATTTTGATACCTCCCAAGGAGCTCACTCATATTCCTTCCCCCCCTTTTTTTTTTTTTTTTCTTTTCTTTTTTCTTTTCTTTTCTTCCTTCCCCTTTAATCCTTCCCTTACACCCCCTCACTTTCTCCCCACTACCCCTCCTCCCCACCTTTCACCACTCCTTTCTTCCCCCCACTCCCCTCTTCCCCCACTCTCCTCCCCCCCCTCCCCCCCCCCAATTTGAAATGGATAGTCGGTGCAAATATTTTCACGGGATCCTATGGTTGTGCGAAGTTTCATTAATGCTTTGCTATGGATACCCGTGATATTTAACAATCCGAAGGGGCTGGACTTGTTAGGGGTTTTCACACGTTACCCATTTTAGTGAAGCCTGGTCGTTTCCACATAATATGGACCACCAGTTCACTAAGTTGCATGGGCTTTTAGCCCATTTGATTATAAATGTTTGTTCTATGTTGTCTTGTTTTGTCTTCTCCCCCCCCCCTTCTATTGTATTTGCTTTAAGTAGGTCCGTAGATGTCTGCTCGAAATCCTCTACTTCTTTGCATGGCCTCCAGGTGGATCGTTACCCGGAGATGCTCAGGGTTGGGAGAAAACTTAGGGGTAAGCCTTTATATGCAACACTAACTCAGCCCGTCTATGTGTAGGGTCTTATCCCATAATGTAAGGGGGTTTAATTCCCCCATCAAACGTAAAAAGGCCTTCCTGGACTATAAAAAACAGAATCCTGATGTCCTTTGTCTTCAGGAGACACACTTCTCTACCTCTTCATGCCCAAAGTACTTTGACCAGAACTATTCTCGCGTTTTTACATCTTCAGGCACAAGTAAAACAAAAGGAGTAGCAATCTTCCTCAAAAACAATTTCCCAATACAGATAACAAATTCCCTATCAGATGATGAGGGTAGGTTCTTGATCCTACTAGGCACATTACAAGGGCAAAAACTTTGTTTAGTTAATAGCTACCTCCCAGCCTCATCTCAAGTTCAGGTTTTTAAGTCCATTTTAAACAAGCTGGATAACTACTCTTTCCAGCATCTAATATGGTGCGGAGACTTTAATTTCACGATAAATCCAACATTAGATAGCAATGCTATAAGACGTACTGACATCACTAAAAATGAGAGGAAAAAAATCTCCCGATTGTTAATGGACCATCACCTAGCAGACATATGGAGAGAGATGAATGGTAATAATAGAGGTTATACGTACTACTCTCCCGCCCACAAAACATACTCCAGAATAGATCTTCAATTGACAAAAACCACCTCACTTCCCACAGTCCTATTCTCACGCCACGTACATTCGGCATGGTCTGACCATGATGCTATACTCTCAGTATTCAAATTCAATGTGTCCACCTCTAGCTTATACAGATGGAGACTTAACGAATCACTACTTACTGACCCTGTAATCACAAATACAATTAAGGACGAATTAATCGAATATTTTAAATTTAACACTTCTGGTGATGTATCCCCCGGAACCATTTGGATGGCACACAAGAAATTTATAACGGGCTCAATAATTAAGTTGGCTGCTCAAAGGAAAAAAACGAGAACTGAACTACAAACCAGATTAGAAAATAAATTGGCAAAACTAGAACAAGCCAACCAGGTGTCCACCTCTCTCTACCTTTCCAAACAAATTCAGGAGACCAAAACTCAATTAGATGCCATACTCACCACTAGAACTGAGAAGGCCTTGACTTGGACGCGAGCCAAATTTTACAAATTCGCTAACAAGCCGAGCAAACTATTAGCTCGCAAGTTACGTTCTAGGGAAATGATCAACACAATTTTTTCAATAAAAGATGGTTCGGGGAGGATTTCGTCCCACCCAGATAATATATATAAAACATTCCACGAATATTACCAAAACTTATATACCCAGCCCAAACCCTTATCTCCTCACCCGATTCAACAATTTCTACAAAACCTGCACTTACCTAAAATCACAGATGCAATAGCTAAACAACTACACTCCGAAATATCTATGGAAGAGATCCAATCAGTTATCAAAGCATTAAAAAAGGGAAAGGCCCCCGGCCCTGATGGACTCATGGCCATTTATTACCAAAAATTTGCTGAAATTCTTTCACCCCACATCAAAAACTTTGGAGATGCCCTCCTTCATGGCTCAAAAATGCCCCCAGAGTTTTTGGTTTCCCATGTTACAATTCTACCTAAGCCAAAAAAAGACCATTTACTGACCAAGAACTTTAGGCCTATTTCTTTACTAAATGTGGATTTAAAAATATTCACTGCAATTATCACAAGTAGAATAAATCGCATACTGCCCTCTCTTATTCACAAGGACCAGGTGGGGTTCATCCCATCTAGGCAGGCCCCGGACAATATCAGACGTAATATAAACCTTATCCACACGGCAAACTCCCGCAGGGAACAACTTTTAATACTAGCCTTAGACATTGAGAAGGCATTCGACTCACTCTCCTGGAACTATCTCTTTCAAGTCCTATCTAAATTCGGTTTCACTCGGGAGTTTATAGAATGTATTAAATTACTCTATGACTTTCCCACAGCGTATCTGAAGCTCCCGACGTTGAGCCCTTCTCCTATATCTATTCAGCGTGGTACCAGACAGGGATGCCCACTCTCCCCGGCATTATTTGCTCTGGCCATGGAGCCCTTGGCAGAAGCCATTAGAACGAATCAGAACATTACTGGATTAACTAACTTAGGCGATCAATACAAGGTTAGCTTGTTTGCAGATGACCTCCTTTTGACCATTACCAATCCCCATACAACAATTCCCAATCTCCTCTCTCTGCTTAATATATTTGAAGACATTTCAGGGCTGAAAATTAATATAGACAAATCAGAAGCTCTCTTTATCAATACCAGCAAAACTACGCAGGATAATATCACCTCCCAATTTAAATTCACTAAGAGGGACAATTATTTAACCTACTTGGGAATAAATATTACAACAAACAGAGCTAACCTTTATAAATGGAACTACACGCCACTTATCCAGAATCTTCACACAGACCTATCCAGGTGGGCTTCGCTAAACCTATCTTGGCTGGGTAGGATCCACACAATAAAAATGGTGACCCTCCCGAGGTTGTTGTACCTTTTTAGATCTCTCCCAATACCGATTTCAGCTAAAACGTTTTCAGGTCTTCACGCCATAATCTCTAAATTTATATGGCAGAATAAAAGGGCTAGAATCCCCCAAAAATTAATGTTTTTCCATAGAAGACATGGTGGAGTCTCGCTTCCAAATCTATCCCTATACTATAAAGCGGCACAAATAGCACAACTAACAAGTATATGCGCCCAAAATAACAAGCCAAGGTGGGTTCATCTGGAGACACACCTTATTAAGCCACTCTCATTGCCAGGCCTTATGTGGTCTACGGGAAAAATCCCCAAACAACTATTTATAACAGCACCTTATACTGCTCACTCTTTCAATTTGTGGAAAAGAGTTAGATTCAAATATTCACTGCAATCAGACCCCTCCCCATTGACCTCTATATTAGGTAACCCGATGTTCACTCCTGGCCTGGACTCACGTTTGTTCACTTGGTGGATATTGAGAGGGATTACCACAATAAAACACTTGTGTGACCCTTTCGGTGTCCTGATGGACAGAGCAGAATTCGTGAGGAAGTTTGAACCCCCGATTAGAGAAATAATGCACATTAATCAGATTTTGCACTTTGCAGGTAGCCTAACTCATGGTAAGCGCCCCGTTCCTGTTTCTGGTTATGAACAAAAATGCCTTTCAGACCCAATGGGAAGGGGGACAATATCTTTGCTTTATTCTATTATAAACCCACCCCATGATATGAAGAAGTTGGGTTTCATGAGACGGTGGGAGGAGGAATTGGGTGTCGAGCTGACGTTGGAGAACTGGAGGAGGTGTTGTGACACGCTAACTAAGGGTAGTCACCAGTCATCTTTAGTGGAAACCTCGATCAAGGTCCTTCATAGGACTTATCTAGTGCCAACTAAACTTCATAGCATATTCCCCAATGTCTCGAAGTTATGCTTTCGGGGATGTAATCTACCTGGGGACATGAAACATATATGGTGGACTTGCCCAGTGGTGTCCAACTTATGGCAAAAGATAAACCTCCTAGTTGACCAACTGGCGGGGAAAAAAACCAATCTGGACGCCTCTATTTTCCTGCTGGGGGCGAGACATCCAGCTCTCCCTAAAAATCTATTTAAGTTGGTTTCTTTTCTCTTTATGGCTACTAAAATTCACATTGCTTCGAAATGGAGGAACCCCACGTTGTCGCTACGTATGGTTAAGGAAAGGATGAATAACATTATGTTCTATGAACGCATTGAGGCCACTAGAAATGATATATGGGATCAGTTCTTTAAGATATGGGGCCCTTGGATGGATCTACAACCTAATTTACACTTGAGTCAGACTCTTCATCTGTCCCCCTAGCAATTTGATCCTGTGGGGATAGCGATTGTTGTAAATTAAAAAGTAAATGCAATTTTCCCTCTCCTTCATGTTCTTCCCTTGTGTTGTTTTTGTCTTGTCCACCCTTGTATCTACAAGGAATATGTGTTCTTATATTACTCAGTTATAGACTCCCCTGCGAGGGAGCTCATTCACATTGCAATTTCACGTTATGAATGTTGATGTTGAAAATTTCAATAAAACCTTTTTGAAACTAAATTAAATAAAACACAGTTTGCCATCTTTATTGTTCTCCTAATCCATGTGACGGCCTCGATCTCCTGTAAAAAAATAAAAAACAAAAAAACAACAATATACCATACCTGTCCGGCGTTCAGTCCCGTAATCCATATCTGGAGGATATATAGTTTACAACCAGAAGCGCTGCTAATGCGACTACCCCGGCTGTAAACCATTGATTAATGAATGAGAAGCTGCCAGCGCAGTATCAGTGACTAGCGCTGACGTCACTAATGCTGCGCACCCTCACAGCCTGACCCGCGGTGAACTCTGGACCAGAGTTCAGCGCAGGTTGGATTAGGAGAACAATAAAGATGGCAAACTGTGTTTATTGTTTTATTTCATTTATAGACTTTTTTCTGGCTGTGTCTTTTTTTTAACCCCTTACAGATGCGCCATTTCTGGGGCGGCTGTGAGCTGTTGTTTGTAGCCAGGGGGGCCAATAACCATGGTCCCTTCCTAGGCTATGAATATCAGCCCGCAGCTGTCTGCATAGACTTTTCTGGCTATTAATTATAGGGGGACCCCAAGTCAATTTTTTGGGGGGCCCCCTATTTTAATAACCTGTAAAGGCTAAATATACAGCTGCGGGCTGAGATTCATAGCCTGGGAAGATCCATTGGTATTGTATGACTGATCTATGACACTGCATGGCCAGCCAATCATAGTAATGCCGGAACCAAGAAGGCTTCGGCATTACTGTGATTGGCTAACATGCTGGGCAGGAGATTCGAATATTGCAAGGCAAGTAGTGAAATACTCGCTATGTTCCGAGTACCGTATTACTTGCCGAGTACCGAATACTTGCGAATATACTCGCTCATCCCTACTCACCATGAGTCAGTATACAGATGACACTCAGTACCTCTTCCCTTAAAACACTATAAATCACATACAGTTCTGCATATTAACTATTCATTCCTTCTCTAGTGGTCACCAGCATCCTGTTACTTGTAGGCTGGTAGCCCACTGCCTTCCATGCACGGTTGTTACCTTGGTACCTCGCTGACCCATCTGTAAACCAGGCATGTTTCCTCTGCTTAGAAGTCAATTGTTCAAAGGTTACCCCCATTTTACTGGGGATTCTTGAATGGATTTTTATATCTCCTGCAAAGGAAGTCCCGTAGGTGCTTTGCTTACCTTCTCATGCAATGTTGAGACTCCACTAACTCCCGGTTTAGCTCTGTCCTGAATGTACCATTTCCACTTTATTACTGATGATTCCTGGGCGTGTCTTATGCGATGTGTTTTTGGGGAGCTACATACCCATACCTCATGTCCTACTGTTAATTGTCCTTTGTCAGTTAGCGCCCAGTAACATGCCAGTAACTGACTTTCAAAGGTGACATAATGCTGGGCAGCGTCACGCAATTTCTTGTTCCTTAACCCCAAGGGTGCTTTATTTTTCTCTGCTTTTACCACAAACTCTGATTGGCACACATTTATTGCACTGATACATTTTGTTCCAACACTGGCCACAATTTCAGTGCCTTTTGCACTGCCTCTTGTGCCCTTTCAAATGCCATCTGTTGCTCTGTGCCCCATTCAAATTGATATTTCTTCTGTGTAACTTTGTAAAGGAGTGTGAGAATCTGGCCCAGTTGTGGGATATGTTGCCTCCAAAATCCAAAGAGTCCTGTAAACTGTGTTTGTGTTTTGTCTTTGGAAATGGCAAAACCAAGAATCTTTTGTCTAGCTTTTGGTGTCATTTTTCTGTGTCCTTTCTTCCATTGGATACCAAAGAACTTTACTGTTTATGCAGGTTCCTGGATCTTTGTATGATTAATCTCCCACACTTTACTCTTCATGTGCTCAATGATTGCATCTAAATGATATGCTACCTCTGCTTCAGTCTCGCCCTGTACCATGATGTCGTAAATGTAGTGGGATATTTGTACGTATGATGGAAGGGCAAATTCATCTACTGTAAATGTTCGGCTACAACCCGATGACAAATGGTGAGACTATGCAACCACCCCTGAGGAAAACGTGTAAAGGCATATTGTCTTCCCTTCCAGATGAAAGCAAACTGATCCCAGTATTGCTTTGCAATTGGTATAGTAAAAACTGCATTAGCTAAATCCAAAACACCATACCAAGTTCCTTTGTATTTCTGCATCTGTTCAATGAGAGTAATGGTGTCAGGTACTGCATTTGTAAGAGGAGGTATGTATGTATTTAAGTCCCTGTAATCCACAGTCATTCTCCATGAGCCATCACTGTTTTTCACTGTCCACACAGGATTGTCCCATTCAGTAAAAGTAGGCAAAAGCAAACCAGTGTCTAACAAATTCTGAATTGTGTAACTGATCTCCTTATCCACCCCAGGATCCTATACTGTTTCATGCTGGTTATTCTTGAACTTGGAGGGATTTCTACTGGAGGCATTTTTATTCTTCCTATCATCAAAGGAGTTATTTCAATGAAAGGCTTCACTGATAGTTGAGAAGGTCGAGCCATTACTGGGGGGGGGGGGGGGGGGGGCACTTCAAATTGGTATTTGCCATCTGGTAGTTGCAGAGTCAATCCTTCAGCATGTCAATGCTAATTATATAGGAACAATCATTACAGGGTACATTGCAGTAGGAAGATTTCCAACCTTTAATGATATTTTTGCCTTAACTGCCTCAATTTGCTTTCCTCCTAATCCTGTAATTATAACTTTGCACCCACTGAATTGTTTTGGATTTCCATAAATCAAACTGGCCTCTGCCCTCGTATTTACCAAAGTTTTAACATGTTGCCTGTTTTTATTTTTCCAGTTGATCACCAAATTTACATCAGGACGTCTATCCATTTGTGAGGCATGGTCAGCAGAGTCAATCACTCTTATCTTTTTCACCCCATCGATCCTCCATTTCAGATGAAGACATCTTGGTAGGAGAAAATGATGGCCCTTTCTGTTGGGCTTTGAATTACAGTACCAAGGATTTGACTTCAGCATCAAAAACGCATCAAAAATGCACCAAAAATGCATGGATTTTTACCTGCGTTTTCTGCCAAGAGATGCAGATTCTGTGCGGAAAAATCCGCAGGCAAATCTGCAACATGTGCACATACCCTAAAGATCCTCAAGCCCTGGTGCTGTGGGCTTTGACGGAGATGAAGAGGGAGTGGACCCTCTCTCTCTCTGTGTCCTGTCTTGCCCCCGCTGTGGAGATTCGGAATCTTTTACTGTAACCTTTTTATTAAATTGTCTCTTTTGATACAATTTCCTCATCTCATCAGTACCAATCCCATCTATTTTATCCCTATGGACACCATTCTTTATTAAGGACATAAACATATCTTTCCAGGTAATACGGGATCTAGGATTACATTACATTTGGCATCGTCATGGTGCTCTTCAGAGGGAAAATTACCCTTTTGTTTGACTCCATAACTGTCGAATTGCCTCCAATGTATTGGCGATTGTTTTCCCAGTCTGGTTTGCCATTAGTGTCATCATGATATGAATATAAGCTGGACGGGCATATCTAATTATATGATTTCTAAAAGATACACTTACAACAACTTGCATATAATCATTATAGGTGCTTGCTGAAATAGCATTTTTCATGACCTCCTCCTTTAACCTCTGAACACAATCTTTCAACATAAACCATGGTTTTTCATTGGGTGGCCAGTACGCCTCAGATGGGTATTTATGCTGCAATGCCATAGCCACAACGTCAAGCATACTACACACCACATGTGGTTGCTGGCTTATCAAGGTACGAAATGTTTCTTTCACTACAGGTTCATGACTGAGTTGAACAAATTTTGGGCCATCCACAGTGTCCTCCTATACTATATGAGCCCCATCTCCCATAATCTGACTGCTCAAGCTACCAGGGGTTCATTTGGCTTTTGAGAAAAATGATCATGAAGGTCATTAAGCTCCTGCTGACTGTAATCTTCTACCGCATTCTCATTCTATTTACCTGTAGCTGTCTCTACAATCCATCTCCGATATAGAGGTTGAACTTTCACTGGGTTAAGAGGAGGAGCAATTTCCCTCTTCCCATCGAAATATTCATCCTCAGACTCGGGATCAGTGATGTTTTCGGAGTCAGTTGAGTTCTAAACATCACTATTTGACTGATTAGTGTTCCACTCTATTCATGCTTTGGCTTTCGCCAAAGTTCCCTTTTTTAAATCACCTTCCCTCTCCTCTTTCTGTATTTAAACTCTGCTACAAATATGGCAGCCTTTTCTGCAACATGCTGATATCCATCACATTTGTCCATTAATAACTTATTCTGACATTGTGCTATAACTAGTGTTGAGCATTCCGATACCGCAAGTATCGGGTATCGGCCGATACTTGCGGTATCGGAATTCCGATACCGGGATTCCGATACTTGCCGCGTATCGGATACCGGAATCGGAAGTTCCCAGATTCAAAATTCCGAAATTCAGCCAATGAGAATGATTCCAAGTGTGGGCACATCCTGTTTAGCATGGAGGGCATGAAACTACTGGCAAGGCTGTGATTGGCTGCTGAAATGATGTCATGATGCAGTTTAAAAGTCGCTGGCGCCATTTTGCGATCACTCTGCTGTGAATTCAGTTAAGGCCCCGTCTCACATAGCGAGATCGCTAGCGAGATCGCTGCTGAGTCACAAGTTTTGTGACGCAACAGCGACCTCCATAGCGATCTCGCTATGTGTGACACGTACCAGCGATCAGGCCCCTGCTGCGAGATCGCTGGTCGTGTCGGAATGGCCTGGACCTTTTTTTGGTCGTTGAGGCCCCGCTGACATCGCTGAATCGGTGTGTGTGACACCGATCCAGCGATGTCTTCACTGGTAACCAGGGTAAATATCGGGTTACTAAGCGCAGGGCCGCGCTTAGTAACCCGATGTTTACCCTGGTTACCAGCGTAAATGTAAAAAAAAAAAACAATACATACTCGCCTTTCGGTGTCCGTCAGGTCCCTTGCCGTCTGCTTCCTGCTCTCACTGACTGCCGGCCGTACAGTGAGAAGTGAGAGCACAGCAGTGACGTCACCGCTGCGCTCTGCTCTCACTGTACGGCCGGATCTCAGTCAGAGCAGGAAGCAGACGGCAAGGGACCTGACGGACACCGAAAGGCGAGTATGTATTGTTTTTTTTTTTTTACATTTACGCTGGTAACCAGGGTAAACATCGGGTTACTAAGCGCGGCCCTGCGCTTAGTAACCCGATGTTTACCCTGGTTACCCGGGTGCTGCAGGGGGACTTCGGCATCGTTGAAGACAGTTTCAACGATGCCGAAGTCGTTCCCCTGATCGTTGGTCGCTGGAGAGAGCTGTCTGTGTGACAGCTCCCCAGCGACCACACAGCGACTTACCAACGATCACGGCCAGGTCGTATCGCTGGTCGTGATCGTTGGTAAATCGCTAAGTGAGACGGGGCCTTTAGTGACAGGACGCTGTTTGCTGACTGAGGGACAGTTTAGAGATAGTGATTTGCTTCTTTGTGCTTTCCAAAGGCTAATTTAGCAACCGCTGTGTTCACCTACTATTCACCTTGCTTTTGCCTTGTAGCGCTGTTTTCACAGCGATCTGCAAGGTCTGTGTGTGTGTGTGTGTGTGTGTGTGAGTGCAGCCCACTCTCTAGTCTGAGTGCAGCCACATAGGCCATCCATAGCTGGTTGTATTCAGTTCAGGGAGGGTGGTTCATTGCCTCATACTGTTCTTTTTTTTTTTTTTTTTCAAGTAGTGTAGTCTGCTGCTAATTTATTCAAAAAAATCCTATTAGTGTCTTTCCACCCGTCTCCAGCTAATTTGTGGAAAAACACTACATAGGATAAAGTAGAGGAGGGTTTTTGGGCCTTGCAGCGCCGTTTACGGCTGTCTGCACGGTCTCCGTGTGACTGCAGCTCGCCCTGTAGTCTGTGAGCAGCCGTAGCCTGGTTGTCTCCAGCTCAGGGTTGTTCACTGCGTCATACCGCCAAATCAATTTTAATTTTTTTTCAAGTAGTGTAGTCTGCTGCTAATTAATTTAAAAAAATCCTATTAGTGTCTTTCCACCCGTCTCCAGCTAATTTGTGGAAAAACACTACATAGGATAAAGTAGAGGAGGGTTTTTGGGCCTTGCAGCGCCGTTTACGGCTGTCTGCACGGTCTCCGTGTGACTGCAGCTCGCCCTGTAGTCTGTGAGCAGCCGTAGCCTGGTTGTCTCCAGCTCAGGGTTGTTCACTGCGTCATACCGCCAAATCAATTTTAATTTTTTTTCAAGTAGTGTAGTCTGCTGCTAATTAATTTAAAAAAATCCTATTAGTGTCTTTCCACCCGTCTCCAGCTAATTTGTGGAAAAACACTACATAGGATAAAGTAGAGGAGGGTTTTTGGGCCTTGCAGCGCCGTTTACGGCTGTCTGCACGGTCTCCGTGTGACTGCAGCTCGCCCTGTAGTCTGTGAGCAGCCGTAGCCTGGTTGTCTCCAGCTCAGGGTTGTTCACTGCGTCATACCGCCAAATCAATTTTAATTTTTTTTCAAGTAGTGTAGTCTGCTGCTAATTAATTTAAAAAAATCCTATTAGTGTCTTTCCACCCGTCTCCAGCTAATTTGTGGAAAAACACTACATAGGATAAAGTAGAGGAGGGTTTTTGGGCCTTGCAGCGCCGTTTACGTCTGTCTGCACGGTCTCTGTGTGACTGCAGCTCTATCTGTTGTCAGTTCAGCCCCCAAAAAAGAAATAAATAATAAAGTTCACCAAACACACCAGTTACACCACTTTACATTTCTGTAGGCCACATTAGCTCATATTAAAGTCTAGTCCACACTTTAGAAAATTAGTGTTTCTTATACCTGTTAGGAGGAGTTGCTCAGGAATAAGCACACAAATCCGTTAGTACTTTTCTGCTTATCTTTATCAGTCAACCAAGATGAAGAAGGCAGTGAGTAAGGCACGTGGGCGTGGGCGTGGGCGCGGAGCAGGGAGGGGACGTGGGGATTCTGTGCCTGCTGCGGGCACCGGTGACTCATCAGCACCCACTTTCACCAGGCAACAGTCGTTCATGCGCAGCTTTGTGTCAGAGCGCCGTACACCGCTGCTGCGTCAAGACCAAATTGAAGCTGTTGTCGGATGGATGGCAGCTAATGCATCAACTTCCATTAGTGCCACATCCTCTCAGACACAGAGCACTGGAGAGCAGCCATCTGTCTCTTCACCACCTGCCAAATTGCCCAGGCAGACAGAGAGCCCAGGACAGGAGCCGTCTCTACTTCTGTTCTCTGAATCTCTTGGCTTGGAAACAGGGGGCCAGCCAAGCAGCATTGGAGAAATGGAAGAAGAGGCAGGGTGCAGTGATGCCCAACAGCTTTTTCTGTCTTCCTCTGAAGAGGCGGGTGGGCCAGTGGCTCCGGTCACCACATCGCAGGCCGCATCAGCTGATGATGACACTCAGGTGCCACTTACTGGTGCGTGCTCTGCTGCTGAGACTACCCAGGAGGAGCAGTTGGGGGCAGAGGGTAGTGTAGATGATGAGGTCCTCGACCCATCTTGGCGTGAGGGACAGGAAGGTGGTGGGAGCAGCTCTGAGGAAGAGATTCCCCGTACGGCCCAAAGAGGGAGAGGGAGGGGGAAGACTGCGGATCCTGCAGCCTCCGCTTTGGCACCCGTTAGGAGCATGTCTCTTCCAAAAGCCAAAAAGGGCGCTCCCAAGACTTGCAGTGCCTGGTCCTTTTTTGACACAGTTGCAGATGACATTTGCTATGTCAGATGCAACGTGTGTCATCAAAAAGTCAAAAGAGGTCGAAATGTCAGCAACCTCAATACCTCCAACATGTGGAAACATGTGCGCAACAGGCACCCGGCGGAGTTAGAAAAACACACTGAAGAGGTAGGCCAAACAACAGCGGCAGCTACCACCTCTTCAGCTCGTGTTGCCTCTTCCTCTAGCTCACACGCAGCTGGTTCGGCTTCCTCCCAGGATCGCCGTGGAAGAACCTCTGGCCCTGTTGTCCAGAGACCCGCTGTAATTCCACCCGCAGCACCACTTTCCCAGTCATCCACACACTCCCAGCCCAGTCTACAGCCATCGGTAGTACAGGCATGGGAGAAAAGGCGGCCTTTCTCGTCAAACCACCCACGAGCACAGGCTCTGACTGCAGGCATTGCCAAACTGCTGTCACTGGAAATGCTGTCATTCAGGCTGGTGGAGACTGACAGCTTCCGTGACTTGATGTCATTGGCAGTCCCACAGTACAATGTGCCCAGCCGCTTTTACTTCAGCAGGCAAGCCGTCCCTGCCCTGCACAAGCATGTGGAGGGACACATAAAACACGCGCTTCTGAACGCCGTCAGTAGCAAGGTCCACCTCACCACCGATGCGTGGACCAGTCAACATGGACAGGGGCGATACCTTTCCCTCACTGCCCATTGGGTTAATGTCGTTGAGCCAGGTACAGACCGTGCGAGTGGCGCAGGACGTGTCCTGCCCACTCCAAGGATTGCAGGAATCCATTCTGTACGCATTGACTCCTCCTCTTACACCAGTTCCTCAGAATCATCGCTGCAGGAGCCGTCACAGTCCACCTCCACATGGACCCGTGATGAACGTGTACCTGTTACGACCGACATGAGCACAGCCGTGGCCAAACGTCAACAGGCCGTCTTGAAATTAATTTTTTTGGGGAATCGTAGCCACACAGCGCAGGAGCTCTGGAATGCCATCAAGCAGGAGAGCGATGTGTGGTTTGTGCCAGCGAATCTCCAGCCAGGCATGGTAGTGTGTGATAATGGCCGAAATCTGGTGGCAGCTCTGGGCCTCGGCAACCTCACTCACATCCCATGTCTGGCACATGTGCTCAATTTGGTCGTGCAGAGCTTTTTGAGGGACTATCCGGATCTTGATGCACTGCTGCACAAGGTCCGCCTAGAGTGTGCTCACTTGCGGCGTTCCAGCACGGCAAAAGCGCGCATTGCGGCTCTGCAGCGCCGACACCGCCTGCCGGAACATCGCATCATATGTGACCTACCTACCAGGTGGAATTCCACGTTACATATGTTGGAGCGGTTGTGTGAGCAGCAGCAAGCTGTAATGGAGTACCAGCTGCTTCAGGCGCAAAAAAGTCGCAGTCAGCGCCGTACAGACTTCACAACCACAGAGTGGGCCACTATGAATGACGTCTGCCAGGTTTTGCGTCCCTTTGATTATTCCACGCGGATGGCGAGTGCAGATGATGCACTAGTCAGCATGACTGTCCCCCTTATCTGCCTGCTTGAAAAATCACTGCAAGCGCTAAGGGATGATGTTGTGGAAGAGGTGGAGGATGAGGATTCACCATTTCCATCATCTTCTGGACAGTCAGCGCCACGTGGTTCCTCACAAACGCGTAGGCAGGGGACAGTTTGTGAGGAGGATGAGGAGGAGTCAATGGAGGAGGAAGACGTCCGTCCAGAGGAGGGAGTTACCGAATTGTCCAGTACTCAGTGTGTACAGCGAGGGTGGGGTGATGACGAGCAGGCAGAGATCACGCCTCCAGCAGGGGACAGCGTTTCTTGGGCAGTTGGCAGTCTGCAGCACATGGTGGATTACATGCTGCAGTGCCTGAGAAACGACCGCCGCATCGCCCACATTCTCAACATGTCTGATTATTGGGTGTTCACCCTCCTCGATCCTCGCTACCGGGACAACGTAGAAAGCCTCATCACACCGTTGAACCGGGAGCGAAAAATGCGGGAGTACCAAGACACACTGGTCAATTCCATCATCTTCTCCATTCCAACTGAGAGAAGTGCTGCTAGTGCATTACAAAGCAGCTCAGTGCGTCCAGGCAGTGGAGGAGGCTCTGCACAAAGAGGGAGCAGAAGCAGTGCCTCTGCCCAAGGCAAGACCAGTATGGCCCAACTGTGGCACAGTTTTCTGTGCCCCCCACAAAAGTCTACACCATCACAGACGGCTCCAGTCAGCAGGAGGCAACGGTTCCGTCAGATGGTGACAGACTACATGTCTTGCCCTCTTGCTGTACTCCCAGACGGCTCTTCCCCTTTCAAGTTTTGGGTCTCAAAGCTGGATACATGGCCAGAGCTAAGCCAGTATGCATTG
This sequence comes from Ranitomeya variabilis, assembly GCF_051348905.1. Classification (NCBI taxonomy): domain Eukaryota; kingdom Metazoa; phylum Chordata; class Amphibia; order Anura; family Dendrobatidae; genus Ranitomeya; species Ranitomeya variabilis. The sequence goes on from NC_135232.1 coordinate 301,294,954, forward strand.
GAGGTGCTGTCTTGCCCTGCGGCCAGTGTATTATCGGAACGTGTCTTTAGTGCTGCAGGTGGTGTACTAACTGACCGTCGCATGCGACTATCCTCCGATAACGTTGACCGGCTTACTTTCCTGAAAATGAACAAGGCCTGGATCTCGCAGGAATTTGCCACTCCTCCTCCTGATTAAATAATTAGGTCACTGTATACGTTATCCAGGTCTCCTGTTGTGTTCATCTTTCTACCACCTGAACTTAAATTCCTGTGCTCCAACACCGCCAGTTGAGGCTCAGAAGTGCCGTCTGCACAGTCAAAACATACGACCCAGTGTTATTGGGTTTCAGTAACGTCAGCTGATCCCCAGCTGTGTAGCCGGCAATGTGTCATGCGACCGCCACGCTGACACAACAACTGAAATGTAAGGGAATCTGTCCCCCCCCCCCCCCAAGGCGTTTGTTACTGAAAGAGCCACCTTGTGCAGCAGTAATGCTGCACAAGGAAAAGGTAGCTATTTTTGTTTAGCTCCTTGCACACGCAGAACTTAACACTTATAAAATGTGTCCACTGATACCGTAAAACCGTCCCGGAGGTGGGACTTTCCTTCGTAATGTGACGCAGCACAGCCGTCATTCCTACCCCCCCGGCGCCGCGCACCGGCTCCTCAGCGTTGTTTTATTCCGTCCCGGAGCCTGCGCTGTTATGTTATCCCGTGGCCAGGCACACTTAGCGCTGCCCGTCTTCTGGCATCATTTGGTGTCAGGATGGCTGCGCCTGTGCGGCCGTGCTGGCAGAGAGCCCGCCTCGCAGTGTCTTCTGATTTAATCCCACTGGGGGCCTGGGATCCATGGACATGCGCAGTGCATATCTGAACCTCCACCTCTCACTCATTTCCCTATGGCTTCTTCAGACTGTTCGGTGTCAGCTGGTCCCTAATAGCATGCCACGGCCGTGACACCGCACAGTCTTAAGAAGCCGTAGGGAGGGGAGTGAGAGGCGAGGATATGCACTGCGCATGTCCATGGATCCCAGGCCCCCAGTGGGATTAAATCAGAAGACACTGCGAGGCGGGCTCTCTGCCAGCGCGGCCGCACAGGCGCAGCCATCCTGACACCAAATGATGCCAGAAGACGGGCAGCGCTAAGTGTGCCTGGCCACGGGATAACATAACAGCGCAGGCTCCGGGACGGAATAAAACAACGCTGAGGAGCCAGTGCGCGGCGCCGGGGGGGTAGGAATGACGGCTGTGCTGCGTCACATTACGAAGGAAAGTCCCACCTCCGGGGCGGTTTTACGGTTGCAGGGGACACATTTTATAAGTGTTTAGTTCTGTGTTTGCAAGGAGCATGATGAAAAGAGCCACCTTTTCCTTTTGCATCTTTTGTGCTGCACAAGCTGGCTCTTTCAGCTACAAACGCCTTGGGGGGGGGTTAAAGGTTCCCTTTCGACTTTCTCAGGCTTCGGCCTACATTGTGTTCCTCTGCTTTTCCACCTGTCCCTGGGCTCCAACACCGCCAGTTGCCGTCCAGAAGTGCTGTACGCACAGTCAACAGTCCCTCCTCTGTTATTGGGGTTCAGTAACGTCAGCTGTTCCCCTGCTGTGTGTGTGGCAATCCCTCCTACCTCCTCCAACCTCCTCCTCCTCCACCTGTCCCTGGGCTCCAACACCGCCAGTTGCCGTCCAGAAGTGCTGTACGCACAGTCAACAGTCCCTCCTCTGTTATTGGGGTTCAGTAACGTCAGCTGTTCCCCTGCTGTGTGTGTGGCAATCCCTCCTACCTCCTCCAACCTCCTCCTCCTCCACCTGTCCCTGGGCTCCAACACCGCCAGTTGCCGTCCAGAAGTGCTGTACGCACAGTCAACAGTCCCTCCTCTGTTATTGGGGTTCAGTAACGTCAGCTGTTCCCCTGCTGTGTGTGTGGCAATCCCTCCTACCTCCTCCAACCTCCTCCTGCTCCACCTGCCCCTGGGCTCCAACACCGCCAGTTGCCGTCCAGAAGTGCTGTACGCACAGTCAACAGTCCCTCCTCTGTTATTGGGGTTCAGTAACGTCAGCTGTTCCCCTGCTGTGTGTGTGGCAATCCCTCCTACCTCCTCCAACCTCCTCCTCCTCCACCTGCCCCTGGGCTCCAACACCGCCAGTTGCCGTCCAGAAGTGCTGTACGCACAGTCAACAGTCCCTCCTCTGTTATTGGGGTTCAGTAACGTCAGCTGTTCCCCTGCTGTGTGTGTGGCAATCCCTCCTACCTCCTCCAACCTCCTCCTCCTCCACCTGTCCCTGGGCTCCAACACCGCCAGTTGCCGTCCAGAAGTGCTGTACGCACAGTCAACAGTCCCTCCTCTGTTATTGGGGTTCAGTAACGTCAGCTGTTCCCCTGCTGTGTGTGTGGCAATCCCTCCTACCTCCTCCAACCTCCTCCTCCTCCACCTGTCCCTGGGCTCCAACACCGCCAGTTGCCGTCCAGAAGTGCTGTACGCACAGTCAACAGTCCCTCCTCTGTTATTGGGGTTCAGTAACGTCAGCTGTTCCCCTGCTGTGTGTGTGGCAATCCCTCCTACCTCCTCCAACCTCCTCCTCCTCCACCTGCCCCTGGGCTCCAACACCGCCAGTTGCCGTCCAGAAGTGCTGTACGCACAGTCAACAGTCCCTCCTCTGTTATTGGGGTTCAGTAACGTCAGCTGTTCCCCTGCTGTGTGTGTGGCAATCCCTCCTACCTCCTCCAACCTCCTCCTCCTCCACCTGTCCCTGGGCTCCAACACCGCCAGTTGCCGTCCAGAAGTGCTGTACGCACAGTCAACAGTCCCTCCTCTGTTATTGGGGTTCAGTAACGTCAGCTGTTCCCCTGCTGTGTGTGTGGCAATCCCTCCTACCTCCTCCAACCTCCTCCTCCTCCACCTGCCCCTGGGCTCCAACACCGCCAGTTGCCGTCCAGAAGTGCTGTACGCACAGTCAACAGTCCCTCCTCTGTTATTGGGGTTCAGTAACGTCAGCTGTTCCCCTGCTGTGTGTGTGGCAATCCCTCCTACCTCCTCCAACCTCCTCCTCCTCCACCTGTCCCTGGGCTCCAACACCGCCAGTTGCCGTCCAGAAGTGCTGTACGCACAGTCAACAGTCCCTCCTCTGTTATTGGGGTTCAGTAACGTCAGCTGTTCCCCTGCTGTGTGTGTGGCAATCCCTCCTACCTCCTCCAACCTCCTCCTCCTCCACCTGTCCCTGGGCTCCAACACCGCCAGTTGCCGTCCAGAAGTGCTGTACGCACAGTCAACAGTCCCTCCTCTGTTATTGGGGTTCAGTAACGTCAGCTGTTCCCCTGCTGTGTGTGTGGCAATCCCTCCTACCTCCTCCAACCTCCTCCTCCTCCACCTGCCCCTGGGCTCCAACACCGCCAGTTGCCGTCCAGAAGTGCTGTACGCACAGTCAACAGTCCCTCCTCTGTTATTGGGGTTCAGTAACGTCAGCTGTTCCCCTGCTGTGTGTGTGGCAATCCCTCCTACCTCCTCCAACCTCCTCCTCCTCCACCTGTCCCTGGGCTCCAACACCGCCAGTTGCCGTCCAGAAGTGCTGTACGCACAGTCAACAGTCCCTCCTCTGTTATTGGGGTTCAGTAACGTCAGCTGTTCCCCTGCTGTGTGTGTGGCAATCCCTCCTACCTCCTCCAACCTCCTCCTCCTCCACCTGCCCCTGGGCTTCAACACCGCCAGTTGCCGTCCAGAAGTGCTGTACGCACAGTCAACAGTCCCTCCTCTGTTATTGGGGTTCAGTAACGTCAGCTGTTCCCCTGCTGTGTGTGTGGCAATCCCTCCTACCTCCTCCAACCTCCTCCTCCTCCACCTGCCCCTGGGCTTCAACACCGCCAGTTGCCGTCCAGAAGTGCTGTACGCACAGTCAACAGTCCCTCCTCTGTTATTGGGGTTCAGTAACGTCAGCTGTTCCCCTAATGTGTGTGTGGCAATCCCTCCTACCTCCTCCAACCTCCTCCTCCTCCACCTGTCCCTGGGCTCCAACACCGCCAGTTGCCGTCCAGAAGTGCTGTACGCACAGAGCCAAACACCTCGCCAATGTGTTAGTGGGGTTCAGCACCGCCAGCTGTTCCCCTGCTGTGTATACGGCAACGTGTACTGCGACCGCCACGCAGGCACAACAAGTTAAATTTAAGGGAACCTGTCCCCCCCCCCCCAGGCGTTTGTTACTGAAGGAGCCACCTTGTGCAGCAGTAATGATGCAAAGGGAAAAAGTGCCTCTTTTCGTGGTGCTCCTTGCAGATGCTGAACCTAACACTTATGAAATGTGTCCCCTCACAGCGTTCAACCGTCCGGTAGGTGGAACTTTCCTTTGTCATGTGACGCAGCACAGCCGTCATTTTTACCCCCTTGTCGCCGTGCGCCGCCTCCTCAGCGTTGTTTGAATCTGTCCCGGAGCCTGCGCTGTTAGGTTACCCCTTGGCCATGCACACATTTTGCGCTGCCCGTCTTCTGACATCATTTGCTGTCAGGCTGGCTGCGCCTGTGCGGGTGCGCTGTCCGAGATTCAGCCTCGCGGTGTCGTCTAATGTAATCCCACCGCGGGCCTGGGATCCGTGTCCATGCGCAGTGCATATCCTCGCCTCTCACTCCCCTCCCTACGGCTTCTAAAGACTGTTCGGTGTCAGCTGATCCCTAATAGCATGCCACGGCCGTGACACCGCACAGTCTTAAGAAGCCGTAGGGAGGGGAGTGAGAGGCGAGGATATGCACTGCGCATGGACACGGATCCCAGGCCCGCGGTGGGATTACATTAGACGACACCGCGAGGCTGAATCTCGGACAGCGCACCCGCACAGGCGCAGCCAGCCTGACAGCAAATGATGTCAGAAGACGGGCAGCGCAAAATGTGTGCATGGTCAAGGGGTAACCTAACAGCGCAGGCTCCGGGACAGATTCAAACAACGCTGAGGAGGCGGCGCACGGCGACAAGGGGGTAAAAATGACGGCTGTGCTGCGTCACATGACAAAGGAAAGTTCCACCTACCGGACGGTTGAACGCTGTGAGGGGACACATTTCATAAGTGTTAGGTTCAGCATCTGCAAGGACCATAATTAAAAGAGCTAAGTTTACCTTTTCCAGCATTAGTGCTGTACACGATGGCTCTTCCAGCTACAAACGCCTGGGGGGGGTTAAAGGTTTCCTTTCAACTTGCTCCAGTGCAGGCTTCGGCCTACACTCCGCTCCCCCTGCTCCTCCTGCTGACCCTGGGCTCTAACACCGCCAGTTGGGGCCCAGATGTGCTAGCTGCACAGAGAAAAACACCTCGCCAATGTGTCAGTGGGGTTCAGCACCGCCAGCTGTTCCCCTGCTGTGCAGCCGGCATCGTGTCCTGCAAAAGCCACGCAGACACCAGAACTGAAATTGAAGGGAACCTGTCCCCCCTCCCCCAGGCGTTTGTACGTTTTTAAGGCCACCTTGTACAGCGGTAATGCTGCATGTGTGCAAGGTGGCTCATAAACGTATTCTCCTCGCACATGTGGAACGGAAAACACGTCTAAAATGTGTCCTCTGTGTGACCATTTAACCGTCCCGGTGGTGTGACTTTCCTTTGTAATGACACGCTGCAACCCCCTTGGTAGCGCTGCCCGTCTTCTGGCATCATTGTTTGGCTGCCTGCGCCTCTGCGGCCGCCCTGACCCACACAACGCCCCTCGGTGTCTTATTTCTTGGGACTGCGAGGGTGTGTTTGATGGGCATGAGCAGTGCATCAGTTCGCCTGTCCCTCATCTCCTTCCGCCTTCTTCAGACTGTGCGGCTTCATGGCCGTGGCATGCGATAAGGGATCAGCTGACGCCACATAGTCTGAAGCAGGTGTAAGAACCCAAGCGAGAGGCGAACATATGTACTGCGCCAGGCCATGAATCCCAGCCCCGCAGTGTTTTAACTATGTCAATACACTGCGGGGCTGTGATTCATGGGCATCGCGAACCGCACCAGCCAACATTAAATGAGGTCAGAAGATGGGCAGCGCTAACAGCGCTAGGCCAGGGGATAACACGACAGCGCAGACTCCTGTACAGCAAATAACAACGCTCAGGAGGCTGCACCCAGCACCAAGGTGGGATTCTTGACATCTGTGCTGCGTCTCATTACAAAGGGAACTCGCGCCTCCAACACAGTTTGACTGTATAAAGGGCTAAATGTTATACGTGTTCCATTCAGCGTGTGCAAGGAGCCAAATTAAAAGAGCAACCTTTGACTTGTGCACCACTACTGCTGCATAAGCTGTGGCTCTTCTACTTTGTAACCCCTGAGGGGGGGTTAAAGGTTACCTTTGAAATTGGTTCGATTAGGCTTCGGCCTACACTCTGCTCCCCCTGCAGAGCCCGGGCTCCAACACCGCCAGTTGGGGCCCGGTACTGCTAGCTGCACAGAGAAAAACACCTCGCCAATGTGTCAGTGGGGTTCAGCACCGCCAGCTGTTCCCCTGCTGTGCAGCCGGCAACGTGTCCTGCAACAGCCACGCAGGCACAACAGACCCAAAGCTGCCGCCAGTGCAGGCTTCGGCCTACACTCTGCTCCCTCTCCTCCTCCTGCTGACCCCGGGCTCCAACACCGCCAGTTGGGGCCCGGTACTGCTAGCTGCACAGAGAAAAACACCTCGCCAATGTGTCAGTGGGGTTCAGCACCGCCAGCTGTTCCCCTGCTGTGCAGCCGGCATCGTGTCCTGCAAAAGCCACGCAGACACCAGAACTGAAATTGAAGGGAACCTGTCCCCCCTCCCCCAGGCGTTTGTACGTTTTTAAGGCCACCTTGTACAGCGGTAATGCTGCATGTGTGCAAGGTGGCTCATAAACGTATTCTCCTCGCACATGTGGAACGGAAAACACGTCTAAAATGTGTCCTCTGTGTGACCATTTAACCGTCCCGGTGGTGTGACTTTCCTTTGTAATGACACGCTGCAACCCCCTTGGTAGCGCTGCCCGTCTTCTGGCATCATTGTTTGGCTGCCTGCGCCTCTGCGGCCGCCCTGACCCACACAACGCCCCTCGGTGTCTTATTTCTTGGGACTGCGAGGGTGTGTTTGATGGGCATGAGCAGTGCATCAGTTCGCCTGTCCCTCATCTCCTTCCGCCTTCTTCAGACTGTGCGGCTTCATGGCCGTGGCATGCGATAAGGGATCAGCTGACGCCACATAGTCTGAAGCAGGTGTAAGAACCCAAGCGAGAGGCGAACATATGTACTGCGCCAGGCCATGAATCCCAGCCCCGCAGTGTTTTAACTATGTCAATACACTGCGGGGCTGTGATTCATGGGCATCGCGAACCGCACCAGCCAACATTAAATGAGGTCAGAAGATGGGCAGCGCTAACAGCGCTAGGCCAGGGGATAACACGACAGCGCAGACTCCTGTACAGCAAATAACAACGCTCAGGAGGCTGCACCCAGCACCAAGGTGGGATTCTTGACATCTGTGCTGCGTCTCATTACAAAGGGAACTCGCGCCTCCAACACAGTTTGACTGTATAAAGGGCTAAATGTTATACGTGTTCCATTCAGCGTGTGCAAGGAGCCAAATTAAAAGAGCAACCTTTGACTTGTGCACCACTACTGCTGCATAAGCTGTGGCTCTTCTACTTTGTAACCCCTGAGGGGGGGTTAAAGGTTACCTTTGAAATTGGTTCGATTAGGCTTCGGCCTACACTCTGCTCCCCCTGCAGAGCCCGGGCTCCAACACCGCCAGTTGGGGCCCGGTACTGCTAGCTGCACAGAGAAAAACACCTCGCCAATGTGTCAGTGGGGTTCAGCACCGCCAGCTGTTCCCCTGCTGTGCAGCCGGCAACGTGTCCTGCAACAGCCACGCAGGCACAACAGACCCAAAGCTGCCGCCAGTGCAGGCTTCGGCCTACACTCTGCTCCCTCTCCTCCTCCTGCTGACCCCGGGCTCCAACACCGCCAGTTGGGGCCCGGTACTGCTAGCTGCACAGAGAAAAACACCTCGCCAATGTGTCAGTGGGGTTCAGCACCGCCAGCTGTTCCCCTGCTGTGCAGCCGGCATCGTGTCCTGCAAAAGCCACGCAGACACTTGCTCTTGTACCTTCTGCTCCCCATCCTGGTTCCAGTACCGTCAGCTGGTTCCGGGCAGAGCCTTTGGCTTAGGTGCCTCCCTCTGGGTATCCGAGTTCCACCAACGTCAGGTGGTCCTTGGTAGTGCTTTCAGGCACGGGTACCTCCTGCTTAGTAACCGGGTTCCAGTAACGTCAGCTGGTCCTCGGTAGTTCCATTGGCTCTTGGACCTTCGGCTACCCATCCGGGTTCCAGCACCGTCAGCTGGTTCTCGGCACTGTCTTTTGCTCTTGTACCTTCTGCTCCCCATCCTGGTTCCAGTACCGTCAGCTGGTTCCGGGCAGAGCCTTTGGCTTAGGTGCCTCCCTCTGGGTATCCGAGTTCCACCAACGTCAGGTGGTCCTTGGTAGTGCTTTCAGGCACGGGTACCTCCTGCTTAGTAACCGGGTTCCAGTAACGTCAGCTGGTCCTCGGTAGTTCCATTGGCTCTTGGACCTTTGGGTAGCCATCCGAGTTCCAGTTCCATCAGCTGGTTCTCGGCATTTTCTCAGCCTTCTTGTACCTTCTGCTACATTTCCAAGTTCAAGAGACTAAACACGATGACCCGGAAGAACACCCCTAAGATGACGACGACACCAGAGACGACAACCACCGTGATGACGACGACCCTGGAGACGATGACCCTGAAGACCACCGTGATGACGACGACCCCGGAGACGACGACCCTGAAGACCACCCCGATGACGACGACCCGGGAGACGACGACCCTGGAGACGACGACCCTGGAGACGACGACGACCTGGAAGACCGAGAAGCAGAAGAACAAGAGGCTGCAGAACAAAGAGCAGAAGAACATTAAGCATAACACTAAATATCAGAGCAAAAAATATTATCTAAATTATAAGCAGAAGAAGACTAAGCAGTGTATGGGGGTGAGTCCGTTCCTCCTCGTGGTGCCCCTGGATAAAGCCTGATGCTGCAGGCCAAACTGAACGCGGACAAATGTAACTGTTTTGTGACAGGCAGAATGGAAGGTGTAATCTTCAAACTTTTATAGATAACAACTACAGGAATGCCTGTCACAAATAAGAATATGATGAAGAAGTAGAATATGATGAAGATAATAGTAAAATAAAAAGAATATGAACAATGTAACCCAAAAAATAATAGGTAGAAGATGAAGAAGAAGATGAATAAGGTGAAGAAGTTGATGTCAAAGAAGCTGATGATGAGGATAATGAAGAAGAAAGCGTGGGAGAAGAAAAAAAGAAGGTGAAGGGCGTTGAAGTAGTGAAACATCAATATGTGGCATAAAAAAAAAAAAAAAATTAACATAGTCAAATTCTTTCTAACGCCGAACGTCATCCAAAAAAAAAAAAATCCTGCTATTCTATTACATTGGGCTAAACCTCTGTGCCTTTAATGTCTCCGCCACGTCCCCCAATACATCCTACATTATTCTTAGTTGTTTTCCTTCATGTAGAATGAACCTACAAGTGTATAAAGGGTTTATTTTAATTCCGATATTTTCGTCCCATTGACTTGCATTGGGATCGGGTATCGGTATCGGATTGGATCCGATATTTTGACAGTATCGGCCGATACTTTCCGATACCGATACTTTCCGATATCGGAAAGTATCGCTCAACACTAGCTATAACCAATGCATTCTGGGTCTCCCACAACTGTTTTTCCAATTCCTGTACTTTTGTTAACATACAGTGGGGGAAATATGTATTTGATCATTTGCTGATTTTTTAAGTTTGTCCACTGACAAAGACATGAACAATCTATAATTTTAAGGGTAGGTTGATTTTAACATTGAAAGATAGCATATAAAAAAATCCAGAAAATCACATTGTATAAATTATACACCATGACAACTATAGCATTTAGATAGGTTCTTTATCAAGACACTAGTCTATTTAAAGATGGGTTTATAACCTTATTAGTCTTTGTTTGTGTAGCTCCAAATTTTATTCATTTTTTATTTGGATGTTTTCAATAAAGGTGATTTCATTTTACTTTATGGCTTATGCTTCCTTGCTCTTGTGACGCCCGGGCGACCGAGGTACCCAGCACCAGATCAATGAGGTCCGTCTCTTGAGGGGGATGTCACTAGTGGCTTGACCCGGTGCTGTGGCCTCAGGCGATGCACAGTGCAAGGGATATCATGAAGGAACAGACACTTACTTGATCAGCAGCAGGTCCTCTCAGCTGTGATGACCCCGATCCTGGATCGATGGCTATTGTCCAAATGAAAGACTGAGGCGCTGAAATGTTTAACCAGTTTACTTCAACAAAAAGGGATTTGCAACCAATACTGTCACCGGAGTCTGTTTGAGAACTCTGAATTACTTTGACCCTGTCAGGATTTCCACCTCTTATTATGCGCAGTTTCTGTATGGCCCTGCTGCTGTTTGTGAACTGCCTGCCGACCCAATCTGTCTCTTCTGTGCTCTGGTTCGACGGACAACCCGAGTCCTTTTTTGTCGGCTTACCCCCTCTGGGAGTACCGCTGAACTCTGTGTCTGTTGCTGCGTCTTACCCTGGTGAAGCTGATATCACCTCACTTCCTTCCGGTTGCTGTATTATATATAATGAATATAGCCACGGATCCGGTATCCGTCTCTGCGCCTATTCTGGGTAGAGGTTATTGCTACCCGGTTCTCACAATGTCCTTTTTCTCTATTCCTCCTTTCCTACTATGGGTATCACGGGCCTATAATCCGTCATAGGGCTGTTAGGAGTTCAGTTATACGACCTCTCACTTTCAACTCCTCAACCCAACTGCCAATCCTTTTCTCAGACCAGAATAGATCAAGGGGAGTCTCTGGAGCTCCCCCTTCTGGCCGGAGATGGTAGTGCAGTCTTGCTATTTTAATATTTGTATTTGGTGTCAATAACTATTTTTGTGGCAAATACCCCTAGGGGCGCCACATTCTATTTGGATTTCCCTTCTAAATCTCTTTTACCCCCTTGTAAAATAATAACACAAAGTCAAATCCAATACCGGCGCCGTTCTAGATGGATTATTCCAGTTAATAATGACCAGTAATATTCGCACAGCGTTATTCTCAGGTGCCAAGTACGTACAACATTTTGATGCTGGACATTGTGTTTGTTGGAATTGGGGAATGGGTGACTTGAGTAAATGCTTATATTTTTTCTTTGTGTTTCAACTCCAACTGTGTGCAATACACACAGCTTCTACCTTGTTGGTTACTGATGCAGCCATCTGGGTACAGAGGTGAACACTGGACACAGTCAGACATGGCGTGGACTGGAGCGAAGGAAAGGGTCACTGATCTGCTGGCTGTCCCAAAGCCTGTCACTAAATGTGTTGTGTATTCAAGGGATCAACTTCTGGAACTGAGCAGGTTTAAGTCTTCTCCAGCTGTGGCCTACCACATATTCCTCATGAAGAGTGAAGACCTTTCAAAGGCTGCAGAGCAGGTAAAAAGTTGAAGTCCAGGAGAAGGTGGTTTAAACCAGCAGTACCATCAATTATCATGGGTAATGTACGCTCGCTGGGAAATAAGACGGATGAACTGCTAGCTCTGTGTAAACCTCAGACGGAGTTCAAGGAATGCAGTCTCATGTGCTTTACAGAAACCTGGTTACATGGGGAAGTCCCTGATTCAAGTGTCTCGATTCCAGGGTTTCACATGGTCTCGGCTGATAGAGACAAAGCTAAGTGTGGTAAGAAGAAGGGTGGTGGGGTGATATTATACATTAATAACAAATGGTGTAATCAGCGGCATAGTACTGTTAAGGAAAGTCCCTGCAGTCAAACCATTGAACTCTTAAGGTACCGTCACACTAGGCGATATCGCCAGCAATCCGTGACGTTGCAGCGACCTGGATGGCGATATCGCTGTATTTGACACGCAGCAGCGATCTGGATCCCGCTGTGAAATTGCTGGTCGCTGCTAGAAGGTCTGCACATTATTTGGTCGCTAGGTCGCCGTGTATCGCCGTGTTTGACAGCAAAAGCGACGATACCAGCGATATTTTACACTGGTAACCAGGGTAAACATCGGGTTACTAAGCGCAGGGCCGCGCTTAGTAACCCGATGTTTACCCTGGTTACCAGCGTAAAAGTTAAAAAAACAAACAGTACATACTCACCTGCGCGTCCCCCAGCCTCTGCTTCCTGACACTAAAGCGCCGGCCCTAAACTGAAAGTGAAAGCAACAGCGGTGACGTCACCGCTCTGCTGTTAGGGCCGGAGCTCAGTCAGCGTCAGGATGCAGAGGCTGGGGGACGCGCAGGTGAGCATGTACTGTTTGTTTTTTTAACTTTTACGCTGGTAACCAGGGTAAACATCGGGTTACTAAGCGCGGCCCTGCGCTTAGCAACCCGATGTTTACCCTGGTTACCCGGGGACCTCGGCATCGCTGGTCGCTGGAGAGCGGTCTGTGTGACAGCTCTCCAGCGACCACACAGCGACGCTGCAGCGATCGGCATTGCTGTCGCTATCGCTGCAGCGTCGCTTAGTGTGACGGTACCTTTACCAGTTGGCCTTAGGCCTTACTATCTACCTAGAGAATTCTCCATTTGCATTGCAGTAGTCATGTATATACCTCCATCTGCCAGCCAAGAGGCAGCGGGGGAAGTGTTGTCGGGGTGTTGGCTCGCCTTCAGACAAAGCACCCAAACTCGTTAATCGTAATCTCTGGGGATTTTAACGGAGTCATGATCTCTAAGGGTACCGTCACACAGTGCCATTTTCATCGCTACGACGGCACGATTCGTGACGTTCTAGTGATATCGTTACGATATCGTTGTGTCTGACACGCTACTGCGATCCGGATCCCCGCTGAGAATCGTACGTCGTAGCAGATCGTTTGAAACTTTCTTTCGTCGTCTAGTGTCCCGCTGTGGCGGCATGATTGCATCGTATGACACAGGTTGTATACGATGTGCGCACAGTAACCAACGGCTTCTACATCGCAAATACGTCATGAAATTATCGCTCCAGCGCCGTCTATTGCAACGTGTGACCCCAGTCTACGACGCTGGAGCGATAATCATACGACGCTGCAACGTCACGAATCGTGCCGTCGTAGCGATGAAAATGGCACTGTGTGACGGTACCCTAAGGCTCTTCCAATGTTCTATCAATATATTAAATGTGCAACACGGGACAACAGTATATTGGATCTCCTTTATGCAAACGTTGAAGACGCCTATTCACCGTCTGCACTACCCCCCTGGGGAAATCTGACCACAACCTCATACTATTGTCTCCATCTTATCAACTAGTTGTCAGCAAACAACCAGTGACTATAAAACTAATTAGGAGGTGGTCTCCTGCAGCTGAGGAGGCCCTGCAAGACTGCTTTGACCTCACAGACTGGGAGGTGATATGTGAGAGGGGAGAACATGATGATGTAAATGATACAGTCGGGAGAGTAACCGATTATATAAAATTTTGTACTGATACTGTAGTACCAGTTAAAAAGATTCGATGTTATGCAAATAACAACCTTTGAGTACAAAAGAATTGAAATACTTACTAAACAAGAAAAAACTGGCATTTAAAATGAAGTATACAAAGAAACTGAAACTGATACAAAGGGACTTAAAGGGGAAAATTAAGAATTCCCGTGAGGCGTTCTGAATTAAATTTGAAAATAAATTGTCCCACAACAATTCCATGGAGGTGTGGTCTGGCGTGAAGCAGTTAACTGGTTTTAAGGCAAAGCCGGAGCATGGGGAAGTGGATATGCCCATGGTTAATGAAATTAACACATTTTTCAATAGATTCATGAACACATGCGCAGCGTCATCAGGAATGGGGGATGGAGCAGGGGAACGATTGCCAGCATTGACATTGGGGGATAATCTGTCACTTTCACTGTCTCCCCAAGCGACGTGAGGAAACAGTTTAGTAAACTAGTCATTTGCAAAGCAGCTGGGCCTGATGGCCCCAGTCAACGTGTCCTCACAGCGTGTGCAAACCAACTGTGTACTGTCTTTCAGCTCCTGTTTAACAGGAGCCTACAATTACAGAGAGTACCTGTCACGATGTGACTGACCCGGTATGAAATGACCCAACCGTAGGTCTGTCACAAACCGCACAACAAACAAGGGAACACCGGGGACACAATTATAAAGGTGGGCCCGGTCAGTAGGGACTGGGGGAATGGGTACCTCCTGCACTTGCCTGCAGATGTGCCCTGATCTTGCTACCGTCCCTATATGGGTTCTTTCACCCCGTCGCTGACCAGGATACCTAGTCCCTCACTTGCCCTGCACCTATCCCTATGTAGGGCACTGGCAGGTGAGAGCACTGGTCCCACCACTGCACTAATACAACAAGGGGTAAGGAAAGACAGACAAGGTAAAGGAAAACAACACTTAGCTTAATGCTGCAAAGCACCACAGCACAGCGGAAAGAAACACCAGAATCACCGGACTCAGCAGTAGAACAACTGTTCCCAGCAAGCTCCTTCCCACAGCTTGTTCGCTGCAGAATGAACTGAAACTGACAGACAGCTGATACATCAGGTGACCCCTTAAAGGATGGTGGGAGTGGTCACCACCAACATCAGCTGACCCAGCAGCAATGCAATAACACCAGCGGCCACCTGGAGGGGGAAACTGCATTAACCTCCGATGACCAGAAAGGAAAAAAGGTCTTAAACTGAGGGAAACCAGATCTGCCACAAATCCAAAAATGGATCGTGACAGTACCAATGCTGTGGAAGACCAGCTGCCTGGTGTAGGTTCCCAAGATCACTTTTCCAACTTCCCAACACGACTATCATCCTGTGGCCTTATCATCGCATGCTATGAAGCCGTTGGAGAGAATAGTACTTACCTACTTGTGCCCGAGGGTGAGGGCCTACACTGACCCCCTACAGTTTACGTACCAGCAGAGATTGGGGGTGGATGATGTGGTAGTGTCTCTGCTACATACAGTACACTCATTCTTGGACAATGATGGAACTGCAGTGCGCGCCATGTTCTTTGACTTCTCAAGTGCTTTCAATAACTTACAGCCACCCTTGCTGCGAAATAAGTTGACTGATATGGCGTTAGATGAGGGGATGGTGAACTGGATAAACGACTACCTGACAGACAGGCCGCAGTTTGTAAGGATGGGGAGGTGGTATCTGGCAGTGTAAGGAGCAGTGTTGTCGCCCCTCAGGGTACAGTGTTGTCGCCCTTCCTCTTCACATTGTATACAGCTGACTTTCAGTATAAATCAGATCTCTGTCACCTCCAAAAATTCTTAGATGACTCAGAGATTGTAAAGGGTATTGTGGGGGACTAGGGGGAGGAGGAATATAGAAGGGTGGTTTCTGACTTTGTGAATTGGTGCCAGACTAACTGTCTAGAACTAAATGGGAAGAAAACCAAGGAGATGGTAGTGAGTTATAGAAGGAAAAAGGATGATTACTTACCGATCACTATTGCTGGCCAGGAGGTGGAGATGGTTGAGACCTACAAATATTTGGGGGTTCACCTTGACGGCAAACTTGATTGGAGGTATCATACGGAGAAAGTTTACAAGAAGGGAATGAGCAGACTGTACTTTCTACGGAAGCTCAGGTTGCTCAATGTGTGCAGTAAAATGCTCAAAATGTTTTACCAGTCCGTTGTGGCAAGCACCATCTTTTTTGCTATCATTTGCTGGGGCAGTAGTGTGCGAGTTGCTGACGCTAATAAGCTCAAAAAACTTATGAAGAAGGCAAGCGCGGCTGTTGGCCTCTATCTTGACTCTTTTGAGGAGGTATTGGAGGATAGGATTCAGAAGAAGTGTAGGGCTATAATGAACAATAATACACACCCACTATACAAGCTGTTCTTGAAGCAGAAGAGCACATTCAGCAGTCGTCTAATCCTACATAGGTGCAAGAAGGAGAAATTCAAGAAATCGTTTGTGCCTACTGCTATGGGGATATATAACAATTTCCTAAGGGTGAAAGACAACAATGACCTATGGCTGGTGCATTAATGGCAATGATCAGAGATATAAGCACCTGCATTCATCCAAATTTGTTTGTTACGTAATGTGCAAGATCTGTATCTAGTAATTACTTTATGTAATGCTGTAATGTTGTAATGTTTGAAATCCTGTTTTGTAACGCTGCTGTAATACCATAATTTTCCTCGGTATCAATAAAGTGTATCGTATTGTAACTCGGTGTTGTGCAACAATTTAGCATTTTTTAGACCACGTTCACATATTCAATATTTGGTCAGTATTTTACATCAATATTTGTAAGCCAAAACCAGGAGTGGGTGAAAAATACAGAAGTGGTGAATTGTTTCCATTATACTTCTTCTCTGATTCTTCCACTACTGATTTTGGCTTACAAAAACCTATTTAAAATACTTACCAAATACTAAACATGTGAACATGACCTTAAAAGCATTTAACATAATAGCTTTGATGAATCAAGGCTTATGAATCTAATAAAGCCACACTGACAATTGTGAAAATTGCAAGGTTACTTTTTTTGTTTTATAAGGAAAATCGTTATATGGAAAAAATTACACTGCACAACATTTAAAACAAAATACATGTAACACCACAAGCTGATAAAACAATCGGTAATTTTCTGATGATGTCTTCCCTTTAAGCCACCACTCTATACAGATGAGAACTGAAGTATTGCAATGCTATTTTAATTCGAATATTCTTGTCAGTCAATGCATGTCCAGAATCTAAACTCAATCAATAAATTCAGTCATAGGTAATAATTAGCAAAAGGCAGGGGGGTCCTTAGAAAATCAAAGCACACAAGAGCCCCAAATTGAACTCATATTTCATCTCTTTCACTGTGATGCATAATTGTAATTGCCTTTGTTGCATCACTTATCTCTTGGGAACTACTACAACATAACACACATTTAAACAAAGTGCTTATCTCCCTCTTGGCAATGGTCTGTATTTTACAATCAGGTTCAGGTACAGTTCTTTTAGGTTGCATTATTTGTTCACACTGACTCTGCAATTGCAGTAAAAATATTATACAACCACTCTGTATTTCCATGCTCTTTTCCTGTGGACCACAAATTTATGTAAGTTTGCAGCAGTTTTTTATGTATTGCAGTTTGTGAAAAACAAATGCACTTAAATACAGGCAGTTTAAGGCTCTGTTCACATGTGCAGTAATTATTCTGTTTTTGGATCCATTTTGGGATGAGAAAAACAAAAATTTAAATGATCCATTACAGGATCCATTAATTTAAATGGGGACAGAAACGTCCTAAAATCTCTTCCGTTTTATTGCAATCCAGATGCAATTCGTTATTTAGCTGGAACAAAATGTAATCGGCACAACTTTTTTTGTCTGACCAAAAATGAATAGCTGTTGGATCAGTTTTTTTTTTACTTTGAAGTCTATGGGAAATTGTACATAAATGGTGATGATGATTTTTATTAGCACTGTGCATGCCCAAACAATAGAGTTGCTGTCATGGGTTTATCATGACAGAAAGGAGCCAGAAGACAGCAGTGTCTGATTTCTCCTACTCCTGCCCTGATTACAAGCACTTCACCTTCATATTAAATGGTGCAGGTTTCTTTTTAGTAGTGCAGGGGTTAATCTGCTCAGATGAGAGCTGCTGGAAGCTTTCCTGCATTAAAGCTTAGCTGTTCACTGTTAGCCACTCCCATCTCCTATATAATCTGGGCCCTCGCAAACACTCATTGCTAGAGGTAGCTTTTGCTGCATGGCTGGAGGTTGTTATTTGAGAAGGCATTTTGTGGGTTTATCTGTGACTTTTGCTACTGTTTCGGTGTTTGATAATTTCCCTTCTTCTCCTATTTTGGTTTAGCCTCATTCTCTACTCCCCAGTGCATTCCTCTTGTTGTTTGTGTGAGTATATTTGTTTGATTGGTATTTTTCATTATCCCTGTTCGTATTACCTTGTTAGTCTGGTTGGTGTATTACGGTACACTACTACTCCCCTTTTCCCTGGGTGGGGGAAGGGTACAGACTGAGTGCGGATTCAGGAGCTAATGCAAGGTATGTGGTGACGTCACGGCTTGTGATTGGTCGCGTCGCCCATGTGACCGCGACGCGACCAATCACAAAGCCGGAACGTAATTTTAAAATACTGAATGCCTAGAAGGACCTGAAAATTACGTCACGGCTTGCTGTGATTGGTCGCGTCGTGGCCACATGGGCGGCAAGCGACCAATCAGAAGCCGTGACGTCACGGAAGGAAGGAAAAGCGCGCATTTTAAGCAAACAACGCTGCCGGTTCCCTCGGTGAGGTCCAGGCTGCGTCGGAGAGGTGAGTATAGCAATGTTTTTTATTTTGATTCTTTCTTTTACACATTAATGTTGTTTCGATACCGATACCCGATACCACAAAAGTATCGGATCTCGGTATCGGAATTCCGATACCCGCAAGTATCGGCCGATACCCGATACTTGCGGTATCGGAATGCTCAACACTAGTGATGAGCTAATCGATTCAATATGAATCATACTTGTGTCAAATATTTAGGAATTAGCTGAACAGACAAATTTGAACAACTCTCTTCATGCAAATCTCCAAAAATGGCCTTAGCATTTTACAAATTTCAAAAGATTGCCTCAATCTGTGAAGAGTTAATCATAACCTCAAGCATGGCCAGCTTAGCTATAGAGATATGGAGTGAAAGCACTAAAATACTGAAAAATGTGTACAGATAGTGTGTGACAGCAGAGAAAATTTGTTACCTTCTGATTGCTAATTTACTATGGCTATGTTTGTGTTAAAGAGCTTTCATAATTCGGCAAAGCTGTTGAATTCAAATTTCAAAAGATTTGTTCATCTGTACCTTGTATATTTACATCTATACATCACTGATTTTTTTTTTTCATTAGACCCTATTAATGTTATACTAAGGCAGTTTCGTACACACCAAGATTATACAGTAGGGCATGGTCACACCTGATTTGAGCTCCATGTTCAGCAAAAATGTTTTAAACTGCCAAATGAATTTTCCAGGCATACGCAACTGTGCCTTCCATTGACCCACATTGAAAAATGTATTTATTGTGTACTATGTTCCTCCTTTAGTTGTTTTGCATACAGTTGGAATAAAAAGGTGGAGTACACAACACTTATCCGAAATAAACCATACAAAATTATGTCAAAAGGAAACTTTTTAGGTATACAAGTGCTTCTCACCAAATTAGAATATCATTAAAAAGTTAATTTATTTCAGTTCTTCAATACAAAAAGTGAAACTCATATATTATATAGAGTCATTACAAACAGAGTGATCTATTTCAAGTGTTTATTTCTGTTAATGTTGATGATTATGGCTTACAGCCAATGAAAACCCAAAAGTCATTATCTAAGTAAATTAGAATAATTAACAGAAAAACACCCTGCACATGCTTCCTAAGTAGTGTTGAGCATTCTGATACCGCAAGTATCGGGTATCGGCCAATATTTGCGGTATCGGAATTCCGATACCGAGTTCCGATATTTTTGTGATATCGGAAATCGGAATCGGAAGTTCCCGGTGTATGGTTCCCAGGGTCTGGAGAACAGGAGACTCTCCTTCAGGCCCTGGGATCCATATTCATGTAAAAAATAAAGAATAAAAATAAAAAATATGGATATACTCACCCCTCCGACGGAGCCTGGACCTCAGACGTGCAACCGGCAGCCTCCGTTCCTAAGAATGAGCGAGTGAAGGACCTGCGATGACGTCGCGGCTTGTGATTGGTCGCGTGAGCGGTCACATGAGCGGTCACGCGACCAATCACAAGCTGTGACGTCATCGCAGGTTTTTCACTCGCTCATTCTTAGGAACGGAGGCTGCCGGTTACAGCGGTTACTACCAGGGCGCGTCAGAGGGTGAGTATATCCCTATTTTTTATTTTCATTCTTTATTTTACACATGAATATGGATCCCAGGGCCTGAAGGAGAGTTTCCTCTCCTTCAGACCCTGGGAACCATCCAGGATACCTTCCGATACTTGTGTCCCATTGACTTGTATTGGTATCGGGTATCGGTATCGGCGATATCCGATATTTTTCGATTATCGGCCGATACCATCCGATACCGATACTTTCAAATATCCGAAGGTATCGCTCAACACTATTCCTAAGCATTTAAAAAGGTTCCTTGGTTGGTTTCAGTAGTCTAAACAATCATGGGGGAGACTACTGACTTGACAGATGTCCAGAACTCAGTCATTGTCACACAAGCCCACCAAAGGTCATCGCTAAAGAAGCTGGCTGTTCACAAAGTGCTGTATCCAAGCATATTAATGGAAAGTTGGGTGGAAGGAAAAGTGTGGTAGAAAAAGGTGCATAGGCATCCGGGATAACTGCAGCCTTGAAAGGATTGTTAAGAAAACGCCATTCAAAAAATTGGGGGAGATTCACAAGGAGTGGACTGCTGTTGGAGTAATTTCTTCAAGAGCCACCACATACAGACATATCAAGGACATGGGCTACAAGTGTCGCATTCCTTGTGTCAAGCCACTCATGGCCAATAGACAATGCCAGAAGCGTCTTACTGTGGCCAAGGAGAAAGAGAACTGGACTGTTGCTCAGTGGTCCAAGGTGTTATTTTCAGATAAAAGTACATTTTGCATTTCATTTGGAAATCAAGGTCCCAGAGTCTGGAGGAAGAGTGGAGACGCACACAATCCAAGCTGATTGAGGTCAAATGTGAAGTGTCCACAATCAGTGATGATTTTGGGAGCCATTTCATCTGCTGGTGTAGGTCCACTGTGTTTTATCAAGACCAAAGTCAGCACAGCCATCTACCAGGAAATTTTACAGCACTTCATGCTTCCCTCTGCTGATAAGCTTTTTGGACATGGACATTTCATTCTCACCTTGGCACCTGTCCACATTGCCAAAAGTACCAATACCTGGTTTAAAAACAACAGTATCACTGTGCTTGATTGACCAGCAATCTCTCCTGACCTTAACCCCATAGAGAATCTATGGGGTATTGTCATGAGAAAGATGAAAGACACCAGATCCAACAATGCAGAGAAGCTGAAGGCTGCTATCAAAGCAACGTGGGCTTTCATAACACCTCAGCAGTGCTACATGCTAATCGCCTCCATGCCACACTGCATTGATGCAGTAATTGATGCAAAAGGAGCCCGGACTAAGTATTGAGTGCATTTACTAAACAAACATTTCATTAGGCCAACATTTTGGATTTTAAAATCATTTTTCAAGCTGGTGTTATAAAGTATTCTAATTTACTGAGATAATAACTTTTGGGATTTTTCTTGATTATAAGCCATAATCATCAACATTAACAGATATAATAAATAATATATGAGTTTCACTTTTTGTATTGAAGAACTGAAATAAATTTAATTTTGATGATACTCTAATTTTTTGAGAAGCACATGTATGTGAGTTTTGGATAAATCTACAAAAGTGAGGCACTGGCTTAGATACCACTGTAGTAGCCATACTAGGAAGTGGCATTGGCCGCTTCCCCGCTATGCAGGACTTTGGTGAGAAATGGCTAAAGAGCTGGCAGCAATGAGAGAGTATTGGCCCCCGAAGTAAGCATCTCAGTTGTCATGTCAAAAGCATTCAGAGGTGTCATGGACCCTAACCGTAGCTATTCTGCTAGCTGTGCAAGGATCAAAAACAGAGAAGATTGAACACAGAAGCATCCTGCGGAGTAATACTATGTCAGAAAGGAAGACTTGTTAAAATTGAAGGGGAAAATCTTGGATAGTGTAAGCCAGGGATCTCCAACCTGTGGCTCGTGGGCCCATATTGGGTTGCTCATGGTTCTCTGCCAACTTGATGCATTAGGACCAGATCTAGTAAGCAGCTAAGAACAGCAGATCTACAAATGGTGACTTTTCTGCTTAATCCCACACAGGAGAGCAGATCTGGGTGTGCATATACTGGCCCATGGGGGTGGAGAGATAAATATGATGAATTGGAAATAGGATGATGCTCCTAGATATTGGGGGTCCTTGAAGCTTGATATGGTAGTGTACTTGGAGTGCTTGATACAAGAGTACCAAGTGGGATAAAGTGGGAACCCCTAGTTACAAGTATGCCGCCTATAAGACAGTGCGGATCAGAGTATCAGTGTGATTTTTGTATGGGAAGCTTTGGATATCATTATACAGGTAATGGAGTGCTCTGGGTGTCACTACTTTTAGGGCTCTGGATGTGGCTCACGACTATCTGCCAGAGCTGGCTCTTTGGTTAAGAAAAACTGGGGACCACTGGTGGAAACGTTGCGTCCACATGTAAAGCCCCAGGGACCTTTGATCAATACTAAATTTGGCTGACTTGCTAACCATATTAGTTGACAATTAATATTACTTCTGTCCAAACTTACCATATAATTAAAACAAAATCTTATTTTTAAGAAAAAGCTGTACAATTAATGACTCTTTTTACCAAAAAGAGTATTTCAATATAACCAGTTGGCGGCATAAATAGATAACACAAGAGGATAGCCAGAGATAAAGTAATAATAACTGGTTACATAAACACAGCTTCAATAATATTTAAATATATTTACTTTTTCCATTACATCTTAGAATATCCTGTTAGAACATGCAGTGTGACAGGCTTAAAAAATGCAGTCTACTAGTGTTATTTTCTATCAAAGGGTAACAAATTACCTTTCAGAGCTGGTGTCCCCAAGCTAAGAGAGTTTGCTTTAGATGGTCTGACACATTTCTATCTAAAAGCATATTTTTCTCTCCCCAACGGGAAGCACTCTCGGCTGAGGCAGGCACGTGCGTTCAGAGCGGCTATATAAATTATGTAAATAGTAGAGGATGAGGTATTAGGCAGAGCGTCAGTTGAAAAGATATTCAGAGGCTTGTAGGCAGCTGTGATTTTATGAGCCTCATAAGAAATATTTCCTGCTGCTGAGTGGGTGGGATACTAAGATCTGAGCATATAAAAATTAAAGAAGGAAGATCTCTTTTGCTATTTAGCTAATTGACATCATTTGTTTCAAACTTGACTTTTTAGGATTGAACAATGTCTGGTCCATTAGACGTCATTTATACTGTCCTATTTCAGTCACTCCCTAAGTATTTCCTCTTAAACAACTTCTTATTAGTCATTTTGCTTATAATCATGCATCCCAAGCTCAGCAGGAGAGGGGAATATATCACGCCAGACACCTTGTGCAGCATTTTATATATACCATGGAAACAAAGGGTCAGAACGAGAGTTTAGTGGCTAGGACAAATGTGCAGCATTAAAACTACAACATAACAGCAAGGGAAAGCTCTGGTTTAAAGGGAATCTATCACCACACCAGGTTTTTGCTACCTCATCTGAGATCATCATAATGTAGAGAAAGAGACCCTGAATCCATCCAGCGATGTGTCACTTACTTTACTGGTTGGGATACAATCAGAGGTTTCTCTGGTGTAGATGTAGCAGAGCTCAGAAAGCTGACCTCTCCCACACCTGATTAGAAGTTTTCTATGTACATTGTATATTGACAGTCAGCTGCTAATCATTTCTGGGGGCAAGGTTGGACCAGGAGGCACAAGGACAACAAGTTTGGCAGTTATAATTAGTGATGAGCGAATTTTTTTAGAAAACGATCGCCAAATATAAATTCGGCATGAATATGGCACATTCGGATTAGTGATCGGAAACAAAAAAAAGCAAAATTTTATAAAATCAGTAAAAATCGGTAACATTTAGTAAAAGCGAGGGAAAATATTTGAATTTCCACAAAAGTATTTTCAGCACTTTTGCAACGATAATGGTGGTGTAACATGAGCGATTTGCATGTGTTTGATGAGGGGAGGGTGACTGCAGATCTCAGAGGCGCGGCGTTCTTGTAGACTCTTTTTCCCCTAACTTTATGTGTGCATATTGCGGCTAGCCAATCAGGGTGCAGGAAACATCCACAATGTCCTGACACCATGGCTTGTGTCATTGGCTGCTGAAATCATATGTCTCACTCCATATAAAGAGTGACATCTTGTTTTAGCACCATTTTGACACTGACAGTGCAGAGAGGCTGCTCCTGAATTTTAGCTAGTTAGCGAGGCAGTTGTATATCAGTCAGATAGTGTAGCTAGCTACTGTCCAGTGTGGCTGTTAAATTTACCTTTTTTCTTGACAATTTTTTTTTGGCCATTACTGAGGTCCACAGACAAAGCCAGCAGAGCTCATGTCCTACAAATGTGTTGTGCACTGCTTCTATTGTGCTCCATGCATGAGTTTAGCGTTCTAAGTAATAATTTTTCACTAGCTGAATGTGGAACAGCTTGCTGTATCCCACCTTGTCATTTAGTGCTGTGGTGACATGAAACTGTCTACAGACCTAATGCACATCAAAAAAATATATACCGTAATTTTTCAGTTGCAAAAAGTTAGACAGCCCGCCCTATCACACTTTGCCATTTTGTTAAGATGAAATTAAGCTGTCTGCAGACCTCACTCATATAACCAAAAAATGTTTTATGTTGCTAAACGTCATACATTAGGGGACCTGACTTTAAAATAGTTTGTAGCATCTAGTGTGTTATAGAGGCCTGATCCAGAGGTCACAAAAATTCTTGTATTCCTAACAATATACAGTAGGGGACCCGACTTTAAAAAAGTTTGTGGGATCTAGTGTGATATGGAGGCCTGATCCAAAGACCACAAAAAAATTCTTCTGTTCCTATTCTCATACAGTAGGGGACCTGACTTTAAAATAGTTTGTAGCATCTAGTGTGTTATAGAGACCTGATCAAGAGGCCACCAAAAATTCTTCTGTTCCTAGTGTCATACAGTAGGGGACCTGACTTTAAATTAGTTTGTAGCATCTAGTGTGTTATAGAGGCCTGATAAAGAGGACACAAAAAATTAATCTGTTCCTAGTGTCATACAGTAGGGGACCTGACTTTATAATAGTTTGCAACATCTAGTGTGTTTATAGAGGCCTGATCCAGAGGCCAAAACAAATTCTTGTGTTCCTAACATCATTCATTAGGGGATATCTGTCTTTCAAATTGTTTGTAGCATATCTTCTTTGTCATACAGACCTCATCCACAATGAAACAATTCATCTTGGAATTCAACTGTTTTGCAGAGGTGTTGCATCTTTTAAAATCTATTTTTTTTTTGTTTCTATTACTGTGCTCCTACCACACTATCTGAGCAACATGCCTGGGAAAAAGCGAGACCGTTGTTTAAGAGGAAATATGCTTGGTGTACAAGGTGTACGTGAGGTAGGTGGTAAGGTTAGTGATAGCACTAGTGAACCAACAAAGTCACATCCTTTGCAAAGACACCTGACAACTTCTGTTACTGGATGAGGAACACAAGCTATCATTGGCAGATGCACAGAGGTACGCCTTGTTGATGAGGCCCAGAAAGAGCATGTGCTCGAGTGGATGGCAAGCACAACTTCAAGTGGCCTCTCCTCCTTTTCCTCCACCTCATCATCACACCCAGTACAGTCCACAGAGGTGGCACCCAATTTCCCCTTGCTTCCCACCACGTTCCAACTCTCCAACCATATAACTGTCTGTACGGAACCACAGATGGGTGAAATGGGTGAAAAGCTGTTCACACATCCTATGCCATGGTCATAAGAAGTGTACTCAAAAGCTTCACAGAGTCAAGAAGAGTAACATAGTAACATAGTTATTAAGGTTGAAGGAAGACTTTAAGTCCATCTAGTTCATCCCATAGCCTAACCTAACATGCCCTAACATGTTGATCAAGAGGAAGGCAAAAAAAACCCTTGTGGCAAAGAGTAAGCTCCACATTGGGGAAAAAAAATTCCTTCCCAACTCCACATATGGCAATCAAACTAGTTCCCTGGATCAACGCCCTATTAAGGAATCTAGTAAATATAACCTGTAACATTATACTTTTCAAACAAGGCATCCAGTCCCCTCTTAAATTTTAGTAATGACTCACTCATTACAACATCATACAGCAGAGAGTTCCATAGTCTCACTGCTCTTACAGTAAAGAATCCACGTCTGTTATTATGCTTAAACCTTCTTTCCTCCAGACGTAGAGGATGCCCCCTTGTCCCTGTCTCAGGTCTGTGATTAAAAAGATAATCAGAAAGGTCCTTGTACTGTCCCCTCATATATTTATGCATTAAAATAAGATCACCCCTTAGCCTTCGTTTTTCCAAACTAAATAGCCCCAAGTGTGATAATCTATCTTGGTATTGCAGACCCCCCAGTCCTCTAATAACCTTGGTTGCTCTTCTCTGCACCTGCTCTAGTTCAGCTATGTCTTTCTTATACACCGGAGACCAGAACTGTACACAGTATTCTAAGTGTGGTCGAACTAGTGACTTGTATAGAGGTAAAATTATGTTCTCCTCATGAGCATCTATGCCTCTTTTAATGTATCCCATTGTTTTATTTGCCTTTGTAGCAGCTGCCTGACACTGGCCACTAAATGTGCGTTTGTCATCCATCCATACTCCCAGGTCTTTTTCATGGATGGTTTTGCCCAGAGTTTTAGAATTAAGCACATAGTTATACATCTTATTACTTCTACCCAAGTGCATGACCTTACATTTATCCCCATTAAAGCTCATTTGCCATTTATCAGCCCAAGCTTCTAGTTTACATAAATCATCCTGTAATATAAAATTGTCTTCCTCTGTATTGATTACCACGCAGAGTTTAGTGTCATCTGCAAATATTGAAATTCTACTCTGTATGCCCCCTACAAGGTCATTAATAAATATGTTAAAAATAAGAGGGCCCAATTCTGACCCCTGTGGTACCCCACTGCTAACCATGACCCAGTCTGAGTGTGCACCCTTTGTTTCCTATCCACCAATGCCCCCAATTTTTTTAGCTTGAATCCAGGACAGGATGAAGAGGGGTTCAAATAGCATCCTGACCCTCGTTATCAGATGTGAACCCCTGGGGGGGACGTGATCCCGATGAGACTCAGATATCTAAGGCTCAAGCAGACTGTACTGTTCTGTCAGGGCAGGAAGAGGAAGAGGTTGACTCTGAAGGCGAGGAATGTGATAACAGAGGATGATGATGATTAGGTGTTAGATTTCAGTTGGCATGAACATAGAGGCACACAGATGAGTAGGTCATCTGAGGAGGAAGACGAGGAGGTTACGTTGCGCTGTATGTCATGGACACTTAGTGATGCTGCCACAATGAGCAATGCATCCTAAGCCACAACTGTGACTGTGACCATCAAGGTCCACGGGTCTTCAGCTCGCAGTAATGGCAAGAGTTGCCTAGACTGAGCCTTTTTTGACACTGTAAAGGATGAGCCAACTCATGTAATCTACCAACTTTGCGAAAAAAAACCTGAGTCGAGGTAAAAAGAGCAATAATTTGAATGCTACATGTATGAACCTTCACATGCGCAATCAACATGCATTACTGTGGGAATCCCACTGCACAAGAACGCAGACCAGCGGACCTTAAAGGGAAGGTGCCGCATTTTATTTCTTGTATTAAAAATAATTGTTTAATTAAACAATTATTTTTAATACAAATTTACATTTTTTAACTTTAACATTTTTTATTATTAATTTTTTTTTCAGCCACTGGGCACCGCCATTTTGCTTTGCGGGAGTGTAAGTGTAGCTGCACGACACTTACACTCTGCTAATATGGCAGCCCTGGGCATAGAGATCTGCAGTCGGCGTCCGACTGTATAGTTTACATTGTGCTGCTCTCTGCTCTGGTCTGGCCACACCCCTGAGCCGTCCACACCACAGCAGAGGCAGGAGATCAGCGCCATCTTCCTGGAGCTCACAGTGTGCTGTGAGCTCCAGTTTCCCAGTATAATCGCAGGAGCCCTGCGGTTATAGGAGGAGGAGAAGGAGAAGACCAAGGATGGGAGGGAGAAAGGACTCAGCAGGGAGCCGTGAAGTAAGTATCAGTGGGGAGGGGGAGGGGAATCTAATCCTATCCTTTGTGGTGCTGACTCTGAGCAGTTATCTCCTCCCATGTGTGTTACTGTGCTGAGCTGTGTATCTACTCCTCTCCTGTGTGATACAGTCTGCTGAGCCATGCATCTAATCCTCTCCTGTGTGATAATTTGCTGAGCTGTGTATCTAATCCTCTCCTGTGTGATACTTTGCTGAGACGTGTATCTAATCCTCTCCTGTGTGATACTGTCTGCTGAGCCATGCATCTAATCCTATCCTGTGTGATACTGACTGAGCCGTGTATCTAATCCTATCCTGTGTGATACTGTCTGCTGAGCCGTGTATCTAATCCTATCCTGTGTGATACTGTCTGCTGAGCCATGTATCTAATCCTATCCTGTGTGATACTGTCTGCTGAGCCGTGTATCTATTCCTATCCTGTGTGATACTGTCTGCTGAGCCGTGTATCTAATCCTATCCTGTGTGATACTGACTGAGCTGTGTATCTAATCCTCTCCTGTGTGATACTGTCTGCTGAGCAGTGTATCTAATCCTATCCTTTGTGGTACTGTCTGCTGAGCCATGTATCTAATCCTATCCTGTGTGATACTGACTGAGCTGTGTATCTAATCCTATCCTGTGTGATACTGTCTGCTGAGCTGTGTATCTAATCCTTTTCTGTGTGTTACTGTGTAGAGATGTGTATCTAATCCTCTGTGTGATATTGACTGCTGAGCTGTGTATCTAATGCTATCCTTTGTGATATTGATGGCTGAGCCATGTATCTAATCCTATCCTGTATGATACTGACTGAGCTGTGTATCTAATGCTGTCCTGTGTGATACTGACTGCTGAGCTGTGTATCTAATCCTCTCCTATGCACTCCTCTCCCCCGTTATGTGTTATCTATATGGCGGTATTATGTGAGATCTATATGGTGGTATTATGTGTGCTCTATATGGCGGTATTATGTGAGATCTATATGTCGGTATTATGTGAGAACACTGTGGCGTCGTTATTTGCTATCTATATGATGGTATTATGTGAGAACTATAGTCCCGTATTATGTGTGCTCTATATGGCGGTATTGTGTGCTCTATATGGCGGTATTATGAGTGATCTATATGGCGATATTATGTGTGATCTATATGGCGATATTATGTGTGATCTATATGGCGGTATTATGTGAGAACACTATGGCGTCGTTATTTGCGATCTATATGATGGTATTATGTGAGAACTATAGGACAGTATTATGTGTGATATATATGGCGGTATTATGTGAGAACACTATGGCAGTATTATCTTCATAAAGGGGACCCATTCTAGGGTTGTTCTGGTTGAGCAGCTGCACACGGGTCTGGGGTAATAGAGGGGGCAGCATGACCTCCAGTTAGGTGCAGTCAGGGGAGGGCTGGGGAGGCAGCTGAAGAGAGGCGTCTCATGTTTATCGTTACTATATGGCTACATTTCCTTCCCAGCGTCACCCCGTACTTCGCCTGTCGCTTCGCTTTCACACATTGCCAGGACAGGATGGAGGAGACAGGATCTGAGGAGGGGAATGGGGTCTTTGCATGCAAAGTCTGGATCACAACAGGCCATCAATCCACAGAAATGTTTCCTGGATTTCTGTGGAGCAGACAAGCAGACGGTCTATCCATGTGTATAAAAGACAGCGCTCTATGTAAATCCCTGGCTGCTCTGTGCACTGAACATGGTGCCCCCCCATAGACCAGTAAATATAAAAAAAACTGACTGAACAGCCATCTAGTCTGAACTGGTGCATAACCAAAAAAGTCATATAGCAAATAGATCAATGGCTGCACTCAAAATTTACTGTGCTAAGGCAAGGAAATGTGCAATATATGAAATGTGAATAGCATAATGGCTTGTGAAATTTATGAAAAAACACATGAGATTCTTAGCACAAGATTTGGCCAAAAGTTGTGAGCCCATCCACCAAACGTCAAGGTAATCTCAAAACGGATGGGTACCTGAGCTGACTGCCTAGTGTGAACACTTACCTATGGCTAATAACATGGTAAAGCCTGCTTTTATAGGAAGCTTTTTCTTTTATATTTTTTTTATATTTACTATGTACTATTTTTTTCTGACTTGAACGCCCCGCCCTTGACCATGCTGTTATTTTAATTACATCCAAACACAGTTGGTTCTGAGCTTCCCAAAAGTGCAGATAGAATCCCTCTGTTATGCACTGACCTGGGCTGGAGTCACGACAGGGGACAGAACACAGGAGCCTCAATATTGTTTACAGGATCAGAAGGTGAAGGTAAGCTTGACTAAAGGCTGGTAACTCAATAATCTCGCAATGAAGGAAGTACAATGTCAGGTTCAAGTAGGATGTTCAATCGGGGTGGAGCCAATCAGGAACTTAGGGTGGAGACAATCAGAAACAACACAGGTACTAGCATCTGGGTTAGGAAGGAAATGTCCAGCAAGCTGAATAGCTCAGAGGGAAGAGCTGACGCCTGGTGCACAGGAGATGCTGGGTTCAAATCCTGACACCCCCCACTTCCGTATTGTGCATCCATGGCTCAATGTAATCAGGCAGTGTTCAAATTAATATGACTTGGAGATTGCAGTCACACAGCTCAAGAGTTGTGGACAGTTATTTAGGCCGAGATAGAGCAGTGGCTTTCTCCACTGAACCCGGAGCCATAGAAGTCTGTGTGTGATAATGGTGCAAACCTGGTGTCACCCCTATGCCGGACATGTGCCTTGCATGGCTCACATCCCCATCCTGGTGGTACAGCAATATCTCCGCCGCTAACCTGGCCTGAGTGAGCTGCTTCAGAAAGCGTAAGCTGTGTGCTTATTTCCACCGTTCGCACCCCTCGGGTCATCCACTTGCATCGATACAGAGGTCTTTGTCCATGCCAGTTAACAGGTTGATATGCAATCTGCACATGTTACAGCAACTGTGGCAGCAGCAATGAGCTCTAACACAGTATGTCATGTCTTATAGCCTGGGCCAATGCAGTACAAACGTGGTGCATATCAAGTTTACAGAGTGGGCACAGATTAAGGACAGTTTCAAAATGGCTACTAAAATGGTTAGAGTTGACGATGCCATCATCAGCATCACTATTCCGGTTATCTATATGCTGGAGCAGACTTTGAATAGACTGCGGGAGGAGATGATGATCCTTGAAGAAGAGGAGGAAGCAGAGGAGGTTGCGGATAACATTGTCTGTAAGTTCCAGACTGTCGTCACACTGGCAGGTGCCGAGGGAGGGTGAATTACTGCGATCGAGGGGGGGGCTGGTGATAACAGACAAACTGTTATTGAAGGTGCAAGATCCGAGGAACAAATGGAGGAGGAAGAGGTGATGGGCAAGCAACTGTCAGATGAAGAGGATAATCCTCCCCGCTCTCTTATTCATGGTTGGTGGGAGGGGACGGAAGAAACAAGCATCCTTGTTACCCAGCCACTAACACAGCATGGGCTTGGACCTTATGGTAAAGCCTGACATATGACTTCTTAATTGATGAGTGCATTCTTGATCAGCAACATGATCCCTGTATAATTCTGATTAGGAATACTGCTGACTACTGGTTTGCCACTCTGTTAGATCCACATTATAAAACCAAATTTTGCCAGATGTTTCCCGCCCTGGAAAGGGATCCAAGAATGCTGTAGTATCGAAACATGCTTTAACAAAACCTTAAGAGAGCTTTTCCCCAAGAAAGCAGTGAAACACACAGTTCTCATCGCAGCTCTAGATTTCCAACCTTCGGCACGTCAATTCGTCAATGCCAAAACATTAGCAGCCACAGCAGTAGTGTAAGTGGAAGAAGCAATTTCTGTTAGTCCTTTGACACTTTTTTTAGACCAGCTCGTGCACCAGCACAAGAGTCCAAGGTTTACATGTGGTGAACGAATGGAGAGGATGGTGCAGGAGTATCTAGAACCGAATATCAATACCATCTGGGAGGGTTTGGACGGTTTCACATTTTGGTCTTCCAAAATGGATGCGTGGCCTGGGCTCGCCTTACACGCCTTGGAGGTTTTATCATGCCTGGCAGCCAACGTTCTCTCTTCAGTGCTGCTGGTGGTGTCCTGACGGATAAGCTGGCTGTCCCCTGAAAGTGTAGACAGCCTAACTTTCATCGAGATGAACAAGTCATGGATCTCCAAGGACTTTTGCACCCCAATCGCAGACTGTACAGACTAGATGATATTGTATATTTTACGGTCTCAATTATACTGTTTCTATTCTCTTGACATTTATTCCACTTCGGTGGTGTCAGGCCCTCATTTTTTAAAATGTGAAAACTCCAGGTTGGGTGTCCATTTGCTGGACTGGGCTTAGTGGAAGACCTGTTGGTCCCTATTATACTATTTCTACTAATTGATGCCATTTTGGTATTGTCTGCCAACAATTTTTGGAAATGTGAAAACTCCTGGTTGGGTGTCCATCTGCTAGATTGGGTGTAGTGGAAGACCTGTCAGTCCCTATTATACTATTTCCACTCTCGTAAAGTTTATGCCACTTCTGTGATGAAAGGCCCTTATTTGTTAAAATGTGAACACTCCTGGCTGGGTGTTCATCTGTTGAATTGGCAGTAGTGGAAGACCTGTCGGTCCCTATTATACTATTTCTACTGTGATGAAATTGATGCCACTTTGGTAGTGTCTGCCACTAATTTTTGAAAATGTGTAGAATCCTGGTTGGGTCTCTTTCATGCATGTTGCCTGTAGCAGTAGGCATCCGAGAACGACAGGCCTCCACTTCTTTGGACTCAACTAACCGTGTTACTATCCTTAAATTTTTCGGACAATTGTAGTCTACAAAACTGATATTTATGCCCCCTGAGTGTGGCTCAGCATGAAAGGTATCAGGACTCCCAGCAAAGGAGGCCTACACTGATCCCTCACCCACCTCATGTTACTGAAAGCTGTAAATGCTCTTCCAGACCCCGATACCTCATGCCTGGCTGATTGCTGCAGTGCCATGCTACAATTTTTACTGTGACTGAATTGAGGCCACTTTCCTGGTGTATGTCCCTCATTTGATGTGTTTTGGCAGCATTTGGGGCTGTTATAAGGTGTTGTGCATGCGTTTGTTTTTGCCTCCCATTGACTGTAATGGCGTTCGGTTATGTTCGGCGAATATTCAACAAATTAATTGGCGAATATTGCAAATTCGGCGATCGTAATCAGAACCGAACATTGAAATATTCGCTCATCTCTACTGATAATCTCCTCCTGATAAAGCACTGATAGTATTAAAACTACTACACACAGCCTAGTAAACTTCTCCCTTCTGGCTAAGACCTTCACAGTCCAAATGACAGCCCTTGTGGTGCAAAGTAGCAGCGGGAGTGCAGGCACCATCTTAGATCCATGTTCTCCTACATGAAAACCTCCTTTGTTTTTGTGGGTAATGGCTCTGATATGAGTCACACCGCTATATCAAGCACTCTTCTACTGTTAGGGAAGTAGATTAGGGCAGTTGCAGATGTTATTTGGTTCAAAAATGCAGAGCATTAGTGAAAGATTGAGAGCAAAGCCACGTTACGATTAAGAAGTAATTTAATGCTATATGCACAATTGTTTTCTAATGTCCATTGCCACATGAAGATATCACTTTCAATATCTGTAGTAATTATAAAATAAAAGAGTACAGTGTCAAAGTGGGAAACAAAGCAGTAACATTATTTGCAAACACCGACAATAAATTGGCACTAGAATTACTATTTGATGCCAGTTCCATCCTAACCTATGGCTGATTAGCAGATCTCTCGTATTCGATTTGGCAGTACAAGGAAAGTGTGGGCTACATGCCATTTAGCAGATGTATATATGAGCTGGCATGGACCATAAAATACAAGGGATACCCAAGACTAGCCAGGCATTGTACTGAAGATCTACTTTACTGGTACTGAAGTGTGCTCTTTCAAGAATAATTGAAGACACTTACATATAAGAGCAGCTTCTAATCCATTGTAAGATACAGTAATAGCACATGTTGCTAGTTTTTAGAATAAACTGGCATGTCAAAACTAGAGCCAAATTATGCAAATTATCCAAATATCCAAATAAGTTGAAATTATTCTATTCATGTACAAGCTAAATGTCGAAAAAGATCTTTGTTCATGGCGTATTCATTAAACAGTGTCTACTTTTTCTCTTAGTAAGAAAACTGATAAATAATTTTATCATGATAAAGGAGTCAGGTAGGTTGATGACTGGAGAAGACACAATAATCTTTGTACTGAATGCATTGGGACCATGTGACAATTAATACACTAAAGAATCATAGCTAGGCCGTATTTCTCAATGTTTCATATTTCTACAGGTTTTGTAAAAGAGCGTCTATTTCAGACTTTACAACACTGCTTCTTACAAGCATACTGTCCCAGAATTAAAGGGAATCTGTCACCAGGTTTTTGCTATGTAATCTGAGAACACTATGAGGTGGGGGCTGAGACACTTTTTTCAGTAAGGTGCCACTTACTAGGATCACTCCTGTAGGTGAGCTAGATCAGCAATGTACTGAGAAAAAAAATGGAAATTGGAGAACCCTGAGGAAGAAAAATGGTGACTCTAAGGCTATGGACTGTCCAGTAATCATAGTGCAGCACCCTTACATCTCTTCATACAGACTCAACATCAAGGCAAACTACTATATACAGCTCCGGCAAAAATTAAGAGACCACCACATCAAAACCCTGTCATGGGCAGCCTAATCTCCAGACCTGA
Source organism: Ranitomeya variabilis (assembly GCF_051348905.1). Classification (NCBI taxonomy): domain Eukaryota; kingdom Metazoa; phylum Chordata; class Amphibia; order Anura; family Dendrobatidae; genus Ranitomeya; species Ranitomeya variabilis. The sequence goes on from NC_135232.1 coordinate 301,329,510, forward strand.
ACCCCATTGAAAACCTCTGGAATGTAATCAAGAGGATGATGGATAGTCACAAGTAGTGTTGAGCATTCCGATACTGCATATATCGGGTATCGGCCGATATTTGCTGTATCGGAATTCCGATACCGAGTTCCGATATTTTTGCGATATCGGAAATCGGAATCGGAAGTATGCGATGCGTATGGTTCCCAGGGTCTGGAGGAGAGGAGACTCTCCTTCAAGCCCTGGGATCCATATTCATGTAAAAAAAAAATAATAAAAATAAAAAATATTGATATACTCACCCCTCCGGCGGACCCTGGCTCTTAGCGGTGCCTCCGTTCCTAAGAATGCAGGGAGTGAATGACCTTCGATGACGTCGCGGCTTGTGATTGGTCGCGTGAGCGGTCACATGAGCGGTCACGCGACCAATCACAAGCCGCAACGTCATCGAAGGTCCTTCACTCTGCATTCTTAGGAACGGAGGCAGACGCTTGGACGGGTGAGAACCGGGGCCGTCGGAGGGGTGAGTATATCAATATTTTTTATTTTTATTCTTTATTTTATACATGAATATGGATCCCAGGGCCTGAAGGAGAGTTTCCTCTCCTTCAGACCCTGGGAACCATTCCGATATTTTGTGTCCCATTGATATGCATTGGTATCGGGTATCGGTATCGGCGATATCCGATATTTTTTGGATATCGGCCGATCCAATCCGATACCTTTGCATATCGGAAGGTATCGCTCAACACTAGTCACAAGCCATCAAACGAAGAACTGCTTAATTTTTTTAACCAGAAGCAGTGTGAAAGACTGATGGAAAGCATACCAAGATGCATGAAAGCTGTAATCATGGTTATTCCACAAAATATTGATTTCTGAACTCTTCCTGAGTTAAAACATTAATATTGTTGTTTCTAAATGATTATGAACTTGTTTTCTTTGCATTATTTATAAGGTGTAGATGGAGAAGAGCAGGGACCCTAGGACTGAAACTTGAGGGACTCTGACAGATAGGGGGTGCGGTGAGGAGGTGGTGTGCGAGTGGGAGACGCTGAATGTCCGGTCTGTTAGGTATGATGCGATCCAAGATAGGGCCAAGTCTGTGATGCCAAGAGATGAAAGGGTTTGCAGTAATAGGGAATGGTCCACTGTGTGAAAGGCAGAGGACAGGTCCAGGAGGAGGAGGACAGAGTAGTGTCACTTGGTCATGGCAGTTAATAGGTAATTGGTAACCTTAGGGCAGTTTTAGTGGAGTGGTGTGGCTGGAAGCCAGATTGTATGCGGTCGAAGAGGGAGCAAGAAGAAAGGTGGGTGGATAGTTCAAGATGGACATGTTGTTCCAGTAGTTTTGAGGCATAGGGGAGAAGTGATATGGGGTGATAGCTAGATGCAGAGGATGGGTCAAGGGAGGGCTTTTTGAGGATAGGTGTGATTGAGGCATATTTGAAGCTTGAGGGGAAAACGCCAGTTGTTAGTGATAGGTTGAAGAGATGGGTTAGGGTTGGGATGAAGACTGTGGTGAGGTTTGGGATGAAGTGGGATGGGATTGGGTCAAGGGCACAGGTGGTGAGATGTGATCTTGAGAGTAGAGTGGAGAGTTGATCTTCTGTAAAGGTGGAGAAGTTGGTTTTGGAGGTGGAGGAGTGGGCAGTTAGGCGGAAGGGCTTTGGGGGTTGTCGACCAAAACTGACTCTGATGTTATCAATCTTCTGCTTCAAAAATGAGGCAAAGTCTTCAAATGAGTGGAGAGGGAGGAGGTGCTGGGGGACAGAGGAGAGAATTGAAGGTGTTGAATAACTGTTTAGGGTTGGGAAACAGAGAGGATATGAGAGATGAGAAATAGGTTTGCTTAGCTGTGGAGAGTGTGGCCTTCAAAGTAGTGAGGGACTGTTTGAATGTTATGAAGTCCTCGTTGGAGTGTGATCTTTTCCATCTCTGCTCAGAAACCCTGGAAGCCCGTTCTTGGGTCAGGCTGGTGTGCCAGGGCTGTCTATTGATTTTGTGAGCTTTGGTATGTGTGAGAGGGGCAAAAGATTCCAGAGCTGCAGCTATTGTGGTGTTATATAGAGTGGCAGCGGCATCCGCATTGTGTAAGGAACTTATGTTTGTAAGAGGGAGAAGGGATTCAGACAGTGAGTGTAGATCGAGGTTTTTAAGATTTCTGTGAGGGTGTGCGAGTTTGTGGAGTGGCGATTGTGGACCTGGAGAGGAAAGGGAAGAGAATGTAAGTAGATTGTGGTCAAAAAGAGGAAGAGGTGAGTTAGAGAGGTTGGATAGGGAGCAAAGGTGGGTGAAGATGAGGTCCAGTGTGTGGCCATCTTTATGAGTGGCTGCAGAAGACCACTGAGTGAGGCCGAAGAAGGAAGTGAGAGATAGAAGCTTAGTGGCAGCTGAGAGAGAAGTGTCAATGGGGATGTTGAAGTCACCTAAGATGATAGTGGGGATGTCAGCGGAGAGGAAATGAAGTAGCCAGGTGGTGAAGTGGTAGAAGAAGGTGGTGGCTGGCCCTGGGGGGTGGTAAATGACAGCCAGTTGGAGGTTGGAGGGAGAGTAGATGCGCACAGAGTGCACCTCAAAGGAAGGGAGGGTAACAGAGGGTGGCAGTGGGATTGGGGTGAAGGAGCAGTTATCTGACAGGAGAAAACCAACTCCTCCACCATGCTTGCCGCTGGGGCTGGGGTGTGGGAAAGGTGGAATCCACCATACGAGTGCAGCAGGAGAGGCTGTGTCAGAGGTGGTGAGCCAGGTTTCGGTGATGGAAGGAATGTTTGTGAGTAATGAAAAGATCATGGATGTAGGAAAGTTTGTTGCAGACAGAGCGAGTGTTCCATAGAGCTCTTGCTAGTGGGACTGGGGAAGTGGGTTTAAGGTTAGAGAGGTTAAAGAAAGTTGTGATAGAGCGTGGATGGGAGGTAGTAATGACTGTGGGAATGTGGTGAGGAGGACCAGGATTTGGAGCAATATCACCGACAGTGAGGAGAAGCAGAGAATGTGTTAGCAGGTGACAGCAGGAGAGAGCATGAGGAGACTGTCTGTGTTTGGAGACAGAAGATTGTATGTTGAGGAACAGTTCTGAGGAGGAGGTGAGATGGATGGCGAGAATTTAAGAAGAGATGAACAGTTCCTTACTTGGTGTAGGGATTAGGAGGGTTAATAGAAAGTGGAGGATTATAGGGGTGAGAGTGCAAGCAAGCAGAAACATTGTTTACAGTGACTGTATCCAGATACCTTCAGTTCCCTTCTGGTTCAATTCTGTAATTAATTCTGATCTTCACACTTATAGGATACACACTGCAGACTAAAGTCTTGGCAGACTTGTGCTATGCAATATACAGTACAGTATGTGCTACAAAGTGCATTCAGGTGTGAAGCAGAGAGGACTGGCCTGTGCTCCTCTTGGCCAGAGAATTAAGAGTGGACCAGATGCATATGATCAAGCCAAAGTAAACAAGGTCATACATAACACTGGGGAAAAGCTGCGGTTAGTTGATAGAAGTACCAAGTGAATACTAGGAGCAGAGGTAAGAAGTTTGCGTGGAAAGCTGAGTGACGTACTAAGTGAACACTAAGAGCAGAGGTAAGAAATCTGTGTGAAAAATTGAGTGACATACCAAGTGAATACTAGGAGCAGAGGTAAGAAGTCTGTGTGGAAAGCTGAGTGACGTACCAAGTGAATAACAGAGGTAAGAAATCTGTGTGGAAAGCTGAGTGACATACCAAGAGAATACTAGGAGCAGAGGTAAGAATTCTGTGTGAAAAGCTGAGTGACGTACCAAGTGAATACTAGGAGCAGAGGTAAGAATTCTGTGTGAAAAGCTGAGTGACGTACCAAGTGAATACTAGGAGCAGAGGTAAGAATTCTGTGTGAAAAGCTGAGTGACGTACCAAGTGAATACTAGGAGCAGAGGTAAGAAGTCTGTGTGGAAAGCTGAGTGACGTACCAAGTGAATACTAGGAGCAGAGGTAAGAAGTCTGTGTGGAAAGCTGAGTGACGTACCAAGTGAATACTAGGAGCAGAGGTAAGAAGTCTGTGTGGAAAGCTGAGTGACGTACCAAGTGAATACTAGGAGCAGAGGTAAGAAGTCTGTGTGGAAAGCTGAGTGATGTACCAAGTGAATACTAGGAGTAGAGGTAAGAAATCTGTGTGGAAAGCTGAGTGACGAACCAAGTGAATACCAGGAACATAGGTAAGAAGTCTGTGTGGAAAGTTGAGTGACCTACCAAATGAATACTAGGAGAAGAGGTAAGAAGTCTGTGCGGAAAGGTGAATGACATACCAATATGTTAACAGAACAACCATACTAATGATTGTTCTGTGCACATGTAACTTCAAGCAGTCTGTCTAAAAAGGCCATTAAAAGGCCACCAAGCCAATCATCAGTCAATTAACAGTTGTGTTTGGCTAGTGTAAATGCAGCTTTTGTAACCAATATTTTTCACCCTTACATCTAAGTAAATATAGTCTAGATAATGTCCAATTCCTATATTTCTAACAGCAGAGTTAAAGAGCAGATGGTTGTTTGACATTTAAATCAACCAGATTTGATGAAGTTTCCCCAAATGAACATGTGGATATTGCCTGCCAGGGCCGGACTGGGACTAAAATTCAGCCCTGGCATTTGAAGTTACACAGGCCCACTTGTCACATGGTGACTTTATAATATGTTTGTACACTTGTAGGCAGGGCTGGTTTTAGGCAAAGTGGGGCCCTACGCCTAGGCAAAGTTTAAAATGGGGCCCCAAATGCTAACATATTGCACATCACACAAAAGCATTTCGGTTGTATTTACAAGCGCTGAGTTCCGGCCGCTAAATGAGTTTGATCGACAATACTGAAGTTGTTCAACACTTGTTTCCCGGCCTCTTTCCACCGTCTGAGAAAGAATGATGGGACAGAACGATCACTAACAGATCACTAACCGATCCCCATACAGTATCATGTTATCAGCAGCACATCTACAGTTTACAGCGGCGATGTGCTGCTGAGAACAATGATTTTTGTTCCGGCAAAAACCATCTGAATATGCAGCATTTTACTTGCTTAGTAAAATACACCCCATAGTCCTCCATATATTATAATGTGCTCCACAGTCCTCCATATAGTATAATACACTCCCTATAGTCCTCCATATATTAAAATACACTGCTCAGTTCTCCACATAGTATAATACACTCCTCATAGTCCTCCATATAGCATAATGCACTCCTCATAGTGCTCCATATAGTATAATGCACCGCCATAGTCATCCATGTAGTACAATTCACTTCCCATAGTATAATGCACCCCATAGTTCTTCATATAGTATAACGTATTCCCCATAGTCCTCGATACAGTATAATGCAGCCCACATATAGTACAATGTAGCCACCACCCTACAGAATATAATGCGGCAACCACAGAGTATAATGCAGCCACCCACAGAGTATAATGCAGCCACCCCACAGAGTATAATGTAACCCCATAGAATATAATACAGCCCACCTCCCCATAATATATAATGTAGCCCCCCATAGAATATAATGCAGCCCCCATAGTATATAACACAACCTCCCCCATAGTATATAACACAACCTCCCCCATAGAATATAATATACCCCCACAATAGTATATACCACAGCCACATAGTACATAACATGGCCTCCCCATAGAAGATAATATACTCCCCATAGTATATAGCAAAGCCCGCATAGTATATAGCACAGCCCGCATAGTAGATAACACAGCCCACACAGCAGTATACAGCACAGCCCACACAGTAGTATATACAGCACAGCCCGCACACTAGTATATACAGCACAGCCCGCACAGTGGTATATACAGCACAGCCTGCACAGTGGTATATACAGCACAGCCTTCACAGTAGTATATCCAGCACAGCCCGCACAGTGGTATATACAGCACAGTGGTATATACAGCACAGCCCGCACAGTGGTATATCCAGCACAGCCAGCATAGTGGTATATCCAGCACAGTGGTATATCCAGCACAGCCCGCACAGTGGTATATCCAGCACAGCCCGCACAGTGATATATCCAGCACAGCCCGCACAGTGGTATATCCAGCACAGCCTGCACAGTGGTATATCCAGCACAGCCCGCACAGTGGTATATACAGCACAGCCCGCACAGTGGTATATACAGCACAGCCCGCACAGTGGTATATACAGCACAGCCCGCACAGTGGTATATCCAGCACAGCCCGCACAGTGGTATATCCAGCACAGCCCGCACAGTGGTATATCCAGCACAGCCCGCACAGTGGTATATCCAGCACAGCCCGCACAGTGGTATATCCAGCACAGCCCGCACAGTGGTATATCCAGCACAGCCCGCACAGTGGTATATCCAGCACAGCCCGCACAGTAGTATATCCAGCACAGCCCGCACAGTGGTATATCCAGCACAGTGGTATATACAGCACAGCCCGCACAGTGGTATATCCAGCACAGCCCGCACAGTGGTATATACAGCACAGCCCGCAGTGGTATATACAGCACAGCCCGCACAGTGGTATATACAGCACAGCCTACACAGTGGTATATACAGCACAGCCCACACAGGGGTATATCCAGCACAGCCCACATCTCTCCTCCTCCTCCTCCCCCCCCTTCCCCGAGAATGTCCCCACACTCCAGTAAAAAAAAAACAAAAAAAACACTCTCCTCACCTTTCCTCTTGCCAGCTTTGCTTCCTGCTCCTGTCTCAGCAGCTGCAGTCTGCCCGGGACACAGCAGGTGCGCAATGATATGACATCATAGCGCACCCGCAGTGTCAGAGGCAGAGCGGGGAATGATGGGAGAGGGAGCGTCTGTAGACGCTCTCTTCTCCATCATTGCATTCATAGACGCCGGTATAGTTGAATACGGCGGCAGGGGGGTGAGTCGTCGGCGGCGGGGGGAGGCGGATCGAGCGGCCCACGACTGGCAACGGCCCTTCTGGCATTTGCCAGAAGTGCCCGATGGCCAGTCCAGCCCTGTTGCCTGCCATACATGTTAATACTGTAGCCATGTGATAGGCCATCCGCATCGTGTCATTGGGTCTTATACAGTGCCTTGTGAAAGTATTTGGCCCCCTGGAACTTTTTAACATTTTCCCACATATCATGCTTCAAACATAAATATACCAAATGTAAATTTTTGGTGAAGAATCAACAACAAGTGGGTCACAATTGTGAAGTTGAACGAAATTTATTGGTTATTTAAAATTTTTGTGGAAATTCAAAAACTGAAAAGTGGGGCTTGCAATTTTATTCGGACCCTTTACTTTCAGTGCAAACTCACTCCAGAAGTTCATTGTGGATCTCTGAATGATCCAATGTTGTCCTAAATGACTAATGATGATAAATATAATCCACCTGTGTGTAATCAAGTCTCCGTATAAATGCACCTGCTCTGTGATAGTCTCAGGGTTCTGTTTGAAGCACAGAGAGTATCATGAAGACCAAGGAACACAACAGGCAGGTCCATGATACTGTTGTGGAGAAGTTTAAAGCCGGATTTGGATACAAAAATTATTTCCAAAACTTTAAACATCCCAAGGAGCACTGTGCAAGCGATCATATTGAAATGGAAGCACTGCGGAATATGTTGGCGCTATATAAATAAAATTATTATTATTATAAAATTATTATTAAATGGAAGGAGTATCATACCACTGCAAATCTACCAAGACCCGACTGTCCCTCTAAACTTTCATCTCAAACAAGGAGAAGACTGATCAGAGATGCAGCCAAAAGGCCCATGATCACTCTGGATGAACTGCAGAGATCTACAGCTGAGGTGGGACAGTCTGTCCATAGGACAACAATTAGTCGTACACTGGACAAATCTGGCCTTTATGGAAGAGTGGCAAGAAGAAAACCATTTCTCAAAGATATCCATAAAAAGTGTTGTTTAAAGTTTGCAACAAGCCACCTGGGAGACACACCAAACATGTGGAAGAAGGTGCTCTGGTCAAATGAAAACCAAAATCGAACTTTTTGGCAACAATGCCAAACAGTATGATTGGCACAAAGGCAACACAGCTCATCCACCTGAACATACCATGCCCCCTGTCAAACATGGTGGTGGCAGCATGATGGTTTAGGCCTGCTTTTCTTCAGCAGGGACAGGAAAGATGGTTAAAATTGATGGGAAGATTGATGGAGCCAAATGCAGGACCATTTTTGAAGAAAACCTGTTGGAGTCTGCAAAAGACCTGAGACTGGGACAGAGATTTGTCTTCCAGCGAGACAATGATCCCAAACAGAAAGCAAAATCTACAATGGAATGGTTCACAAATAAACGTATCCAGGTGTTAGAATGGCCAAGCCAAAGTCCAGACCTCAATCCTATCGAGAATCTGTGGAAAGAGCTGAGAACTGCTGTTCACAAACGATCTCCATCAAACCTCACTTAGCTCGAGCTGTTTGCCAAGGAAGAAAGGGCAAGAATTTCAGTCTCTCGATGTACAAAACTGATAGAGACATACCCCAAGTGACTTGCAGCTGTAATCGCAGCAAAAGGTGGCGCAGCAAAGTATTAAGTTAAAGGGGACGAATAATATTGCACGCCCCACTTTTCAGATTTTGAATTTCCACAAAAATTTTAAATAACCAATAAACTTCGTTTAACTTCACAATTGTGTTCCACTTGTTGTTGATTCTTCACCGAAAATTTATATTTGGTATCTTTATGCTTGAAGCATGATACAGTTAGGTCCATATATATTTGGACAGAGACAACATTTTTCTAATTTTGGTTATAGACATTACCACAATGAATTTTAAACAAAACAATTCAGATGCAGTTGAAGTTCAGACTTTCAGCTTTCATTTGAGGGTATCCACATTAAAATTGGATGAAGGGTTTAGGACTTTCAGCTCCTTAACATGTGCCACCCTGTTTTTAAAGGGACCAAAAGTAATTGGACAGATTCAATAATTTTAAATAAAATGTTCATTTCTAGTACTTGGTTGAAAACCCTTTGTTGGCAAGGACTGCCTGAAGTCTTGAACTCGTTGACATCACTAGACGCTGTGTTTCCCCCTTTTTGATGCTCTGCCAGGTCTTCACTGCAGTGGTTTTCAGTTGCTGTTTGTTTGTGGGCCTTTCTGTCTGAAGTTTAGTCTTTAACAAGTGAAATGCATGCTCAATTGGGTTGAGATCAGGTGACTGACTTGGCCATTCAAGAATATTCCACTTCTTTGCTTTAATAAACTCCTGGGTTGCTTTGGCTTTATGTTTTGGGTCATTGTCCATCTGTAGTATGAAACGACGGCCAATCAGTTTTGCTGCATCTGGCTGGATCTGAGCACACAGTATGGCTCTGAATACGTCAGAATTCATTCGGCTGCTTCTGTCCTGTGTCACATCATCAATAAACACTAGTGACCCAGTGCCACTGGCAGCCATGCATGCCCAAGCCATCACACTGCCTCCGCCGTGTTTTACAGATGATGTGGTATGCTTTGGATCATGAGCTGTACCACGCCTTTGCCATACTTTACTCTTTCCATCATTCTGGTAGAGGTTGATCTTGGTTTCATCTGTCCAAAGAATGTTCTTCCAGAACTGTGCTGGCTTTTTTAGACGTTTTTTAGCAAAGTTCAGTCTAGCCTTTTTATTCTTGATGCTTATGAGTGGCTTGCACCGTGCAGTGAACCCTCTGTATTTACTTTCATGTAGTCTTCTCTTTATGATAGATTTGGATATTGATACGCCGACCTCCGGGAGAGTGTTGGTCACTTGGTTGGCTGTTGTGAAGGGGTTTCTCTTCACCATGGAGATTATTCTGCGATCATCCACCACTGTTGTCTTTTGCATTGATGAGTTCACCAGTGCTTTCTTTCTTTCTCAGGATGTACCAAACTGTAGATTTTGCCACTCCTAATATTGTAGCAATTTCTCGGATGGGTTTTTTCTGTTTTCGCAGCTTAAGGATGGCTTGTTTCACCTGAATGGAGAGCTCCTTGGACCGCATGTTTACTTCACAGCAAAACCTTCCAAATGCAAGCACCACACCTCAAATCAACTCCAGGCCTTTTATCTGCTTAATTGAGAATGACATAACGAAGGGATTGCCCACACCTGTCCATGAAATAGCCTTGGAGTCAATTGTCCAATTACTTTTGGTCCCTTTAAAAACAGGGTGGCACATGTTAAGGAGCTGAAACTCCTAAACCCTTCATCCAATTTTAATGTGGATACCCTCAAATGAAAGCTGAAAGTCTGAACTTCAACTGCATCTAAATTGTTTTGTTTAGAATTCATTGTGGTAATGTCTATAACCAAAATTAGAAAAATGTTGTCTCTGTCCAAATATATATGGACCTAACTGTATGTGGGAAAAGGTTGAAAAATTTCAGGGAGCCGAATACTTTCGCAAGGCACTGTATATCTTATACACCAGGGGACGGGATGCTTGGCACTGTCTCCTCTGGAAGAAGTTCAGGGAGAGTTGCTATGGGAGGGAAAGCTGATTTTAGAGCAGGCATATAAACAATGTTTAACATTGCCTTTGCAGTACTTGTATACTATTGCTGCATCATGAAAATAAAAGTCCTTTTCAGGTCTACATACTGTCCTTCCTCTAGTAAAACCGCTGTTATCTACATTCATTGTAGTGATAACTGGTGGAAGAAGCCTAGTTTTAGATTAGAGGCATATAGGCAGGGTTTAATATTGCTATCGCAGTACTTATATACCACTGCTGCACCATTAAAGGGAATCTGTCACCCTTTTGGACACACTTAACCTACTAATATGGGCACACAGGTTCTAGAATGCTTAAAATAGTGGAGGTCTGGATTGGGAATGATTCTCAAAATCAAAGTGGTTGGTCCAACTTCAGTGGAAATGCCTCAAGACAAGGAAATTATGTTCTGTTGTGTATGTGTGGCTTCCACGTGCATGTATGACCTCCCTACAATGCCTGGGCATGCTCCTGATGAGGCGGCAGATGGTCTCCTGAGGGATCTCCTCCCAGACCTGGACTAAAGCATCCGCCAACTCCTGGAAAGTCTGTGGTGCAATGTGACGTTGGTGGATGGCGCGAGACATGATGTCCCAGATGTGTTCAATCGCATTCAGGTCTGGGGAACGGGCGGGCCAGTCCATAGCTTCAATGCCTTCATCTTGCAGGAATTGCTGACACACTCCAGCCACATGAGGTCTTGCATTGTCCTGCATTAGGAAGAACCCAGTGCCAACGGCACCAGTATATGGTCTCACAAGGGGTCTGAGGATCTCATCTCGGTACCTAATGGCTGTCAGGCTACCTCTGGTGAGCACATGGAGGGATGTGCGGCCCTCCAAAGAAATGCCACCCCACACCATTATTGACCCACTGCCAAATCGGTCATGCTGAAGGATGTTGCAGGCAGCAGATCGCTCTCCACGGCATCTCCAGACTCTGTCACATCTGTCACATGTGCTCAGTGTGAACCTGCTTTCATCTGTGAAGAGCACAGGGCGCCAGTGGCCAATTTGCCAATCCTGGTGTTCTGTGGCAAATGCCAAGCGTCCTGCACGGTGTTGGGCTGTGAGCACAACCACCGTCTGTGGAGTCGGGCACTCAGACCATCCTCAAGGAGGTTTTTTCTAACCATTTATGCTGTCACAAGCACACTTGTTGCCTGCTGGAGGTCATTTTTCAGTGCTCTGGCAGTGCTCCTCCTGTTCCTCCTTGCACAAAGACTGAGGTAGCGGTCCTGCTGCTGGGTTGTTGCCCTCCTATGGCCCCTGCCACATCTCCTGGTGTACTGGCCTGTCTCCTGATATCATCTCCAGCATTTGGACACTATGCTGACAGACACAGCAAACCTTCTTGCCACAGCTCGCATTGATGCGCCATTCTGGATGAGCTGCACTACCTGAGCCACTTGTGTGGGTTGTAGAATCTGTCTCATGCTACCACAAGTGTGAAAGCACAACCAACATTCAAAAGCGACCAAAACATCAGCCAGAAAGCATTGGTACTGAGATGAGGTATGTGGTCCCCACCTGCAGAACCACTCCTTTATTGAGTGTGTCTCGATAATTGCCAATAATTTCCATCTGCTGTCTATTCCATTTGCACAACAGCATGTGATATTGATTGTCAAACAGTGGTGCTTCCTAAGTGGACAGTTTGATTTCACAGAAGTTTGATTTACTTGGAGTTATATTCTGTTGTTTAAGTGTTCCCTGTATATTTTTGAGCAGTGTGTGGAGTGAGGAGTTTAGGACCTGCGATGACATCGCGGCTTGTGATTGGTCGCGTGAGTGGTCACATGAGCGGCACGCGACCAATCACAAGCTGCGACGTCATCGAGGGTCCTAAACTCCTCATTCTTAGGAACGGAGGCTGCCGGTTACAATCGGTAAGGTCCAGGGGCCGCCGGACGGGTTAGTATATCCATATTTTTTATTTTAATTCTTTATTTTTTACATGAATATGGATCCCGGGGCCTGAAGGAGAGTCTCCTCTCCTCCAGACCCTGGGAACCATACACTGGGAACTTCCGATTCCGATTTTCGATACCACAAAAATATCGGAACTCGGTATCGGAATTCCGATACCGCAAGTATCGGCCGATACCCGATACTTGCGGTATCGGAATGCTCAACACTAGTGTTTATTTATATATATATATATATATATATATATATATATATATATATATATATATATATATCTGGCAAAAATTAAGAGACCACTGCATAGTTTTATAAAAATTAGCTTCTCTACATGTCTGACAGCTATTCCATTCCAGTATCAGTTGAATTCCAACCAGAGTACACCTCATTCCACTTAATGTGCTTCTGATTAGGTGATCCCCTGAATCAAATCCTATTTAACAAAGGAAGGTATAAAAAACACTGCTGTGGTGTTCAGAATCCTCTTTCAATAGGACAAGCTGGATTGCAAAACAAGTGCTAGTAATATCCCAAAAGTAGTAGGAAAGAAAAAATAACTTTTAACCATGCCAAAGGAGTTGAAAAGAAAAGTCTTGAGTGAGGAAAAGAAGGGCTCAATTCTGGCTTTAGTAGCAGAGTAACACAGTGAGCGTCATGTTGCCTCCATCCTTAAAATTTCTAAGACGGCAGTCCATTACAACAAGGTCAAGCAGCAGACATTTGGGACAACAAAGCTACAGACCGGCAGAGGGTGAAAACGATCCTTCACTGATCGGGATGACCATCATCTTATTCAAATGTCACTCAGCAACCACAGGATGACATCAAGTGACCTACAAAAGGAATTGCAAATGGCAGCTGGGGTGAAATGCACGGCAAGAACAGTTCGTAACAGGCTCCTAGAGGCAGGACTCAAGTAATGTAAAGCTAGAAAAAAGCCTTTCATCAATGAGAAGCAAAGGAGAGCCAGGCTGAAGTTTGCCAAGACCATAAGTATTGGACCATAGAGGACCGAAGTAAGGTAATCTTCTCTGATGAGTCTAATTTTCAGCTTTGTCCAATACCAGGTCATCTAATTGTTAGAAGGAGACCTGGAGAGGCGTACAAGCCACAGTGTCAGCAGTCATTTTATATCTAACAAGAGAGGGGACTATGTAATAAAAGTGGGCACTGTGAATAACAAAAATAACAATAATACAATATGCAAGATACAGAGCTGTACATAACAGCAGAGACACATATATAATAAGGGACGGCACCATATATAACTAGAGAGGATGGAACGTAATAAGGGACAGTGTTATACATAATAAAAGAGGAAACTGTGTAACTAAGGACTACACCATACATAATAAAGTGAGTACACTATATACTAAATAACTGTGCTAAACATAATAAGTGAGTGCACTATATACTAAGGGACTGTGTTATGCATAATAAGTCTGTCAGTATATAATAAGGGAGTGTGCTATAAAAGATAAGGGTACATTTCTGTATCCATGCGCAGTGTCGGTGTGCTGCGCACTTTTACAGACGCATTGAGCATGTCCTAAGCTGATCATCAAAATCAGATCAGAACAAAACATTCTCAGATCCGTGATTTTCATGTATGTGTGAGTGGACCTATAAAACTCTACGAATCCATGTGCTGTCCAATAAAAAAAATCTGGAAGCACACGGACATTTCACACTAATGTGAGAATGTAGAATAAGGGATTTCACAGATAACATTATCACTCCACGTCACACAGTGCAGATACAGAATAATAGCTACATCCAGGCACTTACCGCTGACATCTTGCCTAATTAGAGCCACTTTCTCCTGTTTCTTCTCCATCTGGTCAGGCCTTCATGTCACATCTCCTAGCCATGACTCGTCTTGTCACGATGATCTTCGCAGCCCTGAAAATAACAAGGTCACATACATTGTAAATAGTGATGAGCACGCTCGGGTGACCTCCGAGTATTTGTTATTGCTCGGAAATATAGTTTTCATCGCCTCAGTTGCATGATTTATGGCTTCCAGATAAGCTAAATACATGTGGGAATTCCCTAACAAACAGGCATTCCTCACATGTATTCAGCGTATCTGGAAGCCATAAATCATGCAACTGAGGCGATGAAAACTATATCTCCGAGCAATAACAAATACTCGGAGGTCACCCGAGCGTGCTCGGGATAATCCGAGCAACGAGTACACTCGCTCATCACTAATTGTAGACTTACTTGTATCTCCCCCCTGAATACAGATATGTTCCCCACCATTAACCCCTTCATGACCCAGCCTATTTTGACCTTAATGACCTGGCCATTTTTTGCAATTCTGACCAGTGTCCCTTTATGAGGTAATAACTCAGGAACGCTTCAACGGATCCTAGCGATTCTGAGACTGTTTTTTTGTGACATATTGGGCTTCATGATGGTGGTAAATTTAGGTCAATAATTTTTGCGTTTATTTGTGAAAAAAATGGAAATTTGGCAAAAATTTTGAAAATTTTGCAATTTTCAGATTTTGAATTTTTATTCTGTTAAACCAGAGAGATATGTGACACAAAATAGTTAATAAATAACTTATTCCACATGTCTACTTTACATCAGCACAATTTTGGAAACCAAATTTTTTTTTTGCTATGAAGTTATAAGGGTTAAAATTTGACCAGTGATTTCTCATTTTAACAACAAAATTTACAAAACCATTTTTTTTTAGGGACCACCTCACATTTGAAGTCAGTTTGAGGGGTCTATATGGCTGAAAATACCCAAATGTGACACCATTCTTAAAACTGCACCCCTCAAGGTGCTCAAAACCACATTCAAGAAGTTTATTAACCCTTCAGGTGTTTCACAGCAGAAGCAACATGGAAGGAAAAAATGAAGATTTAAATTTTTAGTCACAAAAATGATCTTTTAGCAACATTTTTTTTATTTTCCCAAGGGTTAAAGGAGAAACTGGACCCCGAAAGTTGTTGTCCAATTTGTCCTAAGTACGCTGATACCCCATATGTGGGGGGAACCACTGATTGGGCGCACGACAGGGCTCAGAAGAAAAGGAACGCCATCTGACTTTTTGAATAAAAAATTGGCTCCAATCTTTAGCGGACACCATGTCGCCTTTGGAGAGCCCCTGTGTGCCTAAACATTGGAGCTCCCCCACAATTGACCCCATTTTGGAAACTAGACCCCCCCAAGGAACGTATCTAGATGCATAGTGAGCACTTTAAATCCTCATGTGCTTCACAAATTGATCCGTAATAATGAAAAAGTACTTTTTTTTCACAAAAAATTTCTTTCAGCCTCAATTTTTTCATTTTCACATGGGCAACAGGATAAAATGGATCCTAAAATTTGTTGGGCAATTTCTCCTGAGTACACCGATACCTCACATGTGGGGGTAAACCACTGTTTGGGCACACGGTAAGGCTCGGAAGGGAAGGAGCGCCATTTGACTTTTTGAATGAAAAATTAGCTCCAATCGTTAGCGGACACCATGTCGCGTTTGGAGAGCCACTGTGTGCCTAAACATTGGAGCTCCCCCACAAGTGACCCCATTTTGGAAACTAGACCCCCCAAGGAACTTATCTAGATGCATAGTGAGCACTTTAAACCCTCAGGTGCTTCACAAATTGATCCGTAAAAATGAAAAAGTACTTTTTTTTCACAAAAAATTTCTTTCAGCCTCAATTTTTTCATTTTCACATGGGCAACAGGATAAAATGGATCCTAAAATTTGTTGGGCAATTTCTCCTGAGTACACCGATACCTAATATGAGGAGAAATTGGACCCCAAATGTTGTTGTCCAGTTTGTCCCAAGTACGCTGATACCACATATGTGGGAGTAAACCACTGTTTGGGCACACCGCAGGGCTCGGAAGGGAAGGCAGGCCATTTGGCTTTTAGAATGGAAAATTAGCTCCAATCGTTAACGGACACCATGTCACGTTTGGAGAGCCCCTGTGTGCCTAAACATTGGAGCTCCCCCACAAGTGACCCCATTTTGGAAACTAGACCCCCCCAAGGAACTAATCTAGATGTGTGGTGAGCGCTTTGAACCCCCAAGTGCTTCACAGAAGTTTATAACGCAGAGCCATGAAAATAAAAAATATTTTTTCTTTTCTCAAAAATGATTTTTAGCCCCCAATTTTTTATTTTAACAAGGGTTACAGGAGAAATTGGACCCCAAAAGTTGTTGTCCAGTTTGTCCTGAGTGCTCTGATACCCCATATGTGGGGGTAAACCACTGTTTGGGCACACGTCGATGCTCGGAAGGGAAGTAGTGACGTTTTGAAATGCAGACTTTGACGGAATGCTCTGCGGGCGTCACGTTGCATTTGCATAGCCCCTGATGTGCCTAAACAGTAGAAACCCCCCACAAGTGACCCCTATTTGGAAACTAGACCCCTAAAGGAACTTATCTAGTTGTGTGGTGAGCACTTTGAACCCCCAAGTGCTTCACAGAAGTTTATAACGCAGAGCCGTGAAAATAAAAAATAATTTTTCTTTCCTCAAAAATAATTTTTTAGCCCGCAAGTTTTTATTTTCCCAAGGGTTACAGGAGAAATTGGACCGCAAAAGGTGTTGTCCAGTTTGTCCTGCGTATGCTGGTACCCCATATGTGGGGGTAAACCACTGTTTGGGCAAACGTCGGGGCTCGGAAGAGAGAGCACCATTTGACTTTTTCAATGCAAGATTGGCTGGAATCAATGGTGGACCCCTGATGTGGCTAAATAGTGGAAACACCTCAATTCTAGCTCCAGCACTAACCCCAACACACCCCTAACCCTAATCCAAACTCTAACCATGACCCTAATCACAACCCTAACCCCAACACACCCCTAACCCTAATCCCAACCCTAACCATAACCCTAACCACAAGCCTAACCCTAATCTTAACCCTAATTCCAACCCTAACCCCAACACATCGCTAATCCCAACCCTAACCACAACACACCCTTAACCCTAATCCCAACCCTAACCATAACCCTAACCACATGCCTAACCCTAACCCCAACACACCCCTAACCCTAATCTTAACCTAAGTGCAACCCTAACCCTAAGTGCAACCCTAACCCTAAGTGCAACCCTAAGTGCAACCCTAATCCTAAGTGCAACCCTAACCCTAAGTGCAACTCTAACCCTAAGTGCAACCCTAAGTGCAACCCTAACCGTAAGTGCAACCCTAAGTGCAACCCTAACCCTAAGTGCAAACCTAACCCTAAGTGCAACCCTAAGTGCAACTCTAACCCTAAGTGCAACCCTAACCCTAAGTGTAACCGTAAGTGCAACCCTAACCCTAAGTTCAACCCTAACCCTAAGTGCAACCCTAGCCCTAACCCTAGTGGAAAAATAAAAATAAATATATTTTCTTTATTTTTTTATGTTCCCTACCTATGGGGGTGATAAAGGGGGGTTTATTTACTATTTTTTTTACTTTGATCGCTGTGATAGAACCTATCACAGCCATCAAAATGTACCTGGAAAGAATCTGCCTGCCGGCAGATTCGGCGGGTGTACTGCGCATGCGCCCGCCATTTTGGAAGATGGCGGCGCCCATGGAGAAGACGGACGGACACCGGGAGGGACATCGGAGCTCAGTAAGTATGGGGGGTGGGATCGGAGCACGGGGGGGATCGGAGCATGGGGGGAGCGGACAAGAGGATGGAGGGGAGCAGGGGACATGACAGGATGGAGAGGAGATCGGTGGCGGTGGGGGGGCAGATCGGGATCTCCAGCCATGGCAGATGCTATTGCAGCATCGGCCATGGCTGGATTCTAATATTTCACCAATTTTCATAGGTGAAATATTACAGATTGCTCTGATTGGCTGTTGAAAGTGAAACAGCTAATCAGAGAGATCGTAGCCATGGGGGTGAAGCCACCCCCCCTGGGCTGAAGCACCACTCCCCCTGTCCCTGCAGATCGGGTGAAATTGGAGTTAACCCTTTCACCCGATCTGCAGGGACGCGATCCCTCCATGATGCCACATAGGCGTCACAGGTCGGATTGGCACCGACTTTCATGACGTCAAAGGTCGGGAAGGGGTTAAAAATATAACGTGATAAGCAGCGCTGTGCTCCCCATTAACTGTAATCTCTGCCACCCAATAGTACAAATTAGTCAGTCTCTGACTCTGCTCAATTAACTGTAAGGCTATGTGCACACGGAAAATATGCAAGGTTTACAGTACAAGCAAATTGAATGACATCCCTGTAGTCTCTTGCAATGTTGATTATTTTTTCTTTGCAGATTTGCAGCAAATTCAAATCTGCATAATGTCAATTCTTGCAACGTATTTCACCCATACTAATGGGGCAAAATGCTTAACAAAAGCATGGCAAAAACTCTGACAAAAAATAAATGTGTTTCATACAGCGTCCTACCTGCCAACACATTAGGATATGAATTTTCTCCTGCAAATCCTGAATGTGTACACATAGCCTTAGTCCCTGTCCTATGTCTCTCCAATCAGTATAAGTCCTTGTTAGCATCATAATGAATTTGGGGGTGGGAAAAGATGCCATCAGGTACTGAGCATCCTCCGCCACCTCCAAATATATTACAAGTCCCTCACAGTGTCTTCTCCCACCTTTCAATTCATTATAAAGTGTATTATGCACCTTACTGCCTCCTCTCCCCAATACATTTTTTAGTCCCCGATAGCATCATATTGAATTGTGAGATGGGGAGGACACTATCAGGGGCTTGGCACCCTCTTCCACCACTCAGTTCATTTCACATCCATATCTTACATCCCCCTCCTCCTGTTCATAAGTCCATTATAAGTCCCCCTTCCTCCCATCCCAATCCCTCACATCCATCCATCATTTCCCTCTTCACCACCCCCATTGTTGTCCTCTCCACCACCCCAAGCATTGTTCTCACCCACTGCCTCCATCATTGCTCTCTCCAACACCCAAAAAATTGTTCTCCCCCTCCACTCCATCATTATCCTCTCCCTCACCCCATCACTGTTCTCCCCCACCACCCCCACTGTTGTCCTTTACACCACCTCCATCCTTGACCTTCTTCCCCACCATACCATCATTGCCCTTTCCACCACTTCCATCATTGCCTTCTCCCCACCACCTCCATCAGTGCCCTCTCCACCACCTCAATCATTGTACTCCCCACTACCACCATCATTGCCCTCTCCATCACCCCAATTATTGTTCTCCCCCACCACTCCCATTATCATCCTCTACCCTACCCACATCATTGTCCTTTCCACCACCTCCATCATTACCTTCTCCACCACCCCATCATTGCACTTTCCACCACCTCATAATTGCCTTCTCCCCCACTGCCCCATCATTGCCCATTCCACCACCTCCATCATTGCCTTCTCCCCACCACCCCATCATTGCCCTCTCATCACCTCCATCATTTCCTCTTCACCACAGCAATCATTGTTTTCTCCCACCACCTCCATCATTTCTGTCTCCAACACCCCAATCATTGTTCTCCCCACCACTCACATAATTGTCCTTCCCACTACCCCATCATTGTCCTTTCCACCACCTCTATTATTGCCTTCTCCCCCACCACCCCGCCATTGCCCTTTCTACCACCACCAGCATTGTCCTTTCTACCACCACTATCATTACTTTCTCCATACCATCCCCATCATTGCCCTCTCCTCCACTTACACACATACCACCGCTCACCCCCACATACACACAGAGCACCACTCACTCTCTGCACGCTCTCCGGCAGAAGCAGCATACACACACACTTACACTCACTCGCTCACATACTCACACACTGCAGGGATGCGTCCTGCTTCCTGCCCGCACTTCCTGTCTGACACAGTCGCACGGCTGGACAATGTCATCATTCAGCGTGCTTATGTGTCAGAGAGAGGAAGTTGCCGGCAATGAAGATGCTGAAGCTGCGGAGAATGTGCAGAGAGGTAAATGGTGCAGCTCCACTCTGCTGCCATTATCCATTTTTTACTGTAGGCAGTGGAGTTGGGCAATTTGGCCAGGGGTCCTTTGGCGCTGGATAAGCAGGCCAGATTGCCCTCAGTGTTAGCCACCCTGCAGAGGTCCCCCTCCACCTCCGGGCCCCTGTGCAGCCGCACTGGCTGCACATACGGTATGTCCGCCCCTGGTTTCTTCTTTTTCTTTTCCTGCTCCTCTACCATATCAACTGGTTTCATCATGTGGCTCTCGCTCAAAAGTTTTAGAACATCACCATAAACCCTCACTCAAAATTTCATCATGCGGCCCTCGCTTAAAATGTTTACAGGTTTTTCCTGCAGCATTTACTCCAAATTTTTATGGAGTCATCATGCAGCTCTCACTCTTAGTTTTTAGAGGTTAAATAGGCGGCTCTTGCTCATAATGTTTAGAGGGTCATCAAGCGCTCCTCGCTAACAATCGACCCTCTTTCATAAATTTTACAGGACTTGTATTCCCCCCAACCCCCGGGTAAATGTTTTTCAACCTTTGCACTTAGTGCATAGGCTTTACCATTCTCAGAGTTCCACTCCTTAAAAATGGGGAAAAAATTTCTTCTGAGGCCCTACTCTACGTGTCTTCCAGGGTGTATTGCAATCCCTCCTTCTAATTGTGGGCAGCCCTTGCACTTATTGCATTTACTGGTGACTACTATGTCATCTACTGTAGTCATAGCTGAGGGGGAAATTCAGTGAGCGATGGCCCTGCTATTCAGTGGTGGAAGAGGCAATTTTTTTTCTATCTTTAATTTTGCCTTATATACCGGTCATTATGTGGGAAAGAATGTTTCCTAACATTTTTTCCTATAAAATCATTTTAAGTAAGAAATAGTTCTTCTAGCTCCTGGTATAAAAAATAAATGCTCCTTTATTTGAAAAAAGTATATTAAAACTTGCATGTTCTTTACAGGAATTAAGTTTGGACACGGAAGAATCAGATGAATTAATTACTCAATCCCAAACTTTGAAAGCGAAGAACCCTTTTTTTTAACCCCCTGCATTCAAGGTCCAATTGCATGGACAAATTTCAAGAATTGGTAGAAAGGGATTTGAAAATCTTGAAAGATACTGATTCTACCCATTTTTCCAAATCTAATTTCCCACTTAGAGAACGTACCGCCTTAAAAGAAATAAAAAAACATGTCTGATATAATTATCAAAATGTCAGACAAGGGCAGAGTAGTGGTAATCATGAACTCTGTTGACTACTGAAATAAAAATTTTTGAGTTATTATCTGCTCATGAGACTTATGAAAAATTATCTTCCAATCCTACTCAAGTTTTTCATCTTGAAATGAACAATTTGATTCTTCATGGTTTGTCTTTAAATGTAATGACTCAAAAACAGGCCGAATTTTTGGAGGTTAAGCATCCTGTATTACCAATTATGCATGGGTTACCTAAAATCCACAAGCAGGATGCCTTCCCTCCAATGAGACCGATTGTATCCGGCATTTGCTCAATCAATGAGCACATGTGTGAGTGGCTCGACTCACTTTTGCCACCATTAGTGCATACGATTTCTGGATATATACAAGATTCCAGAGAAGTGTTGGAAGCTTTTTCAATGAAAACATGGTCATCTCAGTATTCATGGCTTAGTTGAGATGTGGTATCATTGTATACCTGTATTCCTCATTCTGTGGCTACGGATGCGTTGAAATTTCATCTAATGAGGTTTAGTAAATATTCCCAAGATTTGATAAATTACATTTTATAGGTCACATTTTATCTATTAACCCACAATTGTTTTTCTTTTGATGAACAATTTTTTTTACAACGGACCGGAGTGGCCATGGTTGCTAAATTCTCGCCATCTTTGGCAAATCTTGTTATGTCACTGTGGGAATATAATTATTTGTACTCAGATTCAAATGTTTACAGGTCACAGATTGTTTGGTATGGTAGATACATCGACGACACACTCATCGTATGGGAGGGTGATGTATCTACCATACCTGATTTTGTACAGTACATTAATGCCAATGATTTTAATCTTAAGTTTACTTTTGTGACGGATCCGACGTGTATTTCTTTTTTTGGATCTTGATTTGCAGGGCAGATCTGGTGAATTAATGTCAACTAGAACGTTTTCCAAACCATTTGCTGGAAATACAATAATACATGCATCGAGTAGCCACCCAAGACACACCATCAAATCTATACCGGTTGGTGAATTTCTTCATATCAAGCGTAATTGTAGTGATGTGCAGACGTTTTTAGACCTTAAAAGGACCCCCGGAGGGGATCACGTTAAAATTTCTCGGGTTATCCATAGACTTATATTGGGCTCATAGTTCTGGCCGAGTACCCGAGTATTACAAATTGCTCGATTCGAGCAACGAGCACCTGAGCATTTTAGTGCTCGCTCATTACTATTACCGAACCCTTGAGCATTTTAGTACTCGCTCATCACTGTTGATTACAAAATACAGGGAAAACATTTGGAAATAGCAAAAGCCAAAACCAGTAGGACAGAGTAAGGGTCAAAATATTAAGACAAATGAAGGGTCAAACAGTCCAAGGTCAGTATCTAGTAACAACAGCAATCGCAGAAGCACTAACAGCAGCCTAGGGTAAGTGTTAAACTATAACTAGCAGACTGCTGTTAGGTTATATAGGGTATGGCCTCCATCAATTCAGTAAAACACTGGTTCACTAGCAGGAGAGAGCTCAAATCTCAGCTGTACTAAAGTCTAACTAGCTCATACATTTGCAGTGTGAGTGAAGCACTGTTTCGTAACAGAGGCAATGGTACAACTGGTATGCTCAGGCCCAAATGTAACACTTCCAACAATCTAAAGGCAGAATCATCGTTCAGGGGCTTACTTCTTTATTTTGAGACACACTTTGATCAGATTCTACATTTTTAAGGGCCAAGAACGCTACTGCTCAGGGCTCAGGCCTTCAAGTAACTAAATCTTGACTATAGCTTCTCTCTAATTCAGACAGAAGTGGCCTATTTAACAACCTTAATGTCATGTCGGATGCTGTTCACAATAGGGCGTCCGACAGACAGCGGTAATTCCACATACGTCCACTACACGCTCAGTGGCGTCGGCTAGACTTTATCCAGCTTTCTTGGGGTTAATCTAGCTGGTAATTTGGTTGGAGGCTGGGTCATGTCCACGGCCTTTAAATAGTCGTGCTGGACTGTGGGCATCACCGATTATAGCTTGTGCTTTGTGCCTAGTGATTCCGGTCTGGAGTGGTGGTCTTGTTGTAGGAATATCGTATCTGGTGGTGTATTATCCTTTGTCATATTCCTCCTTCCTATTTTTGTATTTGTTTTGCCCTGTGCACATTATAGTGTATTCCTGTGTGTCTGCGGCGTGGTGCGTTTTTCAGTTTTCCCTGTCTGTGCTTTCTGTGGGGATTGGTGTATGGTCTCTTCACTGGGTGGTGGGTGGTGGTTTCAGCTTAGGACTGAAACAGGAGACAGGGTCAGGCCTGGTGGCCCAGACATGCACACCTTTAGTGTAACTTCTGGGAAATGGACAGACAGAGTTTCCCTAGCCTGAGGGATATCGCAGGGGCCCGGGTAACCAGCCTTAGTCTACCCAGTACTCCCGTGACATTATAATCGGCCCAAAAAGAAAAAAAAATGAAGAGTTTTTTTTTATGTCATGGATCCCATGACTTCCATAACCTGCCAGTTGGAGGCGCTGTCCTTACAGGTCACTGAATTGAAGGGGGCAGTTCAGCAACAGGGTCTTGTGGTGTCTAATGTGCAAGTGGAAACTGCAGGTAGAGTTGCAGACCCAAAAATCCCTTTACCTGAGAGGTTTGCTGGGGAACGCAGTAAATTTGTTGTTTTCCGTGAAGCTTGCAAATTATATTTTCGTATGCGCCCGCTTTCCTCAGGTAATGAGGCTCAGCATGTGGGCTTGGTTTTGTCATTACTGAACGGAGATCCCCAAGCATGGGTGTTTTCATTACCTTCTGATTCAGCTGCATTTAACTCAGTGGAGAGTTTTTTTCTGCTCTTGGACTCATATATGATGATCCTGACAGATTAGCTCTAGCAGAATCTAAAAGACGTGCTCTCCACCAGGGGGAGCGAATGGCGGAGGATTACTGTTCTGAATTTCGCCGTTGGGCAGTGGACACACAATGGAATGACCCGGCGCTGCAGAGTCAGTTTGTATATGGGGTTTCGAGAAGGGTTAAACAAGCCCTTCTGATGTATGAGACTCCTGCTTCTCTAGAGTCTGCCATGAGTCTTGTTGTCCGCATTGATCGCCGTTTGCGTCAGGGGGCGCTAGAGATGCCGCCTATGGGGGAGGTCGTAGGTGCATGTGAGGTTGCTGCAGGTGAGCCCACGGAGCCTATGCAAATTGCAGGGGTGTCACGTCAGCAAGCCCCCTCGCTCAGGAAGCAGGGAGCCTGTTTTTGCTGTGGTAAAAAGGGGCATTATGTAAATGCTTGTCCTCTGTTTTCTAAGAAAAGCGCAACGGCGGAAAACTACTAAGCTCAGGGGGTGTGGAGGAGGCCAATCTGAGCTTATGCATATCCTCCATGGTGGTCTCTCAATTTATGCTCCCTGCCAGAGTTATGGTCGCTGGCAGAGAGCTGCCAATCACTGTTTTTGTGGATAGTGGTTCGGCCACTAATCTCATTGATGAGGAATTTGCGCGCACGGCCGGGTTCACGGTCGAAAAATTGCCTCATCCTATCTGGGTGGTCACCATCAATGCTACCCCTCTCCCACAGGGGGAGATTACTGAGTTTGTGGCTGAGGTGAAACTCCACATTGGGGTCCTACATTCTGAGCAGGTTACATGTAGGGTGCTCAGTAATCTTCCTGCACAAATGGTTCTGGGTTTTCCATGGTTATCTATGCACAACCCGGTTATTGACTGGAAAACTCAGGACTAGTGTTGAGCGATACTTTCCGATATCGGAAAGTATCGGTATCGGAAAGTATCGGCCGATACCGTCAAAATATCGGATCTAATCCGATACCGATACCCGATCCCAATGCAAGTCAATGGGACGAAAATATCGGAATTAAAATAAACCCTTTATAAACTTGTAGGTTCATTCTACATGAAGGAAAACAACTAAGAATAATGTAGGATGTATTGGGGGACGTGGCGGAGACATTAAAGGCACAGAGGTTTAGCCCAATGTAATAGAATAGCAGGATTTTGGGTTTTTTTATGACGTTCGGCGGTAGAAAGATTTTGACTATGTTAATTTTTTTTTTATTTTGTCAGATATTGATGTTTCACTACTTCCACGCCCTTCACCTTCTTTTTTACTTCTCCCACACTTTCTTCTTCATTATCCTCATCATCAGCTTCTTTGACATCAACTTCTTCACCTTATTCATCTTCTTCTTCATCTTCTACCTATAATTTTTTTGGTTACATTGTTCATATTCTTTTTATTTTACTATTATCTTCATCATATTCTACTTCTTCATCATATTCTTATTTGTGACAGGCATTCCCGTAGTTGTTATCTATAAAAGTTTGAAGATTACACCTTCCGTTCTGCCTATCACAAAAGAGTTACATTTGTCCGCGTTCAGTTTGGCCTGCAGCATCAGGCTTTATCCAGGGGCACCACGAGGAGGAACGGACTCACCCCCATACACTGCTTAGTCTTCTTCTGCTTATAATTTAGATAATATTTTTTGCTCTGATATTTAGTGTTATGCTTAATGTTCTTCTGCTCTTTGTTCTGCAGCCTCTTGTTCTTCTGCTTCTCGGTCTTCCAGGTCGTCGTCGTCTCCAGGGTCGTCGTCTCCGGGGTCGTCGTCATCGGGGTGGTCTTCAGGGTCGTCGTCTCCGGGGTCGTCGTCATCGGGGTGGTCTTCAGGGTCATCGTCTCCAGGGTCGTCGTCATCACGGTGGTTGTCGTCTCTGGTGTCGTCGTCATCTTAGGGGTGGTCTTCCGGGTCATCGTGTTTAGTCTCTTGAACTTGGAAATGTAGCAGAAGGTACAAGAAGGCTGAGAAAATGCCGAGAACCAGCTGATGGAACTGGAACTCGGATGGCTACCCGAAGGTCCAAGAGCCAATGGAACTACCGAGGACCAGCTGACGTTACTGGAACCCGGTTACTAAGCAGGAGGTACCCGTGCCTGAAAGCACTACCAAGGACCACCTGACGTTGGTGGAACTCGGATACCCAGAGGGAGGCACCTAAGCCAAAGGCTCTGCCCGGAACCAGCTGACGGTACTGGAACCAGGATGGGGAGCAGAAGGTACAAGAGCAAGTGTCTGCGTGGCTTTTGCAGGACACGATGCCGGCTGCACAGCAGGGGAACAGCTGGCGGTGCTGAACCCCACTGACACATTGGCTGGTGTTTTTCTCTGTGCAGCTAGCAGTACCGGGCCCCAACTGGTGGTGTTAGAGCCCGGGGTCAGCAGGAGGAGGAGATGGAGCAGAGTGTAGGCCGAAGCCTGCACTGGCGGCAGCTTTGGGTCTGTTGTGCCTGCGTGGCTGTTGCAGGACACGTTGCCGGCTGCACAGCAGGGGAACAGCTGGCGGTGCTGAACCCCACTGACACATTGGCTGGTGTTTTTCTCTGTGCAGCTAGCAGTACCGGGCCCCAACTGGCGGTGTTGGAGCCCGAGCTCTGCAGGGGGAGCAGAGTGTAGGCCGAAGCCTAATTGAACCAATTTCAAAGGTAACCTTTAACCCCCCCTCAGGGGTTACAAAGTAGAAGAGCCACAGCTTATGCAGCAGTAGTGCTGCACAAGTCAAAGGTTGCTCTTTTAATTTTGCTCCTTGCACACGCTGAATGAAACACGTATAACATTTAGCCCTTTATACAGTCAAACTGTGTTGGAGGCGCGAGTTCCCTTTGTAATGAGACGCAGCACAGATGTCAAGAATCCCACCTTGGTGCTGGGTGCAGCCTCCTGAGCGTTGTTATTTGCTGTACAGGAGTCTGCGCTGTCGTGTTATCCCCTGGCCTAGCGCTGTTAGCGCTGCCCATCTTCTGACCTCATTTAATGTCGGCCGCTGCGGTTCGCGATGACCATGAATCCCAGCCCCGCGGTGTCTTAACATTGTTAAAACACTGCGGGGCTGTGATTCATGGCCTGGCGCAGCACATATGTTCGCCTCTCGCACTCGGGTCCTTACACCCGCTGCAGACTGTGCGGCGTCAGCTGATCCCTTATCGCATGCCACGGCCATGAAGCCGCACAGTCTGAAGAAGGCGGAAGGAGATGAGGGACAGGCGAACTGATGCACTGCTCATGCCCATCAATCACACCCTCGCAGTCCCAATAAATAAGACACCGAGGGGCGTTGTGTGGGTCAGGGCGGCCGCAGAGGCGCAGGCAGCCAAACAATGATGCCAGAAGACGGGCAGCGCTACCAAGGGGGTTGCAGCGTGTCATTACAAAGGAAAGTCACACCACCGGGACGGTTAAATGGTCACACAGAGGACACATTTCAGACGTGTTTTCAGTTCCACATGTGCGAGGAGAATACGTTTATGAGCCACCTTGCACACATGCAGCATTACCGCTGTACAAGGTGGCTGTAAAACGTACAAATGCCTGGGGGAGGGGGGACAGGTTCCCTTCAATTTCAGTTCTTGTGTCTGCGTGGCTTTTGCAGGACATGATGCCGGCTGCACAGCAGGGGAACAGCTGGCGGTGCTGAACCCCACTGACACATTGGCTGGTGTTTTTCTCTGTGCAGCTAGCAGTACCGGGCCCCAACTGGCGGTGTTAGAGCCCGGGGTCAGCAGGAGGAGGAGATGGAGCAGAGTGTAGGCCGAAGCCTGCACTGGCGGC
This sequence comes from Ranitomeya variabilis, assembly GCF_051348905.1. Lineage (NCBI taxonomy): Eukaryota > Metazoa > Chordata > Amphibia > Anura > Dendrobatidae > Ranitomeya > Ranitomeya variabilis. Next base: position 301,357,586 of record NC_135232.1, read on the forward strand.
AGCTTTGGGTCTGTTGTGCCTGCGTGGCTGTTGCAGGACACGTTGCCGGCTGCACAGCAGGGGAACAGCTGGTGGTGCTGAACCCCACTGACACATTGGCTGGTGTTTTTCTCTGTGCAGCTAGCAGTACCGGGCCCCAACTGGCGGTGTTGGAGCCCGGGCTCTGCAGGGGGAGCAGAGTGTAGGCCGAAGCCTAATTGAACCAATTTCAAAGGTAACCTTTAACCCCCCTCAGGGGTTACAAAGTAGAAGAGCCACAGCTTATGCAGCAGTAGTGCTGCACAAGTCAAAGGTTGCTCTTTTAATTTTGCTCCTTGCACACGCTGAATGAAACACGTATAACATTTAGCCCTTTATACAGTCAAACTGTGTTGGAGGCGCGAGTTCCCTTTGTAATGAGACGCAGCACAGATGTCAAGAATCCCACCTTGGTGCTGGGTGCAGCCTCCTGAGCGTTGTTATTTGCTGTACAGGAGTCTGCGCTGTCGTGTTATCCCCTGGCCTAGCGCTGTTAGCGCTGCCCATCTTCTGACCTCATTTAATGTCGGCCGCTGCGGTTCGCGATGACCATGAATCCCAGCCCCGCGGTGTCTTAACATTGTTAAAACACTGCGGGGCTGTGATTCATGGCCTGGCGCAGTACATATGTTCGCCTCTCACACTCGGGTCCTTACACCCGCTTCAGACTGTGCTGCGTCAGCTGATCCCTTATCGCATGCCGCGGCCATGAAGCCGCACAGTCTGAGGAAGGCGGAAGGAGATGAGGGACAGGCGAAGAAATGCACCGTTCATGCCCATCAATCACACCCTCGCAGTCAAAATAAATAAGACACCGAGGGGCGTTGTGTGGGGCAAGGTGACCGCAGAGGCGCAGGCAGCCAAACAATGATATCAGAAGACGGGCAGCGCTACCAAGGAGCTTGTTGCGTGTCAATACAAAGGAAAATCACACCTGAGGGACGTTTTAATGGTCGCAGAGGACTCATTTTTAGATGTGTTCACTTCAACATGGGCAAGGAGATTAAGTTTCTGAGCCACCTTGCACACATGCAGCATTACTGTCGTACAAAGTGGCTGTAAAACGTACAAACGCCTGGGGGAGGGGGGACAGGTTTCCTTCAATTTCAGTTCTTGTGTCTGCGTGGCTGTTGCAGGACACGTTGCCGGCTACACAGCAGGGGAACAGCTGGCGGTGCTGAACCCCACTGACACATTGGCTGGTGTTTGGCTCTGTGCAGCTAGCACATCTGGGCCCCAACTGGCGGTGTTAGAGCCCAGGGTCAGCAGGAGGAGGAGAGGGAGCAGAGTGTAGGCCGAAGCCTGCACTGGAGCAAGTTGAAAGGGAAACTTTAACCCCCCCCCCAGGCGTTTGTAGCTGAAAGAGCCATCGTGTACAGCACTAATGCTGGAAAAGGTAAACTTAGCTCTTTTAATTATGGTCCTTGCACATGCTGAACCTAACACTTATAAAAAGTGTCCCCTCCTACCGTGATACCGTCCGGTAGGTGGAACTTTCCTTTGTGATGTGATGCAGCACAGCCGTCATTCTTACCCCCTTGGCGCCGTGCGCCGCCTCCTCAGCGTTGTTTGAATCAGTCCCGGAGCCTGCGCTGTTAGGTTAGCCCTTGGCCAGGCACACATTTTGCGCTGCCCGTCTTCTGACATCATTTGGTGTCAGGCTGGCTGCGCCTGTGCGGCCGCGCTGGCCGAGAGCCCGCCTCGTACTGTCTTCTGATTTAATCCCACTGGGGGCCTGAGATCCATGGACATGCGCAGTGCATATCTGAACCTCCACCTCTCACTCATCTCCCTACGGCTTCTTCTGACTGTGCGGTGTCACGGCCGTGGCATGCTATTAGGGACCAGCTGACACCGCACAGTTTGAAGAAGCCGTAGGGAGATGAGTGAGAGGTGGAGGTTCAGATATGCACTGCGCATGTCCATGGATCTCAGGCCCCCAGTGGGATTAAATCAGAAGACAGTACGAGGCGGGCTCTCGGCCAGCGCGGCCGCACAGGCGCAGCCAGCCTGACACCAAATGATGTCAGAAGACGGGCAGCGCAAAATGTGTGCATGGCCAAGGGCTAACCTAACAGCGCAGGCTCCGGGACTGATTCAAACAACGCTGAGGAGGCGGCGCACGGCGCCAAGGGGGTAAGAATGACGGCTGTGCTGCGTCACATCACAAAGGAAAGTTCCACCAACCGGACGGTATCACGGTAGGAGGGGACACTTTTCATAAGTGTTAGGATCAGCATGTGCAAGGAGCACCACGAAAAGCGGCACTTTTTCCCTTTGCATCATTACTGCTGCACAAGGTGGCTCCTTCAGTAACAAACGCCTGGGGGGGGGGGACAGGTTCCCTTAAATTTAACTTGTTGTGCCTGCGTGGCGGTCGCAGTACACGTTGCCGGCTGCACAGCAGGGGAACAGCTGGCGGTGCTGAACCCCACTAACACATTGGCGAGGTGTTTGGCTCTGTGCGGACAGCACTTCTGGACGGCAACTAGCGGTGTTGGAGCCCAGGGACAGGTGGAGGAGGAGGAGGTGGAGGAGGTAGGAGGGATTGCCACACACACAGCTGGGGAACAGCTGACGTTACTGAACCCCAATAACAGAGGAGGGACTGTTGGGACTGTGCGTACAGCACTACCAGGCAACAACTAGCGGTGTTGGAGCCCAGGGACAGGTGGAGGAGGAGGAGGTGGAGGAGGTAGGAGGGATTGCCACACACACAGCAGGGGAACAGCTGACGTTACTGAACCCCAATAACAGAGGAGGGACTGTTGGGACTGTGCGTACAGCACTACCAGGCAACAACTAGCGGTGTTGGAGCCCAGGGACAGGTGGAGGAGGAGGAGGTGGAGGAGGTAGGAGGGATTGCCACACACACAGCAGGGGAACAGCTGACGTTACTGAACCCCAATAACAGAGGAGGGACTGTTGGGACTGTGCGTACAGCACTACCAGGCAACAACTAGCGGTGTTGGAGCCCAGGGACAGGTGGAGGAGGAGGAGGTGGAGGAGGTAGGAGGGATTGCCACACACACAGCAGGGGAACAGCTGACGTTACTGAACCCCAATAACAGAGGAGGGACTGTTGGGACTGTGCGTACAGCACTACCAGGCAACAACTAGCGGTGTTGGAGCCCAGGGACAGGTGGAGGAGGAGGAGGTAGGAGGGATTGCCACACACACAGCTGGGGAACAGCTGACGTTACTGAACCCCAATAACAGAGGAGGGACTGTTGACTGTGCGCACAGCACTACCAGGCAACAACTAGCGGTGTTGGAGCCCAGGGACAGGAGGGGGAGGTGGAGGTGGAGGAGATAGGAGGGATTGCCACACACACAGCAGGGGAACAGCTGACGTTACTGAACCCCAATAACAGAGGAGGGACTGTTGGGACTGTGCGGACAGCACTTCTGGACGGCAACTAGCGGTGTTGGAGCCCAGGGACAGGTGGAGGAGGAGGAGGTAGGAGGAGGTAGGAGGGATTGCCACACACACAGCAGGGGAACAGCTGACGTTACTGAACCCCAATAACAGAGGAGGGACTGTTGGGACTGTGCGTACAGCACTACCAGGCAACAACTAGCGGTGTTGGAGCCCAGGGGCAGGTGGAGGAGGAGGAGGTGGAGGAGGTAGGAGGGATTGCCACACACACAGCAGGGGAACAGCTGACGTTACTGAACCCCAATAACAGAGGAGGGACTGTTGGGACTGTGCGTACAGCACTACCAGGCAACAACTAGCGGTGTTGGAGCCCAGGGACAGGTGGAGGAGGAGGAGGTGGAGGAGGTAGGAGGGATTGCCACACACACAGCAGGGGAACAGCTGACGTTACTGAACCCCAATAACAGAGGAGGGACTGTTGGGACTGTGCGGACAGCACTTCTGGACGGCAACTAGCGGTGTTGGAGCCCAGGGACAGGTGGAGGAGGAGGAGGTAGGAGGAGGTAGGAGGGATTGCCACACACACAGCAGGGGAACAGCTGACGTTACTGAACCCCAATAACAGAGGAGGGACTGTTGGGACTGTGCGTACAGCACTACCAGGCAACAACTAGCGGTGTTGGAGCCCAGGGACAGGTGGAGGAGGAGGAGGTAGGAGGAGGTAGGAGGGATTGCCACACACACAGCAGGGGAACAGCTGACGTTACTGAACCCCAATAACAGAGGAGGGACTGTTGGGACTGTGTGTACAGCACTACCAGGCAACAACTAGCGGTGTTGGAGCCCAGGGACAGGTGGAGGAGGAGGAGGTGGAGGAGGTAGGAGGGATTGCCACACACACAGCAGGGGAACAGCTGACGTTACTGAACCCCAATAACAGAGGAGGGACTGTTGGGACTGTGCGGACAGCACTTCTGGACGGCAACTAGCGGTGTTGGAGCCCAGTGACAGGTGGAGGAGGAGGAGGTAGGAGGAGGTAGGAGGGATTGCCACACACACAGCAGGGGAACAGCTGACGTTACTGAACCCCAATAACAGAGGAGGGACTGTTGGGACTGTGCGTACAGCACTACCAGGCAACAACTAGCGGTGTTGGAGCCCAGGGACAGGTGGAGGAGGAGGAGGTAGGAGGAGGTAGGAGGGATTGCCACACACACAGCAGGGGAACAGCTGACGTTACTGAACCCCAATAACAGAGGAGGGACTGTTGGGACTGTGTGTACAGCACTACCAGGCAACAACTAGCGGTGTTGGAGCCCAGGGACAGGTGGAGGAGGAGGAGGTAGGAGGAGGTAGGAGGGATTGCCACACACACAGCAGGGGAACAGCTGACATTACTGAACCCCAATAACAGAGGAGGGACTGTTGGGACTGTGCGTACAGCACTACCAGGCAACAACTAGCGGTGTTGGAGCCCAGGGACAGGTGGAGGAGGAGGAGGTAGGAGGAGGTAGGAGGGATTGCCACACACACAGCAGGGGAACAGCTGAAGTTACTGAACCCCAGTAACAGAGGAGGGACTGTTGGGACTGTGCATACAGCACTACCAGGCAACAACTAGCGGTGTTGGAGCCCAGGGACAGGTGGAGGTAGGAGGAGGTAGGAGGGATTGCCACACACACAGCAGGGGAACAGCTGACGTTACTGAACCCCAATAACAGAGGAGGGACTGTTGGGACTGTGCGTACAGCACTACCAGGCAACAACTAGCGGTGTTGGAGCCCAGGGACAGGTGGAGGAGGAGGAGGTAGGAGGAGGTAGGAGGGATTGCCACACACACAGCAGGGGAACAGCTGACGTTACTGAACCCCAATAACAGAGGAGGGACTGTTGGGACTGTGCGTACAGCACTACCAGGCAACAACTAGCGGTGTTGGAGCCCAGGGACAGGTGGAGGAGGAGGAGGTAGGAGGAGGTAGGAGGGATTGCCACACACACAGCAGGGGAACAGCTGACGTTACTGAACCCCAATAACAGAGGAGGGACTGTTGGGACTGTGCATACAGCACTACCAGGCAACAACTAGCGGTGTTGGAGCCCAGGGACAGGTGGAGGAGGAGGAGGTAGGAGGAGGTAGGAGGGATTGCCACACACACAGCAGGGGAACAGCTGACGTTACTGAACCCCAATAACAGAGGAGGGACTGTTGGGACTGTGCGTACAGCACTACCAGGCAACAACTAGCGGTGTTGGAGCCCAGGGACAGGTGGAGGAGGAGGAGGTGGAGGAGGTAGGAGGGATTGCCACACACACAGCAGGGGAACAGCTGACGTTACTGTACCCCAATAACAGAGGAGCGACTGTTGGGTCTGTGCAGACAGCACTTCTGGACGGCAACTAGCGGTGTTGGAGCCCAGGGACAGGTGGAGGAGGAGGAGGTAGGAGGAGGTAGGAGGGATTGCCACACACACAGCAGGGGAACAGCTGACGTTACTGAACCCCAATAACAGAGGAGGGACTGTTGGGACTGTGCGTACAGCACTACCAGGCAACAACTAGCGGTGTTGGAGCCCAGGGACAGGTGGAGGAGGAGGAGGTAGGAGGAGGTAGGAGGGATTGCCACACACACAGCAGGGGAACAGCTGACGTTACTGAACCCCAATAACAGAGGAGGGACTGTTGGGACTGTGCGTACAGCACTACCAGGCAACAACTAGCGGTGTTGGAGCCCAGGGACAGGTGGAGGAGGAGGAGGTAGGAGGAGGTAGGAGGGATTGCCACACACACAGCAGGGGAACAGCTGACGTTACTGAACCCCAATAACAGAGGAGGGACTGTTGGGACTGTGCGTACAGCACTACCAGGCAACAACTAGCGGTGTTGGAGCCCAGGGACAGGTGGAGGAGGAGGAGGTAGGAGGAGGTAGGAGGGATTGCCACACACACAGCTGGGGAACAGCTGACGTTACTGAACCCCAATAACAGAGGAGGGACTGTTGACTGTGCGCACAGCACTACCAGGCAACAACTAGCGGTGTTGGAGCCCAGGGACAGGAGGGGGAGGTGGAGGTGGAGGAGATAGGAGGGATTGCCACACACACAGCAGGGGAACAGCTGACGTTACTGAACCCCAATAACAGAGGAGGGACTGTTGGGACTGTGCGGACAGCACTTCTGGACGGCAACTAGCGGTGTTGGAGCCCAGGGACAGGTGGAGGAGGAGGAGGTAGGAGGAGGTAGGAGGGATTGCCACACACACAGCAGGGGAACAGCTGATGTTACTGAACCCCAATAACAGAGGAGGGACTGTTGGGACTGTGCGTACAGCACTACCAGGCAACAACTAGCGGTGTTGGAGCCCAGGGGCAGGTGGAGGAGGAGGAGGTGGAGGAGGTAGGAGGGATTGCCACACACACAGCAGGGGAACAGCTGACGTTACTGAACCCCAATAACAGAGGAGGGACTTGTTGGGACTGTGCGTACAGCACTACCAGGCAACAACTAGCGGTGTTGGAGCCCAGGGACAGGTGGAGGAGGAGGAGGTGGAGGAGGTAGGAGGGATTGCCACACACACAGCAGGGGAACAGCTGACGTTACTGAACCCCAATAACAGAGGAGGGACTGTTGGGACTGTGCGGACAGCACGTCTGGACGGCAACTAGCGGTGTTGGAGCCCAGGGACAGGTGGAGGAGGAGGAGGTAGGAGGAGGTAGGAGGGATTGCCACACACACAGCAGGGGAACAGCTGACGTTACTGAACCCCAATAACAGAGGAGGGACTGTTGGGACTGTGCGTACAGCACTACCAGGCAACAACTAGCGGTGTTGGAGCCCAGGGACAGGTGGAGGAGGAGGAGGTAGGAGGAGGTAGGAGGGATTGCCACACACACAGCAGGGGAACAGCTGACGTTACTGAACCCCAATAACAGAGGAGGGACTGTTGGGACTGTGCGTACAGCACTACCAGGCAACAACTAGCGGTGTTGGAGCCCAGGGACAGGTGGAGGAGGAGGAGGTAGGAGGAGGTAGGAGGGATTGCCACACACACAGCAGGGGAACAGCTGACGTTACTGAACCCCAATAACAGAGGAGGGACTGTTGGGACTGTGCGTACAGCACTACCAGGCAACAACTAGCGGTGTTGGAGCCCAGGGACAGGTGGAGGAGGAGGAGGTAGGAGGGATTGCCACACACACAGCAGGGGAACAGCTGACGTTACTGAACCCCAGTAACAGAGGAGGGACTGTTGGGACTGTGCATACAGCACTACCAGGCAACAACTAGCGGTGTTGGAGCCCAGGGACAGGTGGAGGAGGAGGTGGTAGGAGGAGGTAGGAGGGATTGCCACACACACAGCAGGGGAACAGCTGACGTTACTGAACCCCAATAACAGAGGAGGGACTGTTGGGACTGTGCGTACAGCACTACCAGGCAACAACTAGCGGTGTTGGAGCCCAGGGACAGGTGGAGGAGGAGGAGGTAGGAGGAGGTAGGAGGGATTGCCACACACACAGCAGGGGAACAGCTGACGTTACTGAACCCCAATAACAGAGGAGGGACTGTTGGGACTGTGCATACAGCACTACCAGGCAACAACTAGCGGTGTTGGAGCCCAGGGACAGGTGGAGGAGGAGGAGGTAGGAGGAGGTAGGAGGGATTGCCACACACACAGCAGGGGAACAGCTGACGTTACTGAACCCCAATAACAGAGGAGGGACTGTTGGGACTGTGCATACAGCACTACCAGGCAACAACTAGCGGTGTTGGAGCCCAGGGACAGGTGGAGGAGGAGGAGGTAGGAGGAGGTAGGAGGGATTGCCACACACACAGCAGGGGAACAGCTGACGTTACTGAACCCCAATAACAGAGGAGGGACTGTTGGGACTGTGCGTACAGCACTACCAGGCAACAACTAGCGGTGTTGGAGCCCAGGGACAGGTGGAGGAGGAGGAGGTGGAGGAGGTAGGAGGGATTGCCACACACACAGCAGGGGAACAGCTGACGTTACTGAACCCCAATAACAGAGGAGCGACTGTTGGGACTGTGCGGACAGCACTTCTGGACGGCAACTAGCGGTGTTGGAGCCCAGGGACAGGTGGAAAAGCAGAGGAACACAATGTAGGCCGAAGCCTGAGAAAGTCGAAAGGGAACCTTTAAAACCCCCCCAAGGCGTTTGTAGCTGAAAGAGCCAGCTTGTGCAGCACAAAAGATGCAAAAGGAAAAGGTGGCTCTTTTCATCATGCTCCTTGCAAACACAGAAGTAAACACTTATAAAATGTGTCCCCTGAAACCGTGAAACCGTCCCGGAGGTGGGACTTTCCTTCGTAATATGACGCAGCACAGCCGTCATTCCTACCCCCCCGGCGCCGCGCCCCGGCTCCTCAGCGTAGTTTGATTCCGTCCCGGAGCCTGCGCTGTTATGTTATCCCTTGGCCAGGCACACTTAGCGCTGCCCATCTTCTGACATCATTTGGTGTCAGGCTGGCTGCGCCTGTGTGGCCGCGCTGGCCGAGAGCCCGCCTCGCAGTGTCTTCTGATTTTATCCCACTGGGGGCCTGGGATCCATGGCCATGCGCAGTGCATATCCTCGCCTCTCACTCCCCTCCCTACGGCTTCTTAAGACATGGCATGCTATTAGGGACCAGCTGACACCGAACAGTCTGAAGAAGCCATAGGGAGATGAGTGAGAGGTGGAGGTTCAGATATGCACTGCGCATGTCCATGGATCCCAGGCCCCCAGTGGGATTAAATCAGAAGACACTGCGAGGCGGGCTCTCGGCCAGCGCGGCCGCACAGGCGCAGCCATCCTGACACCAAATGATGCCAGAAGACGGGCAGCGCTAAGTGTGCCTGGCCACGGGATAACATAACAGCGCAGGCTCCGGGACGGAATCAAACAATGCTGAGGAGCCGGGGCGCGGCGCCGGGGGGGGGGGAGGAATGACGGCTGTGCTGCGTCATATTACGAAGGAAAGTCCCACCTCCGGGACGGTTTTACGGTATCAGTGGACACATTTTATAAGTGTTAAGTTCTGCGTGTGCAAGGAGCTAAACCAAAATAGCTACCTTTTCCTTGTGCAGCATTACTGCTGCACAAGGTGGCTCTTTCAGTAACAAACGCCTTGGGGGGGGAGGGACAGATTCCCTTACATTTCAGTTGTTGTGTCTGCGTGGCGGTCGCATGACACATTGCCGGCTACACAGCTGGGGATCAGCTGACGTTACTGAAACCCAATAACACTGGGTCGTATGTTTTGACTGTGCAGACGGCACTTCTGAGCCTCAACTGGCGGTGTTGGAGCCCAGGAATTTAAGTTCAGGTGGTAGAAAAATGAACACAACAGGAGACCTGGATAACGTATACAGTGACCTAATTATTTAATCAGGAGGAGGAGTGGCAAATTCCTGCGAGATCCAGGCCTTGTTCATTTTCAGGAAAGTAAGCCGGTCAACGTTATCGGAGGATAGTCGCATGCGACAGTCAGTTAGTACACCACCTGCAGCACTAAAGACACGTTCCGATAATACACTGGCCGCAGGGCAAGACAGCACCTCCAATGCATACTGGCTTAGCTCTGGCCATGTATCCAGCTTTGAGACCCAAAACTTGAAAGGGGAAGAGCCGTCTGGGAGTACAGCAAGAGGGCAAGACATGTAGTCTGTCACCATCTGACGGAACCGTTGCCTCCTGCTGACTGGAGCCGTCTGTGATGGTGTAGACTTTTGTGGGGGGCACAGAAAACTGTGCCACAGTTGGGCCATACTGGTCTTGCCTTGGGCAGAGGCACTGCTTCTGCTCCCTCTTTGTGCAGAGCCTCCACCACTGCCTGGACGCACTGAGCTGCTTTGGAATGCACTAGCAACACTTCTCTCAGTTGGAATGGAGAAGATGATGGAATTCACCAGTGTGTCTTGGTACTCCCGCATTTTTCGCTCCCGGTTCAACGGTGTGATGAGGCTTTCTACGTTGTCCTGGTAGCGAAGATCGAGGAGGGTGAACACCCAATAATCAGACATGTTGAGAATGTGGGCGATGCGGCGGTCGTTTCTCAGGCACTGCAGCATGTAATCCACCATGTGCTGCAGACTGCCAACTGCCCAAGAAACGCTGTCCCCTGCTGGAGGCGTGATCTCTGCCCGCTCGTCATCACCCCACCCTCGCTGTACACACTGAGTACTGGACAATTCGGTAACTCCCTCCTCTGGACGGATGTCTTCCTCCTCCATTGACTCCTCCTCATCCTCCTCACAAACTGTCCCCTGCCTACGCATTTGTGAGGAACCACGTGGCGCTGACTGTCCAGAAGATGATGGAAATGGTGAATCCTCATCCTCCACCTCTTCCACAACATCATCCCTTAGCGCTTGCAGTGATTTTTCAAGCAGGCAGATAAGGGGGACAGTCATGCTGACTAGTGCATCATCTGCACTCGCCATCCGCGTGGAATAATCAAAGGGACGCAAAACCTGGCAGACGTCATTCATAGTGGCCCACTCTGTGGTTGTGAAGTCTGTACGGCGCTGACTGCGACTTCTTTGCGCCTGAAGCAGCTGGTACTCCATTACAGCTTGCTGCTGCTCACACAACCGCTCCAACATATGTAACGTGGAATTCCACCTGGTAGGTAGGTCACATATGATGTGATGTTTCGGCAGGCAGTGTCGGCGCTGCAGAGCCGCAATGCGCGCTTTTGCCGTGCTGGAACGCCGCAAGTGAGCACACTCTAGGCGGACCTTGTGCAGCAGTGCATCAAGATCCGGATAGTCCCTCAAAAAGCTCTGCACGACCAAATTGAGCACATGTGCCAGACATGGGATGTGAGTGAGGTTGCCGAGGCCCAGAGCTGCCACCAGATTTCGGCCATTATCACACACTACTAGGGTTGAGCGACTTTCATTTTTTTAAGATCGAGTAGGGTTTTGGGAAACCCGATTTTGTCCAGAGTCGAGTCGAGTGCAGTCAGCCGATTATCGCTAAAAGTCGGGGATCGACCGAAACACGAAACCCAATGCAAGTCAATGGGGAAGCATAGTCGGCAGTGAGTGGAGGCCAGGAAAACACCTACAGTGCCCATTTTAATGCCAAAAACATCCATTCTTGTTTCTGAAGCTTGCCAATCTTAATTAACTGTATAATAATAGTTGGGCATAGGGAATTGGGGGAAAGTTGTGGGGGGAGTAGGGCTGGCTCAAGTTTTTCGTGGGCCCAGGAAATGCGGACTACGTCACGGCGGTGTTGCAGGGAAAGGTAAGTATTTAAAAGTTGCAAGTGCTGTGATCCTGAGCAAGCAGGGGGGGGCCCACTCGTTCGCATTGCCACTGGCACAGGGCCCCTCAAAGTACGGCGGTGTGTTTGCATGGCGGGGGCGCCTCCCACCAGCAGCGACACTTTTGCGTACTCTGAGGGGCCCTGTGCCAGTGACGTCGCCAACGAGTATGCCCCCCCACCTGATGAAGGAACCTGCACTTTCATCTGCACCTTCCTCTTTGTCCCTGTGTAAGGTGGTATAACATGCGGGAAGGGGAACCTTACTTTCAGCAGGGTCAGATTCTGGCTGTGTAGAGTACAAGGGGAATGTAGTGGTCTAGGTCAATGTACCAGCAGACTCATTTAGCAGTGGCTGGGCAATGGGCAGGATGAGGAGGAAACAGATATAGGGCCAAAGAATAAAGTAGGCTACATGCAGTTCAAAATTGGTAACAGGACTAAACAGGCGGCATTGCTTTGTTCAGTGGAGTAGCAAACCCAAGAGCAGCAGACACTGTTTCAAGGGCCTAACCACACTAGTAGGCCAAATGCAGTTTAATATCTGATAGTATAGGGCGAAAGCCAGAATGTGGAAGCTCAGCTTTGTTCAGTTGAGGACAACACCAGGGAGGGGCAGACACCTTTAGTAGGCCGGAAAAGCCTATTGCATTTTTTAAAATGGTAATTTGGAGCAGAAGGTTGAAGCTCAGCTTTATTTAGTTGAGGACAACACCAGGCAGGGGCACACAGACAGACACCTTTAGTAGGCCGGAAAAGCCTATTGCATTTTTTAAAATGGTAATTTGGAGCAGAAGGTTGAAGCTCAGCTTTATTTAGTTGAGGGCAACACCAGGGAGGGGCAGAAGCCGTTAGTAGGCCCTAACCACCATTTTTTTTTTTTAAAACCACTTAATGAGAGCCGGAAGGTTGAAGCTCAGCTTTATTTAGTTGAGGACAACACCAGGCAGGGGCACACAGACAGACACCTTTAGTAGGCCGGAAAAGCCTATTGCATTTTTTAAAATGGTAATTTGGAGCAGAAGGTTGAAGCTCAGCTTTATTTAGTTGAGGGCAACACCAGGGAGGGGCAGAAGCCGTTAGTAGGCCCTAACCACCATTTTTTTTTTTTAAAACCACTTAATGAGAGCCGGAAGGTTGAAGCTCAGCTTTATTTAGTTGAGGACAACACCAGGCAGGGGCACACAGACAGACACCTTTAGTAGGCCGGAAAAGCCTATTGCATTTTTTAAAATGGTAATTTGGAGCAGAAGGTTGAAGCTCAGCTTTATTTAGTTGAGGACAACACCAGGCAGGGGCACACAGACAGACACCTTTAGTAGGCCGGAAAAGCCTATTGCATTTTTTAAAATGGTAATTTGGAGCAGAAGGTTGAAGCTCAGCTTTATTTAGTTGAGGACAACACCAGGCAGGGGCACACAGACAGACACCTTTAGTAGGCCGGAAAAGCCTATTGCATTTTTTAAAATGGTAATTTGGAGCAGAAGGTTGAAGCTCAGCTTTATTTAGTTTAGGGCAACACCAGGCAGGGGCACACAGACAGACACCTTTAGTAGGCCGGAAAAGCCTATTGCATTTTTTAAAATGGTAATTTGGAGCAGAAGGTTGAAGCTCAGCTTTATTTAGTTGAGGGCAACACCAGGGAGGGGCAGAAGCCGTTAGTAGGCCCTAACCACCATTTTTTTTTTTTAAAACCACTTAATGAGAGCCGGAAGGTTGAAGCTCAGCTTTATTTAGTTGAGGACAACACCAGGCAGGGGCACACAGACAGACACCTTTAGTAGGCCGGAAAAGCCTATTGCATTTTTTAAAATGGTAATTTGGAGCAGAAGGTTGAAGCTCAGCTTTATTTAGTTGAGGACAACACCAGGCAGGGGCACACAGACAGACACCTTTAGTAGGCCGGAAAAGCCTATTGCATTTTTTAAAATGGTAATTTGGAGCAGAAGGTTGAAGCTCAGCTTTATTTAGTTGAGGACAACACCAGGCAGGGGCACACAGACAGACACCTTTAGTAGGCCGGAAAAGCCTATTGCATTTTTTAAAATGGTAATTTGGAGCAGAAGGTTGAAGCTCAGCTTTATTTAGTTGAGGGCAACACCAGGCAGGGGCACACAGACAGACACCTTTAGTAGGCCGGAAAAGCCTATTGCATTTTTTAAAATGGTAATTTGGAGCAGAAGGTTGAAGCTCAGCTTTATTTAGTTGAGGGCAACACCAGGGAGGGGCAGAAGCCGTTAGTAGGCCCTAACCACCATTTTTTTTTTTTAAAACCACTTAATGAGAGCCGGAAGGTTGAAGCTCAGCTTTATTTAGTTGAGGACAACACCAGGCAGGGGCACACAGACAGACACCTTTAGTAGGCCGGAAAAGCCTATTGCATTTTTTAAAATGGTAATTTGGAGCAGAAGGTTGAAGCTCAGCTTTATTTAGTTGAGGGCAACACCAGGCAGGGGCACACAGACAGACACATTTAGTAGGCCGGAAAAGCCTATTGCATTTTTTAAAATGGTAATTTGGAGCAGAAGGTTGAAGCTCAGCTTTATTTAGTTGAGGGCAACACCAGGGAGGGGCAGAAGCCGTTAGTAGGCCCTAACCACCATTTTTTTTTTTTAAAACCACTTAATGAGAGCCGGAAGGTTGAAGCTCAGCTTTATTTAGTTGAGGACAACACCAGGCAGGGGCACACAGACAGACACCTTTAGTAGGCCGGAAAAGCCTATTGCATTTTTTAAAATGGTAATTTGGAGCAGAAGGTTGAAGCTCAGCTTTATTTAGTTTAGGGCAACACCAGGCAGGGGCACACAGACAGACACCTTTAGTAGGCCGGAAAAGCCTATTGCATTTTTTAAAATGGTAATTTGGAGCAGAAGGTTGAAGCTCAGCTTTATTTAGTTGAGGACAACACCAGGCAGGGGCACACAGACAGACACCTTTAGTAGGCCGGAAAAGCCTATTGCATTTTTTAAAATGGTAATTTGGAGCAGAAGGTTGAAGCTCAGCTTTATTTAGTTGAGGCCAACACCAGGGAGGGGCAGAAGCCGTTAGTAGGCCCTAACCACCATTTTTTTTTTTTAAAACCACTTAATGAGAGCCGGAAGGTTGAAGCTCAGCTTTATTTAGTTGAGGACAACACCAGGCAGGGGCACACAGACAGACACCTTTAGTAGGCCGGAAAAGCCTATTGCATTTTTTAAAATGGTAATTTGGAGCAGAAGGTTGAAGCTCAGCTTTATTTAGTTTAGGGCAACACCAGGCAGGGGCACACAGACAGACACCTTTAGTAGGCCGGAAAAGCCTATTGCATTTTTTAAAATGGTAATTTGGAGCAGAAGGTTGAAGCTCAGCTTTATTTAGTTGAGGACAACACCAGGCAGGGGCACACAGACAGACACCTTTAGTAGGCCGGAAAAGCCTATTGCATTTTTTAAAATGGTAATTTGGAGCAGAAGGTTGAAGCTCAGCTTTATTTAGTTGAGGACAACACCAGGCAGGGGCACACAGACAGACACCTTTAGTAGGCCGGAAAAGCCTATTGCATTTTTTAAAATGGTAATTTGGAGCAGAAGGTTGAAGCTCAGCTTTATTTAGTTGAGGGCAACACCAGGGAGGGGCAGAAGCCGTTAGTAGGCCCTAACCACCATTTTTTTTTTTTAAAACCACTTAATGAGAGCCGGAAGGTTGAAGCTCAGCTTTATTTAGTTGAGGACAACACCAGGCAGGGGCACACAGACAGACACCTTTAGTAGGCCGGAAAAGCCTATTGCATTTTTTAAAATGGTAATTTGGAGCAGAAGGTTGAAGCTCAGCTTTATTTAGTTGAGGACAACACCAGGCAGGGGCACACAGACAGACACCTTTAGTAGGCCGGAAAAGCCTATTGCATTTTTTAAAATGGTAATTTGGAGCAGAAGGTTGAAGCTCAGCTTTATTTAGTTGAGGGCAACACCAGGGAGGGGCAGAAGCCGTTAGTAGGCCCTAACCACCATTTTTTTTTTTTTAAAACCACTTAATGAGAGCCGGAAGGTTGAAGCTCAGCTTTATTTAGTTGAGGACAACACCAGGCAGGGGCACACAGACAGACACCTTTAGTAGGCCGGAAAAGCCTATTGCATTTTTTAAAATGGTAATTTGGAGCAGAAGGTTGAAGCTCAGCTTTATTTAGTTTAGGGCAACACCAGGCAGGGGCACACAGACAGACACCTTTAGTAGGCCGGAAAAGCCTATTGCATTTTTTAAAATGGTAATTTGGAGCAGAAGGTTGAAGCTCAGCTTCATTTAGTTGAGGACAACACCAGGCAGGGGCACACAGACAGACACCTTTAGTAGGCCGGAAAAGCCTATTGCATTTTTTAAAATGGTAATTTGGAGCAGAAGGTTGAAGCTCAGCTTTATTTAGTTGAGGACAACACCAGGCAGGGGCACACAGACAGACACCTTTAGTAGGCCGGAAAAGCCTATTGCATTTTTTAAAATGGTAATTTGGAGCAGAAGGTTGAAGCTCAGCTTTATTTAGTTGAGGACAACACCAGGCAGGGGCACACAGACAGACACCTTTAGTAGGCCGGAAAAGCCTATTGCATTTTTTAAAATGGTAATTTGGAGCAGAAGGTTGAAGCTCAGCTTTATTTAGTTGAGGACAACACCAGGCAGGGGCACACAGACAGACACCTTTAGTAGGCCGGAAAAGCCTATTGCATTTTTTAAAATGGTAATTTGGAGCAGAAGGTTGAAGCTCAGCTTTATTTAGTTGAGGGCAACACCAGGCAGGGGCACACAGACAGACACCTTTAGTAGGCCGGAAAAGCCTATTGCATTTTTTAAAATGGTAATTTGGAGCAGAAGGTTGAAGCTCAGCTTTATTTAGTTGAGGGCAACACCAGGGAGGGGCAGAAGCCGTTAGTAGGCCCTAACCACCATTTTTTTTTTTTTAAAACCACTTAATGAGAGCCGGAAGGTTGAAGCTCAGCTTTATTTAGTTGAGGACAACACCAGGCAGGGGCACACAGACAGACACCTTTAGTAGGCCGGAAAAGCCTATTGCATTTTTTAAAATGGTAATTTGGAGCAGAAGGTTGAAGCTCAGCTTTATTTAGTTGAGGGCAACACCAGGCAGGGGCACACAGACAGACACCTTTAGTAGGCCGGAAAAGCCTATTGCATTTTTTAAAATGGTAATTTGGAGCAGAAGGTTGAAGCTCAGCTTTATTTAGTTGAGGGCAACACCAGGGAGGGGCAGAAGCCGTTAGTAGGCCCTAACCACCATTTTTTTTTTTTAAAACCACTTAATGAGAGCCGGAAGGTTGAAGCTCAGCTTTATTTAGTTGAGGACAACACCAGGCAGGGGCACACAGACAGACACCTTTAGTAGGCCGGAAAAGCCTATTGCATTTTTTAAAATGGTAATTTGGAGCAGAAGGTTGAAGCTCAGCTTTATTTAGTTTAGGGCAACTGTCATGATCTCTGCAGGCAGAGATCATAGCAAGCCTATAGAGGGACAAGCTCTCGGAAGATGGAACTATACTGACCATGAACTAAGCCTGCCGCGCAACTAGAAATAGCCAGGTAGCATTTCCTATTTATCGCTAGATGCCCAGCTCTGGCCTAAGACCTAAATAGCTAGCAGAGGGAAATATAAGACCTGGCTCACCTCTAGAGAAATATTCCAAAGAAGACAGTAGCCCCCCACATATAATGACGGTGAGTTCAGATGAAACAACAAACGCAGCAGGAAAGTAGTCTTAGCAAATTTGAGGTCCGCTTACTAGATAGCAGAAGACAGATAGTATACTTTCATGGTCAGCAGAAAAACACTAACAAAACACCATCCAGAGATTACCTTAAACTCTGGCATTAACTCATAACGCCAGAGTAGCAATCCCTGATCAACGAGAGCTTTCCAGACACAGTAACAAAACTTCAGCTGTGAACTGGAACAAATAGGCAAAACAAAACATGGACAAAAGTCCAACTTATCTAGTAGTTGTCTAGAAGCAGGAACAAGCACTGAGAGGCATCAGATAACATTGTTGACCGGCAAGAAACCACCAGAGAAATGAGCTTAAATAGCGACACCCACTACTGATGGAACCAGGTGAAACAGGAAAGAGGATGACAAGTCCAATTCCACAAGCGGCCACCGGGGGAGCCCAGAATCAAAATTCACAACAGTACCCCCCCCTCAAGGAGGGGGCACCGAACCCTCACCAGATCCACCAGGGCGACCAGGATGAGCCCTATGGAAGGCACGAACAAGATCAGAAGCATGAACATCAGATGCATTGACCCAAGAATTATCCTCCTGGCCGTAACCCTTCCAGTTGACCAGATACTGGAGTCTCCGTCTGGAAACACGAGAGTCCAAAATTTTCTCCACAACGTACTCCAACTCACCCTCAACCAACACCGGAGCAGGAGGCTCAACTGAAGGTACAACAGGTACCTCATACCTGCGCAATAACGACCGATGAAAAACGTTATGAATGGAAAAGGACGCAGGGAGGTCCAAACGGAAAGAAACAGGATTAAGAATCTCCAATATTCTATAAGGGCCGATGAACCGAGGTTTAAACTTAGGAGAAGAGACCCTCATAGGGACAAAACGAGAAGACAACCACACCAAATCTCCAACACAAAGCCGAGAACCAACACGACGATGACGGTTGGCAAAACGCTGAGTCTTCTCCTGGGACAACTTCAAATTGTCCATAACCTGCCCCCAGATGTGATGCAATCTCTCCACCACCGCATCCACTCCAGGACAATCCGAGGATTCCACCTGACCGGAGGAAAATCGAGGGTGAAACCCCGAATTACAGAAAAACGGGGACACCAAGGTGGAAGAGCTGGCCCGATTATTGAGGGCGAACTCTGCCAATGGCAAAAAAGCAACCCAATCATCCTGGTCAGCAGAGACAAAACACCTCAGATATGTCTCAAGGGTCTGATTAGTCCGCTCGGTCTGGCCATTAGTCTGAGGGTGAAAAGCAGATGAAAAAGACAAATCTATGCCCATCCTAGCACAGAATGCCCGCCAAAATCTAGACACAAATTGAGTACCTCTGTCAGAAACAATATTCTCAGGAATACCGTGCAATCGGACAACATTCTGAAAAAACAGAGGAACCAACTCAGAAGAAGAAGGCAACTTGGGCAGAGGAACCAAATGGACCATTTTAGAGAAACGGTCACAGACCACCCAGATGACAGACATCTTCTGGGAAACAGGCAGATCTGAAATAAAATCCATCGAGATGTGTGTCCAAGGCCTCTTAGGAATAGGCAAGGGCAACAGCAGTCCGCTAGCCCGAGAACTACAAGACTTGGCCCGAGCACAAACGTCACATGACTGCACAAAGACTCGCACATCTCGTGACAGGGAAGGCCACCAGAAGGATCTTGCCACCAAATCCCTGGTACCAAAAATTCCGGGATGACCTGCCAATGCAGAAGAATGTACCTCAGAGATGACTCTGCTGGTCCAATCATCCGGAACAAACAGTCTATCAGGCGGACAACGATCCGGTCTATCCGCCTGAAACTCTTGCAAGGACCGCCGCAGATCAGGAGAAACGGCCGACAAAATTACTCCCTCCCTAAGGATACCTGTGGGTTCAGAATTACCAGGAGAGTCCGGGTCAAAACTCCTAGAAAGGGCATCTGCCTTAACATTCTTAGAACCCGGTAGGTATGACACCACAAAATTAAAGCGAGAAAAAAATAAAGACCAGCGCGCCTGTCTAGGATTCAGGCGTCTGGCAGTCTCAAGATAAATCAAATTTTTGTGGTCAGTCAATACCACCACCTGATGCCTAGCCCCCTCGAGCCAATGGCGCCACTCCTCAAACGCCCACTTCATGGCCAAAAGCTCCCGATTCCCAACATCATAATTCCGCTCTGCGGGCGAAAATTTACGAGAAAAGAAGGCACAAGGCCTAATGACGGAGCAGTCGGAACCTTTCTGCGACAACACTGCCCCAGCTCCGATCTCCGAAGCGTCAACCTCAACCTGAAAAGGCAGATTCACATCAGGCTGACGCAACACAGGGGCAGAGGCAAAACGGCGCTTAAGCTCCTGAAAGGCCTCTACAGCATGAGGGGACCAATTAGCAACATCAGCGCCTTGTCTGGTCAAATCAGTCAGTGGTTTAACGACATCCGAAAAACCAGCAATAAATCGGCGGTAAAAGTTGGCAAAGCCCAAAAATCTCTGAAGACCCTTAAGAGAGGAGGGCTGAGTCCAGTCACAAATAGCTTGCACCTTGACGGGATCCATCTCAATGGAAGAGGGAGAAAAAATATACCCCAAAAAGGAAATTTTCTGGACCCCAAAAACGCACTTAGACCCCTTCACACATAAAGAATTAGACCGCAGAACCTGAAAAACTCTCCTGACCTGCTGGACATGAGAGTCCCAGTCATCAGAAAAAATCAGAATATCATCCAGATATATTATCATAAATTTATCCAGAAAATCGCGGAAAATATCATGCATAAAAGACTGGAAAACTGAAGGGGCATTAGAAAGACCAAAAGGCATGACCAAATACTCAAAGTGGCCCTCGGGCGTATTAAATGCGGTCTTCCACTCATCCCCCTGCCTGATCCGCACCAAATTATACGCCCCACGAAGATCAATTTTAGAGAACCACTTAGCACCCTCTATACGAGCAAACAAATCAGTAAGCAATGGCAATGGGTATTGATACTTAACAGTGATCTTATTCAGAAGCCGATAATCAATACATGGTCTCAAAGAGCCGTCTTTTTTTGAGACAAAGAAAAACCCAGCTCCCAAGGGAGAAGAAGATGGACGAATATGTCCCTTTTCCAAAGACTCCTTTATATATTCCCGCATAGCAGCATGTTCCGGCACAGACAGATTAAACAAACGACCCTTTGGATATTTACAACCCGGTATCAAATCTATGGCACAATCGCACTCACGGTGCGGAGGTAACGACCCAAGCTTGGGTTCGTCAAAGACGTCTTGATAATCAAAGAGGAACTCAGGGACTTCAGAGGGAATAGACGACGAAATAGAAACCAAAGGTAAATCCCCATGAATACCCTTACATCCCCAGCTCAACACAGACATTGCTCTCCAGTCCAAGACTGGGTTGTGAGACTGCAACCATGGCAATCCCAGTACCAAATCGTCATGTAAATTATACAGCACCAGGAAACGAATAATCTCCTGGTGATCCGGATTGATACGCATGGTTACTTGTGTCCAGTATTGTGGTTTATTATTAGCCAATGGGGTGGAGTCAATCCCCTTCAGAGGAATAAGAGTCTCCAAAGGCTCTAAATCAAAACCACAACGATTGGCAAAGGACCAATCCATAAGACTCAGAGCGGCGCCAGAGTCAACATAGGCGTCCGTGGCAATGGATGACAAAGAGCAAATCAGGGTTACAGACAAAATAAACTTAGACTGAATGGTGCCAATGGAAACAGACTTATCAAGCTTCTTTGTACGCCTAGAGCATGCTGATATAACATGAGCAGAATCCCCACAATAGAAACACAATCCATTCTTCCGTCTAAAATTCTGTCGCTCGCTCCTGGACAGAATTCTATCACACTGCATACTTTCTGGCGTCTTTTCCATAGACACCGCCAGATGGTGCACCGGTTTGCGCTCCCG
This sequence comes from Ranitomeya variabilis, assembly GCF_051348905.1. Lineage (NCBI taxonomy): Eukaryota > Metazoa > Chordata > Amphibia > Anura > Dendrobatidae > Ranitomeya > Ranitomeya variabilis. The sequence goes on from NC_135232.1 coordinate 301,378,897, forward strand.
CAGACGCCTATCAATCTGAATAGCCATTGTCATGGACTCATTCAGACCTGCAGGCACAGGGAACCCCACCATAACATCCTTAACGGCATCAGAGAGACCTTCTCTGAAAGTTGCCGCCAAGGCGCACTCATTCCACTGAGTAAGCACAGACCATTTACGGAATTTTTGGCAGAAAACTTCAGCTTCGTCTTGCCCCTGAGATAGTGCCATCAAAGTTTTTTCTGCCTGAAGTTCCAAATGAGGTTCCTCATAAAGCAAGCCCAAGGCCAGAAAAAACGCATCCACATCGCGTAACGCAGGATCCCCTGCTGGCAATGAGAAGGCCCAATCTTGAGGGTCACCCCTGAGCAAGGAAATCACAATCCTAACCTGCTGAGCAGGGTCTCCAGCTGAACGAGACTTCAGGGACAAATAAAGCTTACAATTATTTCGGAAATTCTGGAAGCTAGCTCTATTCCCTGTGAAGAACTCCGGCAAAGGAATTCTCGGCTCAGATACCGGAGCATGTACCACAAAATCTTGTAAATTTTGTACTTTCGTGATGAGATTATTCAAACCCGCAGTTACACTCTGGAGATCCATGATTGTCAGGTGCACACAGAGCCATACAGAGATTAGGAGGAGAGAGAGAAAAAAGACTGCAGCAAGGCAGACTGGAGGAAAAAAAAAAAAAAAAATTCCAGCAGACTTCTTATAACTCTCCTTTCTCAACCTGGGTCTTTAACACTTTACTGGCCGGTCAAACTGTCATGATCTCTGCAGGCAGAGATCATAGCAAGCCTATAGAGGGACAAGCTCTCGGAAGATGGAACTATACTGACCATGAACTAAGCCTGCCGCGCAACTAGAAATAGCCAGGTAGCATTTCCTATTTATCGCTAGATGCCCAGCTCTGGCCTAAGACCTAAATAGCTAGCAGAGGGAAATATAAGACCTGGCTCACCTCTAGAGAAATATTCCAAAGAAGACAGTAGCCCCCCACATATAATGACGGTGAGTTCAGATGAAACAACAAACGCAGCAGGAAAGTAGTCTTAGCAAATTTGAGGTCCGCTTACTAGATAGCAGAAGACAGATAGTATACTTTCATGGTCAGCAGAAAAACACTAACAAAACACCATCCAGAGATTACCTTAAACTCTGGCATTAACTCATAACGCCAGAGTAGCAATCCCTGATCAACGAGAGCTTTCCAGACACAGTAACAAAACTTCAGCTGTGAACTGGAACAAATAGGCAAAACAAAACATGGACAAAAGTCCAACTTATCTAGTAGTTGTCTAGAAGCAGGAACAAGCACTGAGAGGCATCAGATAACATTGTTGACCGGCAAGAAACCACCAGAGAAATGAGCTTAAATAGCGACACCCACTACTGATGGAACCAGGTGAAACAGGAAAGAGGATGACAAGTCCAATTCCACAAGCGGCCACCGGGGGAGCCCAGAATCAAAATTCACAACAGGCAACACCAGGCAGGGGCACACAGACAGACACCTTTAGTAGGCCGGAAAAGCCTATTGCATTTTTTAAAATGGTAATTTGGAGCAGAAGGTTGAAGCTCAGCTTTATTTAGTTGAGGACAACACCAGGCAGGGGCACACAGACAGACACCTTTAGTAGGCCGGAAAAGCCTATTGCATTTTTTAAAATGGTAATTTGGAGCAGAAGGTTGAAGCTCAGCTTTATTTAGTTGAGGGCAACACCAGGGAGGGGCAGAAGCCGTTAGTAGGCCCTAACCACCATTTTTTTTTTTTAAAACCACTTAATGAGAGCCGGAAGGTTGAAGCTCAGCTTTATTTAGTTGAGGACAACACCAGGCAGGGGCACACAGACAGACACCTTTAGTAGGCCGGAAAAGCCTATTGCATTTTTTAAAATGGTAATTTGGAGCAGAAGGTTGAAGCTCAGCTTTATTTAGTTGAGGACAACACCAGGCAGGGGCACACAGACAGACACCTTTAGTAGGCCGGAAAAGCCTATTGCATTTTTTAAAATGGTAATTTGGAGCAGAAGGTTGAAGCTCAGCTTTATTTAGTTTAGGGCAACACCAGGCAGGGGCACACAGACAGACACCTTTAGTAGGCCGGAAAAGCCTATTGCATTTTTTAAAATGGTAATTTGGAGCAGAAGGTTGAAGCTCAGCTTTATTTAGTTGAGGACAACACCAGGCAGGGGCACACAGACAGACACCTTTAGTAGGCCGGAAAAGCCTATTGCATTTTTTAAAATGGTAATTTGGAGCAGAAGGTTGAAGCTCAGCTTTATTTAGTTGAGGGCAACACCAGGGAGGGGCAGAAGCCGTTAGTAGGCCCTAACCACCATTTTTTTTTTTTAAAACCACTTAATGAGAGCCGGAAGGTTGAAGCTCAGCTTTATTTAGTTGAGGACAACACCAGGCAGGGGCACACAGACAGACACCTTTAGTAGGCCGGAAAAGCCTATTGCATTTTTTAAAATGGTAATTTGGAGCAGAAGGTTGAAGCTCAGCTTTATTTAGTTTAGGGCAACACCAGGCAGGGGCACACAGACAGACACCTTTAGTAGGCCGGAAAAGCCTATTGCATTTTTTAAAATGGTAATTTGGAGCAGAAGGTTGAAGCTCAGCTTTATTTAGTTGAGGGCAACACCAGGGAGGGGCAGAAGCCGTTAGTAGGCCCTAACCACCATTTTTTTTTTTTAAAACCACTTAATGAGAGCCGGAAGGTTGAAGCTCAGCTTTATTTAGTTGAGGACAACACCAGGCAGGGGCACACAGACAGACACCTTTAGTAGGCCGGAAAAGCCTATTGCATTTTTTAAAATGGTAATTTGGAGCAGAAGGTTGAAGCTCAGCTTTATTTAGTTGAGGGCAACACCAGGCAGGGGCACACAGACAGACACATTTAGTAGGCCGGAAAAGCCTATTGCATTTTTTAAAATGGTAATTTGGAGCAGAAGGTTGAAGCTCAGCTTTATTTAGTTGAGGGCAACACCAGGGAGGGGCAGAAGCCGTTAGTAGGCCCTAACCACCATTTTTTTTTTTTAAAACCACTTAATGAGAGCCGGAAGGTTGAAGCTCAGCTTTATTTAGTTGAGGACAACACCAGGCAGGGGCACACAGACAGACACCTTTAGTAGGCCGGAAAAGCCTATTGCATTTTTTAAAATGGTAATTTGGAGCAGAAGGTTGAAGCTCAGCTTTATTTAGTTTAGGGCAACACCAGGCAGGGGCACACAGACAGACACCTTTAGTAGGCCGGAAAAGCCTATTGCATTTTTTAAAATGGTAATTTGGAGCAGAAGGTTGAAGCTCAGCTTTATTTAGTTGAGGACAACACCAGGCAGGGGCACACAGACAGACACCTTTAGTAGGCCGGAAAAGCCTATTGCATTTTTTAAAATGGTAATTTGGAGCAGAAGGTTGAAGCTCAGCTTTATTTAGTTGAGGCCAACACCAGGGAGGGGCAGAAGCCGTTAGTAGGCCCTAACCACCATTTTTTTTTTTTAAAACCACTTAATGAGAGCCGGAAGGTTGAAGCTCAGCTTTATTTAGTTGAGGACAACACCAGGCAGGGGCACACAGACAGACACCTTTAGTAGGCCGGAAAAGCCTATTGCATTTTTTAAAATGGTAATTTGGAGCAGAAGGTTGAAGCTCAGCTTTATTTAGTTTAGGGCAACACCAGGCAGGGGCACACAGACAGACACCTTTAGTAGGCCGGAAAAGCCTATTGCATTTTTTAAAATGGTAATTTGGAGCAGAAGGTTGAAGCTCAGCTTTATTTAGTTGAGGACAACACCAGGCAGGGGCACACAGACAGACACCTTTAGTAGGCCGGAAAAGCCTATTGCATTTTTTAAAATGGTAATTTGGAGCAGAAGGTTGAAGCTCAGCTTTATTTAGTTGAGGACAACACCAGGCAGGGGCACACAGACAGACACCTTTAGTAGGCCGGAAAAGCCTATTGCATTTTTTAAAATGGTAATTTGGAGCAGAAGGTTGAAGCTCAGCTTTATTTAGTTGAGGGCAACACCAGGGAGGGGCAGAAGCCGTTAGTAGGCCCTAACCACCATTTTTTTTTTTTAAAACCACTTAATGAGAGCCGGAAGGTTGAAGCTCAGCTTTATTTAGTTGAGGACAACACCAGGCAGGGGCACACAGACAGACACCTTTAGTAGGCCGGAAAAGCCTATTGCATTTTTTAAAATGGTAATTTGGAGCAGAAGGTTGAAGCTCAGCTTTATTTAGTTGAGGACAACACCAGGCAGGGGCACACAGACAGACACCTTTAGTAGGCCGGAAAAGCCTATTGCAAATTTTAAAATGGTAATTTGGAGCAGAAGGTTGAAGCTCAGCTTTATTTAGTTGAGGGCAACACCAGGGAGGGGCAGAAGCCGTTAGTAGGCCCTAACCACCATTTTTTTTTTTTAAAACCACTTAATGAGAGCCGGAAGGTTGAAGCTCAGCTTTATTTAGTTGAGGACAACACCAGGCAGGGGCACACAGACAGACACCTTTAGTAGGCCGGAAAAGCCTATTGCATTTTTTAAAATGGTAATTTGGAGCAGAAGGTTGAAGCTCAGCTTTATTTAGTTTAGGGCAACACCAGGCAGGGGCACACAGACAGACACCTTTAGTAGGCCGGAAAAGCCTATTGCATTTTTTAAAATGGTAATTTGGAGCAGAAGGTTGAAGCTCAGCTTCATTTAGTTGAGGACAACACCAGGCAGGGGCACACAGACAGACACCTTTAGTAGGCCGGAAAAGCCTATTGCATTTTTTAAAATGGTAATTTGGAGCAGAAGGTTGAAGCTCAGCTTTATTTAGTTGAGGACAACACCAGGCAGGGGCACACAGACAGACACCTTTAGTAGGCCGGAAAAGCCTATTGCATTTTTTAAAATGGTAATTTGGAGCAGAAGGTTGAAGCTCAGCTTTATTTAGTTGAGGACAACACCAGGCAGGGGCACACAGACAGACACCTTTAGTAGGCCGGAAAAGCCTATTGCATTTTTTAAAATGGTAATTTGGAGCAGAAGGTTGAAGCTCAGCTTTATTTAGTTGAGGACAACACCAGGCAGGGGCACACAGACAGACACCTTTAGTAGGCCGGAAAAGCCTATTGCATTTTTTAAAATGGTAATTTGGAGCAGAAGGTTGAAGCTCAGCTTTATTTAGTTGAGGGCAACACCAGGCAGGGGCACACAGACAGACACCTTTAGTAGGCCGGAAAAGCCTATTGCATTTTTTAAAATGGTAATTTGGAGCAGAAGGTTGAAGCTCAGCTTTATTTAGTTGAGGGCAACACCAGGGAGGGGCAGAAGCCGTTAGTAGGCCCTAACCACCATTTTTTTTTTTTAAAACCACTTAATGAGAGCCGGAAGGTTGAAGCTCAGCTTTATTTAGTTGAGGACAACACCAGGCAGGGGCACACAGACAGACACCTTTAGTAGGCCGGAAAAGCCTATTGCATTTTTTAAAATGGTAATTTGGAGCAGAAGGTTGAAGCTCAGCTTTATTTAGTTGAGGGCAACACCAGGCAGGGGCACACAGACAGACACCTTTAGTAGGCCGGAAAAGCCTATTGCATTTTTTAAAATGGTAATTTGGAGCAGAAGGTTGAAGCTCAGCTTTATTTAGTTGAGGGCAACACCAGGGAGGGGCAGAAGCCGTTAGTAGGCCCTAACCACCATTTTTTTTTTTTAAAACCACTTAATGAGAGCCGGAAGGTTGAAGCTCAGCTTTATTTAGTTGAGGACAACACCAGGCAGGGGCACACAGACAGACACCTTTAGTAGGCCGGAAAAGCCTATTGCATTTTTTAAAATGGTAATTTGGAGCAGAAGGTTGAAGCTCAGCTTTATTTAGTTTAGGGCAACACCAGGCAGGGGCACACAGACAGACACCTTTAGTAGGCCGGAAAAGCCTATTGCATTTTTTAAAATGGTAATTTGGAGCAGAAGGTTGAAGCTCAGCTTTATTTAGTTGAGGACAACACCAGGCAGGGGCACACAGACAGACACCTTTAGTAGGCCGGAAAAGCCTATTGCATTTTTTAAAATGGTAATTTGGAGCAGAAGGTTGAAGCTCAGCTTTATTTAGTTGAGGGCAACACCAGGGAGGGGCAGAAGCCGTTAGTAGGCCCTAACCACCATTTTTTTTTTTTTAAAACCACTTAATGAGAGCCGGAAGGTTGAAGCTCAGCTTTATTTAGTTGAGGACAACACCAGGCAGGGGCACACAGACAGACACCTTTAGTAGGCCGGAAAAGCCTATTGCATTTTTTAAAATGGTAATTTGGAGCAGAAGGTTGAAGCTCAGCTTTATTTAGTTTAGGGCAACACCAGGCAGGGGCACACAGACAGACACCTTTAGTAGGCCGGAAAAGCCTATTGCATTTTTTAAAATGGTAATTTGGAGCAGAAGGTTGAAGCTCAGCTTTATTTAGTTGAGGACAACACCAGGCAGGGGCACACAGACAGACACCTTTAGTAGGCCGGAAAAGCCTATTGCATTTTTTAAAATGGTAATTTGGAGCAGAAGGTTGAAGCTCAGCTTTATTTAGTTGAGGACAACACCAGGCAGGGGCACACAGACAGACACCTTTAGTAGGCCGGAAAAGCCTATTGCATTTTTTAAAATGGTAATTTGGAGCAGAAGGTTGAAGCTCAGCTTTATTTAGTTGAGGGCAACACCAGGGAGGGGCAGAAGCCGTTAGTAGGCCCTAACCACCATTTTTTTTTTTTAAAACCACTTAATGAGAGCCGGAAGGTTGAAGCTCAGCTTTATTTAGTTGAGGACAACACCAGGCAGGGGCACACAGACAGACACCTTTAGTAGGCCGGAAAAGCCTATTGCATTTTTTAAAATGGTAATTTGGAGCAGAAGGTTGAAGCTCAGCTTTATTTAGTTGAGGACAACACCAGGCAGGGGCACACAGACAGACACCTTTAGTAGGCCGGAAAAGCCTATTGCATTTTTTAAAATGGTAATTTGGAGCAGAAGGTTGAAGCTCAGCTTTATTTAGTTGAGGGCAACACCAGGGAGGGGCAGAAGCCGTTAGTAGGCCCTAACCACCATTTTTTTTTTTTAAAACCACTTAATGAGAGCCGGAAGGTTGAAGCTCAGCTTTATTTAGTTGAGGACAACACCAGGCAGGGGCACACAGACAGACACCTTTAGTAGGCCGGAAAAGCCTATTGCATTTTTTAAAATGGTAATTTGGAGCAGAAGGTTGAAGCTCAGCTTTATTTAGTTTAGGGCAACACCAGGCAGGGGCACACAGACAGACACCTTTAGTAGGCCGGAAAAGCCTATTGCATTTTTTAAAATGGTAATTTGGAGCAGAAGGTTGAAGCTCAGCTTTATTTAGTTGAGGACAACACCAGGCAGGGGCACACAGACAGACACCTTTAGTAGGCCGGAAAAGCCTATTGCATTTTTTAAAATGGTAATTTGGAGCAGAAGGTTGAAGCTCAGCTTTATTTAGTTGAGGACAACACCAGGCAGGGGCACACAGACAGACACCTTTAGTAGGCCGGAAAAGCCTATTGCATTTTTTAAAATGGTAATTTGGAGCAGAAGGTTGAAGCTCAGCTTTATTTAGTTGAGGGCAACACCAGGGAGGGGCAGAAGCCGTTAGTAGGCCCTAACCAAAATTTTTTTTTTTTAAAACCACTTAATGAGAGCCGGAAGGTTGAAGCTCAGCTTTATTTAGTTGAGGACAACACCAGGCAGGGGCACACAGACAGACACCTTTAGTAGGCCGGAAAAGCCTATTGCATTTTTTAAAATGGTAATTTGGAGCAGAAGGTTGAAGCTCAGCTTTATTTAGTTGAGGACAACACCAGGCAGGGGCACACAGACAGACACCTTTAGTAGGCCGGAAAAGCCTATTGCATTTTTTAAAATGGTAATTTGGAGCAGAAGGTTGAAGCTCAGCTTTATTTAGTTGAGGGCAACACCAGGGAGGGGCAGAAGCCGTTAGTACGCCCTAACCACCATTTTTTTTTTTTAAAACCACTTAATGAGAGCCGGAAGGTTGAAGCTCAGCTTTATTTAGTTGAGGACAACACCAGGCAGGGGCACACAGACAGACACCTTTAGTAGGCCGGAAAAGCCTATTGCATTTTTTAAAATGGTAATTTGGAGCAGAAGGTTGAAGCTCAGCTTTATTTAGTTTAGGGCAACACCAGGCAGGGGCACACAGACAGACACCTTTAGTAGGCCGGAAAAGCCTATTGCATTTTTTAAAATGGTAATTTGGAGCAGAAGGTTGAAGCTCAGCTTTATTTAGTTGAGGGCAACACCAGGGAGGGGCAGAAGCCGTTAGTAGGCCCTAACCAAAGTTGAAGGCCAAATGCAGTTTAATTTCTGATACTATAGGCCGAAAGCCAGAAGGTGGAAGCTCCGATTTAGACAGTGGAGGACAATTTGAATTAGGGACTGCAGACAGACTTAGTAGGCTGTCCCCTGTGGACCATGCATCCACCACATTAACCCATTGCGCCGTAATGGACACGTAATCTTCCGTGGCCATGCCTACAGGTCCATGCGTCTGTTGTCAGGTGCACCTTTGTACTCACAGATTGCCAGAGTGCATGGACAATGCGGTCTTCTACATGCTGGTGGAGGGTTGGGATGGCTTTTCTCGCAAAAGAAGTGTCGACTGGTTAGCTTGTAGCGTGGTACAGCGTAGTCCATCATGGCCTTATTAATAGTAAATAAAATATATAACTAGGCTCTATGAACTTTTAAATAGGTTCCAGGGGTACACGGGCAGCATTGGTGTGGTCAATGGAGGAGTATTGCAAGTAGGGGCTGCAGACAGGCTATCAAAGGCCTAAAATAACAAACAGTAGGCAGTCATGGCAGTTTTACATCGGTTACATGGATACACAGGCAGGCACTCCAGGCAGCATTGTGGTCAGTGGAGGAGTATTGCAAGTAGGGGCCGCAGACAGGCTATCAAAGGCCTAAAATAACAAACAATAGGCTCATTGCAGTTTTACAGCGGTTACATGGATAGACGGGCAGGCAGCTTGGTGGTGAGTGGAGGAGTATTTAAAGTAGGGACCGCAGACAGGCTATCAAAGGCCTAACATAACAAACAATAGGCTCATGGCAGTTTTACAGCGGTTACATGGATACACGGGCAGGCAGCTTGGTGGTCAGTGGAGGAGTATTTAAAGTAGGGACCGCAGACAGGCTTCAAAGGCCTAACATAAGAAAATGGGCTGGCTGTAGGCACTTTATAATTGGTTCCAGGGGTACACGGGCAGCAGTGGTCTGGCCAGTGGAGGACTAGTGGAAGGAGGGACCGCAGACAGGCTTCAAAGGCCTAACATAAAAAAATGGGCTGGCTGTAGGCACTTTATAATTGGTTCCAGGGGTACACGGGCAGCAGTGGTCTGGTCAGTGGAGGACTAGTGGAAGGAGGGACCGCAGACAGGCTTCAAAGGCCTAAAATAACAAACAATAGGCTCATGGCAGTTTTACAGCGGTTACATGGATACACGGGCAGGCAGCTTGGTGGTCAGTGGAGGAGTATTTAAAGTAGGGACCACAGACAGGCTTCAAAGGCCTAACATAAGAAAATGGGCTGGCTGTAGGCACTTTATAATTGGTTCCAGGGGTACACGGGCAGCAGTGGTCTGGTCAGTGGAGGACTAGTGGAAGGAGGGACCGCAGACAGGCTTCAAAGGCCTAAAATAACAAACAATAGGCTCATGGCAGTTTTACAGCGGTTACATGGATACACGGGCAGGCAGCTTGGTGGTGAGTGGAGGAGTATTTAAAGTAGGGACCGCAGACAGGCTATCAAAGGCCTAACATAACAAACAATAGGCTCATGGCAGTTTTACAGCGGTTACATGGATACACGGGCAGGCAGCTTGGTGGTCAGTGGAGGAGTATTTAAAGTAGGGACCGCAGACAGGCTTCAAAGGCCTAACATAAGAAAATGGGCTGGCTGTAGGCACTTTATAATTGGTTCCAGGGGTACACGGGCAGCAGTGGTCTGGCCAGTGGAGGACTAGTGGAAGGAGGGACCGCAGACAGGCTTCAAAGGCCTAACATAAAAAAATGGGCTGGCTGTAGGCACTTTATAATTGGTTCCAGGGGTACACGGGCAGCAGTGGTCTGGTCAGTGGAGGACTAGTGGAAGGAGGGACCGCAGACAGGCTTCAAAGGCCTAAAATAACAAACAATAGGCTCATGGCAGTTTTGCAGCGGTTACATGGATACACGGGCAGGCAGCTTGGTGGTCAGTGGAGGAGTATTTAAAGTAGGGACCGCAGACAGGCTTCAAAGGCCTAACATAAGAAAATGGGCTGGCTGTAGGCACTTTATAATTGGTTCCAGGGGTACACGGGCAGCAGTGGTCTGGTCAGTGGAGGACTAGTGGAAGGAGGGACCGCAGACAGGCTTCAAAGGCCTAAAATAACAAACAATAGGCTCATGGCAGTTTTACAGCGGTTACATGGATACACGGGCAGCTTGGTGGTGAGTGGAGGAGTAGTGCAAGGAGTGTCTGTCCCAGTACTCCCAAAATATAAATAGATGTTAATGTCTCGCAAAACAACCAAAACAAAAAAAAAGGTGGCATACTTAGGTACAGTGGTGGGCTCATCTGCTGAGTTTCTGACATAGTAATTTGGCAGTAACTATTTAATGGTGCCAATATAGGACACAGACACAGACTACTTTAAGTTGCATCGTAGATGTCTACAAATTTGTATTGTCAGTGCCAGACATTGAATGATGTCAGCGAATAGACTAAAGATTGGTGGAGCTGTGCGACATAATTTTGCATGTGGTAGAGCACATTTTGAGCTGGGGTAGGGGGGAACTCTCTAGAGGCCGGCGGGACCGCCCCAGGGCCCCTCATGTTACAACGGTGTGTCTGACGTTGGGTGTGCACCACCACCGCCAGAGACACTACATTGTACTATGAGGGACCCAGTAGCAATGCCGTCAACCAAAAGCGAGCACACCCACCTCTTCAGACAAACAGCAGTCTCACGGGTGCTTGCGCCAAGTCGCGATACCACGGCCCCGTGTGGGGAGTTTGGCCATTTAGGGAGGTGTAAACATGTCGTATGCTGTACAATCAGCTGCAGCAAATTAGACATTAGAAAAGTAATTCACAGGCAAGAGCCTTTCATAGGAAAGCTAGGTGTCGGCCGGGCAAGGTGGGGCAAAAGATTTCGAAATCCAGTTGTGGTTCATTTTAATGAATGTTAGATCGTCAACATTTTGGGTAGCCAGACGAGTCCTTTTTTCGGTTAATATTGAACCTGCAGCACTGAATACTCTTTCTGATAGGACACTTGCTGCCGGGCAAGCAAGCTCCTGCAATGCATATTCTGCCAATTCTGGCCAGGTGTCTAATTTGGAGGCCCAGTAATCAAATGGGAATGACGGTTGAGGGAGAACATCGATAAGGGATGAAAAATAGTTAGTAACCATACTGGACAAATGTTGTCTCCTGTCACTTTCAATTGATGCAGCAGTACCTGTCCTGTCTGCGGTCATAGCAAAATCACTCCACAACCTGGTCAGAAAACCCCTCTGTCCAACGCCACTTCTGATGTGTGCACCCCTAACACTCCTAGTCTGCTGCCCCCTGGAGCTCGTGTGAGAACGATCACGTGCGCTGTGTGCTGGGAATGCCTGAAGCAAACGGTCAACAAGAGTTGATTGTTTGGTTGCTAATATTAGTTCCAAGTTCTCATGTGGCATAATATTTTGCAATTTGCCTTTATAGCGTGGATCAAGGAGGCAGGCCAACCAGTAATCGTCATCGTTCATCATTTTCGTAATGCGTGTGTCCCTTTTTAGGATACGTAAGGCATAATCCGCCATGTGGGCCAAAGTTCCAGTTGTCAAATCTCCGGTTGTGATTGGTTGAGGGGCAGTTGCAGGCAAATCTACGTCACTTGTGTCCCTCAAAAAACCAGAACCCGGCCGTGACACGCAACCAATTTCCTGTGCCCCCGGGAAAGGTTCGGCATTAAAAATATACTCATCCCCATCATCCTCCTCGTCCTCCACCTCCTCTTCGCCCGCTACCTCGTCCTGTACACTGCCCTGACCAGACAATGGCTGACTGTCATCAAGGCTTTCCTCTTCCTCTGGTGCAGACGCCTGCTCCTTTATGTGCGTCAAACTTTGCATCAGCAGACGCATTAGGGGGATGCTCATGCTTATTACGGCGTTGTCTGCACTAACCAGCCGTGTGCATTCCTCAAAACACTGAAGGACTTGACACATGTCTTGTATCTTAGACCACTGCACACCTGACAACTCCATGTCTGCCATCCTACTGCCTGCCCGTGTATCCTCCCACAAATAAATAACAGCACGCCTCTGTTCGCACAGTCTCTGAAGCATGTGCAGTGTTGAGTTCCACCTTGTTGCAACGTCTATGATTAGGCGATGCTGGGGAAGGTTCAAAGACCGCTGATAGGTCTGCATACGGCTGGCGTGTACAGGCGAACGTCGGATATGTGAGCAAAGTGCACGCACTTTGAGGAGCAGGTCGGAGAACCCAGGATAAGTTTTCAATAAGCACTGCACCACCAGGTTTAAGGTGTGAGCCAGGCAAGGAATGTGTTTCAGTTGGGAAAGGGAGATGGCAGCCATGAAATTCCTTCCGTTATCACTCACTACCTTGCCTGCCTCAAGATCTACTGTGCCCAGCCACGACTGTGTTTCTTGTTGCAAGAACTCGGACAGAACTTCCGCGGTGTGTCTGTTGTCGCCCAAGCACTTCATAGCCAATACAGCCTGCTGACGCTTGGCAGTAGCTGGCCCATAATGGGACAACTGGTGTGCAACAGTGTCATCTGCCGATGGAGTGGTTGGCAGACTGCGTTCTGTGGAAGAGCTGTAGCTTCTGCAGGAGGACGAGGAGGAGGAGGAGGAGGGGGTGCGAACGCCTACAGCCAACTGTTTCCTAGACCGTGGGCTAGGCACAACTGTCCCTAAATTGATGTCGCCTGTGGACCCTGCATCCACCACATTCACCCAGTGTGCCGTGATGGACACATAACATCCCTGGCCATGCCTACTGGTCCATGCATCTGTAGTCAGGTGCACCTTTGTACTCACAGATTGCCTGAGTGCATGGACGATGCGCTGTTTAACATGCTGGTGCAGGGCTGGGATGGCTTTTCTGGAAAAAAAGTGTCGACTGGGTAGCTCGTATCGTGGTTCAGCGTACTCCATCAGGGCTTTGAAAGCTTCGCTTTCAACTAACCGGTAGGGCATCATCTCTAACGAGATTAGTCTAGCTATGTGGGCGTTAAAACACTGTGTACGCGGATGCGAGGATAAGTACTTCCTTTTTCTAACCAGAGTCTCATGTAGGGTGAGCTGGACTGGAGAGCTGGAGATCGTGGAACTTTCGGGTGTGCCGGTGTACATGGCAGACTGAGAGACGGTTGGAGACGGTATTGTTTCCGCCGGTGCCCTAGATGCAATATTTCCTCCTACAAAACTGGTGATTCCCTGACCCTGACTGCTTTTGGCTGGCAAAGAAACCTGCACAGATACTGCCGGTGGTGCGGAAAATGGTGGCCTTACAGTGACGGAAGGGATGTTGCGTTGCTGACTAGCTTCATTGGCCGAGGGTGCTACAACCTTGAGGGACGTTTGGTAGTTAGTCCAGGCTTGAAAATGCATGGTGGTTAAGTGTCTATGCATGCAACTAGTATTTAGACTTTTCAGATTCTGACCTCTGCTTAAGCTAGTTGAACATTTTTGACAGATGACTTTGCGCTGATCAGTTGGATGTTGTTTAAAAAAATGCCAGACTGCACTCTTCCTAGACTCGGATCCCTTTTCAGGGATTGCAGACTGAGCTTTAACCGGATGGCAACGCTGTGCTCCAACAGGTTTTGGCTTTGACACGCGTTTTGGGCGAGCTCGTGTGCAACTTCGTCTGTGTCACTGTGTCGGTCGGTGGTATAGCGTTCGTGGCGGGGCAACATAGTCTCATCAGGGTCTGATTGTGGATCTGTACCCTGAGAGGGCAATGTGGTGGTCTGAGTCAAAGGAGCAGCATAGTACTCTGGCTGTGGCTGTGCATCAGTGCACTCCATGTCAGAATATACTTGTAATGGGCATGGCCTGTTAAATGTTTCACTTTCTAAGCCAGGGACGGTATGTGTAAAGAGCTCCATGGAGTGACCCGTTGTGTCGCCTGCTGCATCCTTCTCTCTTGTTGTAGTTTTTGCTGAGGAGGACAAGGAAGCGACTTGTCCCTGACCGTGAACATCCACAAGCGACGCGCTGCTTTTACATTTACCAGTTTCGGAAGAGGAGGCAAAAGAGCTAGAGGCTGAGTCTGCAATGTAAGCCAAAACTTGCTGTTGCTGCTCCGCCTTTAAAAGCGGTTTTCCTACTCCCAGAAAAGAGAGCGTTCGAGGCCTTGTGTAGCCTGACGACGAAACTGGCTCCACAGCTCCAGACTTAGGTGGAATATTTTTATCCCCACGACCACCTGATGCTCCACTACCACTACCATCATTACCAGCTGACAATGAACGCCCACGACGACCTCTTGCACCAGACTTCCTCATTGTTTTAAAATCTTAACCAAAGTAACTTTATTTGTTGCTGTCAAACAACTTACACGGTGAGCTATAACTTCAGTATGATTTCAATATCCCTTAACAGGTTGGTGAGACCACAAGGAAAATCAGGCACAATGTTACACACTCTGTTTTCTGTGGCACAAAATCACAGAGATGACACACACGCAGGACTGTCACTCAAGCACTAATGTCAATATTAATCTCCCACCTAATTTATTTTTTTTTTTTCCTCAGGGAGACTTTAGAAACCAAATAATATTAAAAAAAAAAAAAAAAAAAGGCTTTCTATGGCCCACAATTAGAGAGAGAGAGGTGGCACACCCAGGAGTCAAGACTGGCGCACAAGCTGAAAGGGCAATATTACTCTCCCACTGTTTTTTTAAGTTTTTTTTTATTTCAGGGAGACTTTAGAAACCAAATAATATAAAAAAAAAAAAAAAAAAAATAGGCTTTCTATAGCCCACTGAATGAGAGAGAGAGGTGGCACACCCAGGAGTCAAGACTGGCACACAAGCTGAAAGGGCAATATTACTCTCCCACTGTTTTTTTATGTTTTTTTTTTTTTTTTCAGGGAGACTTTAGAAACCAAATAATAAGAAAAAAAATAAATAAATAGGCTTTCTATAGCCCACTGAATGAGAGATAGCACACACAGTAGTGGCACACAAGCCCTGACTGAGGCCAATATTTTTCTCCCACTGATTGATGTAGTGTTTTTGTGTTGAGGTAGATTTTAGAACACAAATCAAGGAAAAAAAAAAAAATGCTTTCTATGGCCCACTGAATGAGAGAGAGGTGGCACACCCAGGAGTCAAGACTGGCACACAAGCTGAAAGGGCAATATTACTCTCCCACTGTTTTTTTATGTATTTTTTGTTTTTTAAGGGAGACTTTAGAAACCCAATAATATTTAAAAAAAAAAAATAAATAGGCTTTCTATGGCCCACTGAATGAGAGGGAGAGAGGTGGCACACCCAGGAGTCAAGCCTGGCACACAAGCTGAAAGGGCAATATTACTCTCCCACTGTTTTTTTATGTATTTTTTGTTTTTTAAGGGAGACTTTAGAAACCCAATAATATTTTTTAAAAAAAATAAATAGGCTTTCTATGGCCCACTGAATGAGAGGGAGAGAGGTGGCACACCCAGGAGTCAAGACTGGCACACAAGCTGAAAGGGCAATATTACTCTCCCACTGTTTTTTTATGTTTTTTTTTTTTTTTTTCAGGGAGACTTTAGAAACCAAATAATAAGAAAAAAAATAAATAAATAAATAGGCTTTCTATAGCCCACTGAATGAGAGATAGCACACACAGCAGTGGCACACAAGCCCTGACTGAGGCCAATATTTTTCTCCCACTGATTGATGTAGTGTTTTTGTGTTGAGGTAGATTTTAGAACACAAATCAAGGAAAAAAAAAAAAATGCTTTCTATGGCCCACTGAATGAGAGAGAGGTGGCACACCCAGGAGTCAAGCCTGGCACACAAGCTGAAAGGGCAATATTACTCTCCCACTGTTTTTTTATGTATTTTTTGTTTTTTAAGGGAGACTTTAGAAACCCAATAATATTTAAAAAAAAAAATAAATAGGCTTTCTATGGCCCACTGAATGAGAGGGAGAGAGGTGGCACACCCAGGAGTCAAGCCTGGCACACAAGCTGAAAGGGCAATATTACTCTCCCACTGTTTTTTTATGTATTTTTTGTTTTTTAAGGGAGACTTTAGAAACCCAATAATATTTTTAAAAAAAAATAAATAGGCTTTCTATGGCCCACTGAATGAGAGGGAGAGAGGTGGCACACCCAGGAGTCAAGCCTGGCACACAAGCTGAAAGGGCAATATTACTCTCCCACTGTTTTTTTATGTATTTTTTGTTTTTTAAGGGAGACTTTAGAAACCCAATAATATTTAAAAAAATAAATAAATAGGCTTTCTATGGCCCACTGAATGAGAGGGAGAGAGGTGGCACACCCAGGAGTCAAGACTGGCACACAAGCTGAAAGGGCAATATTACTCTCCCACTGTTTTTTTATGTTTTTTTTTTTTTTTTAAGGGAGACTTTAGAAACCCAATAATATTTAAAAAAATAAATAAATAGGCTTTCTATGGCCCACTGAATGAGAGGGAGAGAGGTGGCACACCCAGGAGTCAAGCCTGGCACACAAGCTGAAAGGGCAATATTACTCTCCCACTGTTTTTTTATGTATTTTTTTTTTTTTAAGGGAGACTTTAGAAACCCAATAATATTTGAAAAAAAAAAATAAATAGGCTTTCTATGGCCCACTGAATGAGAGGGAGAGAGGTGGCACACCCAGGAGTCAAGACTGGCACACAAGCTGAAAGGGCAATATTACTCTCCCACTGTTTTTTTATGTATTTTTTGTTTTTTAAGGGAGACTTTAGAAACCCAATAATATTTTAAAAAATAAAAAAATAGGCTTTCTATGGCCCACTGAATGAGAGGGAGAGAGGTGGCACACCCAGGAGTCAAGACTGGCACACAAGCTGAAAGGGCAATATTACTCTCCCACTGTTTTTTTATGTATTTTTTTTTTTTAAGGGAGACTTTAGAAACCCAATAATATTTAAAAAAAAAAATAAATAGGCTTTCTATGGCCCACTGAATGAGAGGGAGAGAGGTGGCACACCCAGGAGTCAAGCCTGGCACACAAGCTGAAAGGGCAATATTACTCTCCCACTGTTTTTTTATGTATTTTTTGTTTTTTAAGGGAGACTTTAGAAACCCAATAATATTTAAAAAAATAAATAAATAGG
Organism: Ranitomeya variabilis; assembly: GCF_051348905.1. Classification (NCBI taxonomy): domain Eukaryota; kingdom Metazoa; phylum Chordata; class Amphibia; order Anura; family Dendrobatidae; genus Ranitomeya; species Ranitomeya variabilis. The sequence continues at coordinate 301,396,253 of NC_135232.1, forward strand.
CTTTCTATGGCCCACTGAATGAGAGGGAGAGAGGTGGCACACCCAGGAGTCAAGACTGGCACACAAGCTGAAAGGGCAATATTACTCTCCCACTGTTTTTTTATGTATTTTTTGTTTTTTAAGGGAGACTTTAGAAACCCAATAATATTTAAAAAAAAAAATAAATAGGCTTTCTATGGCCCACTGAATGAGAGGGAGAGAGGTGGCACACCCAGGAGTCAAGACTGGCACACAAGCTGAAAGGGCAATATTACTCTCCCACTGTTTTTTTATGTATTTTTTGTTTTTTAAGGGAGACTTTAGAAACCCAATAATATTTAAAAAAAAAATAAATAGGCTTTCTATGGCCCACTGAATGAGAGGGAGAGAGGTGGCACACCCAGGAGTCAAGCCTGGCACACAAGCTGAAAGGGCAATATTACTCTCCCACTGTTTTTTTATGTATTTTTTGTTTTTTAAGGGAGACTTTAGAAACCCAATAATATTTAAAAAAATAAATAAATAGGCTTTCTATGGCCCACTGAATGAGAGGGAGAGAGGTGGCACACCCAGGAGTCAAGACTGGCACACAAGCTGAAAGGGCAATATTACTCTCCCACTGTTTTTTTAGGTATTTTTTTTTTTTCAGGGAGACTTTAGAAACCAAATAATATTAAAAAAAAAAAAAAAAAAATAGGCTTGCTATAGCCCACTGAATGAGAGATAGCACACAGAGCAGTGGCACACAAGCCCTGACTGAGGCCAATATTTTTCTCCCACTGATTGATGTAGTGTTTTTGTGTTGAGGTAGAATTTAGAACACAAATCACGGAAAAAATAAATAGGCTTTCTATGGCCCACTCAGTGAGAGATGGCACACACAGGGATGGCACTGTAGCAGAAATGCCAATCTTAATCTCCCACAAAAAAAACAAAAAAAAAACAGGGACTGTCCTACAATTACTATCTCCCTGCAGTAATGTAAGCCAGGTATGGCAGGCAGCAATAGGAGTGGACTGATGCACAAATTAAATAAAAAGTGTGGACAAACAAAAAAGATAGCTGTGCAGAAAGGAAGGAACAAGAGGATATGTGCTTTGAAAAAAGCAGTTGGTTTCCACAGTGGCGTACACACAGCAATACAGCTATCACGGAGCCTTCTAGGGCAGCCCAATGAGCTACAGCGCTGAGGGGAAAAAAAAAAAAAAATAGCTTCCACAGTCCCTGCACACCGAAGGTGGTGTTGGACAGTGGAAATCGCTGCAGCACATGCGGTTTGGTGGTTAGTGGACCCTGCCTAATGCTCTCCCTGCTTCTGACGAAGCGGCAGCAACCTGTCCCTAAGCTCAGATCAGCAGCAGTAAGATGGCGGTCGGCGGGAACGCCCCTTTATAGCCCCTGTGACGCCGCAGACAGCAAGCCAATCACTGCAATGCCCTTCTCTAAGATGGTGGGGACCAGGATCTATGTCATCACGCTGCCCACACTCTGCGTTCACCTTCATTGGCTGAGAAATGGCGCTTTTCGCGTCATTGAAACGCGACTTTGGTGCGAAAGTCGCGTACCGCATGGCCGACAAGCACAGGGGTCGGATCGGGTTTCATGAGACGCCGACTTAGCCAAAAGTCGGCGACTTTTGAAAATGATCGACCCGTTTCGCTCAACCCTACACACTACCATGCCTGGCTGGAGATTCGCTGGCACAAACCACACATCGCTCTCCTGCTTGATGGCATTCCAGAGCTCCTGCGCTGTGTGGCTACGATTCCCCAAAAAAATTAATTTCAAGACGGCCTGTTGACGTTTGGCCACGGCTGTGCTCATGTCGGTCGTAACAGGTACACGTTCATCACGGGTCCATGTGGAGGTGGACTGTGACTGCTCCTGCAGCGATGATTCTGAGGAACTGGTGTAAGAGGAGGAGTCAATGCGTACAGAATGGATTCCTGCAATCCTTGGAGTGGGCAGGACACGTCCTGCGCCACTCGCACGGTCTGTACCCGGCTCAACGACATTAACCCAATGGGCAGTGAGGGAAAGGTATCGCCCCTGTCCATGTTGACTGGTCCACGCATCGGTGGTGAGGTGGACCTTGCTACTGACGGCGTTCAGTAGCGCGTGTTTTATGTGTCCCTCCACATGCTTGTGCAGGGCAGGGACGGCTTGCCTGCTGAAGTAAAAGCGGCTGGGCACATTGTACTGTGGGACTGCCAATGACATCAAGTCACGGAAGCTGTCAGTCTCCACCAGCCTGAATGACAGCATTTCCAGTGACAGAAGTTTGGCAATGCCTGCAGTCAGAGCCTGTGCTCGTGGGTGGTTTGACGAGAAAGGCCGCCTTTTCTCCCATGCCTGTACTACCGATGGCTGTAGACTGGGCTGGGAGTGTGTGGATGACTGGGAAAGTGGTGCTGCGGGTGGAATTACAGCGGGTCTCTGGACAACAGGGCCAGAGGTTCTTCCACGGCGATCCTGGGAGGAAGCCGAACCAGCTGCGTGTGAGCTAGAGGAAGAGGCAACACGAGCTGAAGAGGTGGTAGCTGCCGCTGTTGGTTGGCCTAGCTCTTCAAAGTGTTTTTCTAACTCCGCCGGGTGCCTGTTGCGCACATGTTTCCACATGTTGGATGTATTGAGGTTGCTGACATTTCGACCTCTTTTGACTTTTTGATGACACACCTTGCATCTGACATAGCAAATGTCATCTGCAACTGTGTCAAAAAAGGACCAGGCACTGCAAGTCTTGGGAGCGCCCTTTTTGGCTTTTGGAAGAGACATGCTCCTAACGGGTGCCAAAGCGGAGGCTGCAGGATCCGCAGTCTTCCCCCTCCCTCTCCCTCTTTGGGCCATATGGGGAATCTCTTCCTCAGAGCTGCTCCCACCACCTTCCTGTCCCTCACGCCAAGATGGGTCAAGGACCTCATCATCTACACTACCCTCTGCCCCCAACTGCTCCTCCTGGGTAGTCTCAGCAGCAGAGCACGCACCAGTAAGTGGCACCTGAGTGTCATCATCAGCTGATGCGGCCTGCGATGTGGTGACCGGAGCCACTGGCCCACCCGCCTCTTCAGAGGAAGAGAGAAAAAGCTGTTGGGCATCACTGCACCCTGCCTCTTCTTCCATTTCTCCAATGCTGCTTGGCTGGCCCCCTGTTTCCAAGCCAAGAGATTCAGAGAACAGAAGTAGAGACGGCTCCTGTCCTGGGCTCTCTGTCTGCCTGGGCAATTTGGCAGGTGGTGAAGAGACAGATGGCTGCTCTCCAGTGCTCTGTGTCTGAGAGGATGTGGCACTAATTGAAGTTGATGCATTAGCTGCCATCCATCCGACAACGGCTTCAATTTGTTCTTCACGCAGCAGCGGTGTACGGCACTCTGACACAAAGCTGCGCATGAATGACTGTTGCCTGGTGAAAGTGGGTGCTGATGAGTCACCGGTGCCCGCAGCAGGCACAGAATCCCCACGTCCCCTCCCTGCTCCGCGCCCACGCCCACGCCCACGTGCCTTACTCACTGCCTTCTTCATCTTGGTTGACTGATAAAGATAAGCAGAAAAGTACTAACGGCTTTGTGTGCTTATTCCTGAGCAACTCCTCCTAACAGGTATAAGAAACACTAATTTTCTAAAGTGTGGACTAGACTTTAATATGAGCTAATGTGGCCTACACAAATGTAAAGTGGTGTAACTGGTGTGTTTGGTGAACTTTATTATTTATTTATTTTTTGGGGGCTGAACTGACAACGGATAGAGCTGCAGTCACACGGAGACCGTGCAGACAGACGTAAATGGCGCTGCAAGGCCCAAAAACCCTTCTCTACGTTATCCTATGTAGTGTTTTTCCACAAGTTAGCTGGAGACGGGTGGAAAGACACTAATAGGATTTTTTTGAAAAAATGTGCAGCAGCCTGCACTACTTAAAACAAAATGAAAATTGATGTGGCGGTATTGCGCAGTGAAGAACCCTGAGCTGGAGACAACCAGGCTATGGCTGCTCACAGACTACAGGGCGAGCTGCAGTCACACGGAGACCGTGCAGACAGCCGTAAACGGCGCTGCAAGGCCCCAAAACCCTCCTCTACGTTATCCTATGTAGTGTTTTTCCACAAATTAGCTGGAGACGGGTGGAAAGACACTAATAGGAATTTTTTGAAAAAATGTGCAGCAGCCTGCACTACTTAAAACAAAATGAAAATTGATTTGGCGGTATGACGCAGTGAACAACCCTGAGCTGGAGACAACCAGGCTATGGCTGCTCACAGACTACAGGGCGAGCTGCAATCACACGGAGACCGTGCAGACAGCCGTAAACGGCGCTGCAAGGCCCAAAAACCCTCCTCTACGTTATCCTATGTAGTGTTTTTCCACAAATTAGCTGGAGACGGGTGGAAAGACACTAATAGGATTTTTTTGAATAAATTAGCAGCAGACTACACTACTTGAAAAAAAAAAAAAAAAGAACAGTATGAGGCAATGAACCACCCTCCCTGAACTGAATACAACCAGCTATGGATGGCCTATGTGGCTGCACTCAGACTAGAGAGTGGGCTGCACTCACACACACACACACACAGACCTTGCAGATCGCTGTGAAAACAGCGCTACAAGGCAAAAGCAAGGTGAATAGTAGGTGAACACAGCGGTTGCTAAATTAGCCTTTGGAAAGCACAAAGAAGCAAATCGCTATCTCTAAACTGTCCCTCAGTCAGCAAACAGCGTCCTGTCACTAACTGAATTCACAGCAGAGTGATCGCAAAATGGCGCCAGCGACTTTTAAACTGCATCATGACATCATTTCAGCAGCCAATCACAGCCTTGCCAGTAGTTTCATGCCCTCCATGCTAAACAGGATGTGCCCACACTTGGAATCATTCTCATTGGCTGAATTTCTGCATTTTGAATCTTGGAACTTCCGATTCCGGTATCCGATACGCGGCAAGTATCGGAATCCCGGTATCGGAATTCCGATACCGCAAGTATCGGCCGATACCCGATACTTGCGGTATCGGAATGCTCAACACTACTCAGGACATAATTCCATGGAGCAGATTTTGCCAGGAGAATTGCCTGGCCACATGGGTGTCCACTGTGACTCCAAGCATTCCTGAGTCATTGCTGGATTTTGAGGATGTGTTCTCAGAGAAGGGTTGCTCAGAATTGCCACCACATCGCCCCTATGACTGTACTATTAGGTTTAAACCAGGGGCCAAATTGCCGAAAGCTAGGATGTTCAACATCTCTGGTCCTGAGAGGCAAGCGTTAAAAGACTACATTGCTGAGAGTCTGAGCAAAGGGCACATCAGGCCTTCGTCCTCGCCGGTGGCAGCGGGGTTCTTCTTCATTAAAAAGAAAGATGGCGGACTACGCCCGTGTCTGGATTTCAGGGAGTTAAACCAGATTACGGTTTGTGATCCATACCCTATGCCACCGATACCTGATTTGTTCAACCAGGTGGCTGGTGCTAAGTGGTTTTCCAAGCTTGACCTCAGGGGGCGTACAACCTCATAAGAGTCCGTCAAGGTGATGAGTGGAAGACGGCTTTTAATACTCCTGAGGGTCATTTTGAAAATTTGGTGATGCCATTTGGGTTGACAAACGCGCCTGCAGTTTTTCAACATTTCATAAATGATGTATTCTCGCATGTTCTGGGGAAATTCGTTATTGTGTACCTAGATGACATTCTCATTTATTCATGCGACCGTGATACTCATTTAGAGCATGTGAGGCAGGTGTTACAGCTACTCAGGGAAAATAAGCTCTATGCTAAACTTGAGAAATGTGTATTTTCAGTTCAGGAGTTGCCTTTCTTGGGTTATATTGTGTCTACTTCAGGGTTTAAAATGGATGCCGCTAAGGTGCAAGCGGTGCTGCATTGGGAACGGCCTGATAACCTAAAAGCACTCCAGCGGTTCCTTCGGTTTTCCAACTATTATAGAAAGTTTATCAAGAATTTTTCTACCATTGCAAAACCGCTCAATGACATGACGAAAAAGGGTACCAATTTCTCCGCCTGGCCTCAGGCTGATGTGCGCGCATTTGAATTTCTGAAGAACAGTTTTGCGTCGGCCCCCATTCTGGTGCAACCGGATGTATCAAAACGATTTACCGTGGAAGTTGATGCGTCTGAGGTTGGAGTGGGGGCGGTGCTGTCACAAGGCTCATCCTTGGGCGAGTTGCGTCCTTGCGCCTTCTTTTCCAAGAAGCTGTCGTCTGCCGAACATATTTAAGATATCGGCAACAGGGAGTTGTTGGCTATCAAGTTGGCTTTTGAGGAATGGCGACACTTTTTGGAGTGGTCGGTCCATCAGGTTACAGTTATCACCGACCATAAAAATCTGCTGTATTTGGAGTCAGCCAAGCGTCTGTCCCCCAGGCAGGCTCGCTGGGCATTGTTTTTCACGCGATTCAACTTTTTTGTTATGTACCGACCTGGGTCTAAAAACACTAAGGCGGATGCTTTGTCCAGGTGCTTTCCAGGGGGAGAACCTCGGGAAGATCTGGTACCCATCCTTCAAAAGGTTGTAGTGGTCTCGGCTCTCACGACCGAAGTTGAGGCTGAGATTGCCGAGGCTCAGGAGGAGGTACCACCAGAGCTTCCCATTAATAAATCATTTGAACCGCTCCATCTTCGCCTAAAGGTGTTGGGTGAGCATCATGATGCTGTCCTGGCTGGCCATCCAGGGGTTAGGGGTACCTTGGAGTTGGTGTCGTGTCGGTTTTGGTGACCCAAGATCCGACAGGACGTGGTCTCGTTCGTATCAGCATGTACCACGTGCGCTAGGGCTAAGACGTCCCGCTCTTGTCCTGCTGGCACACTACATCCTCTCGGGGATGGCCATGGACGGAGATTTCCATGGATTTTATCACAGATTTGCCCTCCTCTGCTGGGAACACGGTCATTCTGGTGGTTGTTGATCGGTTCTCAAAGATGTCGCATTTTGTGTCTTTGCCTTCGTTGCCTAACGCTAAGACTCTGGCTCAGGTATTTGTGCAGGAGGTGGTCAGACTTCACGGGGTCCCATCTGACATTGTGTCTGATAGGGGTACTCAGTTTGTGGCAAAATTTTGGAAAGCTTTTTGCTCACAGCTGGGGATCAAGTTGTCGCATTCTTCTGCGTTTCATCCTCAGTCAAATGGTCAGACCGAGCGTATGAACCAAAATTTGGAGCAGTACTTACGCTGTTTTGTTTCTGACAATCAGGAGGAGTGGTCGACGTTCCTTCCTTTGGCTGAGTTTGCTATAAATAATCACCATCAGGAATCATCTGGGGAGTCCTCGTTCTTTTGTGTTTATGGGCTCCATCCTCAGTTTTGTACTCTGCATCAGAGGGGTTCTACTGGCGTCCCGGAGGAGGACCAGTTAGGAGCACAACTGGCATCCGTGTGGAGGAGAGTGAAACAGCGCTTGCTAAGCGTAGGTGCAAGGTACAAACGAGTGGCTGACAGTAAACGTGTGACAGGTCCAGACCTGAGTGTGGGTGACTGGGTGTGGTTGTCCACAAAAAACATAAAACTCAAGATTCCATCCTTGAAATTGGGTCCAAGGTTTATTGGTCCATTTAGGGTTGCCGCCATCATTAACCCGGTAGCCTATCGTTTGGCGCTCCCTACGGTATATAAAATACACGTGTTCCACAGATCTTTATTAAAAAAGGTGGTGGGTTCTGTGGACATGGTGCCTACGCCACCTCCAGTCTTGGTGGATGGCAATTTGGCGTTTGAAGTCTCCAAGGTGGTTGAGTCTCGAGTAGTGCGCCGCACATTACAGTACCTGGTACATTGGCGTGGTTATGGGCCGGAAGAGAGGTCCTGGGTACCAGCCTCGGACATACATGCGGACCGGCTGGTCAGTATGTTTCACCGCCGCCATCCAGACAAGCCGGGTCCTATAAGTCGTGAGGGCCCTGGGGTCCCTCGTAGAAGGCGGGGTACTGTCATGTTGGACGCTGTTCACACTAGGGCGTCCGACAGACAGTGGTAATTCCACATACGTCCACTACATGCTCAGTGGCGTCGGCTAGACTTTATCCAGCTTTCTCGGGGTTAATCTAGCTGGTAATTTGGTTGGAGGCTGGGTCACGTCCACGGCCTTTAAATAGTCGTGCTGGACTATGGGCGTCGCCGATTATAGCTTGTGCTTTGTGCCTAGTGATTCCGGTCTGCAGTGGTGGTCTTGTTGCAGGAATATCGTATCTGGTGGTGTATTATCCTTTGTCATATTCCTTCTTTCCTATTTTTGTATTTGTTTTGCCCTGTGCACATTATAGTGTATTCCTGTGTGTCTGTGGCGTGGTGCGTTTTTCAGTTTTCCCTGTCTGTGCTTTCTGTGGGGATTGGTGTGTGGTCTCTTCATTGGGTGGCGGGTGGTGGTTTCAGCTTAGGGCTGAAAAAGGAGACAGGGTCAGGCCTGGCGGCCCAGACATGCACACCTTTAGTGTAACTTCTGGGAAAGGGACAGACAGAGTTTCCCTAGCCTGAGGGATATCGCAGGGTAACCAGCCTTAGTCTACCCAGAACTCCCGTGACACTTAAGCACCACAAATTTAAGCTGAGCACTGTAGTGCTCATCCATGTTTTTTCCCTGGAGAATGAACTGGAGGGCTTGGGTGAGACAGCCCGTGGCAAGGCAAATGTATCAAAATTTATGCCAGAAATTTACATCAGCCTGCATCTTTTAATGAATTAGGCACCTCTTACTCCATTTGCATTGTGCAAAATGCCAGTCTTCAATAATTTGGCCCATACCGTTCACGGTCCCAAAAGAGACTAGTAAACATCAGAAAAGTATTCAGTTTGTTGGTGAGTATTGGAGAGTAGAACTGGGTCATCTCTAGGAAACTTATAGACACATATTTCTAATATTAATAATAACATTATTTAGTTTGAGTTTACAAAGTAGCAGGGCAAAAATATCCTACTATGACAAGATTTTACAATGATGGCACGTGTTGCTGTCTCACATTTATTCAACAGTATAAAAATGACAATTTACACAGTTATTCTCTATTTCCTCACTAGTTAAATGTTCATTTTGAAATTCCAGGCTTGCATGAGTGAAGAGCTTTCCTGCTGCCTTGTTACATGGTCTTGTAGTTAATATTGTGGTCCTTAATGTGTGAGTTCACTGAGATCCTGAGAACAGCAATGTAGTTGAGATGTATCAGCACTGCTACACAGGACTGCCTGGCATACCAAAGTAAGAAGTGTTTCACACACTACAGATAATACCAGGTGGGAAGAGTCCTGTATGTGCTCGTTATACACTATAATTAGACTGATTATAATAATTAGCACTGACTCTAATTTCCATCTAGTTTTATATGCTGCATTTAAAAGCATCCGAATATTCTACTGTTTTTTCTTCTTTAATTGGGTTTCAAAATAGTGTTCTACTATGCAAAAAAGCCACTTTGCAGAAAATGAGCATTTATCAATTCTGATTCCAGCTTGACGTGTCCATTAAACACAGCTGCCTAATTGAAGAACAGAAAAGTAGGTCTATGTGGGACCTCTCACCTCGTACTGTAAAGTCAAATGCAATGCAATTTACACGCAATTAATATCTGGAGAATTGTTAACTATTTAGCTTCCAATGGACAGTTCAACTTTATAAATTTTACATCTGTCTGATGTAAAAATAATTGAGAAAATTGTGTCTCAAAAGTTGCCCAAAACTTTAATATGAAGGACCGTTCACAACTACAATAAAGTTGGACATTAGACTTGTCTGCTATGTGGAATGCATGAATGATTCTTGGCCTGAATTGAAATATCACTTATTAAAGTTTCATTAAGAAATTAATTAAAATATATAATATTTCGTTTTACTGCCCTCCTTAGTTAAGAATAATTATGGTATAACTTTGCACTTTAGATAGGCAGAAACAGCAGACATCTCTATGACTTATTTTAGGGTTAGTTTAACGTATTACCAAGGTCTCAGTAAAATATGATTTTTTTATGTTTTACTTTGTGCTTTTTATAGTTTGTTTTGGGTCACTTATGCAGGGTGTAGCCAAACGTATCAATGTTGGTCTTGTAAACTAGGGTGGCTGCCTCATGGGCTGCACTTATATAGTGTTTGATAGCTCGCCTTATCTAATAGCATGGGCATCACTAATAGGCATTAAGCCAGACACCGTGCACAACACGTGTGTGACCAGCGCCCTATACAAGCCTTTTTTGTGTGCAATTTTAGTACTAAACAATCATCGCCTCCATGAATTGGTAGGTTGTGAGTGGTTGTATCATTAGTATTTTGCACCTGTGTTGCCTCCATCTTTATTTAGCGGGTTTGCTGCATCCTGCATTAGTTTCAGTGAACTGAGCAGATAAATACTGTTGCTCGTTTTTGCTACTTTAATTTTAGTTAGGTAGACACAGCTGATATTTCTATGACTGCTTTTAGGGTTAATTTCACAAATTACCAGGGTCTCAGTAAAATATGGCTTTTTAATGTTTTGTTTTGTGCTTTTTGTAGTTTGCTTAGGTCATTTATGTAAAACTTTTTACAGTTACACAGATTAGTTTTTAAATCTTCAAGCAACCACTAGTCTCCATAATACCATGTCAACATTCAGGACTGCCACCAGGAATTTCAGGGCCTCTTACTGGCCAAATTTTTGGGCCCCCTTGAGACTCTGCCCAGGCTCCACCCGAGCTCCTACTCCAGCCCTCAAACTTTCCACAGTCCCGCTACCTACTCTTGGAAAAACGTCACTTCTGCACCACGTCCTCATCAATCACATATTAACAGTTCCCATTGGACACTAGATCACATACATAGCAAGCAGCTTTTGTTTTGGCTAAAAGATTTTTAAAGCCATTCAAAATGACAAGGTAGACTCTTTTGGCAGGATACTACTCTACTGTAACCTATTAAACATTTGTTAAAATATCCAAAACTCTTTTTAGGTATATTTTCATTTAGTTTTATTTAAGGGAATGTGTCACATACATTTTTTAAAATGACCAATAATACCACATGCAAGGAACAAATATTGCCACACCATGACCAGATCACATACATTATTACCACCACATAGTGAACGAATACTAAAATTCTGATTAATAAAAAACACAATGCTAATATTACCATAAGTGCCATTATACATAGGAGCTCTGTATATAGTATACAGTGTATAGTGTAGGTATACAGGTAATACAGGGACTCACCAATGACATTATACCCAGGAGCTCTGTATATATTGTATAGTGTATAGGTAATACAGTGATCACCAGTAACATTATACACAGGAGCTCTGTATATAGTATACAGTGTATTGTGTAAGTGTACAGGTAATAAAGGGACTCACCAATTACATTATACACCAGAGCTCTGCATATGTTGTATAGTGTACAGGTAATACAGTGATCACTGGTGACATTATACACAGGAGTTCTGTATATAGTATACAGTGTATTGGGTAAGTGTGCAGGTAATAAAGGCATTCACTAGTGACATTATACACAGGAGCTCTGTTCATAGTGTATAGGTAATACAAGGACTCACTGGTGACATTATTTATACACAGGAGCACTGTTTATAGTGCATAGTGTACAGATAATACAGTGACTCACCAGTGACATTCTGTAATGCCTTTGGGAGGAGAGTGCCCTAGAGTGGACAGTAGAGGAGCAGATGAGATGCACTTCCGCAATAAAAATACAAGCCCTGTGAAAGTCTCTCTCTCCGACGCTGTTCCGCCAATTTGAGCAGATCTACTTGCATCAGTTCTGATACAGTAGCAGAGGTAGGTACTGTAGTTCACAGGCTGAGCGGCCTGTGAAAGGGAGTGGAATGTCAAATGAATCTCTTCTCCTGGGCCGACTCGTGGGAGCGCTCCTGGAACCGCAGGTCAATGCGTGTGGCAAGGGAGATTAGGTCTTAAAGAGTAGTAGGAGTATCCCATCTTGTGAGTTCATCTTTATTTCTGCCCTACAGACCACGCCAGAAGGCCCTGACCAGTGCCTCATTATTCCATCCCAACTCAAAGGACAAGGTGCGGAAGCGTATGGCATATTGCCCTGGCCGTGAGGGTCCCTTGATGGAGACTGAAGACAGATTCGGTTGTGGACACAACCCGGTTTGGCTCTTTGAAAACCCTACAAAAAGTCTCCAGAAAGGTTGGCAGCTGAGAGACTATAATATCCTTGTGCTCCCAGAGAGAATTAACCCAAGCCAGAGCCTCTTCCTCCAAGTGGGAGACCACAAAAGCCACTTTAGCCCAGTCGGTGGGATATTGTGGAGCGCCCACTAGGGCCGGGGGGTACTTGGGCCGGGTCTTAAGGGGGTTGTCAAGGCAGCAGTGACCGTGGCCCTGGGCATCCAATAAAAGTGAATTAAAGGGGAAAATAAAGTTTATAGTGGAGTGTGTTCATGACGCCACCTGTGGTGTTCGGAAATGGATGGCTGACGCTGCTTAAGGGGACCGCTGGAACTGAAGGTGATGAAGCTGGGATGGTTCAGCTCCCCACAGGTGGAGCAAGGCCCCAGGGCAACCAGTATAGTTGGTAAGGTATCGACGGTGGGGTGCAGGACTGAGCATGTGGGAAATGACTGGAGGACACAAGGACTGCAGTTTCCTTTACGTTTACTTGTTAGTTGCAGGTGCAAGCCAGGGCACGGGTAACAGGTGATGATGGGGTCCGGGCAGCTTGGAAGCAACTTGGGTTCCCCCTAGCCAGGTGGGTTTGGAGGCCTTCCTTCTGCGCTATTCTCTTAGGTCCTTGCTGCTTTAAGCTCTGCTCAAGTTCCTCCTCTGTGTGTGTTGCTTCTAACCTGTATGGCAGGCAACATGAGCCTATCACGAGCACTGCCTTTTTACTGGCAGCCCCGGCTCTTGATCAGGCGTTCAGTGTGGCCAGGGAGCTTGCAGTTTCCTGCCCTCCAGATTCAGCTGTTTGGGGCGTATAGCACCCACACAGCCAAGGACTCTATCATCCTATATTGTCAGCTCTCTCTCCTGGGGTGAGCGTGGCTACAGCTCCACTCCCCAGGTTCTCCTCAACTTGCCTCCTCTCCCCTCACTCTCAGACTCCTCGCTAGAATGACTAACTCCGCCTCCAGGCCCGAACTTATAGGGAAGCTCCCCTGAAACCAGATTAGAGCTCCCCTTTCTGATCTGGAGTCAGGAAAGTGTTGGATGCTGGTATTACCTGGTAGGGGGACCCCTCCTTGCTTCCAGGCATGACACCACCCCTGTGAGGGAGGCAATGCCACTGTGGCAACCGGACTATTGGGGTGCCACAATTGCAGAGGTAATAGTTCAAAGTGAAGGTTACACTGGTTCAGGAAGCCTCTGCAAAGCTTAGGTTCACCACCATACCTAGGCGGATTTCCTAGGCGAGGGATTCGGTACTGAGACAGTATCTGGATCATGGGATATGGCCTGATCTGAGTCTGTAGCAGCAGACTGAAGGTTATACAGACGATCATCCACCGAAGCCATATAACTCAGCATGCGGGACTGTGTATCTCGCTGCTGGGTAAGTTCCTGCTGTAGACTTGCAAGCTGCATTGCATTTACCGGATCAGCAGCCTGCAGCAAAATCAGTCGAGATTCCAAAGAGTGCAAGAAAGTCATAATGCGGTTTTGTAAGCCAGCTGTTTTTGAGCAGAGAACGAAGCACCGGTGAGGTCCATGGCCTGATTATTCTGTAATGCCTATCTGAGGAGAGCACCCTAGAGTGGACCCTCAGTGCCGTGGTACCGAACCTCCCCTGGGTGAACTGAACCTATTGATCTAACCCCTACACAGGGATCATCAGGGGCAAGCCCAGCGGTCCCAAATACCATGACTGTCAGTACTGAGAGGGTAGCTCATAAGGGCAAGGACTAGGAGGGTAGCAACTCGCAGATTTGTAACGAGTCACTGGGTGCAGGGTAACCAGGTGTTCAGGCAAGCAAGGGATAATTCCTGGGGTTACTGGAGTGAAGCTGGGCATGCAGAGCAGGACCCGGGAGCCACCGGAGATGCTTAGGTGGCAGGCAGCGCTGAGGAACAAAGACAAAGCAGAGATTAGGTGAGAACTTAAACTAAAGAATAGAGGAGTACACGGGGACCTTAGTATCAGCAAAGCAAACTAACACAATAATCAAGCACCTCCCAATAGAGAAGGCTACCTGAAATACCCTGTACCTCACAGCTATTGGCTAAAAAGTACTTCCAGGTTAGGACATGCTGGCTTATTAAATCACAGGAGGAGAGCGCGGCCGCATCCTAAGATGGCCAAGGAGCACGTGCGAGCTCCGAGAACCAAGAGGCAGAGCAGGAAGACCTGCAGAGGGAGAGGTATGGCAAAGTCTCCAACTTGCAGCATGCAGGTATGCTGGAGGCACAGTAGGCAGAGCAGGGTGAGAGGTGAAAGGCCGAGGGGCAGCAGCAGAGGACCTAACACATTTATACGAGGGGCTTTGTATATAATATACAGCTAATACAGGGATCACCGGTAACATTATATGCATTAGCTCTGTATATAGTGTCAGTGTACAGGTAATTCAGTGACTCACCAGGGACTTTATACACAGGAGCTCTGTATATAATATACAGGTAATACAGGGATCATCAGTGACATTATATACAGTAGCTCTGTATATAGTGTCAGTTTCTAGGTGATTCAGTAACTCACCAATGACAATATACGCAGGAGCTCTGTACATAATATACAGTGTATAGTGTACAGTCATACAGTGATCACCAGTGACATTTTGTACTGTAGCTCTGTATATAGTGTATAGTGTACAGGTAATACAGTAATCACCTGTGACATTATACACAGATGCTCTGTATATAGTATACAGGAAATAGAGATTACCAGTGACATTATACACAGGAGCACTGTATATAGTATATAGTTAACACAAAGATCACCAGTGACAGTATACACAGGAGCTCTGCATACAGTACAGTGTCAGTGTACAGGAAATACAGTGATCACCAGTGACATTATACACAGGAGCTCTGTACATAGTATACAGTGGATAGTGTAAGTGTACAGGTAACATACTGATTCACCAGTAATGTTTCTAGCTGAAAATATTTATCTTTGCCTTTCTTCTTCATCCAGCGCAGGCCACTATCACTTCTTCCAGTCAGTTCTTGTCTCTGCAGAAAATGCAAATACACAGTTATCTAGAGCACCGCTTCCAGAGCACATTCCCCATTTTTCCCCACCTCCACCTGTGCCAGATGAAGAGAAAAAGTGACATAGTGTCACCCTGTGCAGTAACAGGACTCCCTCCCAACTTAAAACAGGATCTTTAAAGCTGAAATACCTCAAAGCAGTAATAAAATCCCTTAATTATCCCATATAGTAATAATGTGACACATACTGGCTGCTTCCTGCAATAACATCCCCCATCCTGGCCCCTTGTGTCTCATTCCTGCTCCCATATGTCCTCCAATCCTGGCCCCATGTATTTCCATCCTGCCCCCATATGTTTTCCCATACTGATCCCACATGTCTCCATCCTGCCCCCATGTGTCTCAATCTTGCCCCATGCGTCAACATCCTGCCCCAGATGTATACATCCTGTCCCAGATGTATACATCCTGCCCCATGTGTCTCCATCATGCTCCATGTGTCTCCATACTGCCCTATATGTCTCCATCCTGCCTTTTGTGTCTCCAACCTGTTCTATGTGTCTCCATCCTGCCCCATGTGTCGCTATTAATCACCATACGATCTCCCTTTCTGCACCATATGTCTCCATCATGCACCATATGATCTCCCATCCTACCCCTTTTGTCTCCTTCCTGCCCCCATATCGTGGCTTTCAGTATAGAAAAAAAACAGTTTATCCTTTCGTGGCCACGATCCAGCTGCATCATCTTCCTCATCCATTTGAGGCGCAGATGTGCCAGCGCATGGCAGTGATGTCATACGCTGGCAACATGTGCACCAAAGTCAGCTGCCAAACTCTGATTGGTTGGTGTCTGTTAACTGCTGCTGTGCAGGAAGCTGGTGGTTTCTTGAATGGCAATTAGTGTTGAGCGATACCGTCCGATACTTGAAAGTATCGGTATCGGAAAGTATCGGCCGATACCGGCAAAGTATCGGATCCAATCCGATACCGATACCCGATACCAATACAAGTCAATGGGACTCATGTATCGGACGGTATTCCTGATGGTTCCCAGGGTCTGAAGGAGAGGAAACTCTCCTTCAGGCCCTGGGAACCATATTAATGTGTAAAAGAAAGAATTAAAATAAAAAATATTGCTATACTCACCTCTCCGACGCAGCCTGCACCTTACCGAGGGAAGCGGCAGCGTTCTTTGTTTAAAATTCGCGCTTTTCTTTCCTTTACTGAAGTCCCGGCTTGTGATTGGTCGCGTGCCGACCATGTGGCCGGGACGCAACCAATCACAGCAAGCCGTGACGTAATTTCAGGTCCTTCAGGATTTTAAAATTACGTTCCGGCGTTGTGATTGGTTGCGTCGCAGTCACATGGGCAACGCAACCAATCACAGCAAGCCGTGACGTAATTTCAGGTCCTTAAGGATTTTAAAATTACGTCCCGGCTTTGTGATTGGTTGTGTCGCAGTCACATGGGAGACGCAACCAATCACAAGCCGTGACGTCACGGGAGGCTGGACACGCGCGCATTTTAAAATGGGCGCGTGTCCAGCCTCCCGTGACGTCCCGGCTTGTGATTGGTTGCGTCGCGGTCAACCAATCACAAGCCGGGAGGCTGGACACGCGCGCATTTTAAAATTTTAAAATGCGCGCGTGTCCAGCCTCCCGGCTTGTGATTGGTTGATCGCGACGCAACCAATCACAAGCCGGGACGTCACGGGAGGCTGGACACGCGCCCATTTTAAAATGCGCGCGTGTCCAGCCTCCCGTGACGTCACGGCTTGTGATTGGTTGCGTCTCCCATGTGACTGCGACGCAACCAATCACAAAGCCGGGACGTAATTTTAAAATCCTTAAGGACCTGAAATTACGTCACGGCTTGCTGTGATTGGTTGCGTTGCCCATGTGACTGCGACGCAACCAATCATAACGCCGGAACGTAATTTTAAAATCCTGAAGGACCTGAAATTACGTCACGGCTTGCTGTGATTGGTTGCGTCCCGGCCACATGGTCGGCACGCGACCAATCACAAGCCGGGACTTCAGTAAAGGAAAGAAAAGCGCGAATTTTAAACAAAGAACGCTGCCGCTTCCCTCGGTAAGGTGCAGGCTGCGTCGGAGAGGTGAGTATAGCAATATTTTTTTTAATTTTAATTCTTTCTTTTACACATTTTTACATTAATGTTGTTTCGATACCGATACCCGATACCACAAAAATATCGGATCTCGGTATCGGAATTCCGATACAGCAAGTATCGGCCGATACCCGATACTTGCAGTATCGGAATGCTCAACACTAATGGCAATAGATTTGAACTGAATGTATGTCCAAGGATGCAAATTCAGGCACTGAACCCACTGCCTGCTTCTGCTCACCGGGTCCCATACACCAGTAAGGGAACGTAATGCCCTAATGTCTTCCCTGCTGACAGTCAAAGCAGACTGTAAGTGAAAGATTTCTTTAGTTTTCATTTCCATTTTCCATACTGTTTATATGTAGATGTTTGGCTTCAATTATATAATTATGACTTTAAGATCCTATTCAGTTCCAAAGATCGAAAAATATAAAAATGTTTGGTCACAGCAAAAAAAAAAAGAGTCACGGGATTGTTCTATTGAATCAGCCCTTCTTACGGTGAGTTCCTCTAGGGTGGTCTTCAAAGTTTAATGCTCCCTTTTCAATGAGTGCTGAATGTAAATTTGCTCAGGAATGACATGTGTTTTCACTGTTTGAGTAATCTTAGGCCATGTGCACACGTTCAGTATTTTTCGCGTTTTTTTCGCGTTTTTTCGCTATAAAAACGTGATAAAAACGCGAAAAAAATGCTAACATATGCCTCCCATTATTTTCAGTGTATTCCGCATTTTTTGTGCAAATGTAGCCTTTTTTTCCACGAAAAAATCGCATCGCGGAAAAAAAAGCAACATGTTCATTAAAATGCGGAATTGCAGGGGATTCCGCACACCTAGGAGTGCATTGACCTGCTTACTTCCCGCACGGGGCTGTGCACACCATGCGGGAAGTAAGCAGATTATGTGCGGTTGGTACCCAGGGTGGAGGAGCGGAGACTCTCCTCCACGGACTGGGCACCATATAATTGGTCAAAAAAAAAGAATTAAAATAAAAAATAGTCATATACTCACCTTCGATGTCTTCCCGCCTCTCAGCTGCATGCTGCCGCTTCGGTTTCTATAGCTGGTGTGCGGTGAAGGACCTGCGATGACGTCACGGTCTTGTGATTGGTCGAGACCGCTCACGTGACCGCGACGTCATGGAAGGTCCTGAAGCACACCGGCATTTATAGGAACGGATGCCTGCAGGTGAGTATAACCATTTTTTTTATTTTTTTTATTATTTTTAAACATTCTATCTTTTACTATAGATGCTGCATAGGCTGCATCTATAGTAAAAAGATGGTCACACTTGTCAAACACTATGTTTGACAAGTGTGACCAACCTGTCAGTCAGTTTTCCAAGCGATGCTACAGATCGCTTGGAAAACTTTAGCATTCTGCAAGCTAATTACGATTGCAGAATGCTAAAAAAACGCGAAAAAAACGCAAAAAAAAATGCGGATTTCTTGCAGAAAATTTCCGGTTTTCTTCAGGAAATTTCTGCAAGAAATCCGGACGTGTGCACATACCCTTATAGTGCAATATTTGTCTTGCATCAGAGTTTGTCACCTTCCTGATACAGTTATATGAAAAAGTTTGGGCACCCCTATTAATCTTAAGCTTAATGTTTTATAAAAATTGTTTTTTTTGCAACAGCTATTTCAGTTTCCTATATCTAATAACTGTTGGACACAGTAATGTTTCTGCCTTGAAATGAGGTAAATGTGAAATCTGCATTCAAACAAAATTTGACAGATGCATAAGTATGGGCACCCTTATCATTTTCTTGTTTTAAATACTCCTACCTACTTTTTACTGACGTACTAAAGCACTTTTTTTGGTTTTGTAACCTCATTGAGCTTTGAACTTCATAGCCAGGTGTATGCAATCATGAGAAAAGCTACTTAAAGTGGCCACTTGCAAGTTGTTCTCCTGTTTGAATCTCCTCTGAAGAGTGGCATCATGGGCTCCTCAAAACAACTGTCAAATGAACTGAAAACAAAGATTATTCAACATAGTTGTTCAGGGGAAGGATACAAAAAGCTGTCTCAGAGATTTAACCTGTCAATTTCCACTGTGAGGAACATAGTAAGGAAATGGAAGAACACAGGTACAGTTCTTGTTAAGGCCAGAAGTGGCAGGCCAAGAAAAACATCAGAAAGGCAGAGAAGAAGAATGGTGAGATCAGTCAAGGACAATCCTCAGACCACCTCCAGAGAGCTGCAGCATCAACTTGCTGCAGATGGTGTCACTGTGCATCGGTCAACTATACAACGCACTTTGCACAAGGAGAAGCTGTATGGGAGAGTGATGCGAAAGAAGCCGTTTCTGCAAGCATGCCACACACAGAGTCGGCTGAGGTATGCAAAAGTACATTTGGAGAAGCCAATTTCTTTTTGGAAGAAGGTCCTGTGGACTGATGAAACCAAGATTGAGTTGTTAGGTCATACAAAAAGGCGTTATGCATGGTGGCAAAAAAACACAGCATTCCAAGAAAAACACTTGCTACCCACAGTAAAATTTGGTGGAGGTTACATCATGCTTTGGGGCTGTGTGGCCAATGCCGGCATCAAGAATCTAGTTATAGTTGAGGGACACATGGATTCCTCTCAGCATCAGCAGATTCTTGACAATAATGTTCATGAATCAGTGACAAAGTTGTAGTTACGCAGGGGATAGATCTTTCAGCAAGACAATGATCCAAAACACCACTCCAAATCTACTCAGGCATTCATGCAGAGGAACAATTACACTGTTCTGGAATGGCCATCCCAGTCCCCAGACCTGAATATCATTGAGCATCTGTGGGATCATTTGAAGAGGGCTGTCCATGCTCGGCGACCATCAAACTTAACTGAACTGGAATTGTTTTGTAAAGAGGAATGGTCAAAAATACCTTCATCCAGCATCCAGGAACTCATTAAAAGCTACAGGAAGCGACTAGATGCTGTTATTTTTGCAAAAGGAGGATCTACTAAATATTAATGTCACTTTTCTGGTGAGGTGCCCATACTTATGCACCTGTCAAATTTTGTTTGAATGCAGATTGCACATTTTCTGTTAGTACAATAAACCTAATTTCAAGGCAGAAACATTACTGTGTCCAACAGTTATTAGATATATGAAACTGAAATAGCTGTTGCAAAAAAAACAATTTTTAAAAAACATTAAGCTTAAGATTAATAGGGGTGCCCAAACTTTTTCATATAACTGTAATAGTACATCAAGGGTATTGATCACTAATTTTGGGATTGTTCAATGAATAGGTTTTCTTTTTAAAATGAACATGACTATAAATGAATCTTGTGATTAATTTACTGTTTCCTGGCCAAGACTAAATTTTACTTATCAATATGCCATTCTACTACTTGTATGTTTGCTGTTTAAAATCTAAAGCTTACACTTATGAAACTGATTCCAGTATGTCAGAGCTTATGCAATGTATCGGAGTGAGTGTATGAATGTATTAGACAATCTATAAATGAGAGATAGATAGATAATATATAGATAATAGATAGATAGATAGATAGATAGATAGATAGATAGATAGATAGATAGATAGATAGATAAATAGATAATATATAGATAATAGATAGCTCTTATGCTCGGTATATTAATATTAAAAAATTACTAATAATGTATAGAAATATGCAAATAGAAAACACATTTCCATAATATATTCTGGTAAACTCTGATTTTCAAGAGGTCTACTTGATGTAAGTAAAAGGAAAATATGCAATTTTGGATATGCCTGTAAAAACTACTGATGCGTTGTTAAGTCTGTCTGAATTACTGTGCACATGTTCAGCTGAATGCTAATAAAAATATACATGCAGCTTGAAGAAAGCCTATGAAATTGTGATTAGTGTTTATTCTTTGCTACGTCTGAAGCTTGTGGATGCTGCAGCAGGTGAAGGCGAATTGGTTTCAGCTTGATTAGGATGAAAGAATATCTCTATAAGAAGCCTCTTCGTCTGGCGGGGTGTATGTGGATAATTTAGTATAATGTTCCAGGTGTTTGAAGAGCTGACGGTGCATGGCAGATAAGCTTGCATGGAGATGAGCATTATGGGAAGAAGAAGTGGCAGGTGTGAAGAAGAAGCAGACAACTGATCCATTGACCTGGGTACAGTTAACCCCTTTTCACCCATAACATTTTGACAAACTGATGCCTATCTATCAGAACCACTTGTCTGGTAGTAGAAGTGCCAATCAAATATTTCTACATAAAAACAGTAATTAATACAAGAACAATTAAATTCAGATTATCTATATGCTGCAAACTGGACACAAACAAAGGTTATATAAGTTATCTTCCTTTAAAAATCACTGAATTAATTGTTATTGCCATTTATCTTATTTAATACTGAGTTTATCAAATGAATCAAAATATCATGTCATACATTTTAATCTGTTTGAGATGTTTCGTCATCATCTTTCCTTGAGACGGGCATTGTCGTTTTTTGATTTGTAACCCTTTTGATGGATTGCATGTGAAATATTTCCAGAAAAATTAAGATTAATTTCTTTAAGAAAATATAGAAACTATAGTTTCAATTATTGTTTTGAGATCCCTATGATCTATGATACACAGTTACAAATAAATATTTGATTCCTCTACAGTTACCAAGAAACCTTTATAAAAGTCACTTTTATGTTTTGCATGTATACAATTTTGTGTGCTTATATTTTTAAATATCCATTTGGTATTGGATATCAATATAAATATATAATTAAGCTAACAGAACACTTTGGTCTTAAAGAGTTAAAACCGAGAATGATAGCTTGAGGTCAAAATTGTATAAGAATCACAAATTCCATGTTTTTTTTTCTAAAAACACCTAGGCATCTCAGCATCACTTTCAAATTGACAATATATAGACTAGATTGTCCCCCAGCAGGGGAAGAAGGCTCTGACTGGAAATCTCTATGCTTGTGTGAAGAAAAGAAAGAGGTAGAACAAATACAAGGAAATAATTAGAAGGATAAATATGAAAATAAAAAGATGCAAGATGTTGGAGAGAAGAAAAAAAAATAAAATAAAAGGGACTTAAACCTGCTATACTGTTTAGGTCTATTTGATGCCCAAAAAAGTTTGTGAAGCTGCAGATTATTTATTATGAGGATCTACAAGTCATGGTTGGGCGAGTTTGTTTACGGATAGGTGTTGTTATTATGGGTGCTGGTTTTTTTCATTTAATTTTTTTAATATGAAATAATGATTATTACATTTGTACGGTTTGGGTCAATATGACCCAATAGTGCTTTATACAGCTCTCCTGTAAATTTTTCAGTTACATAAACGATTTATAATATCATCGTGAATTATTTATTGTATCTACTATTGTTTATTGCTTTCTCCAGTTCCTGCAGGTTTGTGCGTTCAATGCTTGCAAGTTACTGCAGATGGATGGGCTTTGAGTGCATGTCTGTTTCACTGTAGTATATAAGCTCTTATTGTTGCTGTTTACTGTGATTTTATTATTATTGTTGTTTATTTATATAGTACTATTTTATTCCACAATGCTGAATTTACCCTGTGGAAGTAGAGAATATCAATTATTTTGAAAAATGGATAAAAATGAGAGTGAAGCTGAATTATAAAAGTTTGCCAATGCCTCAGATTCGGAAGAAGATGTCCAACTGGAGAAAGTGTCTAAAGATGAGGACCACATAAGTGGCAGTGAAAATGATTATGAGAATTCTGATTCTGAAGTTGAATATGATGAGGCATGACACACAGTCTGATGCAAGCTATTCAGTTTAACAAAAAAGAAGTAATTTTGAACTTGCAGTCTTCTGTCCAGGAAGGAAAATTGTCCTCTACTAACACCAGATAATTCTCTAATAACTAACCGCTAGAAAAGTTTGGGATAAATGGACAGAGCATGATGCGCCATGACAATGCAGTAAGTAGTCGAGATGACAAAAAGCCGCAGATGATATTAGATTATAATTCTACCAATAGGGCAGTTGATAAACTACATCAACTAATAGCTACGTACACAAACACAAAGCCAATTGGTGGCCAATGATTTTATTTTATAACATTCTTGATGTATCTGCTTCCAATGCATTTGTTTTATGGTGTGAAAGAACCCCCGATTGGAATGCCAATAAACTGTATAAACAAAGACTCTTTCTGGAAAAATTAGGAAAGTCACTTGTTATGCCAATTAATTTAGGAAGAAAGCTAAAACCCTAAAGGGAAGGAGCAGCAGCCATAGTAAGCCGTATCCTGCAGCACGGACAACAATGCGAACCCACAGCCCCCACCGGGATCCAAAAAAGGAAAATATGCAGCATTTGTCCATCTTCGTGTAATAAAACAAATATTACCTGTTCTAATTGTAGTAAATATTTTTTAAACCACATGTGAGTTTTTTTGTGCAGAATGTAAGAATGTCTGAATATAACAATAAGTGAACCTGTACAACCTTTTTGTAAATAAAATAAAATAAATGTTTTGATTTCCATTTTTCAATTATTTTTCACCAACCACGTTCGCATACGGTTATATAATGCAACTGATATTGAAATAATACTCTTAGAGTAGTTAAATTAACAGATGTTAATATTTGCTCAAACAGTACAAGTGTATAGCCAATACGAACAGAATTATGAGAAAAATAAATAAATAAAAACAATAATACTGGAGGGGTAAAGAAAGAAGGCGCCATGTCATGCCATATAATGTAAGTTGGATTTCCAATTTCCAATAACTAATGAACTATGTAAAGAGAAGCAACAGTCCATCATTATTTGAAGACATAAAGGTCAGTCATTCTGTCATAATGCTAGAACCTTAAAGATATCCTCAAGTGCAATCATGAAAATTATCAGTTGCTATGATAAAACTGGTTCTCATGAAGGCCACCCCAGGAAAAGAAGACCGAGAATTATCTCAGACAACAGCCCTTATAAATGATGCTCAAACATCAAGTAGAAGGCATAATTCAACACCAACAGTCCAGAGGAGACTGCGAGAAGTACGACTTTATGGTCAAATAGTTGTAAAGAAGCAACTACTATGGCCAGCAAACAATGAGACTTGTTTTAACCAAGCAACACAAGGACTAGACATTAGATTAGAGGAGATCTGTAGTGTGATCAGATGAGTCAAAAGTTGAGATTTTTAGTACCAACTCCCATGTCATTGTGAGATGCAGAAAGATGATCGGATAGGTTCTATATGTGTTGTGCTCAAAACGACGCATAAAGGGGGAAATGTGATGGTGTTGAAGTGCTTTGCTGGTGATGTTGTTGGTGATGTACTATAAATTCATTTCACACTTATCCGGCATGGCTGTCACAGCATTCTGACATCTTATCCCATCTGGATTGGATTGACTGGGACCACCATTTGTGTTGCCAGAGGACAATGACCCAAAACACACTTCCAAGCTATGTAAGGGCTATGTGACCAAGAACATGGATAGCATGCTGTATAGCAGACATGTAACCTCCACAATAACCCGACCTCAGCCTAAATGACATGGTTTGGAATGAATTGGATTGAAAAATGAAGGCAAAGCAGTCAACAAGTGCTCAGCACTTCTTGGAACTTCTTCAATACTGTTGCAAAACTATTCCAGGTTGCTACCTGATGAAGCTCCTTGAGAGAATGCCAAGGAGATGTAAAGCCACCACAGAGTAAAATAGGGTACTATGAGGAAACTAAGGTTTGACTCATTTTCTGGTTTGTTTCACATATGTTTCTTTATTTCTTGTTTCTACATGTCTCTTCATGGTTTTGCTGCCTTCATTCTAAATCTATAATGTGTGCATTCCAATAACAACAAGGAAACAAATGCATGTACAGGTATGTCCATACCTTTGACAGGTAATGTATATATATGAATTAGTATCCCAGAAAACTCTCTCTTAAATACCATATCAATATTATTAACATTTTAGCTATTCTTATGTAAAAAAAATAATAAAACATAAACATATGTGTTATTTACCAGTGACAGACTGCAAGATACTTATATTTGGGTCACTTTTTGCAGGCAGTAGAACAACCCCTTTAAAATATATTCTAAGCCCAATTAAACTCATGATTAAATGAGTCTGTCTCTCTGGTCATGATAAAACATGTCCTTTGATTTATGTCAAGAGAATCTCTCCCTGGAGTACTATTGCTTTTACCATGCTACTTGCACTATGAATTACGCTTGCAGTTTAATCTTAGCTGCAAGGAAATCATCTACAAGGAAAAACATACAGTAATGGTGTATTTGCCATTATGAAACAAGTCATATCTGAGGCACATGCGTGTGGCTGTATAAGGGCTGTTTGCAGGACCCCCTACAAAAAGGCAAGGGCTAAATCAAATTATTTCAATTTCAATTTAAGTTAAATCAATAAAGTAATTTGGGATATGTTTGGGAAATCCCTTGGAATGGGAAAAATCCTTCTTTGTCACTAAATGTACAATAGATGGACAGTGTTGTAAAGCAGTAGTAAACTTTATGCTTAGTTCTGACTAGTGATGGCCGAATATTTTGAAATTCGACTTCACTACGTTTGGTAATTTTTCAAAAAAATTGGAGTCTGAACAAATTATAATACTGAAAAGTCTCCAATTACCCTTAACCCCATTACTACCTTTGATGTACCTATACGTCATTGTCGGGAAAGGGTTCACTACCTTTGATGTATAGGTACGTCATGGTGATTGTGCCCGCAGGATCTCCACTGGAAGCCGGGCTTAAACAATAGCCTAGCTCCATCTTTCACAGCCAAGAGCTGTGTCCACACCGACCCCGGCTGTTTAACCTCTGAAACTCTTAAGTCAGAAAGTCCCGACGCCTGCGCACTGCAGTACTTTGCTCTGCCCTTAACAGGGCAGATAATTACACCTGCGCAGGAGCTGCGGCAGGCAGCAAAGAAGAAGACATCATCATATGAAGATGGAAGGCGCTGGACCCAGACTGCGATGCCCATCGGACCGGACTGCAGCGGGACCACCCCTGGGTGAGTATAATCTAACTTCTTTTTCTTATCTTGCAGGTGACATCGGGGGCTTATCGACAGCATTACAGAATGTTGTAGATAGGCCCCTGATGCCGGTGGCCTTAGCTTATAGGCCAATTTTGGGGTGACAGATTCCATTTAAATGCAGCAATCAGTATTAAGTGCAACATTTAGGAGGCTAGGATAGGGAGGGGGCTCCCTCACATTTCCAATCAGTGTCCCCGAGACGTCCCTTTGGGTCTTCCTGCAACAGTGGCCTGTTTAGACCATGCCAGGAACATAGTCTGAGAGGCTTCTGTCAGTGTAGCCATGACAGGTATAATGCCAGAGGTGTATCTAGTGTTTCTGGCACCCGGGGCAAGAATTCATTTTGGTGGTGCCCCCCCAAGGACATATGCCCCCCCGTCAGCCCCATCATTGTCCTCTCCTCCTCCACCATCCCCATCATTGCTCTCTCCCCGTCAGCCCCATCATTGCCCTCTCCTCCCCCACACACATACCATTCACTTCTCTGCACATTCCCCTGCAGCGCGATACACACACACCCAATACTGAGCCACACACACACATACACACATTCACACACACACACACATACACACACATGCACACACACTCACATACACACACTCACATGCACACACACTCACATACACACACTCACATACACACACACTTATTCACACACATTCACACACACGCATACACACACATACACACACTCACATACACACATTCACACACACACATTCACACACACACATTCACACACACGCATACACACACATACACACACTCACATACACACATTCACACACACACATTCACACACACACATTCACACACACACACATTCACACACACACATACACACACACACATTCACACACACTCACACACATACACACACACACACATTCACACACACACACACACACACACACACACACACACACATTCACACACACATTCACACACATACACATTCACACACACACATACACACACATTCACACACACACTCACACACACACACACACATTCACACACACACACACACACACACACACATTCACACACGCATGCACACACACACACATTCACTCACACACACATTCACACACACTCACACACTCGCACACACACTCACACACACACTCACATACACACACATTCACACACACCTCTCACCTCTCCTCGCGCTCTGCTGCAGCAGCTCCATCGCCTTCCTCTGACACAGCCGGCCGCTGAATGATGACGTCATCCAGCGGCGCGTCTGTGTGAGAGGAAGCAAGAGGAAGCAGGAAGACAGATCGCTGGGCAGCTGAGCTGCAGGGATTTCTCCCTGCCCGCCGCAGTAACTCTGCAGGGGCTCCCCTCCCCCCCTCTGCACACATTGGGAGACGGCACTCTGCAGCTTCTCTGTGCCGGCTGTCAGTTTGACAGTCGGCACAGAGAACAGCTGACTCCCAGACCGGGGGCGGCAGAATGCAGCTGCCGGGGGAGACACTGCGGACCGCCGAATTAGGCGGCCCGACTGCGCCCCTCTGCCGGCTGCGCCCGGGGCACATGCCCCGGCTGCCCCCCCCTAGATACGCCACTGTATAATGCATTGCAATGCATTATATCAGTGATCATAGCAATGCAAGTCCCATAGAGGGACTAAGAAAAAAAGTAAGAAAAATTATATACAAATATTTTTAAAAAAATATTACAAAATTAATAAAAAATTATACCAATAAATAGGTATATTTATGTTAAACCAAAAAGAAACCACAAAACTACATATGTTTGGTAGCACCACATCCAGAATGTCCCAACCTATGAAACAGTCACACAAGTTAACCCTTACAGTGAATGTAGTTAAAAACTTGGAAAAAAATATGCTTTTCATCATATTGCTGAACAAAACGTGAAATAAAACACAATCAAAAAGTCGAATGTAAATCAAAATGATACAGCTGAAAATGTATTCCAAAACAAGCTGCCATACAGCTTCATCAGCGAAAAAATTAAAAAGTTATAGCTCTCAGAAAATAGTGATGCAAAATCAATTATTTTTTCTATAAAATAGTTTTTACTGTGTTAAAGCTGCAAAACATTAAAAAAAATTATGTAAATGTGTGTATAGCGGTAATAGTACGGACCTGAAGAATAAAGCTGTCTTATCAATATTACCACATGTGGAACGGCATAAAAAAATAAAAATTAAATTATTGCGGAATTGTTGGTTTTTGTTCATTCTGCCTTCCAAAAATCGGAATAGAAAGTGATCAAAAAATGTCATGCGCCCGACAATGGTACAAATAAAAACATCAACTCATCCGACAAAAAAAACAACACTGCTGGCAGAAATACAATATTGAATATTGTTCTCAAAATATGGCGATGCAAAAACTTGTTTTTGCAAAAAAAGCACTTTTTTATTGTGTGATAGTAGCCAAACATAAAAAAATATAAATCTGTTATCGCTGTAATCGCAGTTCTGTTTTTGCTTACAACTCCCACATGCCTATCCCTGCTATGTAGCTTTTTGCCATTGCCTCTTTTTCCTTTATCATTCATTTTGTACAACAATATAATTAAGTTTTGACAATCTTTTCAACCCCAATTAATATACCTTCACCAAAAAGGTAAAAAAAAAAAGAAATGTGTGTGTAGGTAGGTACATAGGCACTTGCAGAAAACAACATGTGGTAGTAAGCCACAGTATAATTGTGACATATACAGTTGTTAAATTGGACTAGTAAAACAGGTGCGCAAAAACATACATGCACAGTTTAACTTTCTTTTTTCAATTATTTTTAACAGAATTAAATCTTCTTCCCAAATATAACATGGTGGTCACAAATGCTAGGTAGGTAAGCTCCATAAAGTCAGCACCTGCAACAGAGTGCTGTATTGGTGTACTGTGCATAGATGTAAAATTTTACTTGAAAAACAGATAGCAGAAATAAATTGTTTGGGACACACACTTTGTGAAATAAAGTTTGTTTGCAATTATAATTCTGGATTTTCGGGGATTTTCTTTTGAATTTTTAAACAAGAATTATTCCACCCTTCAAAAATAGGGACTGCACAAAAAATGCAAAAACTCATGAATCAATCGCAGTGTTCAGCACTGCTGCTAGTAGCACCTTCCCTATCTCTCTCCCCCTATCAATTGAATTTCAATTACTGTCTGAAATATTTTTGTGCAATGATTTCAGCTTTTTCTGTCTAACTTTATTGCCAAGCTGTGAGCTCTGACATTCTCTCACTATCTTATATTAATGGCTGCTGCATTCCCTGTCTAGATTTTTATTCTGGCTATTACAGTCCCTTCCACTGTGATGTGATAGCTGCAAGGCATTATAGGGAAGCTCACACAGTAGTTCTTTAATTAATGTGTAGAAAGGCTGTCCACACTTTTTTTGGCAATTCACAACTTGAACTAAATTTGTATCTAATCAATTTTCTTCTCTCTAGTTCTCACTAGTACCATGTCAGCTGAAAGTTCTCCATTGTGAAGCCTAAAGAAGGCAATAAAAATGTTGTAAACCTTTTTCTGTGGAAAAGTTTCACCCAATTGAGATATGTTTCCTTTTTGATTAAAAAGAAAAGTCAAGGGACATGGATCTCTCTGACGGAAGAAAGTAGACTGACCAAAATACTTTCAGTACTTTTCGGTGTCATGTAGACACAGAAATAAAAAACTTTTTTTATGATAATAATGTATTTGTTTTTTTTTTCTCTTCATAAACACCTGTAACAAAAGATGGCAGTGAAAGGATAGATATATGGATGAAGTCTTGATCTATGGAAAGAAAAAACAGCTAATTTATCAGAAGTGAATAACATAAAGTACTTTCTCCATCTAAAATATGTTGAAATATTCAATATGGCTGCCAATGTTGTGTGATGAGTCCCAGATGGTAAACCTGCCTAATTAATTAGCAATATAAAGCAGAGGATGTATTACTGCATAACTAGACAGTTTCTCCATTTAGAAGTCTTAAAAAATCAGATAAAACGCACTGTGAAAACCAAAATCTGTACGTTACAGGCACATTAATTGCACTCTGTGATGATTTTCTGCTGGCGGACCACAAGTATGTGATATGCATACTCCCGCCTATATTCTGACTAGATGGGCATGGCCTCACTCAATGCAAAACTATTGTGAGAGGCCGGAAACATACTGTGGCCATAAGTATATATACTGTCGCTCATGGCTCCAGCACTGGACAATCCTCATAGTGCGCAGTGAGCAAGCTGTGAGGATTCACAAGTTTGCAGTCACATAGAGTGACTGCAGGCTTGTAGTTTTAGCCCGGACAACCCCTTTAGTACACAGCAGTTGATATAATGTACTCACATTTTTTTAATGATAGTATTCTGAAGATTATGTAGAAAAGTGAAGGTACTCTTTTTTGTAGTTTTCATACAACAGTTCTAAGTTGGAGCAATTGTTTTCATTGCTGCAATGTATCTAAATCAAAAATAAAAGAACTTTGCAAATAGCTTTATTACAAATTTACTTGTTTCTAAAGCTACCGTAGAGCTCTATGTGTCTCCATGGTAACAAAAAACAAATACCGTATTTTTCGCTTTACAAGACGCACCTGATTATAAGACGCACCTAGATTCTAGTGAGGAAAATCAGAGAAAAAATATTTTGAGCCAAATAGTGTGGAAAAACCTTTAATAAAATACAAAAATATTATCTGTGGATGACGCTCTGTTATAAGTGGTCTGTGAATTACAGTACAGTGCCTGCAGTACCTTATATTGTGACTACCACCCCCCTCATCCTCAGGAATACACCCACTTACTGTATGCATGGAAGCATATACCCATTGATACAGTATATTCTGAAGGATGATGGGGGTTGTTTGCTCACCTTTCCTAAAAGGATATCGGAATTGTGAGTACCGTAGTTGCAACATTAAATAGTGTGCAGAGACAGATATGTGATTGGTGGAGGCAGCTCAGCAACAGTTCCCTCCACAAATCACTATACATCCCTGCAGAGCAGGAAGAGAAGCGCTCTTCTCTCCCTCCTCAGCCTTAGGCCTCTTTCACACATCCATGTCTCTGGTACATATGGTGACAGTTTTCACACGTACCGGAGACACTGACACTCATTCAATTCATATGAATGGGACTGTACACATGTCAATGTGTTTCCATGGACCGTGTGTTCGTGTGCCCCACACGTACACATTTCCATTTTTTACCGTCAGCACGGGTGGCAAAAAGTCCTGCACCCGTGCACATGGAGAACACACATGGATGTCTGTGTGACAGGCATAGGCACCAGGGAAGAAGCGCTACTGTAAGCGCTGTTCCCCGGCGCCGGGTGCTGAAGATGGCTCTCATCATTCTCCCCTGCTCTGCCAGCAATAGGCGCAAGCAGATGAGAATGATGAGAGTTATATTCAGGTCAGAACAATGACAGCAGGTGGTGGCTTTTTGGACTATTACTCACACCATCCTACACCTGCTGCCACTAATAACAGTGACAGGATTAGAAGATGATGGGTGTATTCCTCACCCGCCGCCTGCGATATAACTAAATGAATGAAAAATCCGGCATGGGTTCCCCTCGTATTTTCTATATCCAGCCAGGCAAAACTTACAGCTGGGGGCTGTAACCCTCAGCTGTCATCTTCAGTAAGGTTGGTTATCAAGAATAGAGGGGTCCCCAGACTCCCCACACCTTATTTTTAGCTATTTGAATAATAATTTTAAAAAACCGCTTGGGGTCCCCCCATTTTTGACAACCAGTCTTGCTAAAACTCACAGCTGGGGACTGGTATTCTCAGGCAGGTAACAGGCCATGGATATTGGCCGCCAAGCCTAAAAATATCAGCCCGCAGCTGCGCAGAAAAGGTGCATCTATTAGATATGCCAATTCTGGCTCTTTGCTCAGCTCTTCCCACTTGCCCTGTAGCAGTGGCAAGGGGGGTTCTGTTATGATTGAACTGGTGGTTAGGAGCACTAGAAATGACCAGATGAGCAAACTAGTAATACAGGACGAGCTCTGGGAAGTGGGAACTCTGCTGACCGCAAGTCCTAATCCTATCACAACAACTAGAAACAGCCGTGGAGCGTTCCTGACTCTGCCTAGACGCCTCTTCACAGCCTAAGAGCTAACTACCCCTAAAGATAGAAAATATAGCCTACCTTGCCTCAGAGAAATTCCCCAAAGAAATAGGCAGCCACCACATATATTGACTGTGAGTTAAGATGGAAGTCACAAACACAGAAATGAAACAGGTTTCAGCATAGGAGGCCAGACTTAACTAAACAGACTGAGGATAGAAAAGGTATCTTTGTGGTCAGCATAAAACACTAACAAAAAACCACGCAGAGTGTGCAAAAGAAACCACCGCACCGACTCACGGCGCGGTGGTGCCACTCTGCATCCCAGAGCTTCCAGCTAACAGAACAAAATCATGATAGCAAGCTGGACAAAAACAATGATAACAAATAAGCTAGCAGAAACTTAGCTTTTGCTGAAGTAGACAGGTCATCAGAAAGATCCAAGAGAACTGAACCAGTACTAGGACATTGACAGCTGGCATCAAGTAACGATCTGAGTGGAGATAAATAGAGCAGCCAGCCAAGGCCTCAACGAGATCAGCTGGAGAATGAATCTCAGAACCAGCAGCTCCACTCACAGCCACCAGAGGGAGTCCATGAACAGAACTCGCCGAAGTACCATTCATAACCACAGGAGGGAGCTCGAGAACAGAATTCACAACAGGGTTCATGTTTGTGGGGTTGATGTCACCTTTGTACTGTCAGGTGACATCAAGCCCACGGCTTAGTAATGGAAAGGTGTCTATAGGACATCTCTCCATTACTAATTGTATAGTTGTATTGTAAATAAAGACACAGCCAGAATAAAGTCCTTTAATTGAAAAAAATGACACAGACTCCTTTATTAATCTCAATTAAACCATACTTACGACATCGCCTAATTCCACCGAAGCCCTCAATCTCCTGTAATAAAAGTAAAATAAAAAAACAAGAATATACCATACCTGTCCATTCAAGCAAAAAAAGGAGTGTATCCGGCAAGCATTGAAGGGAAAGTGATAGACGTTTATGCAAAGAACTTCTCAATATTTAATGAATCAAAAAATGTTACATGTATAGACAAAAATTTAACCCCTCACCCCCCTAAAACTATGCCTTTTGGCAGATGCCTTTTCATGTCATTCTGTCCCACGCCGTAATCCATGTCTGGAGGAGAAACAGTTTTCAACCTGGATGGTGCCAAGATGCGATTGTCCAGGCTAAAAACCACTTGTGAATGAATTGCTGCAAGCACAGCATCATTGACTAGAGGTGACATCATCGCGTCCGGGCCGAGAGCTCCATCTGCACCTGCGCCGCAACCACAGTCATTTTCCTGGAGACATCGCATTTAGGCAGGCGTGGATGGAGATCTCGGCCTTCCTCCATCTGCGCCTGTGCCGACTGAGAAGCCAGAAGCCGGACGCCAGACCCTGGAGAAGAATGGCGGCCCCAATATGCAGCCGCTACAGGGCCGCCGTTCACCACCGTACCACCACAGCAGGACCACCACATGCCGCCGCACCACCACCACAGGACCGCCGCACCACTATCGCAAAACCCGCAGTATCGGTAAGAATTGTGTTCGGTTTATAAGACGCACCCCCATTTTCCCCCTATTTTTGGGGATCATAAAAGTGCGTCTTATAACGCAAAAAATACGGTAACTCTGTAGTCAAATCCTACATTCATATAAGTGCAGTGTATGTAGGGGCAGGGGTAGAGGCGAGTATATGTGGTCTGGCTAAAATATTTCCACTTTATTCAGATGTTTATGTCTGGTCTAAAACACCTTTAAATGTTGCTGAATTTTTGGACCACATGATATTGCACAAACATTTTGTGACTTTTGGCTTTTTCACACTAATTCTGGACAGCTCTGGCAGAGCTGGAGAGGAGCTGGGATTTGATGGGGCATTACATTACTATGATCTTTGATGCTGAAAATTTTCTGCACCATTTCTGCAGCCATTAAGTAAAATAGGCTACCTGCATTTTTTTTCAAAAATATTGTAAGGTGGCAACTGGACAGATTGTGGATGTGAGGTATGTGTCCCCAAGGTGCCAAGCCTCGGTGATGTAGGACCCGTAGAAGTAGGTTTCAGCACTAATAGTGCTAAGGGGTGTTTTAATGGGCCCAGATTATGGATCTGGATTTAACAAGCAGCTGAAAGAGCTGAGTGGATCAGCTGCACACTTTCAGTTCAAGTCTTGGAATGATCTATTTAAGGCACCTGGTGCTGTCTCACTTGGTCTGTGTATGTGCAAGGTGATCTGGAATTGTATGTGCTTCTCAGACCCTGCTACAGTCTGAGAGTGAAGATTTAACCTTTACACAGATAAGTTCGTGCTTTATATGAGCTGGTTATTAGGGATGAACGAATGTGCTCGGTGATACTCAGTTATCACACGAAAATCATGGTGCCCGGATGTGCTCATTAATCGTTGAGAAATGGGCAGTGCTCAAGTTCAAACTTGAATCCCTGCCTTGCATCTTTAGCGCCTATTATGCAGCCAAAAAGCATACGGGAATTGAATGTGAGTCACTGTAATGCTGTAGCCATCTTGGTTGTGCCACTGCTGTGATAGACTGGCTGCGTGACATCATCAGAGGTTATATAAGGACAGGCACAACCCGGCTTGGTGCAATAACGCCATTGTATACCTCTGTGACACTTTGTATTGGAGGGATAGAGAGCTTGCCAAGGCCTGTGTGCATAATATGAGGAATCAGAGGCCTGTAGTTTTTATACTGGTGCTGAAGCTGAGCAATCATACTAACTGCCCTTTTAATCTGCATTTAGCAAAGGAAAGGAGAGAGAGTTGCAGGATCAGGGAGAGTGACAAAATCCAGTCTGTAAACAGGGATTAGGCCTGTGCAATCCATAAGCAAATATATAGCTGCATTTTTTGTAAGGGCTCAAAAAATGTAATATATTTTGATCCATAAAGTATTACGTGCTTTGAGGTCCTTTTTTGTGTTATATAACACAACCAAAAATCATTGAAACATTTTCCTGGTCTCCATTTCTCAGCGATACACTGTTCCAGAATTTCTGTGAACTCTAAAACTGCTAAAAACCTTTTAAAATTTGTAGACCTCCATTTTTCAGACATACAGTATTACTTTGTGAATATTTCTGTAATCTCTAAAAATGAACAAAAGCTTTTAATAATTGTGTAGGCTTCCATTTCTCAGATATACAGTGTTGTGCGGTCTGTGAACATTTCTGTGATCTGTAAAACTGCTAAAAAGTTTGTAAAATTTTTGTAGGCCTCCATTTCTCAGACATACAGTGTTATGTGGATGACCAAAAAAGAAATGGACAACAGAACAATGCTTAAAAAAATATATAGCTTTATTACAAATTTTAATCATGCAGAATTAATATAATAGAAATGTAAACAATTATAAAATACAAAGGGTAGAGACACCTTCGTGCCACGCCAAAGCAAGTTGATGGTATAGCGATCTATATGTACGCCTAATGGGAGTCAGAAGAAAAATACACAGGTAGTGGCTCTACACTGTGTTCAAATTATTATGCACATTGGATTTAAGTGTCATAAAGATTTAATTGTTTTGTTTTTCAAATAAACTCATTAGATGGTATTGTGTCTCCAGGCTCAATGGATCACTGAAATCAATCTTAAACACATGTGATAATTAGTTTTCCAGGTGATTCTAATTAAAGGAAAACTACTTAAAAATGATGTTCCACATTATTAAGCAGGTCACAGTTCTCAAGTAAGATGGGAAAGAAAAAGGATCTCTCTGCTGCCGAAAAGCATCAAATAGTGTAATGCCTTGGTTAAGGGATGAAAACATTAGATATTTCCAGAAAACTTAAGCATGATCATTGTACTGTTAAGAGATTTCTGTCTGATTCTGAGCACAGATGTGTTCATGCTGATAAAGGCATAATGAGGAAGGTTTTCGCCAGGCAAGTTCATTGGATAAAGAAAGCAGCTGCTAAAAAGCCATTACAAACCAGCAAACAGATATTTGAAGCTGCTGGTGCCTCTGGGGTCCCTCAAACCTCAAGGTGTAGGATCCTTCAAAGGCTTGCTGTGGTGCATAAACCTACTATTCGGCCACCCCTAAACAGTGTTCACAAGCAGAAATGGTTGCAGTGGGCCCAGACATACATGAAGACTAATTTTCAAAAATTTTTCTTGTTTACTGATGAGTGTCAATCAACCCTGCATGGTCCAGATGGATGGAGTAGTAGATGGTTGGTGGATGGCCACCATGTCCCAACAAGGATGCGACATCAGCAAGGAGGTGGAGGAGTCATGTTTTGGGCCGGAATCATGGGAAACAGCTGGTAGGGCCCTTCAAGATTCCTGAAGGTGTGAAAATGACCTCTGCAAAGTATATAGAGTTTCTGACTGACAACTTTCTTCTTTGGAATAAAAAGCAGAAACGTGCCTTCAGGAGCAAAGTCATCTTCATGCATGACAATGCACCATCTCATGCTGCAAAGAATACCTCTTAGTCATTGGCTGCTATGGGCATAAAAGGAGATAAACTCATGGTGTGGCCACCATCTTCCCCTGACCTCAACCCTATAGAGAACCTTTGGAGTATCATCAAGCAAAAGATCTATGAGGGTGGGAGGCAGTTCACCTCCAAACAGCAGCTCTGGCAGGCTATTTTGAGATCATGCAAAGAAATACAAGCAGAAACTCTACAAAACCTCACAAGTTCAATGGATGCAAGAATTGTGAAGGTGATATCAAAGAAGGGTTCCTATGTTAACATGTAACTTGGCCTGTTCGGATGTTTTTGAGTTAAATAGCTTTTTTGTTCAGTGAATGTGTCCTCCTAATGCTGCAAATTCAACAAATGAGCATTTTCAGTTCTTTAAAACATATCAAATGTTTAGAAATTCTACTGTGCCTAATAATTTGGAACAGTGCACTTTGAGTTTTTATTCATTTTGGAGATTATACTGTTATCATTGGGAAGTTTCTTCAATAAAATTTGATGTATACTCTAACAGGTGATGACTTTTATTAGACTGACTGTCATTTGCACAGATTATTTAGGAAAATCAGAGAAAAATATAATTTGCATAATAATTTGGAACATGGTGTATATGTATATAGTCATATGATGAAATCAAGAATTACACTGAAGGAAAGTAGTTATAAATAAGCAGGGGTGGATTAAGGGTAGCCAGAGCCCCGGGCTGTTTAGACACTGTGGGCCCCCGGTCATGTGACGGGGTCATGTGACGGGGTCATGTGACGGGGTCATGTGTGTCATGTTACAAAGATTTTTTAAGCCGCCACCATAACACGGTAGACACTTTTGACCAGGCCCTACTCTACTGTAACCTATTAAATATTTGTTATAATATGCAATACAATTTAGGTATATTTTGATTTATTTTTCAATTTTTAAAATGACCAATAATATCACATACAAGGGACAAAAACCACCGCACCATGACCAGACCACATATTACAACCACAGTGATCGAATAATATCACATACAAGGAACAAATACCGCTACACCATGTCAAGACCACATATTACCACCACATGGTGACCAAATAGCACATACAAAGGACAAATGCCGCAAACACCATTTCCAGACCACATGTTACCACCACATAGTGACTGAATACTACAATACTGTTCAGTAATTTAAAAAAAAAAACACTATACTATCACCATCAGTGCCAGTATTCACAGGAGATCTGTACTTAGTATGCAGTGTCTGTGTAGAGGTTATACAGTGATCACTGTTGACATTATACACAGGACCTCTGTATATAGTATACAGTGTATAGTGTCAGTGTATAGCTAACACTGACTCACCAGTGACGTCTCTAGGTGAAGTCCTTCATCTTTCATCCAGCACAAACCGCCATCATTTCTTCCAGCCAGGGCTCGTTTCTGCAGGAAATAACACAGTTATCTAGAGCTCCGCTTGCAGAACACATTACTTAATTTTTCCCAACTTCTACATTACACCACATGAAGAAAAAAAGGTGACATAGTGTCACTCTGCACAGTAACAGAACCGCCCCCCCATTTAAAACAGTATACTCAAAAAATAAAATAAATACATCACTGAAGTAATAATATCCCTTAATTAGCTCCTATGGTAATAATATTCCCCATCCTGGCCCCGTGTATCTTATTCCTGGCTCCAGCCATATGTTCTCACATCCTGCCCTCATGAGTATCCATTCTACCCCATATGATCTTCTCATCCTGCCCCATATGTCTCCATCGTATCCATCCTGCCCCATGTTCCAATCCTGCCCCATGTCTTTCATTCTGCCCCGTGTCTCCAATCATGCCCCGTATCTACATTCTGCCCATGCCTCCAGTCCTGCCCCCAGTGTGTCCAGCAATCTGCCCCAGTATATCCAGCATATTGCCCCCAGTGTGTCCAGCATATTACCCCCAGTATGTCCAGCAATCTGCCCCAGTGTCTCCAGCATATTGTCCCCAGTGTGTCCAGGATTGCCCCCAGACAGTGTGTCCAGCAATCTGCCCCAGTGTGTCCAGCATTGCCCCCACACAGTGTGTCCAGCAATCTGCCCCAGTGTGTCCAGCGTATTACGCCCAGTGTGTCCAGCAATCTGCCCCAGTGTGTCCAGCATTGCCCTCAGACAGTGTGTCCAGCAATCTTCCCCAGTGTGTCCAGCATATTACCCCCAGTATGTCCAGCAATCTGCCCCAGTATGTTCAGCATATTGCCCCAGTGTGTCCAGCAATCTGCCCCAGTGTCTGACTCCAGCATATAGCCCCCATTGTGTCCAACAATCTGCCCCAGTGTATCCAGCATTGCCCCCAGACAGTGTGTCCAGCAATCTGCCCCAGTGTGTCCAGCATTGCCCCAGACAGTGCGTCCAGCAAACTGCCCCACTGTGTCCAGCATTGCCCCCAGACAATGTGTCCAGCAATCAGGACAATGCCAGACCTCATGTGGCAGGAGTATGTCAGCAGTTCCTGCAAGATGAAGGCATTGAAGCTATGGACTGGCCTGCCCATTCCCCAGACCTGAATCCGACTGAGCACATCTGGGACATGATGTCTCACTCCATTCACCAACGTCACGTTGCACCACAGACTGTCCAGGAGTTGGCAGATGCTTTAGTCCAGGTCTGGAGGAGATCCCTCAGGAGACCATCTGCCGCCTCATCAGGAGCATGCCCAGTCATTATACAGTAGGGAGGTCATACAGGCACGTGGAGGCCACACATCTTTTCCTTGTCATGAGGCATTTCCGCTGAAGTTGGATCAGCCTGTAATTTGATAATTGTTATGTTTTGTTGTTCTGAACATATTCCACTATGCAATGAATAAAAATTTGCAACTGGAATATTTCATTCAGAGAGATCTAGGATGTGGTATTTTAGTGTTCCCTTTATTTTTTTGAGCAGTGTATATGTAGCCAATGGTCCAGTTCTATGCTCATTGCAACATCTATTGGTGGTAGGCATGGGTCAGCAGGGTACTCTTATTGGTCAAATTGAGTATGTTTTATTTTCCTACAGAGATATACACATTTTTCTGTTTTAAGGCAGGGAGTTAACAGAATAGAAACTTAAGCACCATTGGTTGCCACCGGGAATCAACTTCTTAGAAATTGATGGTAAATGCAAGTCGCTGATATTAAACTCATGTCATTCTATACATTTTGTTCATTATGGTAATAAGATCCTTTAAATTCTAAGATTATAATTGTAGTGTGATTGTCTGTTTTTCCATTCTAGTTATTGCTTTTGGTTCTGAGTTGAATTTACCTTTAATCTAAAGAAATCTTTTGCCATCATCTTGTGGTATAAAGACAATGAACGCTACTATAGTAATAGTGAACTCATATGGTAGAATATAAGTTCAAAATAGTTACCAGTTAGTGGAATCCACTCAAAGGGTCTCAAACAGAAG
The DNA here is from genome assembly GCF_051348905.1 of Ranitomeya variabilis. NCBI lineage: Eukaryota > Metazoa > Chordata > Amphibia > Anura > Dendrobatidae > Ranitomeya > Ranitomeya variabilis. Next base: position 301,436,379 of record NC_135232.1, read on the forward strand.
AAAATAAATTACTGGAGATGTGTGTATGTTTGAGGGTCCATAAAATGGCACAATGAAAGACACAGAATGTTTTATGCAGAATTGCGTCTAAGTGTGCTTATAATGCTAATATTCTAACTTATTTATATTTCTACGGAAGATCTGAACATTTTATTGGTCCAAGTAGAATATTTAGCTTTCATATCTTTAAGAGCATCTGTCACCTGTCACGGCGCCGCTCTGCGCCGCCCCTCCTGCTGCCGTGCCTGCCGCCCCGTCAGCCGCCCCCTCTCCCGCTTGCTGACATACTTACCTGCGCTGGTGCGCTCCTCCTGCTGGCGCGCCTTCTTCTGTCTTCTGACTCACCGCAGCTTCCAGGTTCTCGCCGCGTGCGCACCTCGCACTCCATGTTTAATCTGCATACGCGTACTTCCTCTTTTGATATACAGGCGCTCCGTACCTACTCTCTGTGACCCTGGAGGACCCAGACATGGAAGTCCTTCTGCACACCATGTATTTAAGGTAAACCCTTCCGCTGCTCCTTGCCTGATTGTCATTTGTGCTTTTCATGACCCAGGCCCTGTATCTCTGTCCAGTCCACGCCTGCCCTGTGTCTCTGCCATACCTCTGCCCAGTCCACATCTGCCCTGTGTCTCCGTCACATCTCTGCCCAGTCCATGTCTGTCCTGTGTTTCCGCCATAACTCTGCCCAGTCCACATCTGCCCTGTGTCTCCGCCATACCTCTGCCCAGCCCATGTTCATCCTGTGTCTCTGCCATACCTCTGCCCAGTCCACGTCTGCCATGTGTCTCTGCCACATCTCTGCCCAGTCCATGCCTGCCTTGTGTCTCTGCCATATCTCTGCCCAGTCCAAGTCTATCCTATGTCTCCGCCTTACCTCTGCCCAGTCCACGTCTGCCCTGTGTCTCCACCACATCTCTGCCCAGCCCATGCCTGCCCTGTCTCCGCCATATCTCTGCCCAGTCCACGTCTATCCTGTGTATCCGCCATACCTCTGCCCAGTCCACATTTGCCCTGTGTCTCCGCCACATCTCTGCCCAGTCCACACCTGCCTTGTGTCTCCGCCATATCTCTGCCCTGTCCACGTCTATCCTGTGTCTCTGCCATACCTCTGCACAGTCCACATCTGCTCTGTGTCTCCGCCACATCTCTGCCCAGTCCACGCCTGACCTGTGTCTCCGCCATACCTCTGCCCAGACCACGTTCATCCTGTGTCTCCGCCATATCTCTGTCCAGTTCTAACCTGTCCTGTGTGTCTGTTATATCCTATCTGCCCCGTGTCTCGGTCCTATCCAGCCTACTCTGCATCTCTGTTCTGCTCAGCCTGTTCTGCGTCTTCCCTCTTACGTTTGAATCTCCTACCACCTATCCCTGGGTATCAGCTTCTGCGGCCATAGTCTCCCTCGGGCCTGCCCCTACCGCTCCCTGTATTGGGGGTGGTCTACCAGGTCAGCTCACCCTTGGGAGGTTCGTTGTTGTAGTTCTGCGGGTTCACTCTAGGAGTTCCTAAAACCTCACATCACCAATATGCAGTTTTCTATGTCTTTAGAAGAATCATGATATAATCATATGATAAATATATTCTGCTGTATCTGATTTTCTTTACTGCAGCTGTCCTGCATTTTATCTATGCATTTTAGCAAAATGGCTATCAATTAATATTTACTATCAGTGTCATCATGTCCAATCCTTTTAGAATACAGCTTTTGGCAGCTGATTGGTTGTTTATGACACTTCCCATACTCTACTTAACTATACTGTATCTAATTGATCGGAACACATCATGTAGCTCTAGCTTCAGTCTTAAGACATAGGGTGCTGTCACATGGTCCGTATTACTCGCGTGAGAATTGGATCACAATCCTCGGACTGTCTGTCAGCTCTCCTGACGTGAGTGAAAGCATGTATTTCAATCCAGCTTTCACACCCAGGTCAGGAGAGCCACTCCGAGGATTCTGATGCGATCCTTGCGTGTTTAATATGGCCGTCTAACTGTGCCCTTATTCAGACAAAAGCAAGCAGACCTTTAGACAAGAGATGCAACATATTTTTTGGTCCAAGTGTGACATTTCAAACCTCTTCCAAAACCACTTCCAATGGCAGCAAATAAAAACTTAAAGAAGACCTTTCACTAATGATGAGTGAGCACTAAAATGCTCCGCTGCTCGTTGGTCGGGTCGAGTAAATTGGAAAACTGGGGTACTCGACCCGAGCAACGAGCCCAATGTACTGTAAGTCTATGGGAAACCCGAGTATTTTTACCGTGATCCCCCTGGGGGTCCTTTTAAGGTCTAAAAACATCAGAAAATAATGGAAACACTGCTCAAATGACACAGGAACATCACGTCTGACTCCTAGGTCACAGCTGTAAGCAATGTTGTCAGAGTTTCATGCCATTTTTGGAGGTGCACCAACAAACATACAATAACCCCCATAGACACCCTGTAATAATTATAGGGGATAACTCAGGAGACACTTTGCGTGGAACAAGACAACTACAGGACACAGTTTTATAAGTGGTAAAGTCTATATTGTCACACGGTTATTCAAACAGGTGCAGAGAGAAACTCAAGTCCACAACACTTGGTGCAAATATCAAATGCAGCTCAGCAGTCTATAGGAAACTTCAGAGGAAAATGCAATCACGCAGAAAGTCTATGAGGCACAATTATTCTTGAGGATACTTGACACGAATAAGTCCTTGCTTAGTCCAAAACACAGATAGATATGCTTATAAGGCAGTTCAAATAATATCTTAGCTCAACCTGGGAGGTCTGGGTAATAGTCTCAGGTTCTTGCAGAGCAGAAACAGCTTACATGTCCAGCAAATGCAGATGGAAGCAAACACGAGCAGCAGATGAAGGAGGATTACTTGAACTGGTGTATGCAGCAGGAACTCAGAGCAGAGTAGCAGGATAACCCCACAGGTTCACAGGAGCAGGTATATGGCCAGGGAGTCACCAGAGGTCAGTGTCATGTTCTCAATGGCAAGAGAACATAGCATCAGCATATATAGGAACTAGCTCTTGGAAGATGGGAACTGAGCTGACCATGAACTAAACCTAACGCACAACTAGCAGTGGCCGGGTAGCATGCCTACGTTGATTCTAGATGCCCAGCACCAGCCGGAGGACTAAATAATACTAGCAGAGGAAAATATTAGTCCTAGCTCACCTCTAGAGAAATACCCCGAAAGGAGACAGAGGCCCCCCACATGTATTGGCGGTGAATTAAGATGAAATAACAAACGTAGTATGAAAATAGGTTTAGCAAATTTGAGGTCCACTTACTACATAGCAGAAGACAGAAAGGACACTTTCATGGTCAGCTGAAAACCCTATCAAAACACCATCCAGAAATTACTTTAAAACTCTGGCATTAACTCATAACACCAGAGTGGCAATTCCTGTTCACAAGAGCTTTCCAGACACAGTAACGAAACTACAGCTGTGAACTGGAACAAAAATGCAAAAACAAACATGGACAAGAGTCCAACTTATCTAGTAGTTGTCTAGGAGCAGGAACAAGCACAGAGAGGCTTCTGATAACATTGTTGACCGGCAAGCAACTAACAGAGCAGCAAGGTTATATAGCGACTCCCACATCTTGATGGGAACAGGTGAACAGAGAAGATGAAGACACCAGTTCAATTCCACCAGTAGCCACCGGGGGAGCCCAGAATCCAAATTCACAACAGTACCCCCCCCTCAAGGAGGGGGCACCGAACCCTCACCAGAACCACCAGGGCGACCAGGATGGGCCCTATGAAAGGCGCGAACCAAATCAGAGGCATGAACATCAGATGCATTCACCCAAGAATTATCCTCCTGGCCGTATCCCTTCCACTTGACCAGATACTGGAGTCTCCGTCTGGAAACACGAGAGTCTAAGATTTTCTCCACAACGTACTCCAACTCACCCTCAACCAACACCGGAGCAGGAGGCTCAACGGAAGGCACAACCGGTACCTCATACCTGCGCAATAATGACCGATGAAAAACGTTATGAATAGAAAAGGATGCAGGGAGGTCCAAACGGAAGGAAACAGGGTTAAGAATCTCCAATATCTTATACGGGCCGATAAACCGAGGCTTAAACTTAGGAGAAGAGACCCTCATAGGGACAAAACGAGAAGACAACCACACCAAATCCCCAACACAAAGCCGAGGACCAACACGACGGTGGCGGTTGGCAAAAAGCTGAGTCTTCTCCTGGGACAACCTCAAATTGTCCACCACCTGCCCCCAGATCTGATGCAATCTCTCCACCACAGCATCCACTCCAGGACAATCCGAAGATTCCACCTGACCAGAGGAAAATCGAGGATGAAACCCCGAATTACAGAAAAACGGGGACACCAAAGTGGCAGAGCTGGCCCGATTATTGAGAGCGAACTCTGCCAATGGCAAAAAAGCAACCCAATCATCCTGGTCAGCAGACACAAAACACCTCAGATATGTCTCCAGGGTCTGATTAGTCCGCTCGGTCTGGCCATTCGTCTGAGGATGGAAAGCGGACGAAAAAGATAAATCTATGCCCATCCTAGCACAGAATGCCCGCCAAAATCTAGACACGAATTGGGTCCCTCTGTCAGAAATGATATTCTCAGGAATACCATGCAAACGAACAACATTTTGAAAAAACAGAGGAACCAACTCGGAAGAAGAAGGCAACTTGGGCAGAGGAACCAAATGGACCATCTTAGAGAAACGGTCACACACCACCCAGATGACAGACATCTTCTGAGAAACAGGCAGATCTGAAATAAAATCCATCGAGATGTGCGTCCAAGGCCTCTTAGGAATAGGCAAGGGCAACAATAATCCACTAGCCCGAGAACAACAAGGCTTGGCCCGAGCACAAACGTCACAAGACTGCACAAAGCCTCGCACATCTCGTGACAGGGAAGGCCACCAGAAGGACCTTGCCACCAAATCCCTGGTACCAAAAATGCCAGGATGACCTGCCAACGCAGAAGAATGAACCTCAGAGATGACTCTACTGGTCCAATCATCAGGAACAAACAGTTTATCAGGTGGGCAACGATCCGGTCTATCCGCCTGAAACTCCTGCAAGGCCCGCCGCAGGTCTGGAGAAACGGCTGACAATACCACTCCATCCTTAAGGATACCTGTGGGCTCAGAGTTACCAGGCGAGTCAGGCTCAAAACTCCTAGAAAGGGCATCCGCCTTAACATTCTTAGAACCCGGTAGGTATGACACCACAAAATTAAACCGAGAGAAAAATAATGACCAGCGCGCCTGTCTAGGATTCAGGCGCCTGGCGGTCTCAAGATAAATCAAATTTTTGTGGTCAGTCAATACCACCACCTGATGTCTGGCCCCCTCAAGCCAATGGCGCCACTCCTCAAAAGCCCACTTCATGGCCAAAAGCTCCCGATTCCCAACATCATAATTCCGCTCAGCGGGTGAAAATTTACGGGAAAAGAAGGCACAAGGCCTCATCACGGAGCAGTCAGAACTTTTCTGCGACAACACTGCCCCAGCTCCGATCTCAGAAGCGTCGACCTCAACCTGAAAAGGTAGAGCAACATCAGGCTGACGCAACACAGGGGCAGAGGAAAAACGGCGCTTAAGCTCCCGAAAGGCCTCCACAGCATCAGGGGACCAATCAGCAACATCAGCACCCTTCTTAGTCAAATCGGTCAATGGCTTAGCAATATCCGAAAAACCAGCAATAAATCGACGATAAAAGTTAGCAAAGCCCAAAAATTTCTGAAGACTCTTAAGAGAAGAGGGCTGCGTCCAATCACAAATAGCTTGAACCTTGACAGGATCCATTTCAATGGAAGAGGGAGAAAAAATATATCCCAAAAAGGAAATCCTCTGTACCCCAAAAACACACTTAGAACCCTTCACACACAAAGAATTAGACCGCAAAACCTGGAAAACCCTCCTGACTTGCTGGACATGAGAGTCCCAGTCATCCGAAAAAATCAGAATATCATCCAGATACACAATCATAAATTTATCCAAATAATCGCGAAAAATATCATGCATAAAGGACTGGAAAACTGACGGAGCATTTGAAAGACCAAAAGGCATCACTAAATACTCAAAGTGGCCCTCGGGCGTATTAAATGCGGTTTTCCACTCATCCCCCTGCCTGATTCGCACCAAATTATACGCCCCACGAAGGTCAATCTTAGAGAACCACTTGGCCCCCTTTATGCGAGCAAACAAATCAGTCAGCAACGGCAATGGGTATTGATATTTAACAGTGATTTTGTTCAAAAGCCGATAATCGATACATGGTCTCAAAGAGCCGTCTTTTTTTTACACAAAGAAAAAACCGGCTCCTAAGGGAGATGACGATGGACGAATATGTCCCTTTTCCAAGGACTCCTTTATATATTCTCGCATAGCAGCATGTTCAGGCACAGACAGATTAAACAAACGACCCTTTGGGTATTTACTACCCGGGATTAAATCTATGGCACAATCGCACTCTCGGTGCGGAGGTAACGAACCAAGCTTGGATTCTTCAAAGACGTCACGATAGTCAGACAGGAACTCAGGAATTTCAGAGGGAATAGATGATGAAATGGAAACCACAGGTACATCCCCATGAGCCCCCTTACATCCCCAGCTCAACACAGACATAGCTCTCCAGTCGAGGACTGGGTTGTGAGATTGCAGCCAAGGCAATCCTAGCACCAAATCATCATGTAGATTATACAGCACCAGAAAGCGAATAATCTCCTGATGATCCGGATTAATACGCATAGTTACTTGTGTCCAGTATTGTGGTTTATTATTAGCCAATGGGGTGGAGTCAATCCCCTTCAGAGGAATAGGAGTCTCCAAAGGCTCTAAATCATACCCACAGCGTTTGGCAAAGGACCAATCCATAAGACTCAAAGCGGCGCCAGAGTCGACATAGGCGTCCGTGGTAATAGATGACAAAGAGCAAATCAGGGTCACAGATAGAATAAACTTAGACGGTAAGGTGCAAATGGAAACAGATTTATCAAGCTTTTTAGTGCGCTTAGAGCATGCTGATATAACATGAGTAGAATCACCACAATAGAAACACAACCCATTTTTCCGTCTAAAATTCTGCCGCTCGCTTCGGGACAGAATTCTATCACACTGCATACTCTCTGGCGACTTCTCAGTGGACACCGCCAGATGGTGCACTGGTTTGCGCTCCCGCAAACGCCTATCGATCTGAATAGCCATTGTCATGGACTCATTCAGACCCGCAGGCACAGGGAACCCCACCATAACATCCTTAATGGCATCAGAGAGACCCTCTCTGAAAGTCGCCGCCAGGGCGCACTCATTCCACTGAGTAAGCACAGACCATTTACGGAATCTTTGGCAGTAAATTTCCGCTTCATCTTGCCCCTGAGATAGGGACATCAAAGTTTTTTCTGCCTGAAGCTCCAAATGAGGTTCGTCATAAAGCAACCCCAAGGCCAGAAAAAACGCATCCACATTGAGCAACGCAGGATCCCCTGGTGTCAATGAAAAAGCCCAGTCTTGAGGGTCGCCCCGGAGCAAGGAAATCACAATCCTGACCTGCTGAGCAGGGTCTCCGGCAGAGCGAAATTTCAGGGACAAAAATAATTTGCAATTATTTCGAAAATTCTGAAACCCAGATCTATTCCCCGAGAAAAATTCCGGCAAAGGAATTCTCGGCTCAGATACAGGTGCATGACAAACAAAGTCTTGCAAATTTTGTACCTTCGTGGCGAGATTATTCAAACCTGCAGTTACACTCTGAAGATCCATTACAAACAGGTGGACACAGAGCATTCAAAGATTAGAAGGAGAAAAAAAAAAAAAAAAAAAATCTCAGCAGACTTCTTATTTCTCTCCTTTCTCAGCCAAGGATTTTAACCCTTTAGTGGCCGGTCAAACTGTCATGTTCTCAATGGCAAGAGAACATAGCATCAGCATATATAGGAACTAGCTCTTGGAAGATGGGAACTGAGCTGACCATGAACTAAACCTAACGCACAACTAGCAGTGGCCGGGTAGCATGCCTACGTTGATTCTAGATGCCCAGCACCAGCCGGAGGACTAAATAATACTAGCAGAGGAAAATATTAGTCCTAGCTCACCTCTAGAGAAATACCCCGAAAGGAGACAGAGGCCCCCCACATGTATTGGCGGTGAATTAAGATGAAATAACAAACGTAGTATGAAAATAGGTTTAGCAAATTTGAGGTCCACTTACTACATAGCAGAAGACAGAAAGGACACTTTCATGGTCAGCTGAAAACCCTATCAAAACACCATCCAGAAATTACTTTAAAACTCTGGCATTAACTCATAACACCAGAGTGGCAATTCCTGTTCACAAGAGCTTTCCAGACACAGTAACGAAACTACAGCTGTGAACTGGAACAAAAATGCAAAAACAAACATGGACAAGAGTCCAACTTATCTAGTAGTTGTCTAGGAGCAGGAACAAGCACAGAGAGGCTTCTGATAACATTGTTGACCGGCAAGCAACTAACAGAGCAGCAAGGTTATATAGCGACTCCCACATCTTGATGGGAACAGGTGAACAGAGAAGATGAAGACACCAGTTCAATTCCACCAGTAGCCACCGGGGGAGCCCAGAATCCAAATTCACAACAGGTCAGGATCTGGATGCAAGGCAGAATACTCTAGCACAGACTGAAGGCTGGGGTGGAGTTTTATAGCAGGAAGACACAGTGCACATGAGAACAAAGACGCCATCTTGGAAAAGGGCAGTAATGCACAAAAAGGTAATAAAAAATGTTCAGTCCTGACACACCCTTGCCAAAAAATGGTCTGCGTATAGCAGCACAGAACACATTCAGAGTGGTGAAATAGTGGTGGAGAATGAGGAGACATTGCTGAAGGCCTCATTAAAAACTAGGCCCAATGTAAAGGAGTGTGTCTCCTAGACTTGTAATGCCCATACACGCAGTGCATGGGCTGACAAACATTTCCCCAAGGGAGATACATTTAAAAAAATATACTATGGGCATCATAGACACCCTTGCCAAAAAATGGACTGCCTATAGCAGCACAGAACACGTTCAGCGTGGTGATTTAGTGGTGGAGAATGAGGAGACATAAAGATAAATCATAATGAAATCAAACAAATAAATAAAGGATGTGAATCCACCGATGAAAGTAAATAACAAAAGTGAAGGGTGAACACAGGTTCATAGATTTGAAGCCAGAATGTGTCCAACGAGATATCTTTGCCCCTAGCATCAGCTCAGAGACAGGGCTATAAGTAAAAATATAATATAAAAGTCTGAATAATTGTCTATTGTCGAGGTATACACTAGCTCATTAGAGGACTGTCCAGAGATCGGATAAATGAACAATATAAGAATAAATGGGAATAATAGACGTACATCTCTTTTTATGACATTTTCCCCTGTGGGAGTAACATTTGTTTTGGTTTCCAATTAGTAACGGGCATCATAAAAACACCCTTGCACAAAAAAAATTTGTAACTTTGGCATAACGGAATCCATTGACCCTGGTGTTCAACTGGTTGTGGATGATGAGGATGAGGATAAGGAGGAGGATAACAACAAACAGACCAAATCTGGAAGTGTATACCCATGTGTGGTTGTGAAGAGGTGCATGAGAATACACCTCCCCAAAAAACAGAATGTATTAGAGGTTATGTTTTGCTGTTTTCACGTGATGGTGTACAGAAGTCTTGCCCAATCCAGCTCTTGTTCATTTTTACAAGAGTCAGCCTGTCAGCATTTTCATTTGAAAGGCAGATGCGCTTATCTGTTATAATTCCACCAGCAGCACTAAAAGCCCGCTCTGACAGAACGCTAGCAGCAGGGCAGGCCAGGACCTCCAAGGCATTGAGAGCCAGTTCATGCCATGTGTCCAGCTTGGATAACCAATAATTAAAAGGCACAGAGGAATCACGGAGGATGTTTGTATGATCTGCAAGGTACTTCCTCAGCATCTTTCCAAACATTGCACTTCTAGTGACAGCACCCCTTGCCTCTGTGCCGGCATGATGGGAGGGTCTGAGAAAACTGTCCCCGAACTTTGCCATTGTTCCCCTGCCTGAACTGGATTGTACTTCTGTCTCTCTCACTTGGACTCCTTGGTTGTACAACAAACTCTGACATCTGCTGCCAGCGTTCGCTCAAGGGAATTTTCTAAGTAATTCCACTACAAGGGCCCTCTGGTACTGTAACATTTTAGTACACCTCTGTGCCTCTGGCAGAAGAGGTTGAAAGTTCTCCTTGTAGCGTGGGTCTAGAAGTGTCATCAACCAGTAATTAGTGTCACCAAAAAATTTTATAATGCGAGGGTCATTTGAAACGCAGCGCAACACAAAGTCAGCCATGTGTGCCAGGCTGCTAACAGGCAAGACTTCTGTGTCCTCACCAACAGGATGACTGACCATGCTATACTCCTCCTCCTCCTCCCTTTCCTCAGGACATCCCCGCTGAACAGACGGTATGACAGCTGTGCTTGTAGTAGCAGATTCTCATCTGAGTTGTATGCTTACTGTTTTTTCCTGTGTTATTTTACCTGCAGTGGCAAGGCTAGTGTCCTTGCCGGCCAGGGCACTAACTAGGGTTAGCTGAGGTGACAGCCAGTGACTAGGCATGTGACAGCAGCAGGAGAAGGACCCGCATAGGGTGGTAGGGGAAGATTAGGGACATACACAAGTTGGTGTCAGGAGGTGTCCCATCACTCACTCTCTACTGTTAGGATCTTCCTCTCCCTTTGTCATCCCATTGTTCCACTATGTTGTGCCATCCGCTGGAGATATACGTGTGCAGACGTAACACCTCACTCCAGCTGCGTTCTGTCTCTAAACTAATAAGAGCAGAATGGAGGTGGAACTCATGATCTGGCCTTTATACAGGCCATGTCACGTGCTGTGCCACCCAATCAAAGTTATGCCAATACTGGGCATGACTGTGATGGCTCTGGAAGTGTCCTCACTAGTGTTGAGCGATACCATCCGATACTTGAAAGTATCGGTATCGGATAGTATTGGCCGATACCCGAAAAGTATCGGATATCGCCGATACCGATACCCGATACCAATACAAGTCAATGGGACACCAAGTATCGGAAGGTATCCTGATGGTTCCCAGGGTCTGAAGGAGAGGAAACTCTCCTTCAGGCCCTGGGATCCATATTAATGTGTAAAATAAAGAATTAAAATAAAAAATATTGATATACTCACCCGTCCGGAGGCCCCTGCTCCTTACCGCTGTTAACCGGCAGCCTGCTTTGCTTAAAATGAGCGCGTTCAGCACCTTCCATGACGTCACGGCTTCTGATTGGTCGCGTGCCGCTCATGTGACTGCCACGCGACCAATCACAAGCCGCGACGTCATTCTCAGGTCCTAAACTCCTAGAATGAGGAGTTTAGGGCCTGAGAATGACGTCACAGCTTGTGATTGGTCGTGTGGCGGTCACATGAGTGGCACGCGACCAATCAGAAGCCGTGAAAGCATGGAAGGTACAGAATGCGCTCATTTTAAGCAAAGCAGGCTGCCGGTTACTACCAGGGTGCGTCAGAGGGTGAGTATATCCCTATTTTTTATTTTAATTCTTTATTTTTTACATGGATATGGATCCCAGGGCCTGAAGGAGAGTTTCCTCTCCTTCAGACCCTGGGAACCATACACTGGGAACTTCCGATTCTGATTCCCGATACCACAAAAGTATCGGATCTCGGTATCGGAATTCCGATACCGCAAGTATCGGCCGATACCCGATACTTGCGGTATCGGAATGCTCAACACTAGTCCTCACTCTAAATGCTTGCTGTGCGGTAGCCTTTCAAGAAGCTTTTTTAGTCTGAGGAACTCGAACAGGAAACCGGACATACATTAAAAAGTCCGTGTTTTGGATTTGGAAACTAAGGGTACCGTCACACAGTGAAATTTTCATCGCTACGACGGCACGATTCGTGACGTTCTAGCGATATCGTTACGATATCGCTGTGTCTGACACGCTACTGCGATCAGACATCACGCTGAGAATCGTACGTCGTAGCAGATCGTTTGGAACTTTCTTTCGTCGCTTGATCACCCGCTGACATCGCTGGATCGTTGTGTGTGACACCGATCCAGCGATGTGTTCGCTTGTAACCAGGGTAAACATCGGGTAACTAAGCGCAGGGCCGCGCTTAGTAACCCGATGTTTACCCTGGTTACCAGCATAAACGTAAAAAAACAAACAGTACATACTCACATTCCGGTGTCTGTCCCCCGTCGTCTCAGCTTCTCTGCACTGTGAGCGCCTGCCGGCCGGAAAGCGAGCACAGCGGTGACGTCACCGCTCTGCTTTCCGGCTATGGTGCTTACACAGTGCAGAGAAGCAGAACGCCGGGGGACAGACACCAGAATGTAAGTATGTACTGTTTGTTTTTTTTACGTTTACGCTGGTAACCAGGGTAAACATCGGGTTACTAAGTGCGGCCCTGCGCTTAGTTACCCGATGTTTACCCTGGTTACCCGGGGACTTCGGCATCGCTCCAGCGCCGTGATTGCAAAGTGTGACCGCAGTCTACGACGCTGGAGCGATAATCATACGACGCTGCGACGTCACGGATCGTGCCGTCGTAGCGATGAAAATGGCACTGTGTGACGGTACCCTAAGTGCCTTTACCGTTCAGGTTCACTCAGCACCAATAATTAGCATATTGCCATTGCAATTATAATTGTTTTTTTACATATGTAGTGAACAATAAGACAATATAAAGGGCTTGTTAGGTAGAGCATAAAGATAAGATTTTTGAGCGCCTGGGGAGACTATCAGCTTCCCTTTAAAAAATTTTGTTTGTATGTAAACACTTAAATTATTGAATCAAGGATCTCTAGCACACATTATGAAGTCATGCTATAGTGTCTTTTCGAGTGCTTGCACAGAACCTTTCCGGGCCTCATCAGAGCTGAAAGTCCCAGCGTAGTGTGAGAGGCCCATGGATTTTAGCACTTGCTGAAAAAAATATGTGTTGATGACCAGACAGGTGACAGTGAGGAATGGAGGAGCTAGAAAGTGAGCAGAAAGGTGAATTTAAAGTAACCATCATTTTAATTTTTATTTCATAAATCAAAAATACACATGAAAATAAGCAACTCTTTAATATATCTTATCACAGAAATATGCTTCTTTCTCTCTCAGGACTGTTCATTGAATTTTTTATGGATAAAATCTGTACTAAGTAAAGACAGATTGTTTCACTACTGAGATAGGAGATGGAAGGAGCTACTGATAAGATTATATGTAAAGGAGAGGGGAGAGGAAGAGGGAGGAGCTAGATACAGAGCTTCTCCTTCCTCCTCCCCCTCCTATCTACATAGAATCACATCAGTAGCTCATTCCATCTCCTATCTCAGTAGTGTAACAATCTGTCTTCACTGAATACAGATTTTACCCATTAATTGAGAATTTTGCAAATGAAAGATCAGTCCTGTTGGAGAAAGATGTAGATTTCTCTGATAAAATATATTACAAAGTCGTTCATATTTATGTGTATTTTTAATTCACGAAATTAATATGAAAATGGCAGTTACTCTTAAAAAAAAATACATATTTTTTTTAACTCTTTTACATTTTTTATGCACTGGGTTCTAAAGAGAAAAAAAACTTTTCCAACTTTTGTTCACCTTGTTCACCCTTTGTTCAGTTCTAGATTTCCTAAACAGCAGCTCGGTTTATAGTGTAAAAGCAAGTAAAACATTATTCTACGTTTCAGTAAAACAGAATCATTATTTTTCAAAGGTCACTAAATACTTAACTAGACAATTGTGCTGGGCATCTGAATTTTAATTTCTCAGCTCCTTATTTCGAGGAAAGTTGGCGTTGACTTTGATGACAAGCAGCGCTGATAAACTGTTATGACAGACTCTCAGGCTAATGGCTGGACAGACTGGGCCCTGGAGAGTAAAGGCAGTAGAAGACCTTGGCTGGAGAAGGACTAAATTGAGAGTCTTGTCAGTGTTTGTGTGCTGGATAAAAGCGTCCAGGCATTTCTAATGAGAGGTTAACTGTGTCCCCGAAGTAATTACAACCCCCATTGACGAGGTAGTTAGTAATTAGAGGATTAGGCCTAATGAGCCTTACCTGAAAAGGTTGTCATGGTGACAGTTCCAGATCATGTCAGTCTGACTTTTACTATTGACAGAGAACAAAATGCATTTTTTTCCATATTCTTTTCAAACTCTCAGTTTTATTTTCAGGCAAGCATAAGTGTTTACTAATTCCTCTAATAAACCTTTCCAATTTCCATGGTAATATGTAATATGTTAGAAAGGTTTGTGCAATCATTATCCGGCGTTACTCGGGGGGGTCTCATCACAAGCAAGTGACAGAGGTTAGACTTCTTGTAGTCATGGTGAGAATAGGTGTCAGGCATGGAGAAGAGGAATAAAGTCTATAACATGGCGAACAGCTGTTGCCACAGTGCTGTGCACCTATCTTCGTGTAATGTTTACGGACCTGTTCACATCACATTTTTACATCCCATTGAAAGGTCCTGTTTTAATTAAAAGAATATACCTTTACAGCAGCATTCTATACTACAACTGTCCAGTTACATTCTGTTACTGATAACTTTTGTTGTGCAACAAATTCATCTGGTCTAAAATGAGACAGAAAAGAGTGTAAATATTTTTTTTGTCTTCCTGTATCTCTGTTTTAACAGTAAATTTGTGCAGTAAGCTAACAAAAGCTAAAATCGCAGAAAAAAGATCCAGTCGGGACTCAAGTAAATTCAATGTGCATGTGGCCGATCATGTGCTGTGCTGCTCCATTCATTCTTAATGGGACTGCCAGAGATAGCCGATTGGAGCACTTTTTTAGTCTTCGGCACTCCCATAAGCATGAATGGAGCAGGATTGTGCATGATCAACTTCCACTCACAGATGAAGAGCCCCAGTTTACAAGATCGATTGTGATCTCAGCAGTCAGTAATCAAGAAGTTCTCATCAATCATAACATCATCTTGAGGGTCTGGAACCAGGAACCAGGTAATGAGAATGAGGCCACATAGGTCACTACTGGTCATGTCTCACGTGCGATGACATTACTGACATCATCGCCTATGAGACATGACCGTGAGTGACATATGCTGCCTCAAGAACGAGGCTCCATAAGCCATTCGCGGTCATGTCACTCCTCATTATTCTGGCTCTCGCATCATCACATTCCGGCTCTCACATGTCATTGCGAGACCAGGCTGAGTACAGCATGAGGTCCGGCAGTAGCTGCTTCTCGACTCTATGGAGCCCCATTGACTTCATTCACTGGAAAATGGAAACTAGAATCATCTTGGGACCTCCCTTTGGACTACAGCAGATTGGTGTGTGTGTTTTTTTTAAGAAATGGGTGAAAGAGGGAAATTGCTAAGGATATTTTTTTAAACTAAAATAGTTTTGTGTGTTTATTTTGACAACTGGGTTAGCAATTGTTTTGTCTAATAGACACCTCTCCATTACTAACCCATATGCTTGATGTCAGCACCAGCTGCTGACTTGATTTGAGAGAATATGTTCGGGTTCCCTCTTATTGGGCAAGCTATAGTGCTTGCCGAATAAGCTGCAGAGCGAACCGGGATACATGGAATGCGCTGGCCGAACAGCTGATCGGTGCCGCAGCTGCATGTGGAGCGCCCCCACACCGCCGCAGGGCCTAGGGGTACCCGGAGCCAGGCCTCTGGGTCTCAGTCCTGGGGTTGTCACGGTGGCTAGACCCGGTCCGTGGCCCTGTCTGTCAGTGGGGGACGTCCGGTAGAATAAGTGATGATGATGGTGCAGTAACGGTGGTGTAGCGGTGCAGTTGTGGGGCGCAGGTCGCGGTAAATAACGAGGACACCAGGTTGCAGTCTCTTTACCTCTTTACTGGAGATCTCTCAGTCCGCAGTCCAGAATACGGTTCACCAGGCTGCGCAAGTCCGGTCGGTCCGATGGCACTTCCAGAGTTCTCCTCACAGGTGGAAATCAGTGCCCTCCTTCTTAGCGCTGTGTGTTGTAGTCCTTCTCTGCTGTGCTCACGGAAAGTACCCCACAACTGTTGTGTCTGTTTCTTAAGTTCCCTCACAACTCGATTCACTGATGTTCTTCTCGTATTCCATCCCTCCCTGTTATTCAGGTTGGAACGGCACCCGTTTGTCAGGTAGGCCTGGAGTTCTTCCGGGACCCTAGAGACGCCCCTCTCCCGCAATTGCCCCCCAAGACTTCATAGGTGATATGTGGTAGACAGCCCGCCTTAAACTGACTGCCCTGCCGCTGTTTGGAGTATGGCTTGAAGCTGTATGCTATTCCACTCCCTCGGCGTTCCGGCCACCGGTAATGCGCCTCAGTAGGATGTTGCTCCGGTCCTACAGCATGACCCCTACTGGTATTCTCCTTTTTGCTTGATCTCGTTTCTCACTCAGCACAATCTATCTCGCTTCTAGTCCTTTCTTGGGCACCGCCGCTATGCTGAGCAGGCACGGTCCCGTTACGTTCTTTCTAATGCCAAGCCTCTGTCAGGATCCCACCCCTGACAGAGACCCTACTGTCTCTTCCTCCACAACACCCTCTGCCACAAGGTGTTGCTTCGTTCAATCCAGTCAGCTTTCTCCTCCAACTTCCTGCCTGACCCCCAGTTTACCCACTATGGTGGGGAGTGGCCTAATGAATAGAACCCTTAGCTCCCCCCGGAGGCCCTGCTGTGAAACATATTGGTGTCTGTGATACCTGGTCAGATGAACTCCTTCAGTGCCATCGAACGCACCATGGCTCCCCATAGTGGCGGATCCACAGTACTGCAACGACCAGAACTCTGGGGCGCTGCACTCCCCCCTGGTTAAACACAGTACTCCGGGACTGGGAAGAAAACAACAATACAGGTCAGCAAAAAGACATACAATTTTGTTGAGTGCAAAACAATAAGCATACTTGAACAAGCTTCCCTTTATGGGAGGTGAGGACACTTTAACGTTACAAACATAATTAAATATCATAGCAACAGGCTACAATTAACTCTCATTACCCAACCGGGTATTCTACTAGGTGCAAACATTATTGACCAATAATTTAACTTTGCCTTTAAGGATATACACTCTTAATCCGCTAAAGACCTTCCTATAATCACATTATAAGGTATTTTAACTTTGCATTCTCCTACTTTGAACCTGCAGGACCGCCTGTCCTAACGGCACCAGACCTACTGCCTCTCCTTTCTATTACAGGACCGCCCCGTTCAGCCAGGGCCTACTGCCTTTCGCTACTATACATGGTATAGACATAACATTCCTTTCAATTAGAGAACATTGAGCCAGCTCTATTTGGCTCCTATTAGAACTCACTTTCTAACCCCTACGGGTTTTAGCAGCAAAACAGCAAGGAAATAAACAGTTAACTATTTACAGTTTCAGGTTTCCGAGGTTTAGTGGGACGGCTTCCAGGGCTGCACCTGGCACTTAACCCTTCTTGGCCTGGGCAAAGTGAGATCCAGGGTTACACCCAGTGCTGGACAAACGCCGTTAATCCGTCTCTCATGTACGGTTAGGTCATGCACAGCGATGGAGGTCTGCGCAGCTTGAGTATGGGCATTTGCTGCAGCAGAGGTAGCGGCTGCTGCAAGATCAGTCACTGGAACGGAGTCAGCAGCTGTGGCACTAGCAGTCACTGTAGTGGTGTCGGTTGTCAGGGCAGGGTCGTCCTTCATACCTGCTTCAGATGCGGTTCCTCCAGTGCCGGTCTGCTCTGCCTCCGCTGGGGTCTGGAACACTGGCTGCGGGGCCTTGTGCTGCGATGCTGTCATCTCTGCTTGCAGCACCTCGCTTTCCGGCAGGGCCTTGCTTTCCAGCTTCGGAGCGCTGGGACTTCTTCCCTGCTCCGGACCAGATGAGGCTGCCGACAGATGTCCGGTGAGGCTCCTGATGATGGCCTTCTTCCACCCGGCCTCGGTGCTCAGCTGCGTCCGCCGGGGTCGGTCGCTGAGCTCGTCCACTCCGACCTGCAGGAATTCAGCATCAGCGGTGGAGGCCTGGTTGCGGTGCCCCTCCGGGTGGCTGGGGGAGTCCTCTGCTCCGACCCCACGCTCCGGCTCCGGGTGGCTCGCCATGGCGTCCTCCATGTCGCTGACTTCTTCTTCCTGGTCCTTTTCCCGCTCTCTTCTTCGTGGGCGGTTTCGTTTTCTCTGTCTCTGCCCACCATTAAGGATCAGGAGGCGGATCTCGGCTGCTGACGGACACGTCCTCAAGGGGCCGAGATATTTAGACTGGGCGGCCATTGTCTTTCGCGCTCTTCAGCTTGTTCACGCCCACTTCCACGCCCTTCTTCTTCTCCTGCGCTCTCCTTAGCGCTGTAATGGCGGCGGTTTTGGCGGGAACTTCTGGCGGCAAGTGGCAGCACACAGTCCTTGTAATAAAGCACAGTCCAAGCACGATAAATCACAGTTCCAAGGCACACATGACCTGATTCTTCAGGCTTAAGTAGATCCTGTTCGTGACGCCAAGTTGGAGCGCCCCCACACCGCCGCAGGGCCCAGGGGCACCCGGAGCCGGGCCCGTGGGTCTCAGTCCTGGGGTTGTCACGGTGGCTGGACCCGGTCCGTGGCCCTGTCCGTCAGTGGGGGACGTCCGGTGCAATAAGTGATGATGATGGTGCAGTAACGGTGGTGTAGCGGTGCAGTTGTGGGGCGCAGGTCGCGGTAAATAACGAGGACACCAGGTTGCAGTCTCTTTACCTCTTTACTGGAGATCTCTCAGTCCGCAGTCCAGAATACGGTTCACCAGGCTGCGCAAGTCCGGTCGGTCCGATGACACTTCCAGAGTTCTCCTCACAGGTGGAAATCAGTGCCCTCCTTCTTAGCGCTATGTGTTGTAGTCCTTCCCTGCTGTGCTCACGGAAAGTACCCCACAACTGTTGTGTCTGTTTCTTAAGTTCCCTCACAACTCGATTCACTGATGTTCTTCTCGTATTCCATCCCTCCCTGTTATTCAGGTTGGAACGGCACCCGTTTGTCAGGTAGGCCTGGAGTTCTTCCGGGACCCTAGAGACGCCCCTCTCCCGCAATTGCCCCCCAAGACTTCATAGGTGATATGTGGTAGACAGCCCGCCTTAAACTGACTGCCCTGCCGCTGTTTGGAGTATGGCTTGAAGGTGTATGCTATTCCACTCCCTCGGCGTTCCGGCCACCGGTAATGCGCCTCAGTAGGATGTTGCTCCGGTCCTACAGCATGACCCCTACTGGTATTCTCCTTTTTGCTTGATCTCGTTTCTCACTCAGCACAATCTATCTCGCTTCTAGTCCTTTCTTGGGCACCGCCGCTATGCTGAGCAGGCACGGTCCCGTTACGTTCTTTCTAATGCCAAGCCTCTGTCAGGATCCCACCCCTGACAGAGACCCTACTGTCTCTTCCTCCACAACACCCTCTGCCACAAGGTGTTGCTTCGTTCAATCCAGTCAGCTTTCTCCTCCAACTTCCTGCCTGACCCCCAGTTTACCCACTATGGTGGGGAGTGGCCTAATGAATAGAACCCTTAGCTCCCCCCGGAGGCCCTGCTGTGAAACATATTGGTGTCTGTGATACCTGGTCAGATGAACTCCTTCAGTGCCATCGAACGCACCATGGCTCCCCATAGTGGCGGATCCACAGTACTGCAATGACCAGAACTCTGGGGCGCTGCACATGTGTCACGGCTGTGTCACAGTCACTACACATGCATGGAGAGCCCAAAAAACAGGCAGGTCAGCAGTAGAGATGAGCAAATTCGCTCATCTCTACTGATGACATCAACTCCACAATCCCATTACTCAGGTTGCCAACACACAAGGGCAATTGTGAAGAGCTGAGAATTGGCACATCTAATGGATGCGTCATTTCTAAGGCTGCTGAGTGCTTATTAAGCTGGGAAGGAACCAATATCCCTTGCACTTCCCAGGTTATTAATATCAGCCCCCAGCTGTCTGCTATGTCTTAGCTGGTTATTAAAAATTTCTAAGGCTGCTGAGTGCTTATTAAGCTGGGAAGGAACCAATATCCCTTGCACTTCCCAGGTTATTAATATCAGCCCCCAGCTGTCTGCTATGTCTTAGCTGGTTATTAAAAATAGGGAAGACCCTACATCATTATTTTAGGTTCCTCCTCATTTTTAATAACCAGCAAAGACAAAATAGACAACTGGGGGCTGATATTAATAGGCTGGGAAGGTCCATGGATATTGGATCCTTCCCAACATTAGACCAGCTCACATCTGTCTGCTTTCCCTTTGCTGGTTATTAAAAATAGGGGAACCACACATTGTTTTTTAAAATTATTTATTTATTTTCCGATGTCAAGCCGGGTCACGTGGTGTGCTGGCCAATCACAGCCATGCCATTACTTGGCATGGCTGTGATGGAGCTAGAAGTTCCCAAAGCCTTAAAGCTTGTTGATTGGCTGCGCTGCAGCCTGTCAACAAGCTTCATTAGGCTGCCGAATGCGAACATCAACATGTACTTATAGTAAGAAGTCCTTGTTTGGGGTTCAGCCCTGGACACTAGGTGTCTGATTCACTCACCCCTACTCAATATTTTAAAACAATCTAAAATAAATATTTATCTTCAACGTAAATTATAAACTCCCATAAAAATGTACAGTAATCATAAGTGAAATAGAAAAGGGAGCATAGACCAGTTTAAGCTGGAAACCAAGTATCCCAAACCTGATAGATAATTATAGTATACTAGGTGGAGGCCCGATGCTATCGCATCGGGAGAGCTGTAATGTCACGATGGGGGCAGGCTTTGCAGCACTGAGAATCTCTCCCTCCATGTGCTCACCCACCTATCCACTCTCTCTTTCCCCATGTGCCGACTTCTCCCGTCTGTGCTTTCTTCTTTGACCTGTCTTTTGTGAATTCCGCTCTTGGGCTCCCTCCGGTGGTTGTAAGTAGCACTTTTGTGAGTTCTGCTCTTGGGCTCCCTCCTGTGGTTTTGAGTGGTATAGCTGCTTCTTGGATTTAGCATCAGCAGCTGCTTCCACTGATCGTCTTTCTGGCTCGGCTATTTTAGTCTGGCCTTTTCCCTCAATCATTGCCAGTTGTCAATTGTTCCTGCTTGGAGTTATTGCTCTTTTGGATTTCCCTGACACTCTGACCCTTTCAGCAAAGATAAGTCCTTGCTTGTCCTTTTGCAGTCCACTTGTTGTGGACTTATTGTTCAGCACATTCTATGTTCTGCTCATTTGTCCAGCTTATCAGTATGGATCTATTCAACTAAGCTGGAAGCTCTGGGCAGCAGATTTTGCCCTCCACACCTTTAGTCAGGTGTGGAGATTTTTGCATTTCTCTGCGGTGGACTTTTTCTAGTTTTTATTACTGACCGCACAGTGTTCTTTCCTGTACTATCTATCTAGCTAGAAGTGGCCTCCTTTGCTAAATCTTGTTTCACACTACGTATGTCATTTCCTTCTCCTCTCACAGTCATTTTTTGTGGGGGGCTGTCCTATCCTTTGGGGATTTTCTCTGAGGCAAGATAGCTTTCCTGTTTCTACCTTTAGGGGTAGCTAGTTCTCCGGCTGTGACGAGGTGTCCAGGGAGTGACAGGAACATCCCACGGCTACTGCTAGTGTTGTGTTAAGATCAGGAACTGCGGTCTGTATAGTTACCACCTGCTCAGAGCTAGTCACATGTCGCTTCTAAACCACCAGTCCATAACACCTGTCTACCCCATGTGATATCCCCCTTGTCTGTTTCCTTTCTCCTTCCTGTGCTGTTCTCCTCTAATGTGCTGTCCCGTTTGAGCTGTCTCCCCCCTGTGCTCTGTCTCTCTCACCCCTGTGCATTTTCTCTCTCCCCCATCTGCCGTCTTCTCCTCTCATGTCATCTCTTCTTTGACCTGTGTACCCCATTGGCTCTCGTACACTGTCAGACACAGACAATTTTTAAAATGAAATTTCATTAATGGGAAAACCCCTTTAATGTGACCGGCTTCCTCTGCCTGTAGACACGTCGCGCATCTGCCGCCAGGATCAGTTGAATGATTCACTGCACCTGCACGGAATTTGCGAAGGTGCAGTAAATCAGACCGCCACCATCTTTGTGCAGACAGATAGTGGCGGTCACATTAAAACTGCGCAAGCACTCCTCCTTACAAGGATTGTGGCGGTGAGTGAATCATTTGGCTGATCCTGGTGGCGGCATGTTCGCGACGGTGTTCCCGCTGGTGGTACCACGCAAGAGGCTGCGTACGGCGTATAAAGTGTGTGTGTGTGTGTGTGTGGTGCGTACGGCATATATAGTGTGTGTGGTGCGCACGGCATACACAGTGGGTGTTTGTGTGAGTTTGTGTGGTGCGTACGGCATATACAGTGTGTGTGTGGTGCGATGGTGTTCCGCTGGTGGTACCGCACAAGAGGCTGGTACCACCAGCAATTTCCATATTGAGACACCCATCACTTGGGTGTCCAAATATGGCGGTCAGTGAGCTTCTGCTGCTTGGAATTCTGGGATCTGGACACATCTGTACGGAACAGGATGTGAAAACATTAGAAGAGGCAAGAATATATTAAGATAATATCTGTCCCTGCCCCAGTGGAATTTACAATCTAATTTGCCTATGAAGGAGGAAAATACATGTGCATGAAAATGGATTCACAAAAAGCAATACTATCCTTCCCCACCTCCCTTCCACCATACACCCCCCCAAAACAATCTTTTTTAATGAAGATGAAAAAAATATAATAATTCTATGAAACTGTCTTGTTTTGTTTGGTTGTATTTGTTGCTTGTGTTCTAGAAAACAATGCAGTTTTTATTATATTTTTTGCTTCAATTTTGTCATTATGATTATAGTATTAATATTTTTTTAGTTAGAAAAAAAAAACCCTGAATGTTCCTGCTGGTGTTCCACATTGCTAATCAGTGCAAAATGTAAGCAACATATGAAAGGTTTTCTAAAGAAATCAATGGTGAGTGTTTGATAATATTTGAATTAGAGAACGTTTAAAAAATAATTATAGCTTTCCATTAGGCTTTGTCAGTGTGAAATGAACTGAATAAACATAATTATATAAATGTACTAGTCATTTCTACTTACATTACAGCTTTTGTAATGGGCATAGCTTTACATGGAAATAATGTCATGGAACATTATATGTTTATGCATTAGCCTGCTATTGGCCATCTATATACCAACCTATTCATAGACAGGATATTCAGGACCTGAAGTAGTACAATACATTAACAGTTAAAAACACTATGAAGATATGATGATCACATATAAGACAGCTTTTCATTATGAAGCATCAAATAATTGAAATGAGTCTGATTTTGTGTAGTGTGTTTCTTAGTGTGTATCTTTTTTTGTTTGTACATTTTTTTTTAGTATTTTGTTTATCTACCGTGTTTCTCCAAAAATAAGACAGGGTTTTACATTACTTTTTGCTCCAAAAGATTGATTAGGGCTTAATTTCAGGGGGATGTCTTATTTTTTCCATGAACAATAATCTACATTTATTCTTGAATACAAAAATCAACATTTATTCAAATATAATCATGTCGTCATCACAGACACAACACACCTACACATGTATATAAACACACTGCACATACGTAATGTATATACACACTCTGAGTCGGGGGGGGGGGGGGGGGATGGCATTGGGCCTTACTCTGCCCAGCATCTGGTTTTCAACAGTATCTGCAGCTTATAGATGCTGATACCATTGAATGCAATGGTGGAGGAGAACGACCAAGGCTCCCTCCTCCTCCACATGTGTGTCTGAGACTGGAGGTAGAAGTTGCAATTATGTCTATAGATAGTGTTTGCAGCACTGAGCCTCAGACCACACACTAAGGAGACCAAAGTAACGTGCTGGGGGAATGCGGAAAGATGAGTTTTTTTTTTTATTTTGTCACTCATTACTTAAAAGGGAGCTGTCGGGCCCCATAACTGTATATAGGTGAGCTATGGGGCCTCATAAATTTATATAGGAGAGCTGTGGGAAACCATAACTATATATAGGGGAGCTTGAGGGACCTCATATTGTATATAAGAGAGCTGTTGAGAACTATAACTGTACAAGGTAGCTGTATTGGCACTATAATGCATATAGGAGAGCTGGGGGTTCAATACTATATTTAGTGGAGCTGCTGGGGGCTCCATACTACAATGGGTCCGGAAAGTATTCAAACTCCTTTAAATTTTTCACTCTTTGTTTCATTGCAGCCATTTGGTAAATTAAAAAAAGTTCATTTTTTTTCTCATTAACCCTTTCAAGACCTTGTCCTTTTTCGGTTTTGCGTTTTCGTTTTTAGCTCCCCTCCTTCCCAGAGCCATAACTTTTTATTTTTTCGTCAATATGGCCATGTGAGGGCTTGTTTTTTGTGGGACAAGTTGAACTTTTGAAAGACATTACTGGTTTTAGCATGTCATGTACTAGAAACCAGGACAAAAATTCCAAGTGCGGGGAAATTGCAAAAAAAGTGCAATCCCACACTTGTTTTTTGTTTGTTTTTTTTGCTAGGTTCACTAAATGCTAAAACTAACCTGCCATTTTGATTCTCCAGGTCATTACGAGTTCATAGACACCAAACATGTCTAGGTTATGTTTTATCTCAGTGGTAAAAAAAATTCCAAGCTTTTCTAAAAAATAAATAAATTGCGGAATATTCCAATACCCGCAGCATCTCCATTTTTCGTGATCTGGGGTAAGATCAGGGCTTATTTTTTGCGAGCCGAGCTGATGTTGTTAATGATAACATTTTGGTGCAGATACATTCTTTTGATCGCCCGTTATTACATTTTAATTCAATGTCGTGGCTACCAAAAAACGTAGTTTTTTTCTCGCTACGCCGTTTAGCGATCAGGTTAATCCTTTTTTTTATTGATAGATTGGGCGATTCTGAATGCCGTGATACCAAATATGTGTAGGTTTGATTTTTTTTTTTATTGTTTTATTTTGAATGGGGCGAAAGGGCGGTGATTTAAAATTGTATTTTTTTTTTTTTTCAACATTTTTTTTTATTTTTGCCATGCTTCAATAGCCTCGATGGGAGGCTACAAGCAAGCACAACTCGAATGGCTCTGCTACACAGGAGCGATCCTCAGATCGTACCTATGTAGTAGATTTACTGCATTGCTATGAGCGCCGACCACAGGGGGGTGCTCACAGCAATCCGGCATCAACAACCATAGAGGTCTCAAGGAGACATCTGGTTGTTATGCTGACGCATCGCTGACCCCCAATCATGTGACAGGGGTCAGCTATGCGCTTATTTCCGGCCGGATGGCAGGAAGGGTAGTTAAATGCCGCTGTCAGCGTTTGACAGCGGCATTTAACTAGTTAATAGCGGTGGATGAATCGCAATTCCATCCGCCGCTATTGCAGGCACATGTCAGCTGTTAAAAACAGCTGACATGTCCTGGATTTGATGCGGACTCACCGCTGGAGCCCACATCAAACAGGGGATCTGAGGTCGGTAAGGGGTTAATGCACACTCTGTGCCCCATCTTGACTGAAAAAAACAGAAATGCATTAATTTTTGAAAATTTATTAAAAAAGAAAAACTGAAATATCACATGGTCATAAGTATACAGACCCTTTCTTCTGTATTGAGTAGAAGCACCCTTTTGAGCTAGTACAGCATGAGTCTTCTTGGGAATGATGCAACAAGTTTTTCACACCTGAATTTGGGGATCCTCTGCCATTCTTCCTTGTAAATCCTCTCCAGTTCCGTCTAGTTGGATTTTGAATGCTGGTGGGCAGCCATTTTCAGGTCTCTCCAGAGATGCTCAATTGGGTTTAGGTCAGGGCTCTGGCTGGGCCATTCAAGAATGGTCACAGAGTTGTTCTGAAGCCACTCCTTTGTTATTTTAGCTGTGTGCTTAGGGCTCATTTCCACATGCGAGGCACACGTCCGTATCTCGCATGTGGAGACACGGACATGTTTCTCGCAAATGGAAACAAGCCCTTAGGGTCATTATCTTGTTGGAAGGTGAACCTTTGGCCAAGTCTAAGGTCCAGAGCACTCTGGAAGAGGTTTTCATCCAGGATATCTCTGTACTTGGCCGCATTCATGTTTCTTTCAATGACAACCAGTTGTCCTGTCCCTGCAGCTGAAAAACACCCCCATAGCATGATGCTGCCACCACCATATTTCACTGTTGAAATTGTATTGGGCAGGTGATGAGCAGTGCCTGGTTTTCTCCACACATATCGCTTGGAATTATCAGGTCTATCTTCGTCTCATCAGAGAAGAGAATCTTATTTATCATAGTCTGGGATTCCTTCATTTGTTTTTTAGCAAACTCTATGCGGGCTTTCATATGTCTTGCACTGAGGTGAGGCTTCGGTTGAGCCACTCTGCCATAAAGGCCCAACTCATGGAGGGCTGCAGTGATGGTTGACTTTGTGGAACTTTATTCCATCTCCCTACTGCATCTCTGGGGCTCAGCCACAGTGATAATTTGGTTATACTTTCCCTCTCTTACCAAGGCTTTTCTCCAAAGATTGCTCAGTTTGGCTGGACGGCCAGGTCTAGGAAGACTTCTGGTGGTCCTAAACTTCTTCCATTTAAGGATTATGGAGGGCACTGTCCTCTTAGGTACCTTGAGTACTGCAGAAATTCTGTTGTAACCTTGGCCAGATCTCTGCCTTGATATTACCTAGCCAAGGATTAATTGCCAATCAAGTATACTTTAAGAGAACCAGAGAATAACACACAAAGTATAAGCCCCATTTAGAAAAAGTATAAATAATTTTATTCATAGAACAATCAAATACACTGTTTATAAATAATTAATCATTACAGACATAATGTAGACAGCAAGGGAACCAAAGGGAAACACTGAAATACTCTACACGGTGGCAGCCCCTGTGAGTCTCTGATTATTTTTCATCCTAAAGTGCTGCTAGTGCATATTAAGGTAAAGATACTACATAGGCCAGGTAACTACAGGTCGGACCAAATAAATCCCACAGTGGGGTACTGATCAAAAAGTACGGCATATACCATGCTCAACCCGGTTCAATAGTTCTTACCCATTCCACAAGTACAGGGGGGATGACGCCGACGCCCCAACGCGCGTTTTGCGTCAGCTTCGTCAGGGGGCAATCAATACTGTATAAGAAAAAAATGGTGCCCAAAAAAATTAAGTAGAAAATGGCACCTAAAGGGACCTAAAACATAGCATTTAATAGACCCATTAAAATGACATAGCACAACATATAAGACAAAACATGTATATTAACCAACAATTAATCAAACATTTATCTGACTATAAGTCAAGACTAGAGGCAAAAGATATCAATTTTAAACAAACTAGTTCACTGCACTCCCCTAGCAGTCTTTGAACAAAATAATTCTTGCTCAGGTATTGCAGACAAACCAATTGCATAAATCCATAACGATATTCATGCTACTGTTAAATACCAGCATACATAAATAGATATCAGTACCACTGAAGATTACTCCAAGTATGCTAACACAAATAAGGCTACATACAAAATTAGAACGATCTCACCAGTTGATGAAATTGCCACATGGAAGCTGTGCCCTCATATTGTGTTTAGACCACAAAACCAATGGATCATAAAGAATTCCATAGACTGTTCATAATCAGTTCCACCTCCCTACGCATTTCATCCCAAGGGGAATCATCAGGGGTCAGGACAGTCAGTCTGTGGTCTTAGTGATAGAGTGCTCCGCCCTCTCTGGCATCTCCATAGAGCCTCTAATACAGTTCCCACAAAAACATCTCTTAAATAAAGAACTCATACCAGGGGTAATACTCACTCATCAAGCACCAGCTGGTCCACAACCTATCACCACTTGGCTTCCCAGCCAGTGCCCAATAATTACTCTCACCTCATTGGTGGCTCAGAAAATCGATTCACTGACACGCTGTGTGTAGAATGAAACTCACGCCATAGGAAGGCCACGCAGTACTTCCGGGTTACCACTCAGGTCTCACATTGACTCAGAGACCTGCGTCATTGGAACGCATGATGATAGTCCTGGGCTGCAAACGGAAGGGGCGTATACCCTACCTATGACTATTTCCAGTTTTTCGGCTCAGAACTCGGGGATTCAGGCATCACAGCGCTTCACAGATGTCCCGTGCATGAAGAGCTCAATTACGCATGCGCACGTGCAGCGCCCCAGAGTCCTGGTCGTTGCAGTACTGATGCTCCGCCGCTAAGGGGGGCTATGGTACGTCTGATGGCACTGAAGGAGTTCACCTGACCAGGTATCACAGACACCAATACACTTCACAGTCTGGCCTCCAGGGGGAGCTAAGGGTGCTATGTATTAGGCCACTCCTCACAATCTGGTAAAACTGGGGGTTGGATTGGAAGTTAGTTAGAAGCTGACTGGGTTGGAACCAGGCAACATCCTGTGGCAGAAGGTGATGCAGGGGAAGATTTAGGGGGGTCCCTGTCAGGGGTGGGATCCTGACAGAGGCCTAGCGAACAGAAAAGAACATTACGGGACCGTGCCTGCACGTCATTGCGGCGGTACCCCAAGAAAGGACAAGAAGCGAGGTTTATTGTGCTGATTGAGAAACAAGATCAACGCAACAAGGAGAATTACCAGTAGGAGTCGTGCTGTAAGACGAGGCAACATCCTACTGAGGCGCGTAGCCGGTGGCTGGAACGCCGAGGAAGTATTGAGCTCCAGGCCTTACTTCAAACCTACGGCAGGACAGTCAGTTATAGGCGGGCTGTCTCACTCAAATCACCTAAGAAGACATAGGGGGCAACATTTGGAGAGGGGCGACTCTAGGGTCCCGGAAGAACTTCGAGCCTACCCGTCATACGGGTGCGTCCTAGCCATATCATCTGGGGGACGAAGCAGAACATCATAATCGAGTTGTGAGGGAACTTCAGAAACAGACACAACAGTTGTGGGGACAATCCCGTAAGCACAGCAGGGGAGGACCACAACACACAAGCGCTAGAAGGTAGGCACAGATTTCCACCTGCAAAGGGAACTCTGGAGGTGCCATCAGACCGGCCGGACTTGCGCAGCCTGGTTAACCGTATTCTGGACTGAGGATCCTGAAGCCTTCAGTAAAGAGGTAAAGAGACTGCAACCTGGTGTCCTCGTTATTTACTGCGACCTGCACCACATCATAACATCTTCATCATACCTCCACCTTCATTGTACCCCCCTCAGCAGGGTCACGGACCGGGTCTAGCCACCGTGACAACCCCAGAACAGAGACTCAGAGGCCCGGTACCGGGTACCCCTCGGCTTTGCGGCAGTGGGGGCGCTACAACTTGGCATCACAAACAGGATCTACTTAAGCCTGAAGAATCAGGTCATGTGTGCCTTCGAACTGTGATTTATTGTGCTTGGACTGTGACTTATTGCAAAGACTGTGTATTGCCACTTGCCGCCAAAAGTTCCCGCCAAAACCCGCCGCCATTGCAGCGCCACATGGAGTGCAGAGGAAGAAGAAGGGCTTGTCATGGGAGGAGACTACCAAAGCGGCGCCAAAAGCAGCGACTGCCCCCTCCGACTTCTACTGCGAGATGACGACCTGCCCAGCAGCAGAGGAGAACCGCCCCCTGATTCAGGTGCATGCACGGCTGCTGATCTCAAGACAGCGAAGATGATCAGCAGGTGCCCGAGCGACGGCGAAGTGATCCCGACTTGCCCTCACCCACCAGAGGCGGACCCGCATCCACCGCAGCTGAAGGATCTGAACTCCTTGGAGCCACCGGCGGAGGAGCCGAGCCTACCTATCCCGACCACGGAGCCAGCAGGGGCGGAGCCATGGAGAGCGGAGCCACATCGAGAGGCCACCTTGGAGGAGCCGCGGTCCGGGCTGCAGCCGATTCCAGTGTCCTTGTCAGCGGAACGGATCAACATCGGTGGAATCACATCAGGCGCCCCTATTCCCCCGGCCGATTCTGCTCCCCCGACCGATCCTGCTCTCCTGACCGATCCCGCTCCCGCGACCGATGCTGCTCTCCTGACCGATCCCGCGACCGCTCCTCACCCCAACAATAACTGTTTCCTCTCGGTGGAGCGGGTGATCCTCACCCCTGACACGATGGGGAGGCTGGTACCTCCACTATCGACCAAGATGGGAGAACCCATAGACGTGAGCTCAGACGGGGTGGTCCTCCGGTGGGACACCCCCTGGATCGGGCCAGATGGAGCTCGGGAGAAGGGCCTCACCCTTGCTGTGCTCACTTGGGAACAATATAAACAATGCCTGATCTTCCACTGGAAAAACCGAAAAGAGACAGAACAAACTGACGCGCCAAAAGTGAAACACCCGAAGCCTGCGCATGGCAGGAAAGACGTGGTAAAGCGGGGAACTGTGCTGGCCTTTCACCCAAAGCGGGGTTGGGGCTCCATACAGGAATCGGGACTACCGACTGACGTCTTCGCTACTAGTCATGATGTGAAGACTCCTTTCCGCAACCGATATGGTGACCCACTATTGCAAAGGGGGGACCAGGTGACCTACACCCGCCACCGGAGTGCACAAGGATGGTGCGCTCAGAACGTCCAACGATGTGGGCCTGAGGGGGCATCACCTGTTGCCTCAACCATGATTGAACCAGACTTGACAGATCTTGCCACTATCGCCACTGTACGCCTTGTTGCGGCTACTGAGCTTGCAGCTAAAGTTAGCCTTTGAATCCAGACACCGGGTGACCTGACTGCACCCGAGAGACCAACCACTGACACTGACACCACATCAGCCGGGGACCAGGGGCCAAAGCCTGTACGGTCAGGAGATGTCCACTATCAGCTGATGTCTTGTAACATACTATGAAGCCCTAATGCTCGACCAGGATGTAAATAGTTAACTGTTTGTCTCTCTATGTGTCTTTTTGCTGCTACAACCCGACTAGGGTTAACTCTTAAAGGGATCCCTTTGTTTACCCAGGATCCCTTCTTCTGCTTTTGTTTTTGTTTTTCGTCTTATCATTGTTGAAAAGAACTGCTGGATCATGAACACTGCATGATTACAAACTCATTGTAAATAGTTTGCACCTTCTTAAAGGTGCCCTCTACTGGTTTTACAAAGAAAAGGACTCTTTTCGAAGAAACTGTTCCTGGAAGCAGTACCGGAGTCCTTGCTGCATGCGGACTTGCAGCTTGAGAAGTTGCACTACCTCATAGAGACTTGGTCCCTTCTTAAAGGGAACGTTCATCCATAGCACTTGCAGAATGATGATGCTTTGAAAGGAAGTACTAATAATGCTTACATATGAGAGTTATATGTAGTGAGCTAGTTAATTGTGAGAAATGTTTAATGATGTTGCTAGAAGAATGAGGACAGGAAGTGAACCCGGATGGGGTTAGTCGGTGAGTCCTCCTAGGAGCCATACAGAGATGGCTTGGTGATCCTGAACTGAGAGAAGGAAGATAAGTTCTATACTGTGTATAGTAGCAGAAAGGCAGTAGGCCCGGGCAGAAAGGGGCGGTCCTGCAATAGAACGAGAGGCAGTAGGCCTGGGGCAGATAGACAGGCGGTCCTGCAGATGTAAAGATGGAAAATGAAGAAAAGTTGATTAGCCTTATAGTGTTTTATAAGAAGGTCTTTAGTGGATTCAGCGTGTACGTCCTTAAAGGCAACATTAAATTATTGTTCAAAAATTTGCACTTAGTAGAATGCCCGGTTGGGTCAGAAAAGTTATTTATAGTATGTTATTTAAAGTATTTAACCATGTTTGTAACGTTCAAGTGTCCTCACCTCCCATAAAGGGAAGCTCTGTTCAAATCTGCTTATTGTTATTGCATTTCAAAAATTTTATGTCTTTTTGCTGACATGTATTGTTGTTTTCCTCCCAGTCCAGGAGTACTGGATTTAACCGGGGGGGAGTGCAGCGCCCCAGAGTCCTGGTCGTTGCAGTACTGATGCTCCGCCGCTAAGGGGGCTATGGTACGTCTGATGGCACTGAAGGAGTTCACCTGACCAGGTATCACAGACACCAATACACTTCACAATCTGGCCTCCCGGGGGGAGCTAAGGGTGCTATGTATTAGGCCACTCCTCACAATCTGGTAAAACTGGGGGTTGGATAGGAAGTTAGTTAGAAGCTGACTGGGTTGGAACCAGGCAACATACTGTGGCAGAGGGTGTTGCAGGGGAAGATTCAGGGGGGTCCCTGTCAGGGGTGGGATCCTGACAGAGGCCTAGCGAACAGAAAAGAACGTTACGGGACCGTGCCTGCACGTCATTGCGGCGGTACCCCAAGAAAGGACAAGAAGCGAGGTTTATTGTGCTGAGTGAGAAACGAGATCAACGCAACAAGAAGAATTACCAGTAGGAGTCGTGCTGTAAGACAAGGCAACATCCTACTGAGGCGCGTAGCCGGTGGCCGGAACACCGAGGAAGTATTGAGCTCCAGGCCTTACTTCAAACCTACGGCAGGACAGTCAGTTATAGGCGGGCTGTCTCACTCAAATCACCTAAGAAGACATAGGGGGCAACATTTGGAGAGGGGCGACTCTAGGGTCCCGGAAGAACTTCGAGCCTACCCGTCATACGGGTGCGTCCTAGCCATATCATCTGGGGGACGAAGCAGAGCATCATAATCGAGTTGTGAGGGAACTTCAGAAACAGACACAACAGTTGTGGGGACTATCCCGTAAGCACAGCAGGGGAGGACCACAACACACAAGCGCTAGAAGGTAGGCACAGATTTCCACCTGCAAAGGGAACTCTGGAGGTGCCATCAGACCGGCCGGACTTGCGCAGCCTGGTTAACCGTATTCTGGACTGAGGATCCTGAAGCCTTCAGTAAAGGGATAAAGAGACTGCAACCTGGTGTCCTCGTTATTTACTGCGACCTGCACCACATCATAACATCTTCATCATACCTCCACCTTCATTGTACCCCCCTCAGCAGGGTCACGGACCGGGTCTAGCCACCGTGACAACCCCAGAACAGAGACTCAGAGGCCCGGTACCGGGTACCCCTCGGCCCTGCGGCAGTGGGGGCGCTACACACGCAGCGCGGCCAGCTGACAGGCTTCAAGGCATCACAGCACACACTGCTTTCATCACATCACCCACATGCCGCACACAAAGTACCCAACCGCGCATGCGTGCACAGCGCTGCTCACTATGGGAGTGAAAGCCAGTTTATGCCAATGTATTTTATTTTACATAGATCCAAGGCGCATGATACATGACACGACTGTGGCCCCTCACATTTCTACATATTGATCACACACATTTGCGCCATATAATAGAGGGTATAGGGAGTAAAATACTAAACATTGTATTCATGTCCGACTGTACTGTATATACTAGCACATAATGCATCTTACAGCCGCATGACAGATCTGTTGCTCATATATTTTTTCGTGTGTTCCATATTAACTCCAACTGCGTGCTCCGCACAACATTAGAGCAAAAAGTATATGAAAATAACACCTTAAGAGAATGAGCACATTATTCACTCAAACCTATACACTTTATCCATACTTGATCATGTTCAAGCATATTAATAGCTTTATACTATGAGCAACAGATCTGTCATGCGGCTGTAAGATGCATTTTGTGCTAGTATAAACAGTTGGACATGAATACAATGTTTAGTATTTTACTCCCTATAACCTCTATTATATGGCGCAAATGTGTGTGATCAATATGTAGAAATGTGAGGGGCCACAGTCCTGTCATGTGTCATGCGCCTTGGATCTATGTAAAATAAAATACATTGGCATAAACTGGCTTTCACTCCCATAGTGAGCAGCGCTGTGCACGCATGCGCGGTTGGGTACTTTGTGTGCGGCATGTGGGTGATGTGATGAAAGCAGTTTGTGCTGTGATGCCTTGAAGTCTGTCAGCTGGCTGCACTGCGTGCGCATGCGCAATTGAGCTCTTCATGCACGGGACATCTGTGAAGCGCTGTGATGCCTGAATCCCCGAGGTCTGAGCCGAAAAACCGGAAATAGTCATGGGTAGGGTATACGTCCCTTCCAGTTGTGGCCCAGGACAATCATCATGCATTCCAATGACGCAGGTCTCTGAGTCAGTGTGAGACCTGAGTGGTAACCCGGAAGTACTGCGTGCGCCTTCCTGTGGCGTGCACTTCATTCTACACACAGCATGTCAGTGAATCGATTTTCTGAGCCAATGAGGTGAGAGTAATTATTGGGCACCGGCTGGGAAGCCAAGTGGTGATAGATTGTGGACCAGCTGGTGCTTGATGAGTGAGTATTACCCCTGGTATGAGTTCTTTATTTAAGAGATGTTTTTGTGGGAACTGTATTAGAGGCTCTATGGAGATGCCAGAGATGGCGGAGCACTCTATCACTAAGACCACAGACTGACTGTCCTGTCCCCTGATGATTCCCCCTTGGGATGAAACGCGTAGGGAGGTGGAACTGATTATGAACAGTCTATGGAATTTGTTATGAATTATGATCCATTGGTTTTTCGGTCTAAACACAATATGAGGGCACAGCTTCCATGTGGCAATTTCATCAACTGGTGAGATCGTTCTAATTTTTATGTAGCCTTATTTGTGTTAGCATACTTGGAGTAATCTTCAGTGGTATTGATATCTTTTTATGTATGCTGGTATTTAACAGTAGCATGAATATCGTTATGAATTTATGCAATTGGTTTGTCTGCAATACCTGAGCAAGAATTCTTTTGTTCAAAGACTGCTAGGGGAGTGCAGTGAACTAGTCTGTTTAAAATTGATATATTTTGTCTCTTGACTTATAGTCAGATAAATGTTTGATTAATTGTTGGTTATTATACATGTTTTGTCTTTTATGTTGTGCTATGTCATTTTAACAGATCTCTGCCTTGTCATAATTCTGTCTCTGAGCTCCTTGGCCAGTTCCTTTGACCTCATGATTCTCATATGATCTGACATGCACTGTGAGTTGTGAGGTCTTATATAGACAGGCGGTTTCCTTTCCAAATCAAGTCCTATCAGTTTAAGTAACACACCTGGAATTCAATGAAGGAGTAGAACCATCTCAAGGAGGCTCACAAGGAAATTGACAGCATGTGACTTAAATATGAGTGTCTGAGAAAAGGGGCTGAATACTTATGACCATGTGATATTTCGGTTTTTCTCTCTTATTAAATTTGCAAAAATGTCTACATTTCTGGGGTTTTTTCAGTCAAGATGGGGGGCAGAGTGTACATTAATGTGAAAAAAATGAACTTTTTTGAATTTACAAAATGGCTGCAATGAAACAAGGAGTGAAAAATTTAAAGGGGTCTGAATACTTTCCGTACCCACTGTATATAGGGGAGCTGTGGTGCTGGAGCACAAGAAACACAACCATCCATAGCTTCCGTCCCACTTTGCAAAGAGGCACAGGGCGCCACTTCTCAAGTCACACTAGTGCAAACAGGTGGTTGGTTGGATAGCAGATAATGCTTCCAGCATGCTTGCCAGCACCACATAGTCTTCCATACAGTTCAGTCTCACCAGCCTACAGTCTGGATTACTTAATCCTCCTTCCTTCCACTATGTTGAGTTACAGGAGACCAGTAATCCCATATTAGGACACCCTGAATGGTCCAAGAGGGACACGGGGATATGCCGTGTAATGATGCACAAAACTTAGAGAAGCCAGGGTCATAAGAAGATGATGGTGGGGAACAACAAACTTTGACTAAGAAGGTAGATGATGATGGAGCACAGTTGCCGATAAGTCAGGATGTTGTTGACACACTAAGTCAGGAGGACCAGGGTGTGACGTTGGAAGACGAAATGGTGGATGACGAAGTCACTGACTCAACCAGGTAAGCCGGCATTTAAAGGTGGAGTGATCGGAAACACTGAAACGGGCAGGAAGGGGCAGTTGTGTGACCACCAGAATGAGAAGGCTGGCAACTGCTCCTCAGAGCACCGACAGTCTTGAATTTCTCCATCAAAGAGTTAGGTGATCCCCACTTATTTAAAGAGAGTTCTGAGACAAAAAAAATGTCATTTGCAACCTGTACAAGATCAGCAGGGCCTGACCAATAGGAATCTAACCACCACAAGAATGATCAGGCACATGTCATCTAGGCACCCGACTCAGTGGGCCGAATGCCTGCGTTCACGATTTGTGCCAGCGGGTTACTCCACTGCCTCTTCCCATGTACTAGATACTTCCCAATCCCCTGTGCTTGACACTAGCGCAGATGGCTTCCGCCCTGCACCTGTCCTTGCACATTCTGAGGCACCATCATCAGGCGCTTCCAAAATCTTGTTCCAGCACAGCGTTCAGCAGTCCCTACCCCAGGCCTTGGAATGCAAAAGAAAGTACCCAGCCATCCAAACAAAGACCCAAACACTAAACGGGCACATTTGCAAGCTGCTTGCCATGGAAATGTTGCCGTTTAAACTTCTAGGCACGGAGGATTTCCAACGACTCACAGTGCAGCGGCGCATGCAAGTGTCAGCTCACCGACTGAGGTGCAACATCAAAACGCACTGGAAATCTGCACATAACAACTGAAAAGTGGGCTTGGATGTCGGACATTAGTGTGGTTCTCAAAGACTTCAAAGACCGCACAAAGATGATGAATGGCGATGACACAAAAATTAGCACAACAACACTACTTCTGTGCCTACTTAAACAGTAGCTGCTCACAATTAAAGCTGAAGCTTTGCATATGTACCAGGTGGAGATGGAGGAAGACAAGATAAAGGGAGATACTACCCAGCCCATCCTCATGTCATCTGCTCAGAGCAGATGGGTCACAATGAGAAAGTGGAGGATGATAAGGAGGAGAAACTGGAGCTGGTTGCTAGCACAACAGAGCTAAGTACCCACACAAGCTTTGTCCTGTCTCTCCGATATAGATGGGCTGAGGAGGGCAATGGGGAGGAAGAGATGGATGAGGAGGAGACGGTAGAGACAGGGAAGTGTTGGCTATAGGGAGCTTGACACACATGACCGTCTTTATGTAATGCTGCCTTTTTCGTGACCCTCACGTTACATTCATCTTGACAAAAAAAGAGTACTGGTTGTTCACAATGTTAGACCTTGCATCTCTCATTCCTGTGGCAGAGAGGTCTACTAAAATTATGCTATACCAGAAGGACATTGTGGAAAATTTGTTGAAAAAATTCCAAGCAGCTAATGCTATCGGCAGGGGGCAAGCTTTCGTGGCCAACAAAAGAGAGGCGAGTGAGACACACACCAGGTGCAACAGAGGCAGGGGTACACTGTCAAATACCTGGGCCAATTTCATGACACCCTCCCAGCGTCCATGCCCTGATGACTGGGTATTTTTGTCAAGGAGAGAAAAGTTTTTAAAGATAGTCAAGCAATACCTGGTCAACAAAACCAGCATACTCCCTAATTCCTTTGCGACCTTCAACTATTGGGCCTCAAAGCTGGATATCAGGCATGAGCTGTGGTCTATGCCTTGGAGGTATTGTGCTGCCATGCTACTAGAGACTTCTCTGAGTGGGTTTTTAGTGCCGCTTGGGGGACATAATAGACAGGCGCTTTTAGCTGTCAACAGAAAATGCTGACACAAGTTCACTCTGAAAAAAATGAACAAAACCTAGATTAGTTGTGATTTTTCCACACCACCAGAAGACAGCAGCACATAACGTGTTTTTAATCTTCAATATTTGAATGAGGCATGCCAATTGTTGCCTTCAAGGGACTATGGATGACTGGATAACTCTACTTATATATTTTTCCTGGCTTTATACTTTGTGTAAAGCCTTTATGAGTGTAGGAGTACATCAACTACACTTTTAAAATATTTGAATGAGGCCCGCCAGTTGTTGCCTTCAAGGGTCTATGGATGACTACGTGACTCTACTTATAATTTTTTCCTGGCTTTGCACTTTGTGCAAAGCCTTTATGAATGTAGGAGTACTTGAACTACACTTTCAAAATAATTCAATGAGGCCTACCAGTTGTTGCCTTCAAGGGTCTATGGATGACTGTATTACTTCTTCATCATTTTTTCCTGGCTTTGCACTTTGTACAATGCTTTTAAAAGTGTAGGACTACATTAACCACACTTTCAAAATATTTGAAAGAGGTCCACCAGTTGTTGCCTTCAATGGTCTA
Source organism: Ranitomeya variabilis (assembly GCF_051348905.1). Taxonomy (NCBI): domain Eukaryota; kingdom Metazoa; phylum Chordata; class Amphibia; order Anura; family Dendrobatidae; genus Ranitomeya; species Ranitomeya variabilis. The sequence goes on from NC_135232.1 coordinate 301,474,339, forward strand.
TGGATGACTGGATGATCCTCCTCATAATTTTTTCATGGCTTTGCAAATTTTACTATAGCTCCAAAATTTGCTATTTTACAAAGGTAACAGGAGAAAATGGAAAATAGTGCAATTTCTCCTGAGCATTCCAATACCCCATATGTGGGGGAACACTACTATTTGGGTGCACAGCAGGTCTCGGAAGAGAAGGAGCACCGTTTAGCTTTTTGAATGCAAAAATCACTGGAATCAAGAGGGGACACCATCGCGTTTGGAGCGCCCTTAATGTACCTAAACAGTGGAAACCCCCCACAAGTGACCCTATTTTGGAAACTAGACACCTAAAGGAATGTATCTAGATGTGGGGTGAGCACCTTGAATTACCAGGTGCTTCACAGAAGTTTATAACGTAGAGATGTGAAAATACAGGAGGAGTGCTCAGGCGTCCCCTCATCCCGATGCGTGTTTCGCCATCTGCTTCTTCTACCCTGTTTTGACCTCTGAGAGTATGTGCACACGTTGCGGATTCCATTGCGGATTTTTCCTTGTGGATTCTGCAGAATCTGCAGGTAAAACGCCCTGCGGAATCCTATAAAGGAATATGTGTAAAATGCTGCAGAATCCGCACAAAGAATTGACATGCTGCGGAAAATAAACTGCAGCGTTTCCGCGCTGAATTTTTTAACATTTTGAACTTATAAATATTTAATTTTTTACCATTTAACACATTTATTTCTTCCTTTTCCCCTTGCTGGTTAATTAATACCATATACAGCAGGTGTCTGATCGTTAGGATGTGTATGGGGTGGAACATCTTGTTCCCCTTTTATTCAAATCAACATCCTTCATTCAGCATAATGCAAAACAAATATCAACCTTCACTCCAATTCATCAAGACTTGCCACCCAATACAAGGGGGATTCACACCTATGGGCTGGTTATTTATTGAACCAGTCAATACTATTATAGTATTCCTGGGACTCACACACAGGTGGGTTTGGCATAGTTCAAGTTAATTAGATAGTATGTGGGTAGTATATACATGGCAGCAGTGACATGGGGCCGGTAACCCTTATGAAGAAGGACGTGGTCCTTCGAAACGTGTTGGTTGAATCTTGGCCCCAGCAAGGCTGCGTAGCCTAGTGACGTCACGCGCTGCAAAGCATTGTCGGCCATTCTCCCGCCAAATATCCAGGGACGTCACCGGCCAGGGCATCTCTGGCTCTGCATGGCTCATCTACCTATTCTTTGCCTGACACCGGAGTGTTATACTACTGGCACTATCACAGCATACCCTCCACCTGCAGTATCGGGACGATACCCCGGGACGATTAGGTGCATTATCATTTCTTGTTTCAAGCAAGGGTGTACCTCATGAGGGGTGCACGTGCAACTTCAGAGTTAACCTACTATCCATAGCGCGGTACCTTCCATTTCTCAATAATTTTCAGTTGTTTGACTGTATTGGCACAGCATCTGTCTAGGTACCAGCAGCTGTAGTAGTCCTTTGTGCATCACCAGTGAGGTCCATTTTTCATTAGCAATCAAGAATAGTTCTTATTTTTATTTTTGCGGGGTTCTCCATGCGGTATAAGTGATAAGGCGAATTTATTCTTCGGGTCGGTGCAATTACAGCGATACCTGATTTATATTGCTTTTTTTAGGTTTTGCTGATATTACACGGCAAAAATGCATTTTTATAAAAAGTAGTTTTGTCGCCATATTCTGAGAGCTGTATCTTTTTTCATTTTGTGTCTAACAGAGCAGTATGAGGGCTTATTTTTTACAGGACGAGTTGCAGGTTTTTTTTCTTACCATTTTGGTGTCCATAATATTTTTTGATTGCTTTTTATTTAGATTTTTCAGACATAGAATGAACAAAAATTAGCAATTCAGTTATTGTTTTTATTTTTTATCTTTTTGCGCCGTTCACCAAGCAATAAAAGTGATAAGACTAATTTGTTTGTTTGTTGGTTCGGTACGATTACAGCAATACCATATACCGTATTTTTTTTAATGCTTTGCTATTTTTTACAGACTAAAACCAATATTTTACATAAATGAATTTTGCATCGTCATTTTCTGAGAGCTGTAACTTTTAAATTTTTTTACCGAATGAGCCATATTAGGGCTTGGTTTTTGTGGGACGGTTTAGTGTATTCGTTTATACTTTTTTTTAACATATGACTTTTTGATAGGCTTTTATTCACTTTTTTGTGAGTCAGTATGATGAAAAAGCGACATTGTTGGCTTGTTTTTTTATTTTATTTTTTTACGGCGTTCACCAAGAGGAATAAATAACATGCCAGTTTTATAGAGAGGGTCGTTAGGGACCCGACGATACTAATAATATGTACTTTTTTTTTGCTTATTTTCGTTTTATCACAAACTGCGTTTTGAGTGGCGAAATGGATTTTCGTGATTTGTGTGCACTTTTTTGTGTTTTTTTTCTGCATATTTTATTTTACTTTTTTCACTTTTTTACTTAGTTCAACTGTGGGACATGTATAATTTTCACTTTGATCACATGTCTCATGCACTGCAGTACTCGTGTCCTGGAGTGCATGAAACTGTCAGTGTCTTACTGGCACAGCCTGTGAGACCCAGCTTATAAGCAGGAGAAGGTAGCAGTAGATGGGAATAGAGCTGGAGTGGGGCTTCAAATTTACAAATAGCTCTTCAGCTTCATTTGTACAGTATATCAATTCAAATGCTGATTTCTCAGTAACAGAGGAATGGACTGGCCATGTAAAGTGATATTGCTGGACTTGTTTATGAATAAGCTACATGTACATATAAATAATTTGGGAGGTGAAATCCTAACAGATTACCAGTAATTTCAGAGAAATACCTCTTGTAAGGTAAGAGAGTATAATTTTTGATCATTCGTGACTGACAGTAAAATAGGCATTAACTATAAATAGCCATGATACTGCTCTTATATGTGTCCATAGTAAATACGTGTCACGGACACAGAGCTAAGAGTAAGGCTTATGTAGTTGTTCGTGGAAATATATTGCCAGTGAAGCTTTTATGCAAAATGTCAGCAAAAAAGCGACAGGGTAGAGCAAATAAATCTATTCCTTGGCATTTCAGTGCCCAGCACAAATGTAACTAGTTACTGGCTGCTTTAAAGCTTTCCAATAGATGCTACATAAGGCCTGTGTGCCGAAGAAGGCAGCATCTGGAGAAAGTTCTTACCTTTGACGGGCATTTTATCAGTGTATGAACTTTAGGATATTAGGATATGCACACAGGAGGATTTAAATAAAACTCCCCCACCCCTCTCCCGCTTCCTCCTATACAGTGTGTACATATGTATTTTTAACCATGCTGCAAATATTTTCAAGGGTGCAGCCTGAACAAAATGTGATGTCTCTAAGGTGAGATTAGGCTGTGAAAAGTCACACTGAATGGTGAATAATTGAATTTAAAAGCCCGGAGGTGTTCACTCCTATAATTATAGCCTTTACTTTGCAATGTGACTGTTAGATTCACTCATTTGCAGGTTTTTTTTATTTTATATATTTCAATGGTGCAGAGGATTTGCCTGCCTCTAGGATCCATTTTGGCAGAGTGAAAATCATTTTAACTTTTAAGTTATCATTGCCAGCAATATACAACTGTCCAATTTCTTGTATATATTAAATGGGCAATGATATATGATGGGATATTGAGCAACGATTATTATGTCACCTACTCACAAGTGATATGACGAGATTTCAAAATTTCTTGGGATTAATTAATCAGTTGACCTGGTTAGGGGCTTCACTCATGAAGAACTTGCCTTTCTTATTAAAACTGTCACAAAAAGAAATCAAAGATCAAACATGTCAGAGAATGGGCCTAGTTTGCCATATCTAGTTACTACAGCTCTTCATTAATATAAACTAAGCAAAGCGAAAAAAAAAACCTACAGATAAAGCAGATAAATAGCAGAAGAATATGGTTTCCTAATATCAATATAAAGAGATGTTAAAGCAAGAAAACCTGGTGGATCTGAATGGATAATTAGACAAATTGATTATTTCTTTGCAGCCCATTAAAAGATAATACTAAGAATAAATGAGTTCTGTACATCTTAGTAATGAGAGGTCTTTGGCTTGCTTGGAGCACAATCACAATCAAATACATGGATTCATGCATGTCCTTTTATGAAAGATAAATATTTTATGCCATTATCAGAAGAATTTTTTAAGGTAGATCTTCAACAGGATAATCAAACAGGGTTCGCGGAGAATCAGTGTATTATGACCATTTGGAGAACCACAGGAAAAGGTATTTTTCACTTTCTAGCCTTCAAACTGCATTTTCATGCAATTCTATCTGGTGGAAGTCCTGTTATACATCATCTCCTGGAATATCAACACTTTTTCTATGCTTTCTTGGATATGTTTACATGCAGACAAATGTTGATGGAAAGCACTTTGGTTTCAAACTAGTGTAATATGTACATCGAGTGAAAAAAGTATTAAACACATTACCAATTTTCTAATTAAATATGTGAAGCTGAGTCACTTCTCACAGACAAACCATGAGTGGGGATGTCAAGGAGTCAGAGGTCAAATGCCAGGAGGGTAGTCATAGAACAACGGAAAAGACAAACAATCAAAGGCAAAGTCCAGGATCAGGAAACCAAGGTCAGAGTGCATCAAAGAAAAAAAGGGTAGTTAAAAATTCAAATCCAAGGTCCAGCAACAAAGATTAGAATATCAGAATACAGAGCACAGAGTAAACACACCACCGAGCTTAAAGCTACAACTGAAAAGGTCTGATAATAGCTAGCCAGCTAAATAGCCAGATATTTGTCCATAACAGGTGACACCTGGAGAAGACTGGAGGCCCAGATAGATTGGGCAGCTGGGCTGTCAATCACAATACTAACAGTCCAGCACACCACAGCCTCTGATTGGGCAATTGGGCTATCACTCACACTACTGAGTGCTCAGCACACCCCTTATCCTATAGGGCAGCTGAGGTGTCACTCAAAGCATGGTGGAATCATGACAAAATATATTGCTAAAGGTGCTATTGACATGAAATTATCACCAAATGTCGGTGTCAAACGTCGGTAAGAAAAAGAGTCTCAAACTGTCCCTGGAACTGGGACCCTAATTTTCCCAATCTCAGGGGTATTCTTGAAGGTAGAGAGGCCTGAGTCTCATACCTTACTATGCTCCTGTTAATGTTCTAAGCTGTTCCCTACCCCAGGAGGCCTGGGACAGATATGTTAGTGTATAAATTCTTTAGACAAAAAAGTATAATAAATTACTAGTTATCACCATTTGTTTGCGGATATAGTGTGCCAAACCAGTTTGATTAGGAAATGGGGCTTCCTGCCTGCACCCCAATATTAGCCCAAATAATTTTACTTAGGAAATGGGGCCTGGTGCATAAGCACCAATATTAGCCAAAATGATTTTAATTTAGGAAATGGGCACTCCTGCCTCCACCTCAATATCAACGCAAACATTTTTTATTAGGAAATGAGGCCTCCTGCCTGGACCCCAATATTAGCGTTAACTATTTTACTTCGGAAATGGAGCCTGATGCATACACACCAATATTATCTTTAACAATTTGGAATAGGAAATGGGACCTATTGCCTGCACCCCAATATTAGCCCCAAAGACTTTGATTAGTAAATGTGACCTCCTGAGTCCTGACTGCAAAACAGTAATAACCCAAATTATTTAACTTAGGAAATGAGGCTTGGTGCCTGCACCCCAATATTAGCCCAAATGATTTTGATTAGTAAATGTGACCTCCTGAGTCCTGACTGCAACACAGTATTAGCTAAAATGATTTGGATTAGGAAATGTGGAGTCCTGCCTGCACAATACTAATAGCACAACCTAATTTGATGCTGGAAGGTCAGTTTCACAGAGGACAGGATCCTATCTAACTATATAACAACTTGCAGGAGCAGCCTCTGTGTGCTGTTACACTCACAAAATAGCGCCAGCAGAACAACATGTCCACTTTTTATATGGAGAGGTAAATGTGACTTTGACAGCCAATGATAGAAGCCCTTGTGTCTGGACATTGGGGATGGTCTGATTGGCTGCCGGAATGTACAAACGTTAAGTTAATGCAAAAAAAATTACAATCTGATGCTTCTCTGATCTTTACACACCCGCCTTTCATAAAACATATCCCACACGCTCATCAAGCAGCACTACTATTCTAGCCACAGTACTGACAAAAGAATTAGTGGAAACGAGATTATTTACCAAACTGTGCCCAAATTTTGACGACTTTGAGGGAAAATACTTTAGAATCTGAACACGAATCTGAATTTGCTAAGTTCATGCCAAGTTTGAGATTGGCGAAAATTTTCTGTACAAGTTCGCTCATCTCTGGTAATCACATAAGAGCATACCCCTGACTTGTAAATTCATGCAGAACAAAATGTATTGCAGTATGTAGTGTTCTATCCCACTATGATACTCCTTTCACAGCCCCTACGAAGTATGATGTTCCACAAAATGTCCCACACACACACAATATGATACCCCACAGTAATTTTGCCACACAATTTTCCCCACGATATCTCCTTACATGTACAGTATGATGATCCTACAGCAAGCTCTCACACTGACACCCATACAGTATAATGCCTGCAATTACTTCCCCACAGTGTGATGCCCCCAAAGTTCCTTTCCCTAAAAACTAAGAAGCCCCCACAGTACATCTCTCGCACACAGTATTGCCCTTGTAATACATTCCGCTAAAATCTAATAACCCAAAAACTCCTACAGTTCCATCTCACAGTATAATGCCCTCACAGTTTTCCCCCACACACTATGATGTCCTGTAACTACCCTACATAGTATGATAATCCTCACACCCTATGTTGCCACTGCACAGCAAGATGCTCCCACAGTATGATGCTTCCATAACCCCCAGAGTATTATGAACCCACAGTAAGTTTGCACCCATAGTTCCACAAACAGAATGATTAACGGTACCCAGTGCTGCGGGAAGTATAGGGTGCATGGGCCCCCCAGCACCCCATGTATCACATGACATGTTACACAATATTTTTGAGAAGCCATGTGACAGGTCATGATAAACACACAGGTGCTCTGGTTTCCCCTTCGTAGATGCCAATTTTTTCCCCTTATGTACAGCACTAAACATAACAATAGAGGATACTCTATAATAAGCGATGGGGCTATACATACAGGTGCTTCTCACAAAATTAGAATATTACCAAAAAGTTAATTTATTTCAGTTCTTCAATACAAAATGTGAAACTCATATATTATATAGAGTCATTACAAACAGAGTGATCTATCTTACAGCCAATGAAAACCCAAAAGTCATTATCTCAGTAAATTAGAATTCTTTATAACACCAGCTTGAAAAAGGATTTAAAAATATGAAATTCTGGCCTACTGAAATGCATGTTCAGTAAATGCACTCAATACTTGGTCGGGGCTCATTTTGCATCAATTACTGCAGCGTGGCATAGTGGTGATCAGCCTGTGGCACTTCTGAGGTGTTATGGAAGTCTAGGTGGCTTTGATTGCAGTCTTCAGCATTGTCTATTGGTCATGAGTGGCTTGACACAAGGAATGTGACACTTGTAGCCCATGTCCTGGATACCTCTGTGTGTGGTGGCTCTTGAAGCAATGACTCCAGCAGCAGTCCACTCTTTGTAAATCTCCCCCAAATTTTTGATTGGCCTTTTCTTAACAATTGTTTCAAGGCTGCGGTTAACCCTATTGCTTGTGCACCTTTTTCTACCACACTTTTTCCTTCCACTCAACTTTCCATTAATATGCTAGGATACAGCACTCTGTGAATGGCCAGCTTCTTTAGCAATGGCCTTTTGTGGCTTATTCTCCTTGTGGAATGTGACAATGACTGTCTTCTGGACATCTGTCAGTCTGCAGTCTTCGCCAAGATTGTGGAGCCTAGTGAAACAGAATAATGGACTTTTTTAAACGCTTAGGATGCCTTTGTAGGTGCTTTTTGTTAATTATTCTAATTTACTGAGATAATGGCTTTTGGGTTTTCATTGGCTGTAAGCCATAATCATCAACATTAACAGAAATAAACACTTGAAATAGATCACTATGTTTGCAATGACTATATAATATGAGTTTCACTTTTTGTATTGACGAACTGAAATTAATTAACTTGTTGATGATATTCAAATTTTGTGAGAAGCATCTGTAATAAGAGGGAATGCTATGGAAGATGGGAAAGGTTTTTCCCTTACTGTACATATAGTACTGAACCTAACAAAAGAAAACTAATGATGATCAAATAGTGAAATATTTGGATTCTGGAAAATAGGGACAAATAATTTTTAATATCCGTGTATTCGTACAGAATAACAAATCCAATGCAAGTCAATGGAAAAGCCGAATATCTTTCTGCTGGACCCAACAAACAGGTCCGAGGGCATGAGAGAAAAGCTGAAATGGATTTGAAAGGGCTAAAACTAAATGAGAACAGCATGGAGTAGATGCCTGCATACCTTCCTGACTCACATATGGTATCTGGGAATAATCTTGTCAGACTATTGCTCCGGTTTTATGGATTTTTAAAAAGAACAACCAAACCAATTTTATTTTTACATGGAAAAATGCTAAGAAACATTTTTTCCTCCATAATTAGATGTATAGAATGCTAAATCAAAATAATGAAAAAAAATTATACCTCCCCTTTAGCATATGTACACATGGAGCACTTTGGCTTTAGTTTCTCTTCTAATATTTGAGAGAGCTCTCACTCCTACATTTGGGAGATTCCTCCCTCATGCCAAATAGTTAACAAGATAGTGGAATACATATTCATCATCCCTTTACAATGCCATTACATGCCCACTTGAATTTTGAGCTTTGCCCGCCACCACCATGTCCACAGCTATGTCATTATGCTGCCCTCGCTTACAATTTGCAGAGTGCCAGCAGGTGCCGTGAAACCACCTGAGTTTGGTAAGGGCCCTCAGGTGGCCCTGTATCATATATTTTGGAGAGATCTCACTCTTACATTTGGGTGGTCCCTCCCTCATGCCAAATAGTTAGCAAGATAGTGCAATACATACTGTATTTTTCAGACTATAAGACACACCTTTTTCCTCTTAAAATGTGAAGAAAAATGGAGGGTGTGTCTTTTATTATTATTATTTATTTATATAGCGCCATTAATTCCATGGTGCTGTATATGAGAAAAGGAGTTACATACAGGGTTATAGATAACGTTTACAGTAAACAAATTTACAATGAGAGACTGGTGCAGAGGGGAGAGGACCCTGTCCTTGCGGACTTACATTCTACGGGATAATAGGGAGGAGACAGAAGGTCGGGGGAGTGGCAGCACTGGCAGTGGTGAGGCGGCAGCTCTGGCAGTTGGAGACCCTGCAGCTCTGGAGGTTGGTGATGCCGCAGCTCCGGCGGTTGGTGACGCGGCATCTCCGGCGATTGGTGATGCGGCATGATGTGGCAGAATGGTTATTGCAGGCTGTAGGCTTTCCTGAAGAGATGGGTTTTCAGGTTCTGTCTGAAGGATTCGAGGGTGGTGGATAATCGGACGTGTTGAGGCGTGGAGTTCCAGAGGATGGAGGATATTCGGGAGAAATCTTGGAGGCGGTTGTCTGAGGAACTAATAAGCGTGGAGGAGAGTAGGAGGTCTTGGGATGTCCCTAATTTAGCTGTTTTGGGGAGGTGGTGGAGCGGCAGCGGTGGAGCAGCAGGTCACAGGAGGCTGGAGCCAGCTGTGTGGTTAACTCCTGTGCCTGCTGCTAAAGAGAAATGAATATTAACTCCATTCCATGGAAAGTAGTGAATACTCATTTCTCTTTAATAGCAAGCAGAGTGTTAGCTGCAGCAGCTGGCTCCTTGCAGCTACCTGGCAATCAAGTGTGTTGGCTACTTAAGACAATGAATATTGACTGCATTCCACTCCCATAGACGTGGAATGCAATGAATATTCCTTCCCTTTAGTAGCGGCACACATGAAAGCCTGTCTGCTGTGGCTGACCCTGTGCTCACTAAAGAGCAATGAATACTCACTGCGCCCCAAACACACTGTTTGGCAGCTGTCCTTGGCGGCTTGTAATCAGTGCTTGATGTCACTGCTATCACTGCTTACAAGCATAAAGGAGCTGCTGGCACCAGAGCAGGACACTGCGAGGGTGCGCAGGGAAGGTAAGAATGCTTTTCTTTTTTCTGCTGGAGGCCAGGCATACCAGGATGAGGAAGCAGGCCAATCATACCGGGATAAGGATGGGGCCATGCATACCAGGATAAGGATGGGGACATGCATACCACGATAAGGATGGGGCCATGCATACCATGATAAAGAAGGGGCCATGCATACCAGGATTGGGATGGGGACATTCATACCAGGATAAGAATGGGGCCATGAATACCAGGGCAGAGATGGGGGCCCTGCATACCAGGATTGAGATACGGGAGCCATGCATGCCAGGATGGGGATATTAAGTATAGATTTGACCACATTTTTTGCTTCAATTTTTTTCCAATTTGCTTCTCTAAAACTTAGGTGCGTCTTATGGTCCGGTGCATCTTATAGTCCGAAAAATACGGTATTCCACATCCCTTTACAATGGCATTTCAAACATGTCCATTTGAATGTAGGGCTTTGCCCACCACCACCACCAAATCCACCGACATGTTTTTATGCGGCCCTCACCTTAAATTTTCAGAGGGCCACCAGGTGCTCTGAAACCTGCATTTTGTAAGGTCTAAAATTCATTTTTGCCACCGGATCCCATTGGAACTACTGTCTTAGAGTGTGAATATAATGCAGGAGTTGGGTGAACTGTATGATCAATGTCAGTAAATTGGATTCTACCAGACACCAAAAGCAGCATTAGAATTAAATTCGGAATACAGTGTATGCAAGCGATGGCCTGTATTGTGGTTAGTCAGTTAGGCCTGAAACCCATGTCAGGAACATCTACAAGCCTCATTTTCTTGGAAGCAGCCTCCTCAAAAGGAAAAAGACAAGAGTGCCATTGACCAATCTGCACAAGCCTACGCGCTTCTTCTGGAAACTACCCAACCAGGCAGAATGTACAGTATTTTTTCCATGGTGTTGAGCAACAATGGGTTAATTACAGGACATGTCCCAGAGAGTGTCAATGTCTGTGGAGTGTATTACTCAGGTGACAGGCAGACAGGCCTTAGCGTTGCAATGACATGTTCCAATATGTGTAAGGCCGTGGCCTGAATAGGTCTGTGGAGTGTATTAACCCAGTCTCTTAGACATAATTAAAATATACAGAAACTGGCCAATACCCCACTACCATTTTTTGTAAGGACCCAAATTTAGAAAATGTAAGGGATGCAACAGTTTAAAAAAGAGACACATGTCTCATTTAGGAGCCTGGAAAAGTCAGCAATTTCCAGCACTGGGCAAGGTAAATTGCTAACGAATATGTATGCCCTATCTAACTAACAATTTGTGAACAGACAAGGGACAACTGAATGCTGCACTGGGACAATGAACTGGATGTGGTTGTTGACTATTGTGTCTGTGCAAATGCAGGTTGTGGACAGGAATCCTCAGCGCCTCCTTTGTGGACAGCAGAGTGAGAATGACGTAACGCAGGGGAAGGGCCAGTGGTTTCACCGTCAGACACATATTTGGTACACAGGCGTTCTGTCCACCAACTGCGTATATGAGCAGTATATGGCGTATGCTAACAGAGGTATTATGTGGAATTTCCCTTTATAAAGGGTTGTGTGGGTAAGATTTTCAAACTAGCAGCATAAATATAGAGCATGTTTCACTACTCATATATGCTTCTGTTTAAGACTATATGCTTCTGTTCTGTGTAAGACTGAAACCTGAAGAATTGTGTGAAGCATATTAATGCATTTATGTTCTAAAATGTCCAAGTGCAGACCTAAAAATCAACATCAGGCTACCAGATAAACACTTAAAGAAACTGTGAGAAGGACAACACAATAAAAACATATAATAATAGAATATATAGAGATTGAGAGTGGAAATGTGACCAGTGCACAATGTACAAAGGTTTCTAAAAATGACCCCAAGGGATCTGTATCATACATGCTGAATTAGACCATGGTGGGGGCCTCACAGTATGTTTTGCAGTTATTACAATAGTTAGAGATAGGGAGTACAAGTTTCACCATTGCACAATGTGCAAAGTTTTCCAAAAATTACCTAAGGTGTCTGTATCATACATACTGAAAGATACCGTGATGGGGACATCACAATACACTTTGCAGTTATTACAAGAGGTAGAGATAGGGAGCAGAAATGTAATCATTGCACAATTTACAAAGGTTTCCAAAAATTACCCCAATGGGTCTGTGTCATACACACTGAAAGAGGTCATGATGGGGACCTCACAATACATTTAGCAGTTATTGCAAGCAGTAGAGATAGAGAGTACAAGTTTCACCATTGCACAATATGCAAAGGTTTAAAAAAAAATAGCCAAGGGGTCTCTCTCAGGGAAGCTGAAAGACGCCATGATGGGGATATCACAATACACATAGTAGTTATTACAAGAGGTAGAGATAGAGAGTACAAGTTTCACCATTCCACAATGTGCAAAAGTTTCAAAAAGTACAAAACAATACCCATGTCAGATATACATAGATGAACAATAAGTACTTGTTGCAGAAGCAGGAGGAGAATGATGAGGAGGAGGAGTTGATTTCCTGAACAAAATGGTTTGGGATGGTAAGGGATGGACGTTAAGACAACTTCCAAAAAAAACCATTTGGCCTACATTTACATAACGTTGCTGTCATCCGTAGGGCTTGCAAAGTCAGAGGTAATCCAGCCCTTGTTCAATTTTAGAAGAGTCAGCCTGTCTGCATTTTCCATTGACAGCTGTGTGTGCCTATTCGTTATGATTGCACCAGCCAAACTAAAAACCTGCTCAGACAACATACATGAAGCAGGGCATGGCAGCACCTCCAAGGCGTATAAGAAGAGGTCGGGCCAAGTGTGCAGCTTGGACAACCAATAGTTAAAGGGCATTGAAGAATGGGGAAGGACGCTGGTGTGGTCACTTAAGTAGTCCTTCACCATCTGAGTCAAATTCTCCCTCCTCGTCATAGTTACTCCCACAGATAGCCCTTGCTGATGGGACGTTCTCATGAAATTGGCCCACTTAGTGGACTTTTACCCACCTGAGTTGCACCTGGTGTTTGTGGCTCTCCCCTGTAATCTTTGTGGGCAAAAAGTGCTCTGTACCTCTGCCACCAGCGTTGTCTGAGGGTAATCTTTTGAGCAAGTCTTCCACTACGGCCCTCTGGCATGCATGAACTGAAAATGGCACATCTGCCTCCGACATTAGAGAAACAAATTTCTCCTTGTACCGTGGGTCAAGAAAGGTGCACAGCCAATATTTCATGGTGGACAAAATGTATTTCACAAGAGGGTCTTGGGAAAGTCATCTGGACATGAATTCTGCCATGTGTGGCAGACTACAAAGAGTCAAATGTTCAGTGTCCTCACCAGGAAGAACACTAACCATAGTCTCCTCCTCATGACGCATAGCCTCCTCCTCCTCCTACTCATCTTCAGGCCATCCATGCTGGACAAGCAGGAAGCTAGTATTGGGAGTCCCCTCTCTAGCACAGAGTAAAAAATCCTGTTCCTCCTCCTCCTCAACCTTGTCCTTCTGTTCCTCATCATCATCCAATGTGGCCTGAGAATACTGTGTGAGGCTGGGCTTTGTGGTATCAGCCACTATACAATCTAGCTCCATAGCCACATGCTCGGAGTTCAATGCTTCCTCTTTCAAATTCTGCAGCAAATGTTTTAATAGAGCCTTGCTAATATATGAAAGTATGAAAGGTTGAATTCCAGCGTGTGGGCAGGTCACAAATCAGTTGGTGATGAGGCAAATTAAAGCACTGCTGCAGCAAAACTAGACTGGCGAAAGCCTGAGATGACTTTCAGAAATGTTCACTGACATGGTGTACCTTGGCAAGTAGGTCAGGCAAGTCAGGGCATGTTTTTAGAAAACACTGTACAGCCAAGTTCAGAATGTGGGTCGTGCATGGAACGTGTACCAGCTTGCCGAGCTTTAAAGTCGCCACCAAGTTAAGCCTATTATCGCACACAACCAGACCTGGTTGGAAGATCAGTGGGGAGAGCAACTGATTATTCTTTTTTAAAATCTTTTTCAACAGTTTGGCTGCATTGTGAGCTTTATCACCTAAATAGATGAGCTTTAGCAGAACATGCTGCAGCGTCGCCGAGGCAGTGCTGCAGATTTCCCAGCTGGGGATTGATGGGGTAGCTAGTTCTGCTGAAGATGAGGAGGAGGAGAGACAGGAAGTGGAATCCGAGGAAACTGAAACCCTGACGGAAGTTATGCCCTCTATTCTTGGTGTGGGTAAGATGTGTGATGTCCCAGCTTCTGATATCCCAGACTCCACCAGGTTAGCTCAGTGTGCCATCAGGGAAATGTATCGTCCCTGTCAGCGTCGGACTGGAGTAGCTTGGGCCCACCAGAGAAAATCATTCTGAGGGCCCACCATGCTTAAGGGGTACTAGCTGCAGAGTCTTCCCTTAGCTTCCATCTGGTCAAGCACGCTAGACACAGGATATATACACGTGACACACACCAGTCACACGCTAGACACAGGATACATACACGAGACACACACACCAGTCACACGCTAGACACAGGATACATACACGTGACACACACACCAGTCACACACTAGACACAGGATACAAATACGTGACACACACCAGTCACACGCTAGACATAGGATACATACACGTGACACACACCAGTCACACGCTAGACACAGGATACATACACGTGACACACACACCAGTCACACACTAGACACAGATACATACACGTGACATACACCAGTCACACACTAGACACAGGATACATACACGTGACACACACCAGTCACACACTAGACACAGGATACATACACGTGACAGACACTAGTCACATGCTAGACACAGGATACATACACGTGACACACACCAGTCACACGCTAGACACAAGATACATACACGTGACACACACACCAGTCACACACTAGACACACGATACATACACGTGACACACACACCAGTCACACACTAGACACACGATACATACACGTGACACACACCAGTCACACACTAGACACAGGATACATACACGTGACACACACCAGTCACACGCTAGACTGTCATGAATCCCCAATGGCTAGGGATAGCACAGGACAAGCAAAGTACAAATAAATAACGGACGAGCTCTAGGATGATGGAACCTGGGCTGACCGCTGCCCTACGCCTGACAAACGCAACTAGAGATAGCCAGGGAGCGTGCCTACGTTGGTTCTAGACGCCACGCACCAACCTAAGAGCTAACTAGTACTGCAGAGAAAATAAAGACCTCACTTGCCTCCAGAGGAATGAACCCCAAAAGATATAGTTGCCCCCTCACATGTATTGACGGTGAAATGAGAGGAAGGCACACACATAGAGATGATATATATAGATTTAGCAAATTGAGGCCCGCTGTAAACTAGAAAGCAGAACGATACAAAAGGGGACTGAGCGGTCAGCAAAAAACCCTAATCAAAAAAACCATCCTGAGATTACAAGAACCCATGTGCCAACTCATGGCACATGGGGAGAACCTCAGTCCACTAGAGCTACCAGCTAGCATAGAGACATAATAAGCAAGCTGGACAAAAAACCAAACAACTGAAAATCAGCACTTAGCTTATCCTGAAAGATCTGGGAGCAGGTAGGCAGGAACCAAACAGAGCACATCTGAATACATTGATAGCCGGCAAGGGAATGACAGAAAGGCCAGGTAAAATAGGAAACACCCAGCCTCTGATGGACAGGTGGAAACCAAAGGCCGCAACCCACCAAAGTCACCCAGTACCAGCAGTAACCACCAGAGGGAGCCCACAAACAGAATCCACAACAGTACCCCCCCCTTGAGGAGGGGTCACCGAACCCTCACGAGAACCCCCAGGGCGATCAGGGTGAGCTCTATGGAAGGCGCGGACCAAATCAGTCGCATGAACATCGGAGGCGACCACCCAGGAATTATCCTCCTGACCATAACCCTTCCACTTAACCAAATACTGGAGTTTGCGTCTGGAAACATGAGAATCCAAGATCTTCTCAACAACATACTCCAATTCTCCCTCCACCAGCACCGGAGCAGGAGGCTCAACCGAAGGAACAACGGGCACCTCATACCTCCGCAACAACGACCGATGGAACACATTATGAATAGCAAACGATGCTGGGAGATCCAAACGAAAAGATACAGGGTTAAGAATCTCCGAGATCCTATAAGGACCGATGAACCGAGGCTTGAACTTAGAAGAAGAGACCTTCATAGGGACAAAACGAGAAGACAACCACACCAAATCCCCAACAAGAAGTCGGGGACCCACGCGGCGACGGCGATTAGCAAACTGCTGAGTCTTCTCCTGAGATAACTTCAAATTGTCCACCACCTGATTCCAAATCTGATGTAGCCTGTCCACCACCATGTCCACTCCAGGACAATCCGAAGACTCCACCTGACCAGAGGAAAAACGAGGATGAAACCCCGAATTACAAAAAAAAGGAGAGACCAACGTGGCAGAACTAGCCCGATTATTAAGAGCAAATTCGGCCAGTGGCAAAAAAGCAACCCAGTCATCTTGGTCAGCAGAAACAAAACACCTCAAATAAGTTTCCAAGGTCTGATTAGTTCGCTCCGTCTGGCCTTTTGTCTGAGGATGGAATGCAGACGAGAAAGACAAATCAATGCCCATCTTGGCACAAAACGTCCGCCAAAATCTAGACACAAACTGGGATCCCCTGTCAGAAACGATATTCTCCGGAATCCCATGCAAACGAACCACGTTCTGAAAAAATAAAGGGACCAACTCAGAGGAGGAAGGCAACTTAGGCAAGGGCACCAAATGAACCATCTTAGAAAAGCGGTCACACACAACCCAGATAACGGACATTTTCTGTGAAACCGGGAGATCAGAAATAAAATCCATGGAAATGTGCGTCCAAGGCCTCTTCGGGATGGGCAAGGATAACAACAACCCACTGGCCCGAGAACAGCAAGGCTTAGCTCGAGCACACACTTCACAAGACTGCACAAAGGTACGCACATCCCTAGACAAGGAAGGCCACCAAAAAGACCTGGCCACCAAGTCTCTAGTACCAAATATTCCAGGATGACCAGCCAACACAGAAGAATGGACCTCGGAGATGACTCTACTGGTCCAATCATCCGGAACAAACAGTCTTTCTGGTGGACAACGATCCGGTTTATCCACCTGAAACTCCTGCAATGCACGTCGCAAGTCTGGGGATACGGCGGACAATATTACCCCATCCCTAAGGATACCAGTAGGCCCAGAGTCTCCAGGAGAGTCAGGCACAAAACTCCTGGAAAGGGCATCTGCCTTCACATTCTTTGAACCTGGCAGGTATGAAACCACGAAATTGAAACGAGAAAAAAACAACGACCAACGAGCCTGTCTAGGATTCAAACGCCTGGCAGACTCAAGGTAAATGAGATTCTTGTGATCAGTCAAGACCACCACACGATGTTTAGCACCCTCAAGCCAATGACGCCACTCCTCAAATGCCCACTTCATGGCCAAAAGCTCCCGATTACCCACATCATAATTGTGCTCGGCGGGCGAGAATTTTCTAGAGAAGAATGCACATGGCTTCATCACCGAGCCATCAGAACTTCTCTGTGACAAAACCGCCCCCGCTCCAATCTCGGAAGCATCAACCTCAACCTGAAAAGGAAGTGAAACATCTGGTTGACACAACACAGGAGCAGAAGAAAACCGGCGCTTAAGTTCCTGAAAGGCCATCACAGCCGCAGGAGACCAATTAGCAACATCAGCACCCTTTTTAGTTAAATCAGTCAAAGGTTTAACAATACTGGAAAAATTTGCAATGAACCGACGATAAAAATTAGCAAACCCCAAGAACTTCTGTAGGCTCTTAACAGATGTAGGTTGTGTCCAGTCACAAATTGCCTGAACCTTAACGGGATCCATCTCAATAGTAGAAGGAGAAAAAATGTACCCCAAAAAAAAAAATCTTCTGGACTCCGAAGAGACACTTTGAGCCCTTCACAAACAGAGAATTGGCCCGCAGAACCTGAAACACCTTCCTGACCTGTAGAACATGAGACTCCCAGTCATCAGAAAACACCAAAATATCATCCAAATACACAATCATAAACTTATCCAGATATTCACGGAAAATATTGTGCATAAAGGACTGAAAGACTGACGGAGCATTGGAGAGTCCAAAAGGCATTACCAAATACTCAAAATGGCCCTCAGGCGTATTAAATGCGGTTTTCCACTCATCACCTTGTTTTATCCGCACCAGATTATACGCACCGCGAAGATCTATCTTAGTGAACCACCTAGCCCCCTTAATGCGAGCAAACAAGTCAGTCAATAATGGCAATGGATACTGATATTTGACTGTAATCTTAT
Organism: Ranitomeya variabilis; assembly: GCF_051348905.1. Classification (NCBI taxonomy): domain Eukaryota; kingdom Metazoa; phylum Chordata; class Amphibia; order Anura; family Dendrobatidae; genus Ranitomeya; species Ranitomeya variabilis. Next base: position 301,492,797 of record NC_135232.1, read on the forward strand.
TCAGAAGGCGATAATCTATACAAGGCCTCAGGGAACCATCTTTTTTTGCCACGAAAAAAAAACCTGCTCCCAGAGGGGACGAAGATGGACGAATATGTCCCTTTTCCAAGGACTCCTTAATATAATTCCGCATAGCAGTATGCTCTGGCAGTGACAGATTAAATAAACGACCCTTAGGGAACTTACTGCCAGGAATCAATTCTATAGCACAGTCACAATCTCTATGAGGAGGGAGCGAATTGAGCTTAGGCTCCTCAAAAACATCCCTATAGTCAGACAAAAACTCAGGGATCTCAGAAGGAGTAGATGAAGCGATAGAAATCGGAGGTGCATCATCATGAACCCCCTGACATCCCCAGCTTAACACAGACATTGTTTTCCAGTCCAGGACAGGATTATGAGTTTGTAACCATGGCAGACCCAGCACTAGTACATCATGTAAATTATACAGTACAAGGAAGCGAATCACCTCCTGATGAACGGGAGTCATGCGCATGGTCACTTGTGTCCAATACTGCGGTTTATTCATAGCCAATGGTGTAGAGTCAATTCCCTTCAGAGGAATAGGGACTTCCAGAGGCTCCAGACTAAAACCGCAGCGTTTAGCAAATGACCAATCCATAAGACTCAGGGCAGCGCCCGAATCCACATAGGCATCAACGGAAATGGAAGACAGTGAAAAAATCAGAGTCACAGACAAAATGAACTTAGGCTGCAGAGTACCAATGGCAAAAGATTTATCAAGCTTTTTTGTGCGTTTAGAGCATGCTGATATAACATGAGCTGAATCACCACAATAAAAACACAATCCATTTTTCCGCCTATAATTTTGCCGTTCACTTCTGGACTGAATTCTATCACATTGCATAGTCTCAGGTGCCTGTTCAGAAGACACCGCCAACTGGTGCACGGGTTTGCGCTCCCGCAAACGTCGATCAATCTGAATGGCCATAGCCATAGACTCATTCAGACCTGTAGGCGTAGGGAACCCCACCATAATATCCTTAATGGCCTCAGAAAGACCATTTCTGAAGTTTGCAGCCAGGGCGCACTCATTCCACTGAGTAAGCACCGACCATTTCCGAAATTTTTGACAATATATTTCCGCTTCATCATGCCCCTGAGAGAGGGCTAATAAAGCCTTTTCAGCCTGAATCTCCAGGTTGGGTTCCTCATAGAGCAATCCCAATGCCAGAAAAAACGCATCCACACTGAGCAATGCAGGATCCCCTGGTGCCAATGCAAATGCCCAATTCTGAGGGTCGCCCCGCAGGAAAGATATTACAATCCTGACCTGTTGAGCAGGGTCTCCAGAGGAGCGAGATTTTAAAGAAAGAAACAATTTACAATTGTTCCTGAAATTCAGGAAGGTAGATCTATCTCCAGAGAAGAACTCTGGAATAGGAATTCTAGGTTCAGACATGGGAGTGTGAACAACAAAATCCTGTATGTTTTGAACTTTTGCCGCGAGATTACTCAGGCTGGAAGCCAAACTCTGGACATCCATGTTAAACAGCTAAGATCAGAGCCATTCAAGGGTTAAGAGGAGGTAAGAAGCAGCTAGACAGCAATTAAGGGCTAGGCAGCAAAACTCTGAAGGGGAAAAAAAAAAAAAAAAATTTTTCCCTTAAACACTTTTTTTTCTCCTGCTTCAGCCCAAACAATTAACACTTTGTGGGCCGGCTATACTGTCATGAATCCCCAATGGCTAGGGATAGCACAGGACAAGCAAAGTACAAATAAATAACGGACGAGCTCTAGGGTGATGGAACCTGGGCTGACCGCTGCCCTACGCCTGACAAACGCAACTAGAGATAGCCAGGGAGCGTGCCTACATTGGTTCTAGACGCCACGCACCAGCCTAAGAGCTAACTAGTACTGCAGAGAAAATAAAGACCTCACTTGCCTCCAGAGGAATGAACCCCAAAAGATATAGTTGCCCCCTCACATGTATTGACGGTGAAATGAGAGGAAGGCACACACATAGAGATGATATATATAGATTTAGCAAATTGAGGCCCGCTGTAAACTAGAAAGCAGAACGATACAAAAGGGGACTGAGCGGTCAGCAAAAAACCCTAATCAAAAAAACCATCCTGAGATTACAAGAACCCATGTGCCAACTCATGGCACATGGGGAGAACCTCAGTCCACTAGAGCTACCAGCTAGCATAGAGACATAATAAGCAAGCTGGACAAAAAAACAAACAACTGAAAATCAGCACTTAGCTTATCCTGAAAGATCTGGGAGCAGGTAGGCAGGAACCAAACAGAGCACATCTGAATACATTGATAGCCGGCAAGGGAATGACAGAAAGGCCAGGTAAAATAGGAAACACCCAGCCTCTGATGGACAGGTGGAAACCAAAGGCCGCAACCCACCAAAGTCACCCAGTACCAGCAGTAACCACCAGAGGGAGCCCACAAACAGAATCCACAACACTAGACACAGGATACATACACGTGACACACACCAGTCACACGCTAGACAGAGGATACATACACGTGACACACAGCCTCATCATCCCTCCTTCTCCACACAGCCTCATCATCCCTCCTTCTCCACACAGCTCCTCATCATCCCTCCTTCTACACACAGCCTCATCAACCCCCCTTCTCCACACAGCCTCATCATCCCCCCTTCTCCACACAGCTCATCATCCCCCCTTCTCCACAGCCTCATCATCCCTCCTTCTCCATACAGCCTCATCATCCCTCCTTCTCCACACAGCCTCATCATCCCCCCTTTTCCACACAGCCTCATCATCCCCCTTCTCCACACAGCCTCATCATCTCCCCTTCTCCACACAGCCTCATCATCCCTCCTTCGCCACACTGCCTCATCATCCCCCCTTTTCCACAGCCTCATCATCCCTCCTTCTCCATACAGCCTCATCATCCCTCCTTCTCCATACAACCCCCTCATCATCCCGCTTTTCACACAGCCCCTCATCATGACCCTTTTTCCATACAGCCCGTCATTATCATCTCCCCTTCTCCACACAGCCCCTCATCATCTTCCCTTTACAAGCCCCACTTTTACATCAACCCTTTCCAAAATACATCCTCTCACCACTCTCACTGAATCCTGGGTCTTCATTCCTATTGGTGCAAGGGTCCATTGTGCAGCTTCTCGGTCCTCTCCTCACGGGGCTCCATGGTGCAGCCTCTCATTTCATTCCTCTTCAGCAGCCAGTCAGAACAACGCTGCTTCCTGCTTTCAGATCACTGGTCTGATGGAGGCCCCGCCCCTTCTGGTGACATCATGCCATTGCTCTCAAAAAATCAACTCCGCTCTAGAGGCTCTGTGCAGTGCAGTCTCACAGCCTGTGGCTCTGTGCTGTGCGTGGTGTGTTATTCCACACCCGGAGCCGGCCGTCTGCACTGCTCAGCAACAAGTGATGTGAGGTGAGCGCTTTCTCATCACCTGCTGCTGCGGCTTCTATTGATCTCATCCAGTACGCCACAGCTGATAGAGCGGTGAGTGCCACAAGATCAGTAAAAGCCGCAGCAAATGATGAGAAAGCGCTCACATCACTTGTTGCTGAGCAGTGCAGACGGCCGGCACCGGGTGTGGAATAACGAACTCACCGCTGGGTGCAGGCGCCACAATCCTAATACAGGGCAGAGCAGGCACTAATGAGTGAGGCAGGAGTCTGTTGCTGGTGAGGGGGAGGGCCCACTGGGAGGCGGGCCCACCGGAGGATTCTCCGATCTCCCGGTGGGCCAGTCTGACGCTGGTCCCTGTCCACAAGAACTTGTCCACGTGTCTGTGGTTAGGTGGACTTTCCCTGTGACTGCATTTTCCAGAGCAAGGCTGATTTTGTGTAGCTCCACATAATATTATGTAGCTCCGAAACACTGGTTTTGTATATGGTACTACCTAATATTATTTTCCTCTACAAATAGCTGATTTTTATAATTTGGTAGTGTATGAAACCCTCCCTATTTCTCCCTAATCGCACAGTCTGTTCATAATACTAACTACTATACAACACAGCGGAAAGCAGCAGAGATCTGCAGCATGTACTTGCAATGATGAGAGCGCCCAGGTACCCTCCCTCCAATTAAATCTTTCTCTACTTAAATGTCCACCTAACAAGTAATCTCATCACCATGTTCAGCTCTTAAAAGAGCTTTTTGTAATAAATAATGCTCAGTTTAAACTCCTATCACTATCTCTACACTCGTTTCACTCTCCAAATGCTGAAACTATGCTCTCCCTACGCTGTTTGTAGCTGCAATGTTTGCAAGATCGCTCCGGCAGCCTTTAAATAGTCCTTATGATGCTGGAAGGCCTGCCAATCACAGAAATGCCACACCAAAGATGGAACCAGAATTACTGTGATTGGCTGCAAGTAAAGCACCAAACATGCTGGGCAGGTCACTAGAATATACCAAGATGAATACTTAATTACTCGCCGAGTAACGAATAGCCCAAATACTGTATTATTCGTGCGAGTAACAAATAGTGCTGAATGTATTCAGTCATCACTAGAGGAGACCATATATAGTAAGGGATGGCACTTTGCATAAAAAAAGAGTTTATTTTGTAAACAAATAAAAATATAAATTAATTAGCTCATGTGCTCTTTCCCCCAATTCATTACTAGTCACTCTACTGCATTCTCACCCCCACTGTCCTCCTCCCACTTACCCAATTCATTATAATTACATGTCCTCTCCCTGATTTATTCTAATTATATACCCAAAATTAAAATTACATACCCCAATTCATTGTGATGATATACCCTCAATTCATTATGATTACATATCGCCCAATTCAGTATACAATGTCTTCTTTGACACCCACATCCCCCAAATCATTATAATGTAAGATCTTCTTGCCCATCCCCAACCTCAAATCATAAAATATTGTATGCTCACTGCTCACCTATCCCCATCCCAAGTCATTATAACATACTGTTTATGTATTCGTTTCTCGACGAGTATTGGGTGGTGCTCTATGCAAAACTCAAATCCCCGCCCCACATTTTTGGTGCCTGTTACCCTACCAATAAGCATGCAGAGATTGCCTACGCATCACTGTAATGCAGTAGCCATCTTGGTTGTGGCATTACTGTGATTGGCTGGCCATGTGACATCATCAGGATTAGCACAATGACGCCATTGCACAACTTTGTTGTCACGGTTCCACCCCTCTGTGTCTGGAATGCAGTTACTGACAGCTCGGTCATCCAATCTGGTATAGGGGTGTGCTGAAGGTGTCTGTACTTTGATTGACTACTTAGCCATCCAATCTGGTACAGGGGCGTGCTGAGCTGTCAATGTGTTGATTGACAGCTCAGCTATCCAATCTGAGACTGTGAGGCGTCGTCTGTCTCCATGTGTTCACTATTCCAGTTGACTGCCATGCTTCTTAACTGAGCTGTGTCTCTAAGAACTCTGCCAGAAATACATTCAGCCTGTGAGGTTTGCGCTTTCCTGTGCTTTGAGTTCTGTATGCTTGATCTGTTGCCTGACCTTGGACTTCGTTCTGACCATCCACCTGTTTAACCCCTTCAGCTTTGATCCATTGTCCTCCCAGTACTTCGACCTTGGAACATTACCTGACTATGCTTTAGTCTCTTCCTTCTGTTTATGAGGTACCATCCTGGCTTCTGACCTTGGACTCGTTGACCACTCTGACTCACTGCTTGGCCGTGAAAAGTGACTAGCTCTGTGACACTTATTGGAGGTAGAGAGTGCTTGTCTAGACCTGTGTGCATAGTAAAATGAATCAGAGGCCTGTAGTGTGGTGATGAAGCAGAGCCATCATACTAACAGCCCTTCTAAGGGCTAACTGTTTGCTTTGCTGCTTGTATCACTGTAGAATGTAAGCCCGCAAGGGCAGGGTCCTCTCCCCGTTGTATCAGTCTGTCATTGTTAGTTTTGATAACTGTAAGTGATATTTGTATTTTGATGCAACCCCGTCTAATGTACAGCACCATGGAATTAATGGTGCTATATAAATAAGAATAATAAGAATAATATTATCACATGCAATCTGCATGTTTTAACCTAGGGAGAGAGAGAGAGAGTCTCAGGAGCAGGGAGAGTGAATACAGTCTGTGGACAGGGATTAGGGCTGTGCTGTCTGTTCTCAAATATATAGCTGCAGATTTTTTTTGGGGGGGGCTAAAAAAATCAAATTTATAAATACATATATAAATATATTTTGATCCATCAAGTATTACTTGCTGTGAGGTCCTTTTTTATGTTATATAACACTCCTCCAAAAATCATTGAAACGTTTTCCTGGGTTAAATTTCTCACCCATACACTATTCCGTAGTGTAGAGTACATTTCTGTGATATGCAAAAATGAAAAAAACATTCAAAAATCTTGCAGGCTTACATTTCTCAGCCATATAGTTTCACTTGTTTTGTGGTACATTTCTGTAATATCTAACACTACAAAAAAAGCTTTAAAAAAATAGACTGGATTACAGTTTTCATCCATACACTATTCCGTGGTCTGGGGTATATTTCCTGAGAAAAAAAAGGTTAAACATTTTTGCAGGCTTAAATTTCTCAGCTATACAGTATTACCTGCTTTTGTGGTACATTTCTGTGACATATAAAATACTAAAAACGCTGAAATATTTTTTTGGATTGAATTTGATTGCCATCAATATACTTTTGCATTCTGTTACATTACGGTGGTATTAAACTCCCAAAAAGGAAGTTCTGATGATGGTGCACGCAGATGCGGAGGACATGAGGCAGGTGCGACTACGCCTGCTGCTGGAGCACAAGAAACATGCCTATCCATGACACATAGGTTTCTGTTCAACTTTGCAGTGAGGTATGGTATACCACTTCTGAAGCCAGAGCAGTGCAAATAGTTGGTCAGTTGTATAGCTGAAATAATTCCAGCAGACTTGGCAGTACTACCCAGTCTATCACATGGTCCAGTCTCACCAGCCTACAGTACAGATCACTTAATCCTCATTTTGATCCTCCTTCCTCCCACCATGCTGCATCCATGGAGACTAGTGATCCCACACTAGAACACTCCAAGGAGCTGTTTACAACAGCAATTCTTGATCGTGACCTCTCAACCTGCATGCTCTAAGAGGAACAGGAGGATATGCTGCTTAGTGATGCACAAAAGTGATGAGCAACCATGGACACAAGAAGTTTACAGTGGGGAATGGCAAATTGTGGCTAAGGAGAAAGATGATGATGAGACATATTTGCTACTAAGTCTTGTTGTTAAGTCACAAAGGCAGGAGAACCAGGGTGAGGGGGTGGCAGATGAGGTGGTGGATGATGAAATCACCAACTCAACCTGGGAAACTGGCATGCAGAGTGAGGCCAGTAGCACTGAGGGGGGAGAGATCGACAGCACCAAAACAGAGAGGAAGAGGCAGTGGGGTGACCAGAGGGAGAAGGCGGGCAACTGTTCTGCAGAGCACCGCCAATTCTGAATTTCTCTGTCATAGTGTTAGATATTCCCCAGTCTGGGACATTTTTAAAGAGAGTTCTGAGACAAACAAAATGGCCATTTGCAACTTGTGTGATGCCAAGATCAGCAGAGACCTGACCACTAAGAATCTAACCACCCCAGCATGATCAGGTACATGTCATCTAAGCACCCAACTCAGCGGGCCGAACGGCTGGATCCACGATTGGTGCCAGGCAATTTCGAATCTTTGTCCCAGCACAGTATTCAGCTGTCCCTACTCTAGGCCTAGGAATGAAAGAGAAAGTTTGCAGCCAATCACCTTCAGGCCCAAAGGCTAAATGGACAGATTTCTTGTAGTGGTAATGTTGTTTCGGCTGGTTGACAAGAAGGAATCATGGCAGCAGCCGTTCTTCGGTACCAAGTCCCCAGCCGCCACTTTTTCTCTCAATGTGGTGTCCCCACCTTGTACCAATACATGTCCAGGAACATCACCCATGGCCTTATCACCTGTCTCACTGGTATTGTCCACTTAACGACCGACACATGGAAAGCACTTGTGGCCAAGGGCAAGTCACTCCCTGGCATGACACATGCTAACCCTACTTTGATCAGGGTTTCCTCCACCTCCTATAGCAGTTCCTGCACACCCTCCTGCTCCTCCTCATCCTCCTTCTCTGATGTGCTATCTCAGAGCACGTTGTCCACATCAGCCACAAGCTTGTAGCTCTGCAGCACTGCATCAGTTAAGCGACAACAGGCTCTGCTGAAGCTAATTTGTCCATTTGTCCAACTAGGCATGGTCGTGTGTGATAATGGGCATAACCTGGTGGCGGCTGTGAAGCTTGACAAGCCCACACATGTACCATGCTGGGCACATGTGTTCAGCTTGGTAGTTCAGTGATTTCTGAAAACCTACCCAGATTTGCCAGAGCTTCTTGTCAAGGTACGCCACATCATCTACTGGTGCCGCCACTCTTGCATTGCTGCAAAAGCCATTGCAAGCGCCAACTCACCGACTGGTGTGCAATGTCACTGCATGCTGGAACTCCACACTGTACATGCTGGAAAGGTTTTGTGAGCAACAGAGACCAGTGGTTGAGTACCAGCCTACGCACATAACAACTGAAGAGTGGGCATGGATGTCTGACATTTGCTTGGTTTTCCAAGACTTTGAGGACTCCAGTAAGATGGTGAGCAATGATGAAGCCATAGTTAGCACAACAATCCTGTATCTGTGCCTCCTTAAACAGTCGCTGCTCACAATTATTCATGAAACTTGCACGTGAACCAGGTGGGGATGGAGGACGACATAACACAGAGTTTCTAGCCAGTCCAGCATCATCTCATCTGCTTAGCGCAGATTGTGTAACAATGAGGAGGAGGATGCTGAGGAGGAGGAAGTGGAGGAACAGGAGCTGGTGGCTAGCAACAGAGGCTAGTACTAGTGGCCACACAACTGTCGTCCCATATCTCCTAGGTGGATGGGCTGAGGATGGGAATGAGGAGGAAGAGAGGGAGGAGAAGGAGATGGAGAGTCGTCATCGCGGTGGAGACAGGGAAGTGAAGGCTGTATAGAGCTTGGCCAAAATGGCTGACTTTATGTACCGCTGCCTTTCCTGTGACCCTCACATTACATTAATTATTGTCAAAAAATACCCACGCTATAAGGAAAACTACATCTCTTCTTCCTGTAGTGGAGAGGTCTTCTAAAGTGGTGCTATACCAGAAAGCCATTGTGTAAAATATGTTGAAAAACTTCCCATCAAAGCCAGCAGCAGGAGGCAAGCTTCCTTCCCAACCAAGAAGGAAAGGCTAGGGAGACACATAGCAGAAGTAGTGGTGCACTGTCAAAGTTTTTGAAGATGAAAAGTTTTTGAAGATGGTCATGCATACTCCCTACTTCTTCTGCAACTTTGAACTATTGGATCTCAAAGTAGGACACCTGGTACAAACTGTACCTCTATGCCTTGGTGGTGTTGTGCTGCCTTGCCGCTAGCATCTCATCTGAGCGAGCTTTTAGTGCTGCTTGGAGGTCATAGAAGACAGGTGCATTCACCTGTCATCAGAGAATGATGACAGGTTCACTCTCATAAAAATGAAAAATTCTTAATTAGCCCACACTTTTCCACACCCCCAGATGACAGCATAAAGTGTTTTTATTATTCAATATTTGAATGAGGTCTGCCAGTTATTGCCTTTCAGAGGTCTCTGGATGACCCTCCTCATCTCTGCCTAGCTTTGCATTTTCGTCAAAGCCTTTAGGACTGTATAAGTACACTCACCGGCCACTTTATTAGGTACACCTGTCCAACTTCTTGTTAACACTTAATTTCTAATCAGCCAATCACATGGCGGCAACTCAGTGCATTTAGGCATGTAGACATGGTCAAGACAATCTCCTGCAGTTCAAACCGAGCATCAGTATGGGGAAGAAAGGTGATTTGAGTGCCTTTGAACGTGGCATGGTTGTTGGTGCCAAAAGGGCTGGTCTGAGTATTTCAGAAACTGCTGATCTACTGGGATTTTCACGCACAACCATCTCTAGGGTTTACAGAGAATGGTCCGAAAAAGAAAAAAAATCCAGTGAGCGGCAGTTCTGTGGGCGGAAATGCCTTGTTGATGCCAGAGGTCAGAGGAGAATGGGCAGACTGGTTCGAGCTGATAGAAAGGCAACAGTGACTCAAATCGCCACCCGTTACAACCAAGGTAGGCCTAAGAGCATCTCTGAACGCACAGTGCGTCGAACTTTGAGGCAGATGGGCTACAGCAGCAGAAGACCACACCGGGTACCACTCCTTTCAGCTAAGAACAGGAAACTGAGGCTACAATTTGTACAAGCTCATCGAAATTGGACAGTAGAAGATTGGAAAAACGTTGCTTGGTCTGATGAGTCTCGATTTCTGCTGCGACATTCGGATGGTAGGGTCAGAATTTGGCGTAAACAACATGAAAGCATGGATCCATCCTGCCTTGTATGGAGCATCTTTGGGATGTGCAGCCGACAAATCTGCGGCAACTGTGTGATGCCATCATGTCAATATGGACCAAAATCTCTGAGGAATGCTTCCAGCACCTTGTTGAATCTATGCCACGAAGAATTGAGGCAGTTCTGAAGGCAAAAGGGGGTCCAACCCGTTACTAGCATGGTGTACCTAATAAAGTGGCCGGTGAGTGTACATCAACTACACTTTCAAAATATTTACTCTCTAAATTTTTTTATGGATTTAATGAGCCATCCATACAGTTTAACATGGTTATTATTGCATTATGGTGGTAAGTAAAACTCATAACAAGTGTTTAAAATATTTCTGGATTAGATTACTCATCCATAGATTATTACGTGCTTTCCGTCACATTTTGGTGGTATAAAACAGTCCAAAAAAGCATTTAAAAATTTGGCTTGGTTATCTTTCTTGACCATACACTCTTCTGTAGATTGGGTTACATTTCTTGGATATGTAACTCCAAAAAATCATTTACAAATTTGGCTGGGTTACATTTCACAGCTATAGCGTATTACGTGATCTTAGGTATATTTCTATGATATATAACTCTCCCAAAAAGTGTTAAAATTTTTTGTTGGGTTACATTTCTCACCAAAACACTATTCCATGATCTGAGGTACATTTTTATGATATCTAACACTCTAAAAAAGGGTTAACATTTTTTAGCTGTGCTAAATTTCTCACCCATACACTATCCCGCTTTCTAGTATACACTTTTACAATTCTAACCAATGTCCCTTTATGAGGTAATAAATCTGGAACACTTGAATGGATCCCGGTGATACACTGTTTTCTCGAGACATATTGTACTTTATAATAATGGTAAAATTTCCTTGATATTACTTGCATTTTTTAATGAAAAAAACTCAAATTTGACGAAAATTTCGCAATTTTCCAACTTTGAATTTTCATGCCTTTAAATCACAGAGATATCTCACACAAAATACTTGATAAGTAACATTTCCCTCATGTCTACTTTACATCAGCACAATTTTAGAACAATTTTTTTTTGTTAGGAAGTTATAAGGATTAAAAGATGACCAGCGATTTCTCATTTTTACAACACCATTTTTTTTAAGGACCACATCATATTTGAAGTCACTTTGAGGGGTCTATATGATAGAAAATACCAAAACGTGACACCATTCTAAAAACTTCACCCCTCAAGGTGCTCAAAACCAAATTCAAGAAATTTATTAACCCTTCAGGTGTTTCACAGGAATTTTTGGAATGTTTAAAAAAATGAACATTTAACATTTTTTCACAAAAAATTTACTTCAGATCCAATTTGTTTTATTTTACCAAGGGTAACAGGAAAAATTGGACCCCAAATGTTGTTGTGCAATTTGTCCTGAGTAGGCTGATACCCCATATGTGGGGGCAAACTACTGTTTGGGCGCATGGCAGAGCTCGGAAGGGAAGGAGCGCCGTTTGACTTTTCAATGCAAAATTGGCTGGAATTGAGATAGGACGCCATGTCAAGTTTGGAGAGCTCCTGATGTGCCTAAACAGTGGAAAATCCCCACAAGTAATACCATTTTGGAAAATAGACCCCCTAAGGAACTTATCTAGATGTGTGGTGAGGACTTTGAGCCCAAATGCTTCACAGAAGTTTATAATGTAGAGCCGAAAAAATGAAAAATCATATTTTTCTCAAAAATGATCTTTTTGCCCCCAGTTTTGTATTTTCCCAAGCGTAACAGGAAACATTGGACCCCAAAAGTTGTTTTCCAATTTGTCCTGCATACGCTGATATCCCATATGGGAGGAGACCACTGTTTGGGTGCATGGCAGAGCTCGGAAGAGATGGAGCGCCATTTGGAATGCAGACTTAGAAGGAATGGTCTGTGGTCATCACGTTGCGTTTGGAGAGCCCCTGATATACCTAAACAGTAGAAACTTACCATAAGTGACCCTATATTGAAAACTAGACCATCCAAAAAACTTATCTAGATGTGTTGTGAGAACTTTGAACCCCCAAGTGTTTCACAACAGTTTATAAAGCAGAACCGTGAAAATAAAAAAATCATCTTTTTTCCCCACAAAAATGATTTTTTAGCCCCCCGATTTTTTTTTCTCAAGGGTAACAGGAGAAATTGGCCTGCAAAATTTGTTGTCCAATTTGTCCTGAGTACACTGATACCCCATATGTGGGGGTAAACCACTGTTTGGGTGCACGGTAGAGCTCAGAAGGTAAGGAGCACTGTTTTACTTTTTCAACGCAGAATTGGCTGGAATTGAGATTGGACGCCATGTCGTGTTTAGAGAGCCCCTGATGTGCCTAAACAGTGGAAACCCCCCAATTCTAACTCCAACCCTAACCTGAACACACCCCTAACCCTAATCCCAACCCTAACCATAACCCTAACCACACCCTTAACCCTGACACACCCCTAACCCTAATCCCAACCCTAATCACTACCTCGGGTTAGTACGATTACAGCGATACCTCATTTATATCATGTTTTTAAGTTTTGGCGCTTTTATCCAATAAAAACTATTTTATATAAAGAATAATTATTTTTGCATCGCTTTATTCTGAGGGCTATAACTTTTTAATTTTTTTGCTGATAATGCTGTATGACAGCTGTTTTTTGTGAGATAAGATGATGTTTTCAGCGGTACCATGTTTATATCTGTCTTTTTGATCGCATGTTATTCCACTTTATGTTTAGCGGTATGATGCTAAAGCATTGTTTTTTGCCTCGTTTTTTTTTTTTTTTTTTTACGGTGTTCACTGAAGGGGTTAACTAGTGGGACAGTTTTATAGGTCGTGTCGTTATGGATGTGGCAATACTAAATATGTGCACTTTTATTGTTTTATTCTATTTACATAAAGAAATGTGTTTTTAAAAAAAAAATATTTATTTATTTTTCTTTATTTAGGATTTTTTTTTAAAAATATTTTTACACATGTTAATTTTATTTTTTTTTAACTTTTTTACATTGTGCCAGGGTGGGAGATCACTATATAGTGACAGATCAGCAATTTCACAGGCAGTGTAGGAGACTTTCTGGCGCCTGCACTCAGCAGGCACTGACAAGCCACCTCCCTGCAGGACCCGGAAGGACCCCACTGCCATCTTGGATCCGGGGGCCTTCAGGAAGTAAACCCTCGGAACAATGCGATCACATCGCGTTATTCTGAGGGTCTCAGGGAAGCACGCAGGGAGCCCCTTCCCTGCGCGATGCTTCCCTATGCCACTGGAACACTGCAATCTTGCTTGACTGCAGTGTTTTGGGGGTTAAAGTGCTGGGAGAAGTCCGTGACCGCTCCTTTCAGATGGTGCCGGGTGTCAGCTGTTTTAATCAGCTGATACTCGGCCGCGATCGGCCACGCTCCCCCTGTGAGCGTGGCTGATTGCGTATGACATACTCTCCCATCCATAGGAATTAGGTCCCAGGTCACATTGATAGGATAGTACATCCGATGGCAGAAAGGGGTTAAAGTGGCATAAAAGTGTGACACAATTGTTGTCACGATTGGACTGGCGAGTTAACTGGGACCAGGGGCACCTTTCCTGGCCCTAGCACTAGGGGGTGCCCTAACTTGCCCTGTTCCCCAGGATACCTCAAATGGCGAGGATGCCGGGGCCTCCGTCCTTGCGCTGTCTCCTAACTGCAGCCCAGTGTCTGTCCCCTTCCCTACCCAGGGAAGAGAGGCGCTACCGTGTACCACAGTACACCAACCTGACAAATAGGGAAACCAAGACAAGGGAAAACACTCACACAAAATATACTCTCACAAATAACAGAGGTATTCACCAGGGTGTGAAGGACGGGGGAAGTAAATAAGGCAGGTAAGGATGAGGAATTTCCAAGCGTACAACCCATCAACTGTCACACAATAAATTCCTCCAGCTCTCCAAACACCAGCTCCTCACTACTCCAGGTCAATCTAGCAAGTGCTATCTCAGAAAAGGATCTGGCCTAAAGGCCTAGCTTTTATAGGAGAGTGGCTAACCAAGCACAGCTGAATACAGGGATAACCACATGGCCGATTAACCCCTGTCCTGCTGAAAGAAAACAAACACATTCAATATACTGGAGAAGTGCTTCTTCTCAACGGTGGAGCAGGAGCCATAAGACGTTGTCATCTTCTGGTACTACTCTGTCAGGGTAACTCCGTGACAATTGTTTTTAGCAGCAATCTGGGAGTCTGAGATGCTTCCAGGGATCTTCCCATGCTGTTCTCCTTCGATTCAGCACTTTTTCCATCCATTTGAACATTTTCACTGCTCCCCAGACCTCTTTGTAGGGTCTGCCGGAAAACAGCTCAGATTTTCCATTGACTCCCATTATACTCGTTACTCGAAATGACAATTCGAGCATTTAGAATTGCTGGGTTTGAGCAATGAGCACCCAAGCATTTTTGTGCTTGCTCATCTCTCATCCTCATCCCAACTCATTACTCAAAGCTCAGACCAAAGGGTAAAATAGTGGCACAGGGAGCTAGGGAGCTTACAGTACCTTGATCCATTATTGTTTTCATCGACATCTATATCCTGAGGATGCAGATACCAAAAGAAAGGAGAGTGGTACTGTTCAGCACCAGGCCCACCAGCTCATGAGCCTGAAAGCGACTGCATGGTATGTCATGATAGGCGTTACACTCTAATCTTACAATTGTTTTTCTATAGATACATTTGCATTTGTTCTTCATCTATTATTTTATGTGTGTGCCTCTTAAGAACAACAATTCATTTCAACCTTCTCTGTTCCCAATTCTTGTTAACGTTGTGTATATCTAAAAAGAATTAGAAGATGAATCCAAATCAATTTCTAGAAATGTTAAACTTTGAAATTGTGATTAAGAATAAATTCATTGCATGGAAGATAATGTATAGCTCTGTGTTTATATTGATTTGTGTCCTAATTAAAAACTAATATCAAAATGCATAAATCTACTTATATGGCACTTATCCCAGATTTACCTGTGCAGCTGCTTTACAGTGCAATCACACATTTTAGCCATTATCAGTAACTGATTAGTACAGTTTTAGATATCTATAACTATTCAATTTTCAGAATAATTGCCATTAATTATTAGCATATTATTAAAAATAACTGGAAAAGCTTGTGTAAGCCTACTGGCTAATTATATGCTATAATTGTAAATGTCTGTATCAAAACGTGCAATATTACATATGTTAATAATATAGTACGTGGGAGGAATTAAAATAAATGGTGACATTTTTGTGTCTATATGTGT
This sequence comes from Ranitomeya variabilis, assembly GCF_051348905.1. Taxonomy (NCBI): domain Eukaryota; kingdom Metazoa; phylum Chordata; class Amphibia; order Anura; family Dendrobatidae; genus Ranitomeya; species Ranitomeya variabilis. The sequence goes on from NC_135232.1 coordinate 301,508,424, forward strand.
CCACGGAACAGATTTTGCTCACTGTCGGGATCAATGTTGATCTAAATTTGATTCACTAGTATCAACTGTCATATTGGTTGTAGTAAAACTGACCTTAAAATGTGTAAAGTTGGCCTGAAGGATTTTGGTCAGTATTCTCTTCAAAAGTTTTTCAAGTATGAGAAAACTCCTTTTTCCCGGCTGCAGTTTATTTTAAAGAACAATAATTGAGCTCAGCGGCTCTGTCCAAGTTGACGGCACAAGCCCACTGAGTGGCTGCAGCGACAAGACGTCAGTGCAGCACACAATAACCAACACTGGGAGCAGCGACAGGCGCGCTGTGCTGGCCTCTTATGATAAGAAGTCTGCTGAAAGAACAGGTCTAAAAAAAAGCCCCCATAACCACTGTAGGGAGTATAAGTCTAAAAAAGTAAAAAAAAAAGCCCCCATAACTAATGTGAAAATTGAAAGATAATTTTTTATTTTTTAATAGAGATAGGAAAAAAAATACATTGCCAGTATTTTTTTTTTAAATCACTTGCAACACAAACACCTGTTGATCATTTTCTGATAACGCATTCCTGTTAAATGGCATTGTACAGGACTTAGGGTACTGTCACACAGTGGCACTTTGGTCGCTACGACGGTACGATTCGTGACGTTCCAGCGATATCCATACGATATCGCTGTGTCTGACACGCAGCAGCGATCAGGGACCGTGCTGAGAATCGTACATTGTAGCAGATCGTTTGGAACTTTCTTTCGTCGCTGGATCTCCCGCTGTCATCGCTGGATCGTTGTGTGTGACACCGATCCAGCGATGCGTTCGCTTGTAACCAGGGTAAACATCGGGTTACTAAGCGCAGGGCCGCGCTTAGTAACCCAATGTTTACCGTGGTTACCAGCGTAAAAGTAAAAAAAAACAAACAGTACATACTCACATTCCGGTGTCTGTCCCCCGGCGTTCTGCTTCTCTGCACTGTGAGCGCCGGCCGGCCGGAAAGCGAGCACAGCGGTGACGTCACCGCTGTGCTTTCCGGCTGGCACAGACACAGTGGAGAGAAGCAGAACGCCGGGGGACAGACACCGGAATGTGAGTATGTACGGTTTTTTTTTTTTTACTTTTACACTGGTAACCACGGTAAACATCGGGTTACTAAGCGCGGCCCTGCGCTTAGTAACCCGATGTTTACCCTGGTTACCCGGGGCCTTCGGCATCGTTGGTCGCTGGAGAGCTGACTGTGTGACAGCTCCCCAGCGACCACACAACCACTTACCAACGATCACGGCCAGGTTGTATCGCTGGTCGTGATCGTTGGTAAATCGTTATGTGAGACGGTACCCTTAATGATGACCTATACATAAGATATGTCATCTATACATAAGATATGTCATCAAAGTCAGATCCAGCATCCGGCCCGACAACAATCAGCTATTATTTTCTCTGATGGCTGGCAGATATATTAGCAATGTATGGGACAGACAGGGTATACATAGAAAATCACAGGGCCCCATACTAGTAGTTCTAATTGGGCCCCCTTTCCCCCTAAACAAATTAAGAAAATATTTGTCGGGGTCACAGAAGACAATGTTACACAAGTTTGTAGCCCTTACAGTAATGTGCCCCCCCAATACAGTATGGTACCCCCACAGTGAATTCCTCCACAATACCCTCCAAGTGCACAGTATGATGACCCTATTGTACCCCTTTTCAAACTCTCAGCAAAGTATGGTGACACAGTATGATGCCCAAACTGTGTCCTCCACACAGTCCTTCATACAGTAGAATATACCTCCATACAGTACAATAGCCCCTCAACCCTCCACATGTGGCTGGCAAACACAGGCAATCCCATCATGCTTTGTGGCTGTCTAACATGCGGCCGCGAGGACTTGAACATGTCACTTGAGCACGCGTGATACTCTGTGCATACCCGAGCACCCTCGGCAAACTTGAGTATGAGCACTTGCGCTCGTCACTTGAGATGAGCAAATTTGTTCGGAAACAAGGCCAAATCTGATTTGTGCCATATTGGTACCCTATTCATGTAGAATTTATGTTTGGCGATGTTTCTGAACATAATCACTAATTTCTATTCCTATTGACTCCAATGGCGTTCAGCTATGTTCAGCAAATATTGCAAAAACAATATTCGCTGCCGATCTTAATCTGAACCGAATATTGAAAAATTCACGGAATTCTACTCATCACTAATTATACTGTATTTTTATTATTTATTATTATAGCACCATTTATTCCATGGCACTTTACATGTTAGGAGGGGTATACATAATAAAAAACAAGTACAATAATCTTAATCAATATGACTAACAACATGACTGGTACAGTAGGAGAAAGGACCCTCCCGGCGAGGGCTCACAATCTACAAGGGATGGGTGAGAATACAGTAGGCGAGGGTAGAGCTGGTCGTACAGTGGTTTGGTCGATTGGTGGTTACTACAGGTTGTATTTTTCCTTTCTTGACTAATAGTGTAAATTTGATCCTTATCTGTAGTTTTGCACTTTGTGTGGACAAGAGTTTTCATTTCAATGCCAATTAAGGACTTAACAACCCCTTCTGAATCTTCTGCCATACTTTATATATTTATAACTTTATAAAATTCTCAGTATTAAAAAGGGAATAGATATTAGCTTGTTTTTTCAAAGGGCAGTCTGTAATTTACACATAGAAACCTTTAAAATCCTTGAACTAAAGTCTTGTAGAGTACATTTAGTTTACATTAGGAAGACTGAACTTTCTGTGAAGTCCCCACAAGTGATAACAGATACACTATCATATTTGTTATGAAAGACAAGGTCTAGCAAGAAACCTTGCTGTGATTTAGTATAGATAATGCTCTGTAATCTGGCTGTGCTGTAAATTCCGTATGACTGGTGGAGATAATCTAATGCAGTAATAAATAAATGTAGGCCAATGTGGGTGATAACTGTGAGATGTCTCAGATTGTAAAGTGTGTATCACATTTAGGAGAATCTAAAGCATATTGCAATTTGGCCTATAGTTGTTTTACATTAGCTGTAATTGGTGTTCTGTTCTTTCCGTTTGTATAATTGCCAACAAGACATCAGGGCCAGCGGAAACTGGCATAAATTGAGAGTTATCTCATCTGCGTGCCTCTTAATAGCCTTACTATGACTAAGCATTTTTATGAAAGCAGTAAAATTGTGTATAATAGGTAAGAAGATTGAGAGTCAGGAACAGTGTCTCAGCAGTTTTTAAGAAACCCCCCGAGTTACATGAAAAGATAGTTACTGTTCTGGGAACTTAACTTTACTGTATCATGTGCTTATAAGATCCTACTTTGTTCTTAATTTGTTATTATTTTTTGCCCTCATACTACATGCTAATTTTCATAGGCTCATTCACCATGTTCAATAAGGCATACCAGCTCGGCAAACTTTTGCCAATAAAATCTTTCAACTTTGGTAAACCGGTCACTTGTTTATCAGGAAACAGCTATTACACAAAGATATAATGAGAAACTTTTAGAAAGGATCCCTGTATTAACTGCAAGAACGGAATAAAATGAAACCTCTACTCTTACCCTGGAAATGTATAAAAAAATACAAATGGAAATGGCTGTTCATGGCACTTCATCTGTTAAACCCCTGAACATTTCATAAAGTTGTAGGCTCTTTAATCACTCTAGCTGGTTAATGAAGCAATTCTACTGTTATACCCACATTTTCACCATTCAACCATAACATTAAAACACCTATCTAATAATGTACATGTCCATCTCATGCCACCAAAACAGCTCCGACCAGTGAAGGGACTAATTAAAAGTTGTGAGGTGGGGTCTTCATGGATATGACTTGCTTTTCCAGCATATCCCACACATATTCAATCCCATACATACTATAGGGTGGCACCACTCAGGACACAGACAGAAAAGGGTCCCTGTGCAATTCTATATATATATATTATAATTTCTAAGCAATAATCTCTGACTAGATGCCTTTAATACGCTATCCCTACTGCGACAAGTCACTGTAGATAAATTGTAGATAAGAGCGGTATTATTAGAGAATAGAATCTATTTGAATTAGCCTGTGAAAAAGCTATTAGTTTTAGAGATGAGCGAACTTGTTCGGAAAATGTTCGCAAATCTCAAATTCGGCACGAATGTAGCAATTTCAGATTCATATTCGGTTTCACGAGCATTTTTACTCAAGGTCGGCAAAATTCGGTCACAGTTCTGTAAAACATAGACAAATTCGGAAGAAAAAAGACTAGACCAATGATGGTATGCACACCCATGAATTGTACAAAAAAATCAACCAATTTTATTAACACCTCAAAAAAGACACACATAGAATAAAACCATTTAAAAATGCCTGAATACAGGACCAATAGCCCTCACCCCTAGGTACAAAATACATAATACAGCATAACCATAATATGAATTATTATTGCCAATCCAAATGAAATAATATACTTGGTTATATGTATACAGAAATATATATATATAGTCTCATGTTCTCGGGTATGATGTCTCAAACGGCGCAAAGATATGCCAACATATTGTATAATACATACCTTTGCCTCTATACTCATGTACATTTGGGTATGTCTTTTTCTTCTCCTCCGTTTTTCTTGTTCAATTATACTCACCTGTATATTTATTTTGTGTTTTTATATTTCTTATTTATTTATTTATTTATTTTTTTCTCAAGGGGCTGTTCTACACCCATCACCCATGTCTTTTTTGAGGTGTTAATAAAATTGGTTGATTTTTTTGTACGATTCATGGGTGTGCATACCATCATTGGTCTAGTCTTTTTTCTTCCGAATTTGTCTAAGTTTCTTGCAGACCAGGTTTTGCACCCTGCTTCAGCATTTATACAGGGGTGCACCCCTTATACCTATATTCTCAGAGTTCAGTAAAACATTGCGTTTCCACTAATGCTTTTATTATTAATTTGGCTAGGACAGTGGTGCTGTATGATGAGGGGGGGAGGGACTGGGGAAGTGTGTGATGAGGTGAGGTGGGGGGTGGAGAGGTGAGAGCAGTGGGACTCTCTTTTTCCCCCTTAACAGGCAGTCAATCAGGGCGCATAAACCATCCACGACGCCATAACACAAGGTTTTATGTGATTGGCTATCGAAGTCACATGTCCCTGGTCATATAAAAAGCAGACTTCTTGTTTTACTGGCGCCATTTTCTCAGTGTCATAGTGCACAGAAGCTGCTCCTGATGGGATCCTATCCTGTGTGAAATCGATCTTCCAGCATCTAACTAGATTGTGCAAAAACTGTGTGTGACAGTCTCCGGAGGCCCAATTTGCTAATCCAAATCATTTGTGATAAAACTGTGTTTCGTTGACAAATCAGAAGGCCAGATTTCCACTTAAAAACAGTTAGAAACACCTATAAAGAAAATCCTATAATTAGAGGCCTTAACGTATAATTGATATACACACCAAGAAAGAATACTTTAAATACGGACCAAGGTAAAGAATAATATCACATTTTATTAAACAAACCATAAAAACAGTTAATTGACATAATGAAATTTGTTAAAAATGAGGAAAAACCACAGATAAAGCGACAGGGTAGTCTTCAACACTGAAAGAGTGGCCTGAGCTCGCTTGTCATGCCTTGGAGGTTTTGTAATGCCCGGCAGCCAGGGTTCTCTCAGAACATGTCTTCAGTGTTGCTGGAGGTGTCCTGACAGATAAGCGCATCCGGTTCTCCCCTGAAAGTATAGATTGCCTAACGTTCATCAAAATGAACAAGTCATGGACCTCCAATGACTTTTGCACCCCAGTCACAGACTTACAGACTAGATGATGAGGTAATTTTTAGTGTCATGCATTGATCTTGCATTATTGCAGTCTCTGCCACCTTTGTGGTGTCTTCTGTGCCTTCTGTTGTTACTGTTGCTGATGTTGCATACAATTTTTTGAAATGTGGAGACTCAAGTTGCGTCTCCATCTGGTGGGTTGCCTGTAGTAAAAGGTGTGTCAGAGGCGTATTATACTGTTTCTGATGCCACTTTAGTGGTGTGTGACAATATTTTTTTGAAATGTAGAGACTCCAAGATGGGTCTCCATCTGGCGTGATGCCTGTGTAAGTAGGGTTCCCAGATAGTCAGGCCTGCACTTACTTTCAGTCAACTTCCTGTGTTACTTTCCTTACATTTTTCAACCAATATTACTGTATGAAACTGATGTTTGTGCTATCTGAGTGTGGCTGGAATTTAAAAAAAAAATTGGCAATCTTTCATAAGGTAAAGCACTCCCAGCTACGGAGGCTTACACCACTCCCTTAACCACCAGGTCCTCATTAAAACTTCAATTCCAAGATGTAAATGTTGGCCCAGACCCTGATAACTCATGCATGGCCCATGGCTGACTGCTGCTGTGCCATATCCCAATTTTTACTGTGGGTCAATTGATGGCACTTTTCATGGTGTCCGCCCCTAATTTTAGCTGTTTGGGAAGCTTTTTTCACCTCTTAGGCCCCTTTCACACATCAGTTTTTTGCCCTCAGTCACAATCCATTGGCTTGACAGATCGACGGATCCATCGCAGATTGTGAAAAACTGAGGCGACGGATCCGTTTTTTCGATGGATCCGACTAGGGAGGCTGGCTAAGTGGATCCGAAAAAAGCGGAGCATGCTCAGTTAAAAAAAAGGAATCTGACGCCGGATTCCATCACTTTACGAATCCGGCGCCATAGGCTTCCATTCTAGCAAACTACGGACGGCGACGGATCCGTCGCCGTCCGTTTATTCGACCAAGACAAGAAGCGTTACTTTGTCCGTTGTCTCCGGCCGCTGGACAAACAATTGTACGAACGAAGTATGAAACGTTAGGCCATTCTTTGCAATCCGTTGTTAATACAAGTCTATGAGAAAAAACGGATCCGGTGTCATCAGTCGCCGAATCCGTTTTTTTCTAAATTCGACGGATTGCGATTGATAGCAAAAAATTGATGTGTGAAAGGGGCCTTAAGGTGCTGTGCATATGTTTGGTTTGGCCTCCCATTGAATCTAATGGGGTTCGGGTATGTAACAACCCTGCAGGCATCACTGCATGGCCTCCCAGCCCCCACCTGCCTTACACTTACTCACTGCTCCAGGCCATGCTTTGAGTTCTGTCTTCTGCCGGCTCCATGTGGCGACACAGCCTTGGGCTCCCGGTGCCCGGTTTATGCGCTTCAGCTCTGAGGGTGCCCAATCACATTTCCCCTCAGAACTCCTTGATTCTCCTTTGCTTCTCCCCTCTCACACCTGCTAACAATACAACCCTTCTGGTTCTCTTCCATCCTGGAGCTGCAGCACATATGTGGCTGCACGGCCCCAATCTACTCACACTCCTGTCTCCTCCACTGTCTCTCTCCAACTCCTAACTCCAACTAGCTAACTCCTCCTCCAGACCAGAATATATACAGTATATCTGGGGAAGCTCCCCTGAATCCGGGTTCAAAGCTCCCCCTTCTTGCCTGGATTCAGAATGTGTTGCATGTAATAATAATAATAATAATAATAATAATAATAATAATAATACATGTAGATGTATTTTCTGTTAAAAGGAATCCTCCTTGCCTCCAGGCATGACATCACCCTCCCCAAAAGGAAGGCAACATCACTGTAACAACCGGTTACCTGGGGTGTTACGAATGTGGTATCACTGCGGTTATGAGGAACATCCTAACCGACTCTGTCCTGAGAAGTCTTTACTCCAGATCCTTGGGCCTGTAGGAGAGGCTTCCCTTGGTGTGAGTACTTCCTCTCTACTGAACTCAATGACTGTCTCTTTGTCTGCTGGGAGCTTTGGTGTAGTAAACCTTCTAGCCATACAGAGTAGGCTTGAGCGAAACGGGTCGGCCATTTTCAGAAGTCGCCGACTTTTGGCAAAGTCGGGTTTCATGAAACCCGACCCGACCCCTGTGTGGGGTCGGCCATGAGGTCGGCGATCTTCTGAATCTGGTATCGGAATTCCGATACCGAGTTTCGATATGTTTGCGATATCGGAACTCGGTATCGGAATCCACATTTAAGTGTAAAATAAAGAATTAAAATAAAAAATATTGATATACTCACCTCTCCGACGCAGCCTGGACATCACCGCTGGTAACCGGCATCTTCCATTCCTAAGAATGGCGCTTGAAAGACCTTTCAAATGCTTCACGGCTTGTGATTGGTCGCGGCGGCCCACGTGACCGCTGAGCGACCAATCACAACAAGCCATGACGTAATTCTCAGGTCCTAAATTCCTCATTCTAGGAATTTAGGCCATGAGAATTACGTCACGGCTTGTGATTGGTCGCTGAGCGGTCACGTGGGCCGCCGCGACCAATCACAAAGCCGTGACGTCATCTAAGGCCCTTCACGCGCTAATTCTTAAGAAGGAAGGCTGCCGGAAAGAAGCAGAAATAGGAATATACTCACCCTCGGCTTCTTTCCGGCAGCCTTCCTTCTTAAGAATTAGCGCGTGAAGGGGCAATTAGCCGTTGGCTTAACATCTGGTTCCTACATGTGGGAGGTTAGCACAGTAGAGTTCCAGAGCAAGCACAACCCTAGTCAGGGTATTAAGCTGAAAACATCTGACACAGCTCAGTTGCAGAGCATCTCTTTCATTTCATTTCTGTGTGCGAGAGACACTGCTCAGTTGCAGAGCATCTCTTTCATTTTGTTTCTGTGTGCGAGAGACACAGCTCAGTTTCAGAGCAGCTCTTTTGTTTCCATGTGTGAGTGACACAGCTCAATTGCAGAGCATCTCTTTTGTTTCTGTGTGTGAGTAACACTGCTCATTTGCAGAGCAGCTTTCATTTCTGTGTGCAAGTGACACAGCTCAGTTTCAGAGCAGCGCTTTCGTTTCTGTGTACGAGTGACACAGCTTAGTTGCAGAACAGCTCTTTCATTTCTGTGTGCGAGTGACACAGCTCAGTTTCAGAGCAGCTCTTTCATTTCTGTGTGTGAGTGACATGGTTCAGTTGCAGTGCGAGGTCAGTCCATGTGCTTTTCCTGTGACATTTAACTGGACATAGCACTCTGTTCTCGTTTGTACTGCTCCTCTCTGTGGGGTAACTGAGCTTGGAACTCAACCTCCTGTTCACACTGAGTGGTGGCAACTAGTGTTGAGCGATACCGTCCGATACTTGAAAGTATCGGTATCGGAAAGTATCGGCCGATACCGGCAAAGTATCGGATCTAATCCGATACCAATACCCGATACCAATACAAGTCAATGGGACACCAAGTATCGGACGGTATCCTGTATGGTTCCCAGGGTCTGAAGGAGAGGAAACTCTCCTTCAGGCCCTGGGATCCATATCAATGTGTAAAAGAAAGAATTAAAATAAAAAATAGGGATATGCTCACCTCTCCGACGCAGCCTGGACTTTACCGCCGTAACCGGGAGCCGTTGTACCTAAGAATGCGCGCTTGAAGGGCCTTAGATGACGTCACGGTGCTCTGATTGGTCTGTAGCGGTCGCGTGACCGCTACGCGACCAATCACAAAGCAGTGACGTCACCTAAGGTCTTTCAAGCGCTTGAAATACCTTAGAAGACGTCCGCAGCTTCTGATTGGTCACGTAGCGGTCGCGTGACCGCTACGCGACCAATCACAAAGCAGTGACGTCTTCTAAGGTATTTCAAGCACTTGAAAGACCTTAGGTGACGTCACTGCTTTGTGATTGGTCGCGTAGCGGTCACGCGACCGCTACGGACCAATCAGAGCGCCGTGACGTCATCTAAGGCCCTTCAAGCGCGCATTTTTAGGTACAACGGCTCCCGGTTACGGCGGTAAAGTCCAGGCTGCGTCGGAGAGGTGAGTATATCCCTATTTTTTATTTTAATTCTTTCTTTTACACATTGATATTAATCCTGATACCGATTCCCGATACCACAAAAGTATCGGATCTCGGTATCGGAATTCCGATACCCGCAAGTATCGGCCGATACCCGATACTTGCGGTATCGGAATGCTCAACACTAGTGGCAACTCTGTGTGTACAAGTAATCGGTCACCGTGTGTTCTGTCATTACTCACTAGCAGCAGATCAACATCTTTGCACAGTGGTTGCAATTGCACTTTATGATTTATTTTATTTAGTGCAATCCACCAAGCCTAACACCGTGTTTGTGCTCTGGGGAATAGTTGCCCACCTTGTGTCTCTGGTGACCCCACTGACTCTTCCTGCCTGTTGTGGTGCTGTGGATACCTCCTCCTCCTGTGCTCTGCTGTCCTCGCTCATGCATATCACCTTCTCAGGTTGGGTCAGTAACTTCATCATCCAACACCCCATCTTCCACTTTCGCACCCTGGTCCTCCTCCTGGCTTGCTGACGTAACAACTTCACTTGTTGGCAATTTTGTCTCATTATCATCCATCTCTTACGACAGTAATTGCATTTTCCCACAATTGCCTTCTTGTGAGCATGGCTACACAAATATTTGAGCATCACTACATGTGATCTCCTCATGTCCTGCTTGACAAGAGCATGGCGAGAGGTGAGAATCTATACACTATGTTCTAAATTATTGTGCAAATTACATTTTTCTCTGATTTTCCTAAATGGTTGGTGCAAATGACAGTCAGTCTAATAAAAGTAATCACCCATTAGCGTATACATCGAATTTTATTGAATAAACCTCCCAATGATAACAGTATAATCTCCAAAATGAATAAAAACTTAAAATGCACTGTTCCAAATTATTAGGCACAGTAGAATTTCTAAACATTTGATATGTTTTAAAGAACTGAAAATGCTCATTTGTGGAATTTGCAGCATTAGGAGGTCACATTCACTGAACAAAAAGCTATTTAACTCCAAAACATCCTAACAGGCCAAGTTACATGTTACCATAGGAACCCTTCTTTGATATCACCTTCACAATTCCTGCATCCATTGAGTTTCTGCTTGTATTTCTTTGCATGAATTCAAAATAGCCTCCCAGAGCTGCTGTTTTGATGTGAACTGCCTCCCACCCTCATAGATCTTTTGCTTGATGATACTCCAAAGGTTCTCTATAGGGTTGAGGTCAGGGGAAGATGGTGGCCACACCATGAGTTTATCTCCTTTTATGCCCATAGCAGCCAATGACTCAGAGGTTTTCTGTGCAGCATGAGATGGTGCATTGTCATGCATGAAGATGATTTTGCTCCTGAAGGCACATTTCTGCTTTTTATACCATGGAGGAAAGTTGTCAGTCAGAAACTCTATATACTTTGCAGAGGTCATTTTCACACCTTCAGGAACCTTAAAGGGCCCTACCAGCTGTTTCTCCATAATTCCGGCCCAAAACATGACTCCTCCACCTCCTTGCTGTTGTTGCAGCCTTGTTGGGACATGGTGGCCATACACCAACCATCCACTACTCCATCCATTTGGACCATCCAGGGTTGCTCAACACTTATCAGGAAACAAGAATGTTTGGAAATTAGTCTTCATGTATGTGTGGGCCCAATGCAACCATTTCTGCTTGTGAACACTGTTTAAGGGTGGCCGAATAGTAGGTTTATGTACCACAGCAAGCCTTTGAAGGAGCCTACACCTTGAGGTTCGAGGGACTCCAGGGGCACCAGCAGCTTCAAATATCTGTTTGCTGCTTTGTAATGGCTTTTTAGCAGCTGCTCTCTTAATCCGATGAACTTGCCTGGCAGAAATCTTCCTCATTATGACTTTATCAGCACAAACACATCTGTGCTCAGATACAGCCACAAATCTCTTAACAGTACGATGATCACGCTTATGTTTTCGGGAAATTTCTAATGTTTTCATCCCTTCACCAAGACATTGCACTATTTGATGCTTTTCAGCAGCAGAGAGATCCTTTTTCTTTCCCATGTTACTTGAAAACTGTGACCTGCTTAATAATGTGGAACATCATTTTTAAGTAGTTTTCCTTTTTTTGGAATCACCTGGAAAACTATTTATCCCATGTGTTTAAGATTGATTTCAGTGATCCATTGAGCCCTGAGACACAATACCATCCACGAGTTTATTTGAAAAACAAAACAATTAAATCTTTATCACACTTAAATCCAATTTGCATAATAATTTGGAACACAGTGTAAATGGAAATGTGAACAGCTCTTCAGAGTGTCCAAGTGTGGGATCACTAGTCTCCGGACACCCAGCATGGTGGGAGGAAGGAGGATCAGTGTGAGGATTATTTGGTCCAGAATCACTGCTACTGAGACTGGACTGTGTGGAAGACAGCGTGGTGCTGGCAAAATGATTGGAAGCATTATCTGCTATCATCCAACAACCTTTTCACACTGGTCTGGCTTCAAGAATGGTGGTCCGTGCCCCCTTGGACAGGAAGCCAGGTCGACATGATGTGTGTGTTTGTTGTGCTGCTGCAGCTGGCACAGTTTCACCTTGCCCATAGCCTCAGCCTCTGCGCTCACCATCAGCATCCCGTCCACTTCCCTGTCCCTTACCACGCGCCTTGCCCATTTTAAATTACTTATGATATATCACTGTTGAGAAAACTTTGTAGGATTAGTATCGCAGGAAAATCTGCCCACCTCAGATGGACTTGTTATAGTACAGGAGCAATATAGCGATTATATTGCTAACCAACAAAGTCTGGTTGTATGCTTTTGACGCACAACTGGTATACTATAAATGCAGTATAATATTTATCTGATGAAAAAACTTTGCAGGAATATTAGAGCAAGAAAATTTTCCCATCTAAGATGGACTTGTTGCAGTGCAGGAGCAATATAGCAATGCTATTGATAACCGACCAAGTCTCGCTTTTTTTATGCACAACTGGTGCAGTATAAATGGCACATAATATTTCTCTACTGAAAAGAATTTGCAGTATTACTAGAGCAGGAAAAATTGCTCACCTCAGATGGACTGGTCACAGTGCAGGAGCAATATAGTGATGCTAGTGAAAACCAACTAAGTCTGCCTGTATGCTTTTGACAGACAACTGGCACAGTATAATATTTTCTCTGCTCAGAACAATTTGCATGATAAAGAGCAAAACGTATATTATTAGCTCTGAGAACTTGCAGGGCTTTTGGTATGAGTTGCAGCAGAAAGGACGTGCAATTTGCCCTATCTTGTCCTACACTATCCCTTCAGCACAATCTCTCCCTAAATGCTGCTATCAGTAGTATGAATATTGATTATAATTAGCCTTAATAAGGGCTGTTGTTGCAGTTGAAAGAAAGATTACAGGTGTCTAATCCCTGCCTATACACAGCTAGAACTCTGTCCCTAACTCAGCAGCACAGCACCTCTCCCTACTCTGCCTGTGTCCTTTGGTACACTGTGACAAGCTTGTGTCTTTTATAGACCCAATGATACTATGTGACCAGCCAATCACAGTAATGCCACAGCCAAGATGGCTGCGGTATTACAGTGACTGGCAGGCAATCTCCGCATGTTTATTGGCTGTCTGAGAAGCACCAAACATGTGAGACAGGGACTCGAGCTTGCGCGAGCATTCAAAAATACTCAGCGAGTAAAGAGCATTGCAAGCACACTGATGCTCGAGTGAGTTACGAGCAGTGACGAGCACACTCACTAATCACTAATAAATACATCAAAAAGGAAAAGCTTTGAACAAAGACCATATATAAAAAATGTTTTACTAAGCATACAGAGTGTTAAAAACATCTGTGAATACATAAAAAAACTGAAAAATCACAGAAAAAACAATTGGTGTATACCTGGATAATAGTGTATACACAATGGTAAAAATGTATGTAAGGCAATGAGTACAGTGACCCAATGAGAAAATTTAGAAGCACAAGATGAATACACAATTAGTACTTAAAAAACTTTGTGTCTACATAAAGTGCATATATTTCAAATGCGCAACAGCAGAAAAAAAATCAAGTATTATACGTAAGTCTGCAGGCAAGCTGATAACTTAAATATGCAATTCTTCATGTTATTCAATTGCATAGCAGCAAAAAAAAGGAAAAGGTATTAACATACCATATGTGCTAACAAATTGCATCTATACATACGCTGGTCACAAATATGCATATATGGTCATATTAAAATGTACCAACTGTGTGTCCCAATATATAAGGTGAGGGTTAGGGACCAAAGTGATTATAATGAGAGTGTATCACCTGCATTTATAACCAACAATAAATATATGAATAATGCAAAGTATGAATAGGGCACAGTCTCTTCAATATGCATATGTCAAAACAGAACATAGAGTTTTTTCGTAAATAGAGCACATATACACCTTGGAATAACTCAGGCGTCCACCAGACTTGACATATGTTTCGCCAAGAAATGCTTCATCCAGAGGTGGTATAGCACTGGTGAGTAGTGTTGAGCGATACCGTCCGATACTTGAAAGTATCGGTATCGGAAAGTATCGGCCGATACCGGCAAAGTATCGGATCCAATCCGATACCGATACCCGATACCAATACAAGTCAATGGGACTCAGGTATCGGACGGTATTCCTGATGGTTCCCAGGGTCTGAAGGAGAGGAAACTCTCCTTCAGGCCCTGGGAACCATATAAATGTGTAAAAGAAAGAATTAAAATAAAAAATATCGCTATACTCACCTGTCCGACGCAGCCGGGACCTCAGCGAGGGAACCGGCAGCGTTGTTTGTTTAAAATTCGCGCTATTACTTGGTTACGTGAATTCCCGGCTTGTGATTGGTCAGGTCGGCCATGTTGCCGGGACGCGGACCAATCACAGCAAGCCGTGACGAAATTACGTCACGGCTTGCTGTGATTGGTCCGCGTCCCGGCAATATGGCCGCCCTGACCAATCACAAGCCGTGACGTCACGGGAGGCTGGACACGCGCTCATTTTAAAATGGGCGCGTGTCCAGCCTCCCGTGACGTCACGGCTTGTGATTGGTTGCGCCGCGGTCAACCAATCACAAGCCGGGAGGCTGGACGCGCTCATTTTAAAATGGGCGCGTGTCCAGCCTCCCGTGACGTCACGGCTTGTGATTGGTTGCGCCGCGGTCAACCAATCACAAGCCGGGAGGCTGGACGCGCTCATTTTAAAATGGGCGCGTGTCCAGCCTCCCGTGACGTCACGGCTTGTGATTGGTTGCGCCGCGGTCAACCAATCACAAGCCGGGAGGCTGGACGCGCTCATTTTAAAATGGGCGCGTGTCCAGCCTCCCGTGACGTCACGGCTTGTGATTGGTCAGGGCGGCCATATTGCCGGGACGCGGACCAACCACAGCAAGCCGTGACGTAATTTCGTCACGGCTTGCTGTGATTGGTCCGCGTCCCGGCAACGTGGCCGACCTGACCAATCACAAGCCGGGAATTCACGTAACCAAGTAATAGCGCGAATTTTAAACAAACAACGCTGCCGGTTCCCTCGCTGAAGTCCCGGCTGCGTCGGAGAGGTGAGTATAGCGATATTTTTTATTTTAATTCTCTCTTTTACACATTTTAACATTAATGTTGTTGCGATACCCGATACCCGATACCACAAGAGTATCGGAATCCCGGTATCGGAATTCCGATACAGCAAGTATCGGCCGATACCCGATACTTGCAGCATCGGAATGCTCAACACTACTGGTGAGAGAGCTATTTAAAGTAGCTCTAGCCAATAGAAAACAAGATCAGGCAAAACCACGTGTCTGGTATCTGTGGCACACACTTCCTGTTGTTAACTCCGTTGTCCCGGCAACTGGTCAGGTTACCAATTTGCATTGGTGCTTCCTGACCTAGGCTGACATCATAGTAGGATTCCGATCATGTGACTGATAGACACATGATAGAGATAGTACATACCTGCTACTATCAGCTATAGACTCAGCAATATAGGATTGCGATCATGTGACTAAAATCAGTCACATGGCCAGATGCAAGGAATGAACCGCCCATTTACTAATGTTATCAGCTTCATAAACATTAGTAAAATTGCTCAGATCCTTCCATTTGCCAATTTTTCATACTTCAATTTAAAGTGACTCTGTCAGCAATTTTTTTATATGTAATCTGAGAACAGCATTTACTGGACTAACATGTGCAGTTTTGATAACATCACTGTTTTCCCTGCTGCAGGATCTTCCAGTTCTCTGAATGCTGAGCTCTGTATAACCCCATCTGCACTGATTGCCAGCTTTCTGTGTACACTGTACATTGGGAGAAAGCTGCCAATCAGTGATTGGGGCGGGGTTATACAGAGCAGGAAGACTACATGGCAAGATGGCTTGTCCTCTGCAGAAAATCTCCTGCTGATAAAACACAGATTTTTTTGCAGCTACAACAAGAAGCCCATTAAGTGACAGTTCTCTAAAATCGAGATCTCTGTTCCTACATATTGCCTCTCTCAGACTACATAGCAAAAAACTGTTGACAGATTCCCTTTAAATACTTTAATATGTCATTATTAGATCCTTTGCTAGGTGAAGAGAATGGGGCATCAGACTGCGCTGCTCGCTTGTCAGGATAATGTACCAGAGAAGTCCAAGTAGATGTAATAGAAAATAGACTTTATTTCTACGCGTTTCGTGGTGATCACACCACTTCCTCAGGACAGTCTATTATTAGATAGCATCTCAGGGTTAAGACCAAATATTGTTGATACAGACACTTTATCAATGGTAATTACTATTGTAGCATAGCGACTGGTCATGTGATTGATGGACAGTATGTATCGCAGAGGTGGGTGGCCCTGTGATGGAAGCCTGAGTATGTTTTGCTCAAGCAGATCTACTGCTGAGGGATTTGTTTACATTGGGAAGGCTTCCAGGTGATTGGAGAGATGGGTGGGTTCAGTCACCTACAAACCCACCCAAAGAGGCGTGTCTGAACACGTAAGATGGTTTTGTGTGTAAGGACCTGTGGTGATGTCACGCTCACCTGACTGGCCATGTGACAGGTACCTGGGTGTGGTTACACCTATGTAAAGGAGGTGTGTGTAGCACATGGGGAATGTGTGGGAGTCTGTCAGGGTGGACACACTTCCATGTGTCCTGGCTGGACACTGGAGAGTGGCCTGTGTGTTGGATGGTTCCACATGGGGACAGACATCCTGAACAACACACAGAGACCATATTTAGGCTGGAGAGCCTATGTGCTGGACATAGCACAGTCTGTGTGCCCACAGACCTGAGAGAGCGGAGCTCTATTATGGATATTGAGGAATCATCTGTCTGACGTAAGACTGTTTACCTGTTGTTCCTGTTGCAATGTGGTTTATCGAGCAATAAACCTGTGAACTTTTAAGGAAACGTGTCTCCTGAGTGTCACCTGCTGCACCTAAGCGAGTGTCCCCAAGACCCGTAGCTGGTGAAATGCTACAATTGGTGTTTCGAATGCGGGCAACGATCCAAGGAACACAGGCTGCAGCGCTGGCTGGTCTGAGCCAGAGGAGTGGACGGTCTTGACAACCGTGAGTAAATACTGACCAGGGTCAGTGAGAACTGCTGTTTATGGGATACCTCTGAGGAGAAGAGGGATCCGGGAACCTGTGTGGCAATGACAGGTAACGGATGGAGATCTGTGGTGTACTGACCGGGGTCAGAGTGGAAGGAAAAAAGAGACATTGCGTCTGGGCACATCTGAGGCCGCGGAGTGTCCAGGAACCTGTAAAAGTTGCCAACGGGTAAACGGTCTGAAAACCGTGTGTTATGCTGGTCGGGATCAGTGAGAAATTGCGTTTGGGCTGTAAAGCTGGGTGTGTAACAGACCGGAGTCTGTGTTATTCTGACCGGGGTCAGTGAGAGACTGTGTTTTTTCTATAAAGCACGTGTGCAGGTGCTTGCTGTGGACCGGCGAGTCCATGTATTTCTTTTTTCCTTCTCTGATCAACTTGCTGTGGCTCGGCGGGGCCACGAAGACTGAAGGCGTTTGGCGTTAACTCGGCGGGGTTATGAAGTTTGCTGTGGATCGGCGGGTCCACGAAGTTTGCGGTGCAGAGCCTTGTGAAGTGTAGCTGCAGTTGCAGCAAAGAGAAAAAGAGAAAAAAAAATTATTTATGCTCCAGGTTGTGCAGACTCTTAAAGGGCCAGTGCAAGCCCAGAGACATTCTGGTGCACGCTGCGAACTGGGGTCTGATAGTACCGTTGGGTGTACCCCAGAGAAGGGGTGGTGTCCCTAATAGGGTGGTGTCCTAAAAAGGGGGCAATAACCCAAACAGGGATGGTTGTTAAAAAAGGGGCGGAGTCCCGAAAGGGGGTGGTATCCCAAAAGGGAGTAATTGCCCCCAAAAAAAGGGCGGAGCCTCCTGAAGTTAAAGAGGTGGTGCAGACCGGTGGGCCCAGGGGAAATTGTACAATGCAGGTCCATGTTATACTGTGGATTGCTCAGCTAATGGGTTATCACGACAGTGCTCCTTTTTGTTGGATGGAGAATGTGTGATAGGACTGATAGACCCAGGGAGTAAAACGACTTGGCTGAGAACCCCTTCTGAATACACTGTGTCACCTTGGTTAGGGACAAGAGTGAATGACACAGGTGGGGACGTTAAAGGACATTTGGCAGCCTGCCTCTACATTGACATGACAGAGGAGTGCACGTATCACGATGTAAGAGTAGTCCCGGACTTACTGTACACTATGGTAATAGGGCGAGATTTGGAAACCCAGTGGGACTGGTGGATAAAAGGGAAAGTGTCTGTGGAATTGATGTGTATGAAAATTAATGCAGAGAATGCACCCCCTATAGTTGACAGTCCTAAGTCAGGTGTGACCAAGGAAAATGGTGGAGGGTCCCAACTTACGGACATGACGTCACCTAATGTGTGCCACAATATGACTGTTAGTGATGTGGTAGATAAAACGTGTGGAGCTGACACCCAGAAAGAGTGTGACTTGGGGGTTCACCATACTGTGGGGTATGACACAGACTATTCTGGTGACTGTGACTCTGAGGAAGGGAGTACAGTAAAGAAGAGCCCCACCAGAAGGAAAAGTCCTCCCATAACCGGAGACGTAAAGGATGCAAAGAAGTGGTACCAGTTGCACCTTGTGAAGAGCTGGAGGAGGCCACCAAAGGAGTGGGGCCTGAAGTAGGTACCACCTCGCGTGATGAAATCTCAGCTAATCCACAGGATGGAGGGAGCGAGCTAAGCATGGTCCAAGAGGCTGTGGATACTCGTTTGAAGCAAGAGGAGCTTCAGAGACAGGCCGCTGAGTGTCATGTGAGTGCCTTAGAGAAAGAGGTGGCGGAGCTCAGAGGTCGCCTGAAAGAAAGCCAGTCAATGTATAAAGCAGCCTGGGAGAAGGTGGAGCGGCAGGTGTCTATCCTGGCCAAATGTCTGGAAGCTGGTGATGTTCAGAGGAAGTTGGCTCTGAAAGCTGAACAAGATGGGTGTCTAATGACAGCTGAAGAGAAGGAGAGTTCCTTGTTCAAATGCATGATAGACGTACCTGAAGACCTGAGAGAGGCCTGTGCCAGGGAGTCTATGCATGAAGAGTTCAAGAAGGATGTGGGGGCATGTAAGGTGAATTGGTCCCCAGAAACTAATCAGTTAGTGATGCTGTCCACAACTGATGTCACAGCTAAGAGGGTAGCTACCCTGACTGACATGCACCTGAGATATGTGCGTACAAAATGGATGGCCCAATTGCAGAATGAAGAAGCTGCTAGATGACTAGAGCATGTAAGGAAAGCTCGGAGTCTTCGAGCAGATGTAATACACGTACCCGTTTCTAGGGTGAAGAAAGTCATTGGAAGGAATGGTCAAGCCATGCAAGAGATGGTGGATAAGTCTGGAGTGGTAAGGTTGAGAATACCTGGTGTCCATGAAGACCAAATACCCCAAGAAAAGGGTATGGTTCCCTTCTTCGTTGTAGGAACAGTGGAGAGTCTTAGCAAAATACGGACTCTGCTGGAGTATCGCATGGTATATCTGAAGGAAATGGAGCAGTTAAGGGTTGAAGGACAGCACCTTACAGGACTGCTGCGCCCATTTGATGGAAGATGGCGGCCACTTTCGACCTGAAATGTGGACAAACAAAGGGGTGGAAGTACCCAGCCTGAAGGAAGAGTTAGAGGCAGTGACTCCTCAGTTAGCTCAGGGCTGAGTGACTTACGTGGGAGACCCGGTAGTGGACGTGTTGATAAAGAGTCAGTCCAGACAGGTTGTATGGGTGCAAGGGGATTGCGACGCCAGATTGACCATGTTGCCCAAATCCGACTGAGACGATATGACAAGGGGTCGTCTTTATCAAAGGGTGTGACGGAAATGGTTGACGAATGCCGACGAAATGGTTCAGTAACAGGCCCTGACTTTGACAGATGGTTTGACTGTCAGGGACGATAGAGAAGGATCTCTGGTCGGGTAATAGAAAGTGCCAAGCCCCATGGCTTTAGGCAGAGGGGGGAATATGTAGCATAGCGAATGGTCATGTGATTGATGGACGGTATGGATCGCAGAGGTGGGTGGCCCTGTGATGGAAGCCTGGGTATGTTTTGCTCAAGCAGATCTACTGCTGAGGGATTTGTTTACATTGGGAAGGCTTCCAGGTGATTGGAGAGATGGGTGGGTTCAGTCACCTACAAACCCACCCAAAGAGGTGTGTCTGAACACGTAAGATGGTTTTGTGTGTAAGGACCTGTGGTGATGTCATGCTCACCTGACTGGCCATGTGACAGGTACCTGGGTGTGGTTACACCTATGTAAAGGAGGTGTGTGTAGCACATGGGGAATGTGTGGGAGTCTTTCAGGGTGGACACACTTCCATGTGTCCTGGCTGGACACTGCAGAGTGGCCTGTGTGTTGGACGGTTCCACGTGGGGACAGATGTCCTGAACAACACACAGAGACCATATTTAGGCTGGAGAGCCTACGTGCTGGACATAGCACAGTCTGTGTGCCCACAGACCTGAGAGAGTGGAGCTCTATTATGAACATTGAGGAATCATCTGTCTGACGTAAGACTGTTTACCTGTTGTTCCTGTTGCAATGTGGTTTATGGAGCAATAAACCTG
This sequence comes from Ranitomeya variabilis, assembly GCF_051348905.1. Classification (NCBI taxonomy): domain Eukaryota; kingdom Metazoa; phylum Chordata; class Amphibia; order Anura; family Dendrobatidae; genus Ranitomeya; species Ranitomeya variabilis. The sequence goes on from NC_135232.1 coordinate 301,529,288, forward strand.
TGAACTTTTAAGGAAACGTGTCTCCTGAGTGTCACCCGTCGCACCTGAGCGAGTACAACCCCTACACTATGCTGTGTGGAATCTTTTCTTTCCTAAACAGAAAAGGCGATTATGTGAAATAAAGCCTAGCTGTATAAATATAGTAAAGTAACTAGATTATACTTAAAAAGGAAACAGTAGAGAAAATTGGGTTTGGCTTCATCTCAGCAACTGAGTGATGTAGATGATATAAATATGACCACTTGATTTTATAGGTATGATGCTGCAAAAATACAGTTGCAGAATCCCGTCCCCTTCCTCAAATCTTAATTTTGTCATTCTCAGTTGAGTCAGAAAAAAAAGATTTAGGCTGTGTCTAGATTTATGAACTTTCACCTCTTACAATAACATATTGGCTTAGTATAAAAGCCCCATCAGTACATTTATAAAAACTGCCAATAATACTCACACAGCTACAACTTTTGCTTTAGCCTGTATAAGTATTAAAAAAGCGTATAATAAATTAGCCTCTTTATAAAGTACAAATTATAGAAATTTTAAAGCTATAACCATATATCCATATAAATAAATATTGCATGTAGCAATGAGAAGGAGAAAGCTTGTAAGCCCTGCAATAGATAATAAATATACCTTTGTAGAACCATGGATAGCACCTGATGTCATTGGTATGGGCTCTATAAAAAGCTATGATAAAGGCAGATGATTTATAGCAAAATAGAACAGACCAGATGAGGTGCACCAAGTGAGCCTGTTTTATGCCATAAAGAATTCTCTGCGAAATATCCAGCACCAGAAAAAAAAAAAAGGAAATACACAACACATGGTAAAACGGGTCTGAAAATGTAATGGGATTTTCTCCGGTCAGGCCTTCGTTCCTGGCGAATGTTGTGTATGATTTATTTTTTATACCCTACCCTGCTTCCTCCGTCTGCTCTGCAATCTGTCTCTCTCTCCTCACTTCCTTCCATGAATCATATCTAACATTGTACTGATCTCCAAAAAAGCATTTAACCCTGAAACCTGTGTGATCTGCAGTGCTTTATTATACAGAGCAGTTACTAACACCTGAGAAACTGCACAATTCCCTATGTTTGACTCCAAAAAAAGAATATAAATTATGTTTCTGCTGCTATGACCTATCTAGGATCAGGAGAGAGTTTAGTTATAGACCAGTGATAAAATTGTTGCTTCTGAGTCATACACTGTCTACATAGCCTCTTCATTGTTTGTAAATGTTTTCCTTAGAACTATAGTATTAGAGAAAAATTCTGAAGTTCGCAACTTCATTTTTTTTAAAGCACCACTCCAGCAGTTTTTTTTTGTATTGCAGCACTAGAGTGGTGCTACTAATCTAAGATCCCTGCCCCCAGTCTTATGCTTACTAGTTATCGTCTTCAGCTGTTCCCAGTGCCGCTCCTGTTGGTTTCCAACAGTTTGAGACCTGCCGGATTGCTCCAGTGTTTGCTGGAGCTATATGAAAGTCACAATTCAAAGTAAGTCTGTGAGACCAGAACAAGGCTCTCATAGACTTACACTATGAGATTGCATCTATTATCTCTGATTTACAGTAAGTCAGAAGTTGCAGTCATAAAATGGCGGCGTGGGACCGGAGCGGTGCTGGGAAGAGCTGAAGACAGAGGTTGGTAAGTATAAGACTGAGCAAATACCCGAAAAGGGAGAAGAAAGAAGTAGCGCACTCCTCTTGTCCAAACAAGTCTTGATTTTTATTGGGACATCTCACAAAGACAGGCGGGTGGGAGAAAACATGCTGGAAGGTGAAGGACTACAGCTGTTTCGCGCAGCGAGCGCTTCTACAGGTCCCGACCTGTAGAAGCGCTCGCTGCGCGAAACAGCTGTAGTCCTTCACCTTCCAGCATGTTTTCTCCCACCCGCCTGTCTTTGTGAGATGTCCCAATAAAAATCAAGACTTGTTTGGACAAGAGGAGTGCGCTACTTCTTTCTTCTCCCTTTTCGGGTATTTGCTCAGTTTTTTCCTTGTATGCTGCACCCTCCATGAGCCGACTATCCGGGACGGAGTTAGTCTCAGTGATCTGGATGCTCGCCACGCACGAGGGGTAAGTGCACTTCAGCGGTGCTATATTTTCTCTCTTTTTTAAGGAAGTATAAGACTGAGCTTAGAGAACGTGCATAAGTAGCACCACTCAGGTACTGAAAGGAAACAAAATGGAGTGGTGCTTTAACACTTTTAGAAACAGGAATACAATGTGAACATTAAAGAACACATGTCAATAAAAGCAGAAATGTAACTTGAAGCGCTGAAGTCCCAATGTGAAAGATGTTACAGTCCCTCCATGTGTTATTTATAATACTGGTGTCTTCTTATGTAGCAGAGGGGCTTCCTGGGAAACTAGGGCTTTGGTGTACAATTTGCATATTTCCCAGAGGAGAATTGCGGCTTATCAGTCTCCTCACCTTGGCATGTCGGGCTTGATATGTCAATCTCCTCAAGGGGAAACATTACCCCATGGATCCCGGTCAGATGCCTCTAACCCAGCCAAACCAGATTAATTGTGCTGACGCATAAAGTACTCACGCTTTTTAATATAGTTTCTTTTCTAGCAGCTACAGTCAGTCAGGAGAAAGAAAGATAAATAGAAGGTGCTAAGAAAGTAGCTATGTACTTAAAACCAGAGTTAATTCCTCTGCCTTGTATGAATTTTATAGAAGTAGCAAAAGAGGCAATGCATTTTTCTCACTGCACTTTACCACTCTGCTTATGAACGATGACCTCAACGAGTTGGCATGTCAGAATGTCCGCATAGTGACGTCACTCACATGATGCTGAGTAACCAGTCAGATGTGGAAGAATGATGACTGCTCAGTGCCAGCCGAGGAAATAATAAACGCTTCCATTAGCTGTTAACAGAGGAGCACAGTGTTTGCACTTTAATTTATGATGTAGAGCTTTAAATCCCATAAAATTCTAAACCCATTTGTGGACCCAATATGATGAAGCATTAGAGCAACCGGTGTGCACTAAGCTGCACATTGGCTTTATACTTCTTTGATTTCTGTGAAGGACGGAATCAAAATTTCTCTTCATGTAGTAACTTATTCCCTCAATAGGGTATTTAATGTACTTGTTTCATAGCTGTCAGCAAACAGCAAGAAGTGCCAGTTTTGGAATAGAACTGATGCTGGTGTGAGAGTGTGCATTGTGACACTATTGCATTGAAGCTGAGTGAGGATGTTCCACATGTGGTATTAAGGGGACTTATAATTGGTCTATGAAAGTATTTGGCCCTTGGTTTGTCCATTGGTAGTGCATCGGTAAGCTGGAGACCAGATCAGGTTTTTCAATGTGGGATCATTGATGAGCTGAATGCTGGAGTGGCTTGTTTATCAAAAAATATAACTAGTGGGCTGAATAATGGAGCAAGAGATTAGTGGACCTTGTAAACACTACCTAAGGGGTCACTTTATGTGCACTTCGAAGACTTTTTGGTGAAAAGTATACTGTTCTGCCAAGCAAGTCCTGAGGACGTCACTAAGTAGCAGACTTTAATACTGAGAAAATTAACACCATTTTAGAGTAGTAAGGCTGAGATAATCTTAGTCACAGGAATTGGACCTAGTTTCAGAGCTTTTTGCGAGCTGTCACTGAAACTCCAGAGGTTTTTTGTGCTTCCAAGCCTCTGGAAGTTCCAGTTCTGAGATCTCTGCAGAATTGTTGGATACATAAACCTACAGGAAATTAGGTTGTGTTAACCTAAATCCTGAGAGAGGCAACTACTAGATCTGCTGGGGTTAAATGGGCCTAAGGTCTGAAAGGAAGTAATGAACAGTGTGGAGTTGAAGGCTGGCTGCTGAAAAGCCTATAGTGTGGTCTAGTTGGTACAGTAATGTGCCTTAGTGAACCCTATGAGTGTAGAAAAAGGGGTAAGATATGTAATGGACTGGGTGGTGGAACCACTGTGCCATTATCCGACGTAAGTCTGGAGGAGTGTGACTAGGAGCCTCACCAATTCCGACCTTGGATGCACAGCGGCTGACATCCGCAATCTAGGAGGAATGAGGGAGGTGGGAGCAGGTGAGTAAGTTGGCATCTCTGCTGGTGAAGGGAGGCAGAGTGCAGAGACACCAACGCCATGGCAGGGAAATCAGGAAAAGGAGAGGGAGGTGCGGGATCGCGGCGGTGAGAGCGTTGGCGTCTCTGCTGGGGAAGGACATTCATTTTCACTCCTTCACTATTTAGTTTTTTATTATTTATAATTTTTTATTATTATCTTTATCCATCAACAATTTGTGCATTGACCACCACTGATATATCTTTTTTGCCTGATATGTTTGAGCTCCTGGACGTGTCTGGTTCTTCACCCTGTTTCTTAGGTACCTGATATCAACAAAACATTCCTTTCTATTCTCATATGAAAAATTAATTGTGACTAGATATTTTCCTAATTTTGCTTCGACCACCCTTCCTACCCTGTGTGTTACCTTATTTAGAATAAATATTCATAAATTAATTCTCCTCTGGTGTATATACCGTATATACTCGAGTATAAGCCATCCCGAGTATAAGCTGAGACCCCTAATTTTGCCACAAAAAACTGGGAAAACTTATTAACTTGAGTATAAGCCTAGGGTGGGAAATGCAGAAGCTAATGGTAAATGTAAAAAATAAAAATAGATACCAATAAAAGTAAAATTAATTGAGATATCAGTAGGTTAAATGTTTTTGAATATCCATATTGAATCAGGAGCCCCATATAATGCTCCATACTGTTCATGATGGGCCCCATAAGATGCTACATACAAAATACGCCCCATATAATGCTCCATAAAGTTCATGATGGGCCCCATAAGATGCTCCATTCAAAAAATATTCTCCATATAATGCTGCACAAAGGTTAATAATGGCCCCATAAGATGCTCCATATTAAAATATGCCCCATATAATGCTGCACAAAGGTTAATAATTGCCCCATAAGATGCTCCATATTAAAATATGCCCCATATAATGCTGCATAAAAGGTTAATGATGGCCCCATTAAAGTTGATGGCCCCATAAGATGCTCCATAGTATAATATGCCCTATATGCTGCTCCATAAAGGTTGATGGCCCCATAAGATGCTCCATATAATAATATGCCCCATATAATGCTGTACAAAAGGTTAATAATGGCCCCATAAGATGCGCCATAGAATAGTATGCCCCGAATGCTTCTCCATAAAGGTTAATGGCCCCATAAGATGCTCCATAGAATAATATGCCCCATATGCTGCTGCTGCTGTGATTAAAAAAATGACATACTCACCTGGCCAGGTGCCAGTGTCCTGAGCAGCCGGGGACACCGGTGTGCTACGGGGACCAGGTGCCGGAGTCGCTGCTGGCTCAGGCCCCAGGCACTTGCGATATTCATCTGTCGCCGCTGCACTGCCGCATGCCACGGTGTCTTCCGGGTCTCTGCAGAGGGCGCACACTAACCACGCCATCGCACCCTCTGACCTGAACGTCACAGCCAGAGGACATGGAAGACAGAGCCCGGCAGTGCAACGGGGACAGGTGAATATCACATGGCTCACCCTACCCTATACTCTCCCTCCTGGTGCGGTATCTGCACTTCCCTGCTTCATCCCGGGGCCTGCAGCTCCTTCCAGTGCTGAGCGGGAACGTGGTACCGCTCATCAAAAGTATTGAATATGCACTCCACACCTATGGGAGTGGAGTCGTGTCCATATTCATCACTTTAATGAGCGGTACCATGTGACCGCCCGACCCCTTGCAGAAGAAATAATCACCCAGCTCCCGCGATGTCTCCACTCTCCTCTCAGCGCTGGCCCCTTGTCCTGTGTGAGCGGTCACGTGGGACCGCTCATTACTGTGAGGAATATGCGCATATTCCTCACTGTAATGAGCGGTCCCACGTGACCGCTCACACAGGACAGGCTGCCGGTGCTGAGAGGAGAGTGGAGACATCGCGGGAGCTGGGTGAGTATTTCTTCTCCAAGGGACCGGGCGGCGCACTGGGGCTGGGAGGCGGGGGTCACATGCAAACTTTATTTTTCACAAAAAAAACAAAAACTTGATCTTTCATCTCTTCTCTCCTGTGGGGGAGAAGAGATGAATGCCGCCTTCATCACCACACAAGGGGGACAGCGCTTAGTGTAGCGCTGTCTCTCCTGCACGGTCCATGTGGTCCTCAGGTGGCACACGGGCGGCACACGGATGCCGCACGTGTGCCACACTGATGTGCCACGTGAGCACACGGACACACGTCACACATACACGGATAACTCCGGTACCGATTTTTCCGGTACCGGAATTATCTGGACGTGTGAAAGAGGCCTTATTGTCCAGACTGTGGTTGCCTATACCCATTAGGCATGTATGTGCTGCCTTTCCTAGCCCATATTGTGTGGATGGATATATTTTCTGTGTAAGTCTTACAAATATCTCTTGTAAGTGGTCACCTGCTCTTCTGCATTTGCCATGTACTTTTCCATTGGCTCAGTTCTCTTACATCTGGGCACGCGTTGAGTATGTGCTCCTTTCTTTAATGAACATGGACTGTTGGTAATATGCCACCGTTTGACCATAAGGTCCTGACATACAGGTCCTTTCACTTTGCAAAAACTTGACGTAAGGTTTCTCTGTTGTCCTTCTATTTTGAAAAAACTCACTATAACGCATTTCTATTGCGCATGCGATAACACATGACCACCAGGTCCTATAAGCGTTATTGCTCGGCGCATGCGCCAACTGGTCTCTATCATGTCCCAATGGACATTCTATGATCAGGACATTGTTGGCGCGCATGAATATATACGTTGTCCATTTTGAAATAGGAAGTGACTTCTTTTTGAGTGTGCGCATATGCATCTGTTGCATTAGGACACCACTTTGCCTCTGCACACCTGCCATATAGGTAATTATACCTTACTATATATAGTAACATAGTAACATAGTTATTAAGGTTGAAGGAAGACTTTAAGTCCATCTAGTTCAACCCATAGCCTAACATGCCCTAACATGTTGATCCAGGGGAAGGCAAAAAAAAACCCATGTGGTAAGAGTAAGCACCACCATGGGGAAAAAAATTCCTTCCCGACCCCACATACGGCAATCAGACTAGTTCCCTGGATCAACGCCCTATCAAAGAATCTAATATATATACCCTGTAACATTATACTTTTCCAGAAAGGCATCCAGTCCCCTCTTAAATTTAAGTAATGACTCACTCATTACAACATCATACGGCAGAGAGTTCCATAGTCTCACTGCTCTTACAGTAAAGAATCCGTGTCTGTTATTATGCTTAAACCTTTTTTCCTCCAGACGTAGAGGATGCCCCCTTGTCCCTGTCACCGGTCTATGATTAAAAAGATCATCAGAAAGGTCTTTGTACTGTCCCCTCATATATTTATACATTAACATAAGATCACCCCTTAGCCTTCGTTATTCCAAACTAAATAGCCCCAAGTGTAATAACCTATCTTGGTATTGCAGACCCCCCAGTCCTCTAATAACCTTGTTTGCTCTTCTCTGCACCCGCTCCAGTTCAGCTACGTCTTTCTTATACACCGGAGACCAGAACTGTGCACAGTATTCTAAGTGTGGTCGAACTAGTGACTTGTATAGAGGTAAAATTATGTTCTCCTCATGAGCATCTATTCCTCTTTTAATGCATCCCATTATTTTATTTGCCTTTGTAGCAGCTGCCTGACACTGGCCACTGAATATGAGTTTGTCATCCACCCATACACCCAGGTCTTTTTCATTGACAGTTTTGCCCAGAGTTTTAGAATTAAGCACATAGTTATACATCTTATTACTTCTACCCAAGTGCATGACCTTACATTTATCCCCATTAAAGCTCATTTGCCATTTATCAGCCCAAGCTTCTAGTTTACACAAATCATCCTGTAATATAAAATTGTCCTCCTCTGTATTGATTACCCTGCAGAGTTTAGTGTCATCTGCAAATATTGAAATTCTACTCTGAATGCCCCCTACAAGGTCATTAATAAATATGTTAAAAAGAAGAGGGCCTAATACTGACCCCTGTGGTACCCCACTGCTAACCGCGACCCAGTCTGAATGTGCTCCATTAATAACCACCCTTTGTTTCCTATCCCTGAGCCAGCTCTCAATCCACTTACACATATTTTCCCCTATCCCCATTATTCTCATTTTATGTAACAACCTTTTGTGTGGCACCGTATAAAAAGCTTTTGAAAAGTCCATATACACTACATCCACTGGGCTCCCTTGGTCCAGTCCGGAACTTACCTCTTCATAGAAGCTGATCAAATTAGTCTGACATGAACGGTCCCTAGTAAACCCGTGCTGATACTGGGTCATGAGGTTATTCCTCTTCAGATACTCCAGTATAGCATCCCTTAGAATGCCCTCCAGGATTTTACCCACAGTAAAGGTTAAACTTACTGGCCTATAATTTCCGAGTTCAGTTTTTGTCCCCTTTTTGAATATTGGCTCCACATTTGCTATACGCCAGTCCTGTGGTACAGACCCTGTTATTATGGACTCTTTAAAGATTAAAAATAATGGTCTATCAATGACTGTACTTAATTCCTGCAGTACTCGGGGGTGTATCCCATCCGGGCCCGGAGATTTGTCAATTTTTGTGATTTTTAGACGCCGCCGTACTTCCTGCTGGGTTAAGCAGGTAACATTTAATTGGGAATTTTTATCACTAGTCATATTGGCTGCCATGGGATTTTCTTTTGTAAATACTGATGAAAAATGTCATTTAGCAGCAGGGCCGGCGTCAGCGGACGGCAGGGTCGGGCAGATGCCGGGGCCCCCTGACTTCTGGGGGCCCCCCTAGCAGGGGCGGACTGGGCCGGGTTGCAAAGATGCAAATGCCCCCCGGGCCGCTCCCCCTGCAGCTGATCAGGGCCGGCCGCCTGGTGGTGGCTGTAAAGCTGCAAATTGTGTGCAAAGCTGCATCAAATTGTGCGCGGCCGTGTGCGCTGCACTGTGAAGCGGCCGGCAGCAGTCACAGTCGGCGCACACGTCCGCGCCGGGTCCGGGAGCTTTGTGCGCGGCTGTCAGCTTGACGGCTGCACAGCTCCTGCTCCCTCCAGGCTCCATGATATCTCTCTATGCTTCCGGGTCAGGTGTCGGGCGTGCGCGATGACGTCATCGCGCACGTGCCGACATGTCCCGGCCAGGACGCTAGCGGAGAGGCGCTGCAAGGGAGCGAGTGGTGATGTAAGTATAAAAAAACCTTCTTTTTTTTTTTTTTTTTAAATTAAATGGTGGGTAACTGCAAATGAAGAAGTGGGGAGGGGTGAAAGGAGGCTGCACATGATGGAGTTTTGGGGGTTAAAGGAGGCTGCACATGATGGAATTTGGGGGGTTAAAGGAGGCTGCACATGACGGAATTTGGGGGGTTAAAGGTGGCTGCACATGATGGAATTTGGGGGGATAAAGAAGGCTGCACATGATGGAATTTGGGGGGTTAAAGGAGGCTGCACATGATGGAGTTTGGGGGGATTAAAGGAGGCTGCACACGATGGAACTTGGGGGGGTTAAAGGAGGCTGCACATGACGGAATTTGGGGGGTTAAAGGAGGCTGCACATGATGGAATTTGGGGGGTTAAAGGAGGCTGCACATGATGGAATTTGGGGGTGTTAAAGGAGGCTGCACATGATGGAGTTTGGGGGGATTAAAGGAGGCAGCACATGATGGAACTTGGGGGGGTTAAAGGAGGCTGCACATGACGGAATTTTGGGGGGTTAAAGGAGGCTTCACATGACGGAATTTGGGGGGTTAAAGGAGGCTGCACATGTTGGAATTTGGGGGGTTAAAGGAGGCTGCACATGACGGAATTTGGGGGGTTAAAGGAGGCTGCACATGATGGAATTTTGGGGGTTAAAGGAGGATGCACATGGTGGAATTTGGGGGGATTAAAGGAGGCTGCACATGATGGAATTTGGGGGGTTAAAGGAGGCTGCACATGACGGAATTTTGGGGGGTTAAAGGAGGCTTCACATGACGGAATTTGGGGGGTTAAAGGAGGCTGCACATGTTGGAATTTGGGGGGTTAAAGGAGGCTGCACATGACGGAATTTGGGGGGTTAAAGGAGGCTGCACATGATGGAATTTTGGGGGTTAAAGGAGGATGCACATGGTGGAATTTGGGGGGATTAAAGGAGGCTGCACATGATGGAATTTGGGGGGTTAAAGGAGGCTGTACATGACGGAATTTTGGGGGGTTAAAGGAGGCTTCACATGACGGAATTTTGGGGGGTTAAAGGAGGCTGCACATGATGGAATTTGGGGAGTTAAAGGAGGCTGCACATGATGGAATTTGGGGGGATAAAGGAGGCTGCACATGATGGAATTTGGGGGGGTTAAAGGAGGCTGCACATGATGGAATTTGGGGAGTTAAAGGAGGCTGCACATGATGGAATTTGGGGGGATAAAGGAGGCTGCACATGATGGAATTTGGGGGGGTTAAAGGAGGCTGCACATGATGGAATTTGGGGAGTTAAAGGAGGCTGCACATGATGGAATTTGGGGGGATAAAGGAGGCTGCACATGATGGAATTTGGGGGGGTTAAAGGAGGCTGCACATGATGGAATTTGGGGGGGTTAAAGGAGGCTGCACATGATGGAATTTGGGGGTTAAAGGAGGCTGCACATGATGAAATTTGGGGGTTAAGGAGGACTGCACATGATGAAGGAGGAGTTGGGCTGCACATGATGAAGTGGGGGAGTTGGGCTGCACATGATGAAGTGGGGGAGTTGGGCTGAACATGATGAAGTGGGGGTAAGGAGGACTGCACATGAAGTGGGAGGTAAGGGGGACTGCACATGATGGGGGACTCGTAAGCTTGCAATCTATGAGGTTGCATAATAACCAATTATATATTGATTGTGGGTGGACCTCTGTATTCAGATGTGTAGTGTAGAAGAAAGGGAAAAAGTGGGGAATGTGCTCTAGATAACTGTGTTTTTTTTATGCAGAGGCGAGTCCTGGCTGGAAGAAGCGATGGCGGTCTGTGCTGCATGAATGAGAAAAGCAAAGATGAAGGACTTCAGCTAGAGACGTCACTGGTGAGTCAGTGTATTACCTGTGCACTGACACTATACACTGTATACTATATACAGAGCTCCTGTATATAATGTCACTGGCAGTGGTGATCACTGTATTACCTGTACACTGGCACTTTTTACAGAGCTCCTGTGTATAATGTCACTGGTGATCCCTGTATTACCTGTACACTGACACTATATACAGAGCTCCTGTGTATAATGTCACCAGTGATCACTGTGTTACATGTACACTGACAGTAAATACAGAGTTCATGTAAATAGCACTTAGTATTGTGGTTTTTTTTAAATTAATGCATTTACAATTGTATTTATATATTTATATCCTTCAAAGGCCCATACATGTCGTTGCACAGTAGGGGCATTACTACTTTCTGTGGGATTTTGGGGGGTGGGAGTAATCCTAGCAATGACACAATTGATTAAATATTGGGGTCAGTGGTCCACACTGCAGGTGCACACAGAGTGGGGAGTTTTTGTAGGTAGGGAATAGATGGGGAAGAAAGGTTTAAAGGAGCACCTAAGAAAAGTAACTACTGTTAAAGATCTAGCAAAAGGCATAAATTGTTTAAATTTGTTTAGAAGTTTACAACTTACAGAGAAGCAAATTTATCAAAAGTTTCCCTGATATATTGCACTTTCTCTATTTTGCACTAGTGTTTTTATAAAGTTTACATAGTTTTTTTCTAAATAAAATATTTGGGTCTCTGTGGTCCCTGCTGTTTTACTGTCGCCACATGATTTGCTCCACAAGGGGGCCCACTGAGGTTCTGTCGCCCAAGGGCCCATGAAAACCTGGAGCCGGCCCTGTTTAGCAGATTGGCTTTTTCCTCATCCTCATCCACCATTTCACCCAGACTATTTTTAAGGGGGCCAACACTATCATTTTTTAGTTTCTTACTATTTATGTAGTTAAAGAATATTTGGGGCTTATTTTTGCTCTCTCTGGCAATGAGTCTCTCTGTCTCAATCTTTGCTGCCTTGATTTGCTTTTTACAGAATTTATTTAATTTTTTGTATTTATTTAATGCCTCCTCACTACCTACTTCCTTTAATTCTCTAAATGCTTTCTTTTTGTAGAAGAAGCCACGCTCTGTGACGATACGCGTGGGGCTCTTTTCTCCACGCATCATGCTGTGACTGGGTGGTCTTCATTTGACTTTTCTACCAACAGGGCTTTTACAGCCTCGCTCTCTTGGGACTTCTCTGTTCTCTTATGGTATTTGCTGTATCTCTCATTTTGGAATACCACAATATTTTCCTATGTTCCCCTTAATATTTCTCTGGAGTTTATTTGTAGGATTATTCCTGTATCTGTTCGTATTTGAAGTCTGTGATCTTGTGCAATACTGTCTGCTATATTACTTGCACAGCCATTTTTCCAGGACAGCTAGACTGTATTGTATCTATTATACTGTGTACACCCGGTACACACAGTCAAGGAGTCTGGGATGGTCCTTATTTGGTCCTCCAGTAGTAACATATTTTAGTCGTTGGGCATTTTAATTGTTTTGATCTGTGTTTTTGTCGTTCTTGTATATGTACTTTAAATAAATATATTTGCATTTTGTATACATTGGTGATCCTAGCCATGTTTTACAGTCTTCTTTTTCTTTGATTTAGGTTCAGACACGCCAGCATTACAAGATGAAAGTGTCCATACTCCTGTATAAGTACAGACAATTGTGTTGCACACTTAAAGTGGGTACGGAAAGTATTCATGCCACTTTAAATTTTTCACTCTTTGTTTCATTGCAGCCATTTGGTAAACAGAAAAAAGTTCATTTTCTTTTCTCATTAATGTACACTCTGCACCCCATCTTGACTGAAAACAAAAACCCTGAAATGTAGTAATTTTTGCAAATTTATTAAAAAAGAAAACCTGAAATATCACATGGTCATAAGTATTCAGACCCTTTGCTCAGTATTGAGTAGAAGCACCATTCTGAGCTAGTACAGCCATGAGTCGGAATATAGGCTGCACTGGATGGACAAATGTCTTTTTTCGGCTTTCCTAACTATGTTACTATGTTCCCACATTTCATTTGCAGTTTCACATTTACATACAGTACATGCACAATCTGATCATCATCTCTACTGAGGGAGATAGTGCTTGGAACCTTTTTGATCCTTCTCTACCAGTCTTCTGGTAGTGGGTCAGGTCTAGACTCCTGTCACCAGTGTACGGCACCCTATGGGGACCTGTGGTGCACCTGGGATCATAAGATCACAGAGATTAGTTGATCACAGATCCTCTTTGGAATCTTCACATGGTTTACTGGCATTATAACCCTATTGCTCGAGACAGAAACTCATGCACTACTAAAGAGCAGTAAATAGTAAATCTTCAAAGGTATATCTAAGGTAGGCAAATGGTGCATTTGCCATGGGCATAGCCGGCATTTCGCCGGCCACCTTAGGGGGGTCAGCCATTCACTGAGTCGGCTGTCAAGCATTGAAGCCCTGTCCATCGGCACTCCGGGTCAATGCGACATCAGCAGTATGATCAGGTCAGGTTATCACATGCTGATGTCACTCCTTGACGTAGCATAGATGACATCAGTTTGGTGTGGTAAATGCTTCAATGGAGCTGAAGACACTGAATATTTATTGTAAATAGGGGGAAGGGGAAGAAATTTGAGTAGTAATGAATGTACCTGTCCGAATTCTAGTGTCACTACCGGGCCCTGAACATGGACATCTTACTGCATGTCGTTTCCTTTTTGAGCCCAGAAGTCTAATAAAGCTTGTTAAAAGCTTTAAGGCTGTGGGCACTTCCTGCTCCATCAGAGTCATGTCAAGTAACGGCATGGCTGTGATTTGCCGGACAGTTGAAATAAATAAATAATTTTAAAAAAACTTGCAATCCCCTTACTTTTTAAAACCAGCCAAGGGAAAACAAACGTGTGAGCTGTATACTGGCCACCTCCCAGCCTAATAACACCAGCCCTCAGCCACCCCAGAAATTCTGGCGTTTAGCCTCGGCTCTTCCTACTTGCTCAGTTGCATTGGCAAGCGGGGTAATAGTTTATGGGGTTGATGTCAACTGAGTAATGTCCGCTGACATCAAGCCCAGGGTTTAGAAATTGAGAGGCATCTATCAGACAACCCCATTACTAAGCCCGTAGTCAAAAGTAATAATGACACACACAGAGAAAAGTCTTTTAATTGTACAATTCACTCACTAACAATCACCCTCTTTTACTCATTTATTAACATAAAAATAAAAAATAAATCAAATCCATTCCTCACCTATCCCTCGTTAATCTATATTGATGAGTTCCCATGATGATCCCTTACTTTGCTACATCCAGATGCAGTGCTGAGAGGTAACATCAGTAATGTGACAGCTCAACACAACAGTTGGAACACACAGAGAGTATCATGAGAACCAAGTTGCAGTGAAGAGTGGTGACGTAATTTAGATTACTGCAGGTCAGAGTCAGCGGTTATCATGGTAATCTCTTCATGAGCCGGCCTGTGAACTGCAGTAGCCTTAAGGCCCCGTCTCACTTAGCGACGCTAAAGCGATCCCGACAACGATACGACCTGTCAGGGATCGTTGCTGCGTCGCTATGTGGTCGCTGGTGAGATGTCAAATAGTGAGATCTTCCCAACGATCGCTGCTGCAATCTCACTGTTTGACATCTCACCAGCGACCTGTAGCGACCTGTACAACGATGTCACATGGGAGCTATTATGACGATTCAGTGTCTGAGTCGTCAACGAGGTCGTTGGTAAGGTGTCAAACACAGCGATGTGTGCTACCCAGCGGGACCTCAACGATCAAAAAAAGGTCCAGGCCATTCCGACACGACCAGCGATCTCACAGCAGGGGCCTGGTCGCTGCTACGTGTCACACATAGCGAGATCGCTACTGAGGTCGCTGTTGCGTCACAAAACTTGTGACTCAGCAGCGATCTCGCTAGCGATCTCGCTTAGTGAGACGGGGGCTTTACTGTAAGGTCACCTGAGTTCATAGCAGCTGGTTATCACGCTGTGCAGCACCAGTGCCAGACTGATGAATGACCGTGAGTCCGGCACTCAACTGTGTAATGTCTGCTGACATCAAGCCCAGAGGTTAGAAATGGAGAGGCATCTATCAGACACCCCCATTGCTAAGCCTGTAGTCAAAAGTAATAATGACACACAGAGAAAAGTCTTAATTGTACAAATCACTCCCTAACAATCACCCTCTTTTACTCATTTATTAACATAAAAATAAAAATAAATCAAATCCATTCCTCACCTGTCCCTTGTTAATCTACAGTGGGTACGGAAAGTTTTCATACCCCTTAAAATTTTTCACTCTTTGTTTCATTGCAGCCATTTGGTAAATTCAAAAAAGTTCATTTTTTTCTCGTTAATGTACACTCTGCACCCCGTCTTGACTGAAAAAAACAGAAATGCATTAATTTTTGCAAATTTATTAAACAAAGAAAAACTGAAATATCACATGGTCATAAGTATACAGACCCTTTCCTCAGTATTGAGTAGAAGCACCCTTTTGAGCTAGTACAGCCATGAGTCTTCTTGGGAATGATGCAACAAGTTTTTCACACCTGGATTTGGGGATTCTCTGCCATTCTTCCTTGCAGATCCTCTCCAGCTCCGTCAGATTGGATGGTGAACGTTGGTGGACGGCCATTTATTTTCTGGTCTCTCCAGAGATGCTCAATTGGGTTTACGTCAGGGCTCTGGCTGGGTCAGTCAAGAATGGTCACAGAGTTGTTCTGAAGCCACTCCTTTGTTATTTTAGCTGTGTGCTTAGGGTTATTGTCTTGTTGGAAGGTGAACCTTTGGCCAATTCTGAAGTCCAGAGCACTCTGGAAGAGGTTTTCATCCAGGATATCTCTAAACTTGGCCGTGTTCATGTTTCCTTCAATGACAACCAGTCATCCTGTCCCTGCAGCTGAAAAACACCCCCATAGCATGATGCTGCCACCACCATGTTTCACTGTTGGGATTATATTGGGCAGGTGATAATAATAATAATAATAATAATAATAATAATAATCTTTATTTATATAGCGCCAACATATTCCGCAGCGCTTTACAGTTTAAAAGTTTTAAACACAACAGTCATAAGTAACAATGTTAACAATACAATAATAAAGCAAAATAAGACGACCCTGCTCGTGAGAGCTTACAATCTACAATGAGGTTGGGGAGATACAAAGTACAGGTGTGTATTTAGAGTGATGTATTTACAATGATGGTCCAGCCATCTTCAGGGGGTGGGGGATAGATGAAAGTAGTGAATGGGCTGAACACACACATACAAGCATAAAAGGACTTTGATTAGTGAACGTGATAGGCCGCTCTGAACAAATGCATTTGAGGGAGCGCCTAAAACTATGCAAATTGTGAATGTTTCTAATAGCTCGAGGTAGAGCATTCCAGAGGATTGGCACAGCACGGGAGAAGTCTTGGAGTCGGGAGTGGGAGGTACGGATTAGTACAGAGGTTAGTCGAAGTCGTTTGCAGAGCGCAACGGTCGGTTAGGCCGATAGACCAAAATGAAGGAGGATATGTAGGAGGTGCCGCACTGTGGAGAGCTTTGTGGGTGAGAACAAGTACTTTGAATTGGATTCTACAATGAATGGGCAGCCAATGTAACGACTGGCGAAGAGCGGACACGTCTGAATACCGTTTAGCTAGATGGACAACCCTGGCTGCTGCATTAAGATAGACTGGAGAGGGGAAAGTCGAGTAAGGGGGAGGCCAATTTATAGAGCGTTACAGTAATCAAGGCGGGAGTGAATCAAGGCGACAGTGAGGGTTTTTGTTGTTTCCATGGTGAGAAAAGGGCAGATTCTAGAGATGTTATTTAGGTGTAAGCGGAACGAGCGGGCTAGAGATTGTATATGGGATGTGAAGGGGAGATCCTAGTCAAACATAACACCCATAGAGCGTGCCTGCTGCCGGGGTGTTATTATGGTGCCACCCACGAAGAGGGAAGTGTCAGATTTAGGGAGGTTAGTAGATGGCGGGAGCAGAAGAAGTTCAGTTTTGGAGAGGGTGAGTTTCAGATAGAGAGCGGACATGATGTTGGAGACTGCGGACAGACAGTCACTAGCATTCTGTTGTACAGTGGGGGTAAGGTCAGCAGATGACATGTATTGTTGTGTGTCATCGGCATAAAGATGGTACTGAAAGCCAAATCTGCTGATGGTCTGTCCAATTGGGGCCGTGCAGAGGGAGAAGAGAAGGGGGCCAAGGACTGAGCCCTGAGGTACCCCGACAGTGTGAAGAAGAGGAGATGAAGTGGAGCCAGCGAACAGAACACTGAAGGAGCGGTCAGAAAGATAGGAAGAGAACCAGGAGAGAGCAGTGTCCTTAATGCATAGTGACTGGAGCCTAGAGAGTAGGAGGGGGAGGGCAACAGTGTCGAAAGCTGCAGAAAGGTCGAGAAAAATGAGCAGAGAGTGGTCACCGTTACATTTTGCTGTCAGATAATTATTAGTCACCTTGATGAGTGCAGATTCTGTAGATGTAGGGGGCAGAAACTGGACTGTAAATGGTCTAGGAGGGAATGAGTGGAGAGGTAATGGGTAAGGCGGGAGAAAATCAGGCGCTCGAAGAGTTTAGAGATGAAGGGGAGATTGGAGACTGGTCTGTAGTTGTTTGTGCAGGATGGGTCGAGAGCGGGTTTCTTTAGTAATGGAGTAATGATAGAGTGTTTGAAGGAGGAGGGGAAAATGCCAGAGGAGAGGGAGAGATTAAAGATTGTAGTTAGGTGAGTTGCGATGACTGGCGAGAGAGAGAGTAGATGAGAGGGAATGGGGTCAGCAGTGCATGTGGTCGGACGAGAAGAAGAGAGGAGCTTGGAGGCTTCTTCTTCTGTGATGGGATCGAGTGTGGAGAGTGAGCCAGGGGAAATGCAGCGAGGGATGGGAGTCACTGCACTTGGTGGCTGGGAGCAGATTTCCTGATGGATATTATCTATTTTCTCTATAAAGTGGGAGGCCAGGTCATCAGCAGAAATGTATGTGATAGAGGCTTGTGCTTTTGGCCTGAGGAGGGAATTAAAGGTGTCAAAAGGTTTCTTGGGGTTGTTGGATAGTCAGGAGATCAGAGTGGTGAAGTAGGTCTGTTTGGCGAGGTGAAGGGCAGAATTATAGGTTCTTAACATAAATTTGAAGTGTATGAAGTCTTCTGGTGTGTGAGTTTTTGTGTGATGACTTGAGCAGTTCCTGATTTTCTCCACACATACCGCTTAGAATTATTACCAAAAAGGTCTATCTTCGTCTAATTAGACCAGAGAATCTTCTTTCTCATAGTCTGGGAGTCCTTCCTGTGTTTTTAGCAAACTCTATGCGGGTTTTCATATGTCTTGCACTCAGGAGAGGCTTCCATCGTCCAGTCTGCCATAAAGGCCTGACTGGTGGAGGGCTGCAGTGGTAGTTGACTTTGTGGAACTTTCTCCCATCTCCCTACTGTATCTCTGGAGCTCAGCCACAGTGATCTTGGGGATCTTCTTTACCTCTTTCACCAAGGCTCTTCTCCCACGATTGCTCAGTTTGGCAGGACAGACAGGTCTAGGAAGACTTCTGGTGGTCCCAAACTTATTCCATTTAAGGATTAAGGAGGCCACTGTGCTCTTTGGAACCTTGAGTACTGCAGAAATTCTGTTGTAACCTTGGCCAGATCTGCGCCTTGCCACAATTCTGTCTCTGAGCTCCATGGCCAATTACTTTGACCTCATGATTCTTATTTGGTCTAACATGCATTGTGAGCTGTGAAGTCTTGTATAGAAAGGTGTGTGCCTTTCCAAATCAAGTCCTATCAGTTTAATTAAACACAGCTGGACTCCAGTGAAGGAGTAGAACCATCTCAAGGAGGATCACAAGGAAATGGACAGCATGTGACTTAAATATGAGTGTCTGGGCAAAGGGTCTGAATTCTTATGACCATGTGATATTTCAGTTTTTCTTTTTTATGAAATTTGCAAAAATGTCTACATTTCTGTTTTTTCAGTCAAGATGGGGTGCAGAGTGTACATTAATGAGAAAAAAATAAACTTTATTGATTTTAATAAATGGCTGCAATGAAACAAAGAGTGAAAAATTTAAAGGGGTCTGAATACTTTCCATACCCACTGTATATTGATGAGTTCCCATGATGATCGCCTACTTTGCTACATTCAGATGCAGTGCTGAGAGGTAACATCAGTAATATGACCACTCCCTACAACAGTTAGAACACACAGAGAGTATCGTGAGAACCCGGCTGCAGTGACAAGTGGGGATATAATTAAGATTACTGCAGGTGAGAGGCAGCGGTTCTCATGGTAAGCTCTGTGTGAGCCAGCATGTGAACTGCAATAACCTTTCTGTAAGGTCACCTGAGTTCATAGCGGCTGGTTATCACGCTGTGCAGTGCCAGTGCCGGACTGATGAATGACTTTGAGTCCGGCACTCGGCACTCAGGCACTCAACAGTTCAGCACTCGAGTGACCATTAGACCTGGTGTCTTTGAACTCAGATAAGGCTACTAGAGTTTGCAGCTACCAGGTCTCCCGTCAGCTGTGAGATCTGAAAGCCTCATGGAAACCTTAGAAGGACACTTTAAAGTTACTAGAGTTTCCAGCTGCTGGAACACCTGGAGGCTGTGAACTAAGGTTACCTTGGGTGTGTATTGTACTGTACTTGTTAATAAATAAATGAAAAAATTATGTCCTCCCTATTTTTAATAACCAGCTGGAGTAAAGCAGACATCTGGGGACTAGTGATAGTATTCTGGGAAGGGGCCAAAAGCCATAAAGTATCCCAACCTTTTAATATTAGCTAACAGCTGTCTGTTTAGCTTTTACTGGTTATTAAAAAGGGGGACCCCCAAAAAATGATTTGGGGTCCCCCTTATTTTTAATGACCAGGAAAGGCTAACCAGACAGCTGTGGGCTGATCTTAATAGGCTGGGAAGGGGCCATGGATAGGAAGGGGTCCACTCCCAGACTAATAACACCAGCCCTCAGCCACCCCAGAAATGGCACATCCATTAGATGTGCCAACTCTGGAGCTTAGCCTCGACTCTCTCCACTTGCGCAGGTGTGCTGGCAAGTGGGGTAGTAGTTTACGGGGTTGATGAGAAATGACCTTGCATAACCTCTGCAGTCTCATTCTCGTGGTCATGGCTTACGGGTGATAATGCTAGTGATGTGAACTCACGTGAGACATTCGGTGGACAACGTGGGACCTAGTTGGATGTCATTGGATCTGCAGAGAATTTTGTAAATTAATAAATGGGTAAACCAGGAAATGTGTGGGGGAGTCTTTATTCAAATAAAATGTTTTTTCTCCTGTGTGTATTTTTTTTCTTTTAACTTATTGGGCTTGTAATGGGGGTATCTGATAGACACCTCTCCACTTCTAACCTCTGGACTTGATGCAACTTGTGATTGGTTGCGTGCCGCCCATGTGACCGCGACGCGACCAATCACAGCAAGCCGTGACGTAATTTCAGGTCCTGAATGCAGAATTAGGCATACAGGACCTGAAATTACGTCACGGCTTGCTGTGATTGGTCGCGTCGCGGTCACATGGGCAGCACGCAACCAATCACAAGCCGTGACATAATTTTAATTTTAAAATGCGCGCGTTTCCTGCCTCCCGTGACGTCACGGCTTGTGATTGGTCGCGTGCCGCCCATGTGACCGCGACGCGACCAATCACAAGCCAGAACGTAATTTTAAAATTCTGAATGCCTAGAATTAGGCATTGAGGACCTGAAAATTACGTCACGGCTTGCTGTGATTGGTCGCGTCGCGGCCACATGGGCGGCACGCGACCAATCACAAGCCGTGACGTCATGGAAGGAAGTAAACGCGCGCATTTTAAGCAAAGAACGCTGCCGGTTCCCTCGGTGAGGTCCAGGCTGCGTCGGAGAGGTGAGTAATTCTTTATTTTACACATTAATATGGATCCCAGGGCCTGAAGGAGAGTTTCCTCTCCTTCAGACCCTGGGAACCATCAGGGATACCGTCCGATACTTGAGTCCCATTGACTTGTATTGGTATCGGGTATCGGTATCGGATTAGATCCGATACTTTGCCGGTATCGGCCGATACTTTCCGATACCGATACTTTCAAGTATCGGACGGTATCGCTCAACACTACTTGTAAGATTTTTTTTTAAATCAAATAGATTTTTATTGATTATAAAATGCAATAAACATTTAACAATAATTCATGTGTTTTTCAATTACACCCAGCATTAACCCCCCTTTACCCATCCCACCCCCCTTCAGCCCCATCCCTCCCCCCTTTCCCACTTAGACAGCTCACGTCCTTCTTTTAACATGTCTTGTAGCATTATATACTTTAGTATAATATAATGTCCTTCACTATGAATTTATATACCATTAATTTATAGGCGAAACCTCCTCAGGCCTATTTTCCCATAATCTCCTCCTAACCCAATTCCAACCAAGGCTTCCACAATTTGTCATACAAAACCATTTTCCCTCTTTTCTGATATACTCCCTTTTTTAAGGCTATGACCCTCAACACATATTTGATATATTCTCCCCTCGAGGGAGCCTCCACTTTCATCCAATTTCTTGCTATGACCTTCCGAGCCATGTATAGCAGTCTAGCGATTGTTATTTTCAACGTGTTATCTCATCCACATACTCCAGCACGCACACCACTGGTTCCCTTGGAATTACACATCTATACGCCCCTTCTATCCGGCTGGGAACCACTAACCAAAAAACAGTCAACCTCGGACACGACCAGAGCATGTGGAACATTCCAGCATTATCATTCCTACACCTAGGGCATTCCGAATCGGATCTTAACCCAGCTCTGTATAGGACATCCGGAGACCTATATACTCTATGTGTAACATAAAGCTGAGAAAGTCTATACGGCTCATTCATTGATAGCTTCGGTACCCATTCTAGAACAGATTCCCATGTTTCATCCTCCAAGCGACCCAACTCTCTTTCCCTTTTAGCCCTCGCCCCAAAAGTCCTTATATAAGGAAGAGATACCATAACACCCCTCGATGTCCCCGCTCAGCAGATATATTCCAATTCTAAGTCACTTTGGATTCTGAGGCTTATTCTGAGCCACAAAGGCATGTCGAACTTGTGCATATTGATAACCCCCAGATGTCTCGAGACAATACTCAGACTGCAGCTGGGAAAACGACTTCAACTCCCGTCGCTCTAAAATCTGATAGACATATCGAATCCCTTTAGCTTGCCATCCTGATATACATCCCATTGCCAAAAATTCTGGTAAATTATTATTAAACCATAGTGGAGAAAACCTGGTAAGACAAGTGACCCCATGAATATGTAGCCAATGGCTACTAGCCATTTAAATGTTGACATTGGGCGCAAGGAAATATATCTCAGGATTAGGCAAGGCCAGACCCCCAGCGTCTTTAGGCTGCTGAAGCGTCTCCAACCTAATTCGTTGGTGCTGTCTCCCCCACACCAAACTTCTAAATAATGAGTTGATCAGTTTGAATTTCCCACGTGGTATCCAGATAGGTGAGTTATGAAGAACATACAATATTTTAGGCATTAGAATCATTTTGATAAATTTAACTCAACCTACAACAGACAAATGCAGCTTAGACCAAGCCCCTACCTTAGCCTTAAGAGTTTCCAGTACCGGTGTTGTGAATTCTGCTTTTGGGTTCCCTCCGGTGGTGGTAGGTGGTAATGCAGTTGTCCCTGGGTTTCAGTCCTGATCAGGTGTTTCTGCTGATTGCAGTTCTGACTGGGGTATTTAGGTGTGCAGGATTCATTAGTCCTTCCCAGTTGTCACTTGTTGTTGGGAGGTGTTGGACCTCTGCCTGGTTCCTCCTGCCTTTCTGCCAAATCAGCAAAGATAAGTGTCTGGTTTTTTTTTCTGTGGCACACATGCTGTGTGCTTCCTGATTCAGTGCTATTCTTTTGTGTTTTCTTGTCCAGCTTAGATTGTGTCAGTATTTTCTCAGTCTTGTTGGATTTTCTGGAGTGGCAGATATACATTCCATGTCTTTAGTTAGATTGTGGAACTTTTTGTATTATCTGCTGTGGATATTTTTTGAAGGGTTTTAATACTGACCGCCTAGTATTCTGTCCTATCCTTTCCTATTTAGCTAGAGTGGCCTCTTTTGCTGAATCCTGTTTTCTGCCTGCGTGTGTCTTTCCTCTCCTACTCACAGTAAATATTCGTGGGGGGCTGCCTATCCTTTGGGGTTCTGCTCTGAGGCAAGGTAGTATTCCTATTTCCATCTATAGGGGTATTTAGTCCTCCGGCTGTGTCGAAGTGTCTAGGGTTTGTTAGGCACACCCCACGGCTACTTCTAGTTGCGGTGTTAGTTCAGGATCTGCGGTCAGTATAGTTTCCACCTACTCCAGAGAAAGTTTCATGCGGCTCCAAGGTCACCGGATCATAACAGTACAACTGGCCCATAATGAGCTAAATGCATCTCAGAAGAAGGGAAGAAAGGTGTTGAGCCATTTTTTTTTCTGTAGTCTGTTTTGTCTTTTCTTCCCTCTTTATCTATGGGTGGCTGAGGAGTCTTGTGCTAGCATGGATGTTCAGGAATTAGCTTTTCGTGTAGACCAGCTTGCTGCTAGGGTACAGGGTATTTCTGATTATATTGTTCAGACTCCTGTTTTAGAACCGAAGATTCCTACTCCTGATTTGTTTTTTGGTGACAGGTCCAAATTTTGGAGTTTTAAAAACAATTGTAAACTGTTTTTTGCTTTGAGACCTCGATCCTCTGGTGATTCCATTCAGCAGGTTAAAATCGTCATCTCCCTGCTGCGTGGTGATCTACAGGATTGGGCATTTTCCCTGGAATCTGGGAATCCTGCTTTGCTTAATGTAGACTTCTTTTTTCAGGCTTTAGGATTATTATATGATGAACCGAATTCTGTGGATCAAGCGGAGAAGACCTTGTTGGCCCTGTCTCAGGGTCAAGAGGCGGCAGAATTTTATTGTCAGAAATTTAGAAAATGGTCTGTGTTGACTAAATGGAATGATGATGCTTTGGCTGCAATTTTCAGAAAGGGTCTTTCTGAATCTGTTAAAGATGTTATGGTGGGGTTTCCCACGCCTTCCGGTCTGAGTGATTCTATGTCTCTGGCCATTCAGATTAATCGGCGCTTGCGGGAGTGTAGAACTGTGCGCGCCGTGGCGTCGTCCTCAGAGCCAATTCCTGAGCCAATGCAGTGTGATAGGATTTTGTCTAGAACGGAACGACAAGGATTCAGTTGTCAGAATAGGTTGTGTTATTATTGTGGCGACGCTTCTCATGTCATTTCAGTCTGCCCTAAGCGGACAAAAAGGATCGCTAGTTTATTTACCATCAGTACTGTACAACCTAAATTTCAGTTATCGGTGTCCTTGATCTGCTCATTGTCATCATTTTCTGTCATGGCGTTTGTGGATTCAGGCGCCGCCTTGAACTTAATGGATTTTGAGTTTGCCAGGCGTTGTGGTTTTCCCTTGCAGCCTTTGCAGAACCCTATTCCTTTAAGGGGGATTGATGCTACACCTTTGGCTAAAAATAAGCCTCAGTTTTGGACAGAGGTGACCATGCACATGGCGCCAGCCCATCAGGAAGATTGTCGATTTCTGGTGTTGCATAATTTGCATGATGTTATCTTGCTGGGTTTTCCGTGGTTGCAGGTACATAATCCTGTGTTCGATTGGAAGTCTATGTCTGTGACTAGTTGGGGTTGTCAGGGGGTTCATAATGATGTTCCTTTGATGTCAATCTCCTCTTCTTCCTCTTCTGAAATTCCAGAGTTTTTGTCTTATTTTCAGGATGTATTCGATGAGCCCAAGTCCAGTTCCCTTCCACCGCACAGGGACTGTGATTGTGCGATTGACTTGATTCCAGGCAGTAAGTTTCCTAAGGGCCGACTTTTCAACCTGTCTGTGCCTGAACATACCGCCATGCGGAGTTATGTTAAGGAGTCTTTGGAGAAAGGGCATATTCGGCCATCTTCTTCACCGTTGGGAGCGGGATTTTTTTTGTTGCTAAGAAGGATGGCTCCTTGAGACCTAGTATTGTTTATCGCCTCTTGAATAAGATCACGGTCAAGTTTCAATACCCTTTACCTTTCCTTTCTGATTTGTTTGCTAGGATTAAGGGGGCTAGTTGGTTTACGAAGATTGACCTTCGGGGGGCATATAATCTTGTTCGTATTAAACAGGGTGATGAATGGAAAACTGCGTTTAATACGCCCGAAGGCCATTTTGAATACCTTGTGATGCCATTCGGGCTCACTAATGCTCCATCGGTTTTTCAATCCTTCATGCATGATATCTTCTGGACTTATATTGATAAATTCTTGATTGTATATTTGGACGATATTTTGATTTTTTCCGATGATTGGGAGTCTCATGTGGAACAGGTCAGGATGGTATTTTAGATCCTTCGGGACAATGCTTTGTTTGTGAAGGGGTCTAAGTGCCTCTTTGGGGTGCAGAAGGTTTCTTTTTTGGGCTTCTTTTTTTCTCCCTCATCAATGGAGATGGATCCGATTAAGGTTCAGGCCATTTATGATTGGATTCAACCCACATCCGTGAAGAGCCTTCAGAAATTTTGGGGTTTTGCAAATTTTTATCGCCGTTTCATTGCTAATTTCTCCAGCGTGGTTAAACCCTTGACCTATTTGACGAAGAAAGGCGCTGATGTGGCGAATTGGTCCTCTGCGGCTGTCTCTGCCTTTCAGGGGCTTAAACGCCGATTTACTTCTGCTCCAGTGTTGCGCCATCCGGATGTTTCCCTTCCGTTTCAGGTTGAGATTGATGCCTCTGAGATTGGGGCAGGGGCCGTTTTGTCTCAGAGGAATTCTGTTGGTTCCTTGATGAAACCGTGTGCCTTCTTCTCCCGCAAGTTTTCGCCTGCTGAACGCAATTATGATGTCGGCAATCGGGAGTTGTTGGCTATGTAGTGGGCGACATTGGCTTGAGGGATCTAAGCACCATATTGTGATCCTGACTGATCATAAGAATCTGATTTACCTCGAGTCTGCCAAACGGCTGAGTCCTAGACAGGCTCGATGGTCCTTGTTTTTTTCCCGTTTTGATTTCGTGGTTTCGTATCTTCCGGGTTCTAAGAAAATTAAGGCTGATGCCCTTTCTAGGAGTTTTTTGCCTGATTCTCCTGAGGTCCTTGAACCCGTCGGCATTCTGAAAGAAGGGGTGGTCCTTTCTGCCATTTCCCCTGATTTACGGCGGGTTCTTCTGGAATTTCAGGCTGACACACCTGACCGCTGTCCTGTGGGGAAATTGTTTGTTCCTGACAGATGGACTAGTAGAGTGATTTCTGAGGTTCACTGTTCCGTGTTGGCTGGTCATCCTGGTATTTTTGGTACCAGAGATTTGGTTGGTAGGTCCTTTTGGTGGCCTTCCTTGTCACGTGATGTGCGTTCTTTTGTGCAGTCCTGTGGGACTTGTGCGTGGGCCAAGCCTTGTTGTTCCCATGCTAGTGGGTTACTTTTGCCATTGCCAGTCCCTGAGAGGCCCTGGACGCATATTTCTATGGATTTTATTTCTGATCTTCCGGTTTCCCAGAGGATGTCGGTTATCTGGGTTGTTTGTGACCGGTTTTCTAAGATGGTTCATTTGGTGCCTTTGCCTAAATTGCCTTCCTCTTCAGATTTGGTTCCGTTGTTTTTTCAGCATGTGGTTCGTTTGCATGGTATTCCGGAGAATATTGTGTCTGACAGAGGTTCCCAGTTTGTTTCTAGGGTTTGGCGGGCCTTTTGTGCTAGGCTGGGCATTGATTTGTCTTTTTCTTCTGCATATCATCCTCAGACAAATGGCCAGACCGAGCGAACTAATCAGACCTTGGAGACCTATTTGAGATGCTTTGTGTCTGCTGATCAGGATGATTGGGTGGCCTTTTTGCCATTGGCCGAGTTTGCCCTTAATAATCGGGCTAGTTCAGCTACTTTGGTTTCGCCTTTCTTTTGTAATTTTGGTTTTCATCCTCGTTTTTCTTCTGGGCAGGTTGAGCCTTCTGACTGTTCTGGTGTGGATTCTGTGGTTGACAGGTTGCAGCAAATTTGGGCTCATGTGGTGGACAATTTGGTGTTGTCTCAGGAGGAGGCTCAACGTTTTGCTAACCGTCATCGGTGTGTTGGTTCCTGGCTTCGGGTTGGGGATCTGGTTTGGTTGTCTTCCCGTCATGTTCTTATGAAGGTTTCTTCCCCTAAGTTTAAGCCTCATTTTATTGGTCCTTATAGGATTTCTGGGATTATTAATACGGTGTCTTTTCGATTGGCGCTTCCGGCCTCTTTTGCTATCCATAATGTCTTCCATAGATCTTTATTGCGGAAATATGTGGTGCCCGTTATTCCCTCTGTTGATCCTCCGGCCCCTGTGTTGGTTGGTGGGGAGTTGGAGTATGTGGTTGAGAAGATTTTGGATTCTCCTTTTTCAAGGCGGAGGCTTCAGTACCTTGTCAAATGGAAGGGTTATGGCCAGGAGGATAATTCTTGGGTTTTTGCTTCTGATGTCCATGCTGCTGATTTGGTTCGTGCCTTTCATCTGGCTCGTCCTGATCGGCCTGGGGGCGCTGGTGAGGGTTCGGTGACCCCTCCTCAAGGGGGGGTACTGTTGTGAATTCTGCTTTTGGGTTCCCTCCGGTGGTGGTAGGTGGTAATGCAGTTGTCCCTGGGTTTCAGTCCTGGTCAGGTGTTTCTGCTGATTGCAGTTCTGACTGGGGTATTTAGGTGTGCAGGATTCATTATTGCTTGCCAGTTGTCAATTGTTGTTGGGAGGTGTTGGACCTCTGCCTGGTTCCTCCTGCCTTTCTGCCAAATCAGCAAAGAAAAGTGTCTGGGTTTTTTTTCTGTGGCACACATGCTGTGTGCTTCATGATTCAGTGCTATTCTTTTGTGTTTTCTTGTCCAGCTTAGATTGTGTCAGTATTTTCTCAGTCTTGTTGGATTCTCTGGAGTGGCAGATATACATTCCATATCTTTAGTTAGATTGTGGAACTTTTTGTATTATCTGCTGTGGATATTTTTTGAAGGGTTTTAATACTGACCGCCTAGTATTCTGTCCTATCCTTTCCTATTTAGCTAGAGTGGCCTCTTTTGCTGAATCCTGTTTTCTGCCTGCGTGTGTCTTTCCTCTCCTACTCACAGTCAATATTCGTGGGGGGCTGCCTATCCTTTGGGGTTCTGCTCTGAGGCAAGGTAGTATTCCTATTTCCATCTATAGGGGTATTTAGTCCTCCGGCTGTGTCGAGGTGTCTAGGGTTTGTTAGGCACACCCCACGGCTACTTCTAGTTGCGGTGTTAGTTCAGGATCTGCGGTCAGTATAGTTTCCACCTACTCCAGAGAAAGTTTCATGCGGCTCCAAGGTCACCGGATCATAACAACCGGTGTCAGATTGTTATACAAGTAATTTGTAATTGTTAAAGAGATTAGTATCCCCAGATATTTGAATTGGTCTGCAATCTTAAGTCTCCCTCCTTCTGTAGAATCACCCAGCTCACCCCCACATCATCCACCATGAATAAAATTGATTTATTCCAGTTTATTTTTATTCCTGATAGAGAACCAAATTCCTCGATGAGCCGCATAGCATTGCTCAGTGAGTCATGCGGGTCTCCCAGAAACAGCAGTATATCGTCAGCGTAAAGCACTATCTTCTCTTCTAGCGACCCATATTTAAACCCTAAAACCTCGGAGGACTGTCAAATTTTGGCAGCCAGAGCAAACAAAAGAGGGGAGAGCGGACACCCCTGTCTTGTTCCTCTATGCAGCTGTATCGAGTGAGAAAGCTCGCCATTCACTCTCACTCTAGCTGATGGTTGCTCATATAACAGCCAAAACACTAAATGTGGGCATGGTCTCCAAGCTCACACCATGCGACCAGTTAGGGTAAATTTCCCACTCTCCCCTTTGTCGCGCCCATGTCCCTATCGGCCTCAACTCCAGCGGCAAATACCTTACCGCACCAAAGTGTCAAACATGTTATTCCCAAGCGCCATGTCTATTCTAGATAGCGCATCATGAGCCGGTGAGTAGCAAGAGTATCCCCTCTCCCCCACGTGTCGCACACTCCACAGATCAATCATACCGATCTCTCGCACATATGTTTCAAATGCCATAATATGACTTTCTGCCCTACGTTGTATGTTTGTATTTCTATCCCAAAAATCATCGCAAATGTTTTTCAGGTCTCCTATAGGGTTGAGCGAAACGGATCGGTCAAATTCAAAAATCGCCGACTTTCAGCAAAGTCGGGTTTCATGAAACCCGACCCAATCCCAGTGTGGGATCGGCCATGAGGTCAGCGATCTTTGCGCCAAAGTCGCGTTTCGTATGACGCTTTCAGTGCCATTTTTCAGCCAATGAAGGAGGATGCAGAGTGTGGGCAGCGTGAGGACATAGGTCTCGGTCCCCACCATCTTAGAGAAGGGCATGACAGTGATTGGCTTGCTTTCTGTGGCATCACAGGGGCTATAAAGCGGTGTGCACGCTGACCGCCATCTTACTTCTGCCGATCTCAGCATAGGGAGAGGATGCTGCAGCTTCATCAGAAGCAGGGATATTGTTAGGGAGGGAAGATTAACCCCCAAACCGCTTGTGCTGTAGCGATTTCCACTGTCCAACACCACCTTTGTTTTGCAGAGACAGTGGAGGCTAGATTTTTGTGCATCAGCTCTGTAGCTTATTAGGCTGCCTTATAAGGCTCCCTGATAGCTGCATTGCTGTTTGTACGCCGCTGTGCAAACCAACTGCTTTTTTAAAAGCAAAAATCCTGTTGCTGCTTTCTGCACAGTTATCTTGTTTATTTGTCCACACTTTTGTGTGCAGCAGTCCTTTTTATTGCTGGCTGCCATACTTGTCCTGAGATCATTGTAGGGAGATTGAAATTGTACTACAGTCATTGTATTTTTTATATATCTTCCAGCCACATTCTGCCACTTACATTGTATAGTGTAATACCCAGGGCCTGTTTTTTGCTGCAGTCTCCCCCCAAAAAAAGGGAGATTTGTTATGATCTGGTGGCCTAGGAGCAGCATGAGACGTACTCTGGAGAAGGTGGTACCTGTACTGACCGCAGACCCTGAACCTAACACAGCAACTAGAAGTAGCCGTGGAATGTACCTAGCGCTCCCTAGACATCTCGACACAGCCGGAGGACTAATTACCCCTAGAGATAGAAAAGGGAAAACTATCTTGCCTCAGAGAAAATCCCCAAAGGATAGGCAGCCCCCCACAAATATTGACTGTGAGAGGAGAGGGAAAAAACATACACAGACTGAAATCAGAATTTAGCAAAGGAGGCCACTTCTAGCTAAATAGAAAGGATAGGACAGAGTACTATGCGGTCAGTATTAAAACATTAGAAAATATCCACCACAGAAAATACAAAAACTCCACAGCTAACTAAAGATATGGAGGGTATATCTGCATCTCCAGAGATACCAGCTTGGCTAAACAAATCCTTATACAGACCAAGCTGCACAAGACAAAAACATGGAAAAGAACTGAATAATAAGGCCACAGCATGTGGACAGCAAAAAATCAAGGCCAGAACTTATCTTTGTTGAAAAGAACTGCAAAGCAGGAGAGACCAGGCAGAGATGTGAAGCCTCCAGGAACAATGGACAACTGGCACTGACTAAAGGGTGAAGCAAGACTAAATAGCCCAGTCAAAATTGCACAAAGTGAACACACCTGATAAATGCGATTCAGAGACAGCAGCGCTACCACTTACAACCACCGGAGGGAGCCCAAGAGCAGAATTCACAACAGTACCCCCCCTTGAGGAGGGGTCACCGAACCCTCACCAGAGCCCCCAGGCCGATCCGGATGAGCCAAATGAAAGGCACGAACCAAATCATCAGCATGAACATCGGAGGCAACAACCCAAGAATTATCCTCCTGGCCATAACCCTTCCATTTGACAAGATACTGAAGCCTCCGCCTCGAAAAACGAGAATCCAAAATCTTCTCAACCACATACTCCAACTCCCCATCAATCAACACCGGGGCAGGAGGATCAACAGAGGGAACAATGGGCACCACATATTTCTGCAACAAAGATCTATGAAAAACATTATGGATGGACAACTGTCACTGACTAAAGGGTGAAGCAAGACTAAATAGCCCAGTCAAAATTGCACAAAGTGAACACACCTGATAAATGCTGCGATTCAGAGACAGCAGCGCTACCACTTACAACCACCGGAGGGAGCCCAAGAGCAGAATTCACAACAGAGATTTAAATTGCCAACAAGTTTATATACATCAGTTCTGCTTGTCGTATATCTGCCAGCCACGTTCTGCCACTTACATTGTATAGTGTAATACCCAGGGCCTGTTTTTTGCTGCAGTCTCCCCCCCAAAAAAGGGAGATTTAAATTGCCAACAAGTTTATATACGTCAGTTCTGTTTGTCGTATATCTGCCAGCCACGTTCTGCCACTTACATTGTATAATGTAATACCCAGGGCCTGTTTTTTGCTGCAGTCTCCCCCCCCTAAAAAAGGGAGATTCAAATTGCCAACAAGTTTATATACGTCAGTTCTGTTTGTCGTATATCTGCCAGCCACGTTCTGCCACTTACATTGTATAGTGTAATACCCAGGGCCTGTTTTGTGCTGCAGTCTCCCCCC
The DNA here is from genome assembly GCF_051348905.1 of Ranitomeya variabilis. Classification (NCBI taxonomy): domain Eukaryota; kingdom Metazoa; phylum Chordata; class Amphibia; order Anura; family Dendrobatidae; genus Ranitomeya; species Ranitomeya variabilis. The sequence continues at coordinate 301,560,940 of NC_135232.1, forward strand.
TAAAAAAGGGAGATTTAAATTGCCAACAAGTTTATATACGTCATGTAGCATAGCGCATACTACGTGTCTTGGGGGACACTCGCTTGGCACGGGATTAATTCACTCAGGCACGGTTTCCTATCAAAAACACAGTCTCTTAGATTTATTTCGCACAACATAAACCACATCCACAGGAACTTAGTAACAGCTTGAACAGTATCTGGACATATTCAACTTTACCACAGTTCGTCTCTGACCCCGGTCAGCATTACACACGGTTTTCAGACCGTTACCCGTTGGCAACCTTCACGGGTTCCTGGACACCCCTTGGACTCAGAGGTGCCCCAGAAACAATGTCTCTCTCTTCTTCCACTCTGACCCCGGTCAGTACAACATGGTTCCTTCTCATTACCTGTGGGTGCCACACAGGTTCTCGGATACCTGTCATGATCTCTGCAGGCAGAGATCATAGCAAGCCTATAGAGGGACAAGCTCTCGGAAGATGGAACTATACTGACCATGAACTAAGCCTGCCGCGCAACTAGAAATAGCCAGGTAGCATTTCCTATTTATAGCTAGATGCCCAGCTCTGGCCTAAGACCTAAATAGCTAGCAGAGGGAAATATAAGACCTGGCTCACCTCTAGAGAAATATTCCAAAGAAGACAGTAGCCCCCCACATATAATGACGGTGAGTTCAGATGAAACAACAAACGCAGCAGGAAAATAGTCTTAGCAAATTTGAGGTCCGCTTACTAGATAGCAGAAGACAGATAGTATACTTTCATGGTCAGCAGAAAAACACTAACAAAACACCATCCAGAGATTACCTTAAACTCTGGCATTAACTCATAACGCCAGAGTAGCAATCCCTGATCAACGAGAGCTTTCCAGACACAGTAACAAAACTTCAGCTGTGAACTGGAACAAATAGGCAAAATGAAACATGGACAAAAGTCCAACTTATCTAGTAGTTGTCTAGAAGCAGGAACAAGCACTGAGAGGCATCAGATAACATTGTTGACCGGCAAGAAACCACCAGAGAAATGAGCTTAAATAGCGACACCCACTACTGATGGAACCAGGTGAAACAGGAAAGAGGATGACAAATCCAATTCCACAAGCGGCCACCGGGGGAGCCCAGAATCCAAATTCACAACAGTACCCCCCCCTCAAGGAGGGGGCACCGAACCCTCACCAGATCCACCAGGGCGACCAGGATGAGCCCTATGGAAGGCACGAACAAGATCAGAAGCATGAACATCAGATGCATTGACCCAAGAATTATCCTCCTGGCCGTAACCCTTCCAGTTGACCAGATACTGGAGTCTCCGTCTGGAAACACGAGAGTCCAAAATTTTCTCCACAACGTACTCCAACTCACCCTCAACCAACACCGGAGCAGGAGGCTCAACTGAAGGTACAACAGGTACCTCATACCTGCGCAACAACGACCGATGAAAAACGTTATGAATGGAAAAGGACGCAGGGAGGTCCAAACGGAAAGAAACAGGATTAAGAATCTCCAATATTCTATAAGGGCCGATGAACCGAGGTTTAAACTTAGGAGAAGAGACCCTCATAGGGACAAAACGAGAAGACAACCACACCAAATCTCCAACACAAAGCCGAGAACCAACACGACGATGACGGTTGGCAAAACGCTGAGTCTTCTCCTGGGACAACTTCAAATTGTCCATAACCTGCCCCCAGATGTGATGCAATCTCTCCACCACCGCATCCACTCCAGGACAATCCGAGGACTCCACCTGACCGGAGGAAAATCGAGGGTGAAACCCCGAATTACAGAAAAACGGGGACACCAAGGTGGAAGAGCTGGCCCGATTATTGAGGGCGAACTCTGCCAATGGCAAAAAAGCAACCCAATCATCCTGGTCAGCAGAGACAAAACACCTCAGATATGTCTCCAGGGTCTGATTAGTCCGCTCGGTCTGGCCATTAGTCTGAGGGTGAAAAGCAGATGAAAAAGACAAATCTATGCCCATCCTAGCACAGAATGCCCGCCAAAATCTAGACACAAATTGGGTACCTCTGTCAGAAACAATATTCTCAGGAATACCGTGCAATCGGACAACATTCTGAAAAAACAGAGGAACCAACTCAGAAGAAGAAGGCAACTTGGGCAGAGGAACCAAATGGACCATTTTAGAGAAACGGTCACAGACCACCCAGATGACAGACATCTTCTGGGAAACAGGCAGATCTGAAATAAAATCCATCGAGATGTGTGTCCAAGGCCTCTTAGGAATAGGCAAGGGCAACAGCAGTCCGCTAGCCCGAGAACTACAAGACTTGGCCCGAGCACAAATGTCACATGACTGCACAAAGACTCGCACATCTCGTGACAGGGAAGGCCACCAGAAGGATCTTGCCACCAAATCCCTGGTACCAAAAATTCCGGGATGACCTGCCAATGCAGAAGAATGTACCTCAGAGATGACTCTACTGGTCCAATCATCCGGAACAAACAGTCTATCAGGCGGACAACGATCCGGTCTATCCGCCTGAAACTCTTGCAAGGACCGCCGCAGATCAGGAGAAACGGCCGACAAAATTACTCCCTCCCTAAGGATACCTGTGGGTTCAGAATTACCAGGAGAGTCCGGGTCAAAACTCCTAGAAAGGGCATCTGCCTTAACATTCTTAGAACCCGGTAGGTATGACACCACAAAATTAAAGCGAGAAAAAAATAAAGACCAGCGCGCCTGTCTAGGATTCAGGCGCCTGGCAGTCTCAAGATAAATCAAATTTTTGTGGTCAGTCAATACCACCACCTGATGCTTAGCCCCCTCTAGCCAATGGCGCCACTCCTCAAACGCCCACTTCATGGCCAAAAGCTCCCGATTCCCAACATCATAATTCCGCTCTGCGGGCGAAAATTTGCGAGAAAAGAAGGCACAAGGCCTAATGACGGAGCAGTCGGAACCTTTCTGCGACAACACTGCCCCAGCTCCGATCTCCGAAGCGTCAACCTCAACCTGAAAAGGCAGATTCACATCAGGCTGACGCAACACAGGGGCAGAGGCAAAACGGTGCTTAAGCTCCTGAAAGGCCTCTACAGCATGAGGGGACCAATTAGCAACATCAGCGCCTTGTCTGGTCAAATCAGTCAGTGGTTTAACGACATCCGAAAAACCAGCAATAAATCGGCGGTAAAAGTTGGCAAAGCCCAAAAATCTCTGAAGACCCTTAAGAGAGGAGGGCTGAGTCCAGTCACAAATAGCTTGCACCTTGACGGGATCCATCTCAATGGAAGAGGGAGAAAAAATATATCCCAAAAAGGAAATTTTCTGGACCCCAAAAACGCACTTAGACCCCTTCACACATAAAGAATTAGACCGCAGAACCTGAAAAACTCTCCTGACCTGCTGGACATGAGAGTCCCAGTCATCAGAAAAAATCAGAATATCATCCAGATATATTATCATAAATCTATCCAGAAAATCGCGGAAAATATCATGCATAAAAGACTGGAAAACTGAAGGGGCATTAGAAAGACCAAAAGGCATGACCAAATACTCAAAGTGGCCCTCGGGCGTATTAAATGCGGTCTTCCACTCATCCCCCTGCCTGATCCGCACCAAATTATACGCCCCACGAAGATCAATTTTAGAGAACCACTTAGCACCCTCTATACGAGCAAACAAATCAGTAAGCAATGGCAATGGGTATTGATACTTAACAGTGATCTTATTCAGAAGCCGATAATCAATACATGGTCTCAAAGAGCCGTCCTTTTTTGAGACAAAGAAAAACCCAGCTCCCAAGGGAGAAGAAGATGGACGAATATGTCCCTTTTCCAAAGACTCCTTTATATATTCCCGCATAGCAGCATGTTCCGGCACAGACAGATTAAACAAACGACCCTTTGGATATTTGCAACCCGGTATCAAATCTATGGCACAATCGCACTCACGGTGCGGAGGTAACGACCCAAGCTTGGGTTCGTCAAAGACGTCTTGATAATCAGAGAGGAACTCAGGGACTTCAGAGGGAATGGACGACGAAATAGAAACCAAAGGTAAGTCCCCATGAATACCCTTACATCCCCAGCTCAACACAGACATTGCTCTCCAGTCCAAGACTGGGTTGTGAGACTGCAACCATGGCAATCCCAGTACCAAATCGTCATGTAAATTATACAGCACCAGGAAACGAATAATCTCCTGGTGATCCGGATTGATACGCATGGTTACTTGTGTCCAGTATTGTGGTTTATTATTAGCCAATGGGGTGGAGTCAATCCCCTTCAGAGGAATAAGAGTCTCCAAAGGCTCTAAATCAAAACCACAACGATTGGCAAAGGACCAATCCATAAGACTCAGAGCGGCGCCAGAGTCAACATAGGCGTCCGTGGCAATGGATGACAAAGAGCAAATCAGGGTTACAGACAAAATAAACTTAGACTGAATGGTGCCAATGGAAACAGACTTATCAAGCTTCTTTGTACGCCTAGAGCATGCTGATATAACATGAGTAGAATCCCCACAATAGAAGCACAATCCATTCTTCCGTCTAAAATTCTGTCGCTCGCTCCTGGACAGAATTCTATCACACTGCATACTTTCTGGCGTCTTTTCCAAAGACACCGCCAGATGGTGCACCGGTTTGCGCTCCCGCAGACGCCTATCAATCTGAATAGCCATTGTCATGGACTCATTCAGACCTGTAGGCACAGGGAACCCCACCATAACATCCTTAACGGCATCAGAGAGGCCTTCTCTGAAAGTTGCCGCCAAGGCGCACTCATTCCACTGAGTAAGCACAGACCATTTACGGAATTTTTGGCAGTAAACTTCAGCTTCGTCTTGCCCCTGAGATAGTGCCATCAAAGTTTTTTCTGCCTGAAGTTCCAAATGAGGTTCCTCATAAAGCAAGCCCAAGGCCAGAAAAAACGCATCCACATCGCGCAACGCAGGATCCCCTGCTGGCAATGAGAAGGCCCAATCTTGAGGGTCACCCCTGAGCAAGGAAATCACAATCCTAACCTGCTGAGCAGGGTCTCCAGCTGAACGAGACTTCAGGGACAAATAAAGCTTACAATTATTTCGGAAATTCTGGAAGCTAGCTCTATTCCCTGTGAAGAACTCCGGCAAAGGAATTCTCGGCTCAGATACCGGAGCATGTACCACAAAATCTTGTAAATTTTGTACTTTCATGATGAGATTATTCAAACCCGCAGTTACACTCTGAAGATCCATTATTGTCAGGTGCACACAGAGCCATACAGAGATTAGGAGGAGAGAGAGAAAAAAGACTGCAGCAAGGCAAACTGGAGGAAAAAAAAAAAAAAAAAAAATTCCAGCAGACTTCTTATAACTCTCCTTTCTCAACCTGGGTCTTTAACACTTTACGGGCCGGTCAAACTGTCATGATCTCTGCAGGCAGAGATCATAGCAAGCCTATAGAGGGACAAGCTCTCGGAAGATGGAACTATACTGACCATGAACTAAGCCTGCCGCGCAACTAGAAATAGCCAGGTAGCATTTCCTATTTATAGCTAGATGCCCAGCTCTGGCCTAAGACCTAAATAGCTAGCAGAGGGAAATATAAGACCTGGCTCACCTCTAGAGAAATATTCCAAAGAAGACAGTAGCCCCCCACATATAATGACGGTGAGTTCAGATGAAACAACAAACGCAGCAGGAAAATAGTCTTAGCAAATTTGAGGTCCGCTTACTAGATAGCAGAAGACAGATAGTATACTTTCATGGTCAGCAGAAAAACACTAACAAAACACCATCCAGAGATTACCTTAAACTCTGGCATTAACTCATAACGCCAGAGTAGCAATCCCTGATCAACGAGAGCTTTCCAGACACAGTAACAAAACTTCAGCTGTGAACTGGAACAAATAGGCAAAATGAAACATGGACAAAAGTCCAACTTATCTAGTAGTTGTCTAGAAGCAGGAACAAGCACTGAGAGGCATCAGATAACATTGTTGACCGGCAAGAAACCACCAGAGAAATGAGCTTAAATAGCGACACCCACTACTGATGGAACCAGGTGAAACAGGAAAGAGGATGACAAATCCAATTCCACAAGCGGCCACCGGGGGAGCCCAGAATCCAAATTCACAACAGTACCCCCCCCTCAAGGAGGGGGCACCGAACCCTCACCAGATCCACCAGGGCGACCAGGATGAGCCCTATGGAAGGCACGAACAAGATCAGAAGCATGAACATCAGATGCATTGACCCAAGAATTATCCTCCTGGCCGTAACCCTTCCAGTTGACCAGATACTGGAGTCTCCGTCTGGAAACACGAGAGTCCAAAATTTTCTCCACAACGTACTCCAACTCACCCTCAACCAACACCGGAGCAGGAGGCTCAACTGAAGGTACAACAGGTACCTCATACCTGCGCAACAACGACCGATGAAAAACGTTATGAATGGAAAAGGACGCAGGGAGGTCCAAACGGAAAGAAACAGGATTAAGAATCTCCAATATTCTATAAGGGCCGATGAACCGAGGTTTAAACTTAGGAGAAGAGACCCTCATAGGGACAAAACGAGAAGACAACCACACCAAATCTCCAACACAAAGCCGAGAACCAACACGACGATGACGGTTGGCAAAACGCTGAGTCTTCTCCTGGGACAACTTCAAATTGTCCATAACCTGCCCCCAGATGTGATGCAATCTCTCCACCACCGCATCCACTCCAGGACAATCCGAGGACTCCACCTGACCGGAGGAAAATCGAGGGTGAAACCCCGAATTACAGAAAAACGGGGACACCAAGGTGGAAGAGCTGGCCCGATTATTGAGGGCGAACTCTGCCAATGGCAAAAAAGCAACCCAATCATCCTGGTCAGCAGAGACAAAACACCTCAGATATGTCTCCAGGGTCTGATTAGTCCGCTCGGTCTGGCCATTAGTCTGAGGGTGAAAAGCAGATGAAAAAGACAAATCTATGCCCATCCTAGCACAGAATGCCCGCCAAAATCTAGACACAAATTGGGTACCTCTGTCAGAAACAATATTCTCAGGAATACCGTGCAATCGGACAACATTCTGAAAAAACAGAGGAACCAACTCAGAAGAAGAAGGCAACTTGGGCAGAGGAACCAAATGGACCATTTTAGAGAAACGGTCACAGACCACCCAGATGACAGACATCTTCTGGGAAACAGGCAGATCTGAAATAAAATCCATCGAGATGTGTGTCCAAGGCCTCTTAGGAATAGGCAAGGGCAACAGCAGTCCGCTAGCCCGAGAACTACAAGACTTGGCCCGAGCACAAATGTCACATGACTGCACAAAGACTCGCACATCTCGTGACAGGGAAGGCCACCAGAAGGATCTTGCCACCAAATCCCTGGTACCAAAAATTCCGGGATGACCTGCCAATGCAGAAGAATGTACCTCAGAGATGACTCTACTGGTCCAATCATCTGGAACAAACAGTCTATCAGGCGGACAACGATCCGGTCTATCCGCCTGAAACTCTTGCAAGGACCGCCGCAGATCAGGAGAAACGGCCGACAAAATTACTCCCTCCCTAAGGATACCTGTGGGTTCAGAATTACCAGGAGAGTCCGGGTCAAAACTCCTAGAAAGGGCATCTGCCTTAACATTCTTAGAACCCGGTAGGTATGACACCACAAAATTAAAGCGAGAAAAAAATAAAGACCAGCGCGCCTGTCTAGGATTCAGGCGCCTGGCAGTCTCAAGATAAATCAAATTTTTGTGGTCAGTCAATACCACCACCTGATGCTTAGCCCCCTCTAGCCAATGGCGCCACTCCTCAAACGCCCACTTCATGGCCAAAAGCTCCCGATTCCCAACATCATAATTCCGCTCTGCGGGCGAAAATTTGCGAGAAAAGAAGGCACAAGGCCTAATGACGGAGCAGTCGGAACCTTTCTGCGACAACACTGCCCCAGCTCCGATCTCCGAAGCGTCAACCTCAACCTGAAAAGGCAGATTCACATCAGGCTGACGCAACACAGGGGCAGAGGCAAAACGGTGCTTAAGCTCCTGAAAGGCCTCTACAGCATGAGGGGACCAATTAGCAACATCAGCGCCTTGTCTGGTCAAATCAGTCAGTGGTTTAACGACATCCGAAAAACCAGCAATAAATCGGCGGTAAAAGTTGGCAAAGCCCAAAAATCTCTGAAGACCCTTAAGAGAGGAGGGCTGAGTCCAGTCACAAATAGCTTGCACCTTGACGGGATCCATCTCAATGGAAGAGGGAGAAAAAATATATCCCAAAAAGGAAATTTTCTGGACCCCAAAAACGCACTTAGACCCCTTCACACATAAAGAATTAGACCGCAGAACCTGAAAAACTCTCCTGACCTGCTGGACATGAGAGTCCCAGTCATCAGAAAAAATCAGAATATCATCCAGATATATTATCATAAATCTATCCAGAAAATCGCGGAAAATATCATGCATAAAAGACTGGAAAACTGAAGGGGCATTAGAAAGACCAAAAGGCATGACCAAATACTCAAAGTGGCCCTCGGGCGTATTAAATGCGGTCTTCCACTCATCCCCCTGCCTGATCCGCACCAAATTATACGCCCCACGAAGATCAATTTTAGAGAACCACTTAGCACCCTCTATACGAGCAAACAAATCAGTAAGCAATGGCAATGGGTATTGATACTTAACAGTGATCTTATTCAGAAGCCGATAATCAATACATGGTCTCAAAGAGCCGTCCTTTTTTGAGACAAAGAAAAACCCAGCTCCCAAGGGAGAAGAAGATGGACGAATATGTCCCTTTTCCAAAGACTCCTTTATATATTCCCGCATAGCAGCATGTTCCGGCACAGACAGATTAAACAAACGACCCTTTGGATATTTGCAACCCGGTATCAAATCTATGGCACAATCGCACTCACGGTGCGGAGGTAACGACCCAAGCTTGGGTTCGTCAAAGACGTCTTGATAATCAGAGAGGAACTCAGGGACTTCAGAGGGAATGGACGACGAAATAGAAACCAAAGGTAAGTCCCCATGAATACCCTTACATCCCCAGCTCAACACAGACATTGCTCTCCAGTCCAAGACTGGGTTGTGAGACTGCAACCATGGCAATCCCAGTACCAAATCGTCATGTAAATTATACAGCACCAGGAAACGAATAATCTCCTGGTGATCCGGATTGATACGCATGGTTACTTGTGTCCAGTATTGTGGTTTATTATTAGCCAATGGGGTGGAGTCAATCCCCTTCAGAGGAATAAGAGTCTCCAAAGGCTCTAAATCAAAACCACAACGATTGGCAAAGGACCAATCCATAAGACTCAGAGCGGCGCCAGAGTCAACATAGGCGTCCGTGGCAATGGATGACAAAGAGCAAATCAGGGTTACAGACAAAATAAACTTAGACTGAATGGTGCCAATGGAAACAGACTTATCAAGCTTCTTTGTACGCCTAGAGCATGCTGATATAACATGAGTAGAATCCCCACAATAGAAGCACAATCCATTCTTCCGTCTAAAATTCTGTCGCTCGCTCCTGGACAGAATTCTATCACACTGCATACTTTCTGGCGTCTTTTCCAAAGACACCGCCAGATGGTGCACCGGTTTGCGCTCCCGCAGACGCCTATCAATCTGAATAGCCATTGTCATGGACTCATTCAGACCTGTAGGCACAGGGAACCCCACCATAACATCCTTAACGGCATCAGAGAGGCCTTCTCTGAAAGTTGCCGCCAAGGCGCACTCATTCCACTGAGTAAGCACAGACCATTTACGGAATTTTTGGCAGTAAACTTCAGCTTCGTCTTGCCCCTGAGATAGTGCCATCAAAGTTTTTTCTGCCTGAAGTTCCAAATGAGGTTCCTCATAAAGCAAGCCCAAGGCCAGAAAAAACGCATCCACATCGCGCAACGCAGGATCCCCTGCTGGCAATGAGAAGGCCCAATCTTGAGGGTCACCCCTGAGCAAGGAAATCACAATCCTAACCTGCTGAGCAGGGTCTCCAGCTGAACGAGACTTCAGGGACAAATAAAGCTTACAATTATTTCGGAAATTCTGGAAGCTAGCTCTATTCCCTGTGAAGAACTCCGGCAAAGGAATTCTCGGCTCAGATACCGGAGCATGTACCACAAAATCTTGTAAATTTTGTACTTTCATGATGAGATTATTCAAACCCGCAGTTACACTCTGAAGATCCATTATTGTCAGGTGCACACAGAGCCATACAGAGATTAGGAGGAGAGAGAGAAAAAAGACTGCAGCAAGGCAAACTGGAGGAAAAAAAAAAAAAAAAAAAATTCCAGCAGACTTCTTATAACTCTCCTTTCTCAACCTGGGTCTTTAACACTTTACGGGCCGGTCAAACTGTCATGATCTCTGCAGGCAGAGATCATAGCAAGCCTATAGAGGGACAAGCTCTCGGAAGATGGAACTATACTGACCATGAACTAAGCCTGCCGCGCAACTAGAAATAGCCAGGTAGCATTTCCTATTTATAGCTAGATGCCCAGCTCTGGCCTAAGACCTAAATAGCTAGCAGAGGGAAATATAAGACCTGGCTCACCTCTAGAGAAATATTCCAAAGAAGACAGTAGCCCCCCACATATAATGACGGTGAGTTCAGATGAAACAACAAACGCAGCAGGAAAATAGTCTTAGCAAATTTGAGGTCCGCTTACTAGATAGCAGAAGACAGATAGTATACTTTCATGGTCAGCAGAAAAACACTAACAAAACACCATCCAGAGATTACCTTAAACTCTGGCATTAACTCATAACGCCAGAGTAGCAATCCCTGATCAACGAGAGCTTTCCAGACACAGTAACAAAACTTCAGCTGTGAACTGGAACAAATAGGCAAAATGAAACATGGACAAAAGTCCAACTTATCTAGTAGTTGTCTAGAAGCAGGAACAAGCACTGAGAGGCATCAGATAACATTGTTGACCGGCAAGAAACCACCAGAGAAATGAGCTTAAATAGCGACACCCACTACTGATGGAACCAGGTGAAACAGGAAAGAGGATGACAAATCCAATTCCACAAGCGGCCACCGGGGGAGCCCAGAATCCAAATTCACAACAGATACCACTCTTCCTTAGAGGCATCCTGCAGACATTCACACTCTGTCTTTCCTTTTCTCTGATCCCCGTTCAGTACAACATGAATCTCCATTCGTTACCTGTCATTGCTGCACAGGTTCTCGGATACCTCTCTTCACCAGAGGCATCCTTCTGACATTCTCACTCTGACCCCGGTCAGTACAACACGGATATCCATCCGTTCCACAGCCTGGTCTGTGCGAGGTCCAGAGCCCTGCCATGTGCTCTTCAGGGAGCCGACACTCCCAACACATGGGGCTCTCTCCAGGACCTTCCAGCACAAACCATTCAGTTCCACACTCAGAGACCCTGTGACCAGCCCTCAGTCACATTATATAGTACTAACCACTCCCACAGGTGGGAGTGTGGATGTGTGGCTAGTTTGTCCCGCCCATCTCACACCACTAGCCTAGTAAATCTTCCTTACAACTACACCATAGATATACACACTCTTGAGGGACTACAGGTCCCAGAACAACAACATTGCATCAGACTTACCACGCAGACTCCCTCTGCGACACATATCGGCCATTCACAACACTGCTAGTCACTGTTTCACCACCATTATCACAACAGATATGCCTCCATGCATATCCCAAGGAGCACACACAGCGCCCCCTAGCTGCCACAGGGGTCACTACACTACAGTCAGTTCTGTTTGTCATATATCTGCCAGCCACGTTCTGCCACTTACATTGTATAGTGTAATACCCAGGGCCTGTTTTTTGCTGCAGCCTCCCCCCTCAAAAAAGGGAGATTTAAATTCTCAACAAGTTTATATACACCTTTTACCTTGTTTTACAGTACCATATAACGGTTGTTGGTTTGGTTAAATTTTCCCAAAAATTAGGAAGTCTGGTGGAAGAGGGCGTGGGCGGTCATTGCCAGCTGGTAATGATGGTGGTGGTGGAGCATCTGTTGGTAGTGGGAAAAGCAAAATAGCACCTAAGGCTCGAGTTGTTGAGCCAGCGTCATCGTCTGGCTACACAAGGCCTCGAAGGCTCCCTTATCTGGGAGTAGGAAAACCGCTTTTAAAGCTGGAGCAGCAGGAAAATGTTTTGGCTTTCATTGCTGACTCAGCCTCTAGCTCTTTCGCCTCCTCTTCAGAAAGTTCGAAATATAAAAGCAGCGAGTCATCAGTGGATGCTTCCAGTCAGGAACAAGTCGCTTCCTTGTGTCCTTCACCCAAAGCAAAAGTGAAGGATGCGGCAGGCGACACTACAGTTTACTCCATGGAGCTCTTTACACATACCGTGCCAGGGTTAGAAAGGGAAATAGTTAAAAGCCCATTACAAGATGAATCGGACATGGAGTGCACAGATTCACAGCCACAGCTAGATTATTATGCTGTTCCATTGACTCAGATCACTACATTGCCCTCGCAGTGTACTGAGACAGAATCTGACCCTGATCACACTATGGTGCCCCGTCCTGAATGCTATAGCACCATACACGGTGACACAGAGGAAGGTGCACATGACATTGAAGAGAAGGTGATAGATGACCCAGTTGTTGACCCAGATTGGCAGCCATTGGGGGAACAGGGTGCCGCTGGCAGTAGCTCTGAAGCGGAGGAGGATGATCTGCAGCAGGCATCTACATCGCAACAGCTTTCATCTGGCAGGCCCGTATCTGGCCAAAAATGTTTGACAAAACCAAAAACACTTTTAGGACAGCGTGGCCATCCGGTGAAAGTAGCACAGCGTGCAATGCCTGTAAAGGTATGCGATTGTAGGAAGAGTGCAGTGTGTGAATTTTTTAACCAAGATCCGAATGATCAGTGCAAAGTTATCTGTAAGAAATGCTCAAAGACCTTTAGCAGAGGGAAGAATGTCCAAAATTTTAATACGACGTGCATGCGTAGACATTTAACCAGCATGCACTTGCCAGCCTGGACTAACTACCAAATGTCCCGTACCGTTGGTGCAATCGCTCAGAATGAAGGTAGTCAGCAACACTACATTGCTTCCCTCACTGTAAGCCCACCCCCACCGCTTAGGACACCACCAGCAGCAAATGTGGAGGTATCGTTGCAAGGCCAAAGCAGTCAGGGAATCACAAGGTTCTTGGTAGGAAATACTGTATGTAGGCCAACATCAAGAATACCATCACCAACCCTCTCTCAATCTGCCATGTCCACCACCACCCCCGCTAGTTCCACCATATGCAGCTCTCCAGTCCAGCTCACCCTACAAGAGACTCTCGTTACGAAAAGAAAGTACTCATCCACTCATCCGCGTACACAGGGTTTGAACGCCCACATTGCTAGACTAATCTAGTTAGAGATGATGCCCTACCAGTTGGTTGAAAGTGAAGCTTGCAAAGCCCTGATGGCCTATGTACCACGCTATGACCTACACAGTCGACACTTCTTTGCGAGAAAAGCCATCCCAGCCCTCCACCAGCATGTCAAAGACCGCATTGTCCATGCACTCAGGCAATCAGTCAGTAGAAAGGTGCACCTCACAACAGATGCATGGACCAGTAGGCATGGCCAGGGACGTTACAGGTCCATCATAGCGCACTGGGTTAATGTGGTGGATGCAGGGTCCACAGGGGACAGCCATAGTGGGACAGTTCTGCCTAGCCCACGGTCTAGGAAACAGTTGGCAGTAGGCGTTCGACACCTCTCCTCCTCCTCCTCCTCCAGAAGTGAAAACTCGTCCACAGAGCGCAGTCGCCCTACCACTCCATCCGCAGCTGCCAGTGTTGCACACGAGGTGTCATATTATGGAACAGCTAGTGGTAAGCGTCAGCAGGCTGTGTTGGAAATGAAGTGTTTGGGTGACAACAGACACACCGCAGAAGTACTGGCCGAGTACTTGCAGAAAGAAACTCAGTCATGGCTGGGCAGTGTACATCTTGAGGCAGGAAAGGTAGTCAGTGATAACGGAAGGAATTTTATGGCTGCCATAGCCATTTCAGAACTGAAACACATACCTTGCCTGGCTCACACCTTGAACCTGGTGGTGCAGTGCTTCCTGAAAAATTATCCGGGGTTACCAGTCCTGCTCCTGAAAGTGCGAAGACTTTGCTCGCACATCCGCTGGTCGCCCGTACCCTCCAGCCATATGCTGAACCATCAGCGATCGCTGAAGCTTCCCCAGCACCGCCTAATAATCGATGTTGCAACAAAGTGGAACTCCACACAGCACATGCTTCAGAGGCTGTGCGAACAGAGGTGTGCTGTAATGTATTTGTGGGAGGATACACATACACAGGCAGGCAGTTGGATGGCAGACATGGAGTTGTCTGGTGTGCAGTGGTCGAAGCTACAAGACCTCTGTCAAGTCCTTCAGTGTTTTGAGGAATGCACACGGCTGGTAAGTGCAGACGACGCCATCATAAGCATGAGCATCCCACTTATGCTGATGCAAAGTTTGACGCACATTAAGGAGCAGGCATCTGCGGCCGAGGAGGAGGGAAGCCTTGATGACAGTCAGCCATTGTCTGCTCAGGGAACTCTCCTGGACGAGGTGGCGGACGAAGAGGAGGAGGAGGATGATGGGAATGAATGTTTATGGGAGGAGGATGCTTCTCAGGGAGCAATAGAAACTGGTGGCGTTGCAAAGTCAGGTACAGGTTTTTTGCGGGAGACAAGTGATGTTGATTTGCAAGAAAGTGCTCCTAAACCCAGCACAAGCAGTGAATTGACACCTGGAACATTGGCCCACGTGGCTCATTATGCCTTGCGTATCCTAAAAAGGGACCCCCACATTATAAAAATGATGACCAATGACGATTACTGGTTGGCCTGCCTCCTGGATCCATGATATAAAGGGAAATATCATGCCACATGAGAACCTTGAGCAAATATTGGCTACCAAACAAGCAACTCTTGTAAACCGTTTGGTTCAGGCATTCCCAGCACACAGCGGCGGTGACGGTTCTCACAGGAGCTGTAGGGGGCAACATGGCAGAGGTGTTAGAGGTGCAGAAATCAGAAGTGGCGTTGGACAGAGGGGTTTTATGACCAGGTTGTGGAGTGATTTTGCAATGACCGCAGACACGACAGGTACTGCTGCATCGATTCAAAGTGACAGGAGACAGCATTTGTCCAGTATTGTTACGAACTATTTTTCCTCCCTTATCGATGTTCTCCCTCACACCTCATTTCACTTTGATTACTGGGCATCTAAGGCTACTTTCACACTAGCGTTAACTGCAATCCGTCACAATGCGTCGTTTTGCAGAAAAAACGCATCCTGCAAAAGTGCTTGCAGGATGCATTTTTTCTCCATTGACTAACATTAGCGACGCATTGCGACGGATTGCCACACGTCGCAACCGTCGTGAGACGGTTGCGCCGTGTTGTGACGGTCCGCCGGGAGCAAAAAACATTACATGTAACGTTTTTTGCTCCCGACGGTCCGCTTTTTCCGACCGCGCATGCGTGGCCGGAACTCCGCCCCCACCTCCCCGCACTTCCCCGCACCTCACAATGGGGCAGCAGATGCGCTGGAAAAATGCATCCGCTGCGACCGTTGTGCGGCGGAGACAACGCTAGCGTCGGTAACCTCGGCCCGACGCACTGCGACGGGCCGAGCCCGACGCTAGTGTGAAAGTAGCCTTAAAAAGACACCTGGCCTGAATTGGCAGAATATGCATTACAGGAGCTTGCTTGCCCAGCTGCTAGTGTGCTATCAGAAAGAGTCTTCAGTGCTGCTGGTTCAATACTGACCGAAAAAAGGACTCGTCTGGCTACCCGAAATGTTGATGATCTAACCTTCATTAAAATGAACCAATCATGGATTTCAAATTATTTTGCCCCACCTTCCCCTGCTCACACGTAGCTTGCCTGAAAAATGTCTTGCTTTTGGCCTAATCTTACTGACTGCTCCAATTCCTCCATTTGCAGCTGCTGAATGTCCACCATAGGCCATTTTTATACCTCCCTAAATGGTCTGACTCCCCCCACAGGGCCGTGGTCACCACTTGGCCCCAGCACCCGTGCGAGTGCCGTTTGCCTGGACAGGTGGGTGTGCCCACTTTTGGGCGACGGCAATGGCACAGGGTTCCTCATAGTACAATGAAGTGTCTCTGACGGTGGTGGTGCACAACCAACGTCAGACACACGTCGTAATATGAGGGGCCCTGTGCCAGTACCGCCGCCCACGAGAGAGTGTTCCCCCCAGCTCAAACAGTGCTCTACCACTTGCAAAACTTACCTCTCACTGCTCCATCACTGTTTAGTCTGTGCTGTTAAATCCTTCAATGGCACTGCCAATACAAATTTGTTGAAATGATAGATGATAGTAAAATTATACAGGGGCCCTGCCCTCCATTTAGACCAGCTTATACTGTGCGTGAACTACCACTGTCTGCTACTCAGCATAGGAGCCCACCCCTGTACCTAGCTATGCCACCTGTTTATTTAGGAACATTGTTTTGGCAGACATTTAGCCCACTTTACTATTTTGGCCTACTAACTGTGTCAGCCACTCCTTCCAGTTGTCCTCCACCGAACAAAGCAATGCCGCCTGTGTACTCCAGTTACAAATTTTGAACTGCATTTAGCCTACTTTATCATTTGGGCCTACTACCTGTGTCTGTCTGCACCACTCCTTACAGTTGTCCTCCACTGCACAAAGCTATGCCGCCTGTGTACTCCAGTTACCAATGTTGAACTGCATTTAGCCTACTTTCTTATTTTAGGCCTACTACATGTGCCTGTCTGCGCCACTCAATACAGCTGTCCTCCACTGCACAAGGCTATGCCGCCTGTGTACTCCTGTTACCAATGTTGATCTGCATTTAGCCTACTTTTTTATTTTAGGCCTACCACCTGTGTCTGTCTGCGCCACTCAATACAGCTGTCCTCCACTACACAAGGCTATGCTGCCTGTGTACTCCAGTAACCAATTTTGAACTGCATTTAGCCTACTTTTTTATTTTAGGCCCACTACCTGTGCTTGTCTGCGCCACTCAATGCAGCTGTCCTCCACTGCACAAGGCTATGCCGCCTGTGTACTCCAGTTACCAATGTTAAACTGCATTCAGCCTACTTTTTTATTTTAGGCCTACTACCTGTGTCTGTCTGCGCCACTCAATACAGCTGTCCTCCACTGATCAAAGCTGAGCCTCAATTTTCATCCTGTTTCGAATATTAAACTGCATTTGGCCTACTTGTTTGGTTGGGCCTACTAACGGTGTCTGCCTCTCCTTGCTTTTCTCCTCCACTGAACAAAACTGAGCTTCAATTTTCAGCCTATATCAAATATTAAACTGCATTTGGCCTACTTGTTTGTTTGGGCCTACTAATGGTGTCTGCCGCTCCTTGCTTTTCTCCTCCACTGAACAAAGTTGAGCTTCAATTTTCAGCCTATATCAAATATTAAACTGCATTTGGCCTACTTGTTTGGTTGGGCCTACTAACGGTGTCTGCCGCTCCTTGCTTTTCTCCTCCACTGAACAAAGCTGAGCTTCAATTTTTAGCCTAAATCAAATATTAAACTGCATTTGGCCTACTTGTTTGGTTGGGCCTACTAACGGTGTCTGCCGCTCCTTGCTTTTCTCCTCCACTGAACAAAGCTGAGCTTCAATTTTTAGCCTAAATCAAATATTAAACTGCATTTGGCCTACTTGTTTGTTTGGGCCTACTAATGGTGTCTGCCGCTCCTTGCTTTTCTCCTCCACTGAACAAAGTTGAGCTTCAATTTTCAGCCTATATCAAATATTAAACTGCATTTGGCCTACTTGTTTGGTTGGGCCTACTAACGGTGTCTGCCGCTCCTTGCTTTTCTCCTCCACTGAACAAAGCTGAGCTTCAATTTTTAGCCTAAATCAAATATTAAACTGCATTTGGCCTACTTGTTTGGTTGGGCCCACTAAAGGTGTCTGCCACTCCTTGCTTTTCTCCTCCACTGAACAAAGCTGAGCTTCAATTTTCAGCCTATATCAAATATTAAACTGCATTTGGCCTACTTGTTTGGTTGGGCCTACTAAAGGTGTCTGCCGCTCCTTGCTTTTCTCCTCCACTGAACAAAGCTGAGCTTCAATTTTCAGCCTATATCAAATATTAAACTGCTTTTAGCCTACTTGTTTGGTTGGGCCTACTAACGGTGTCTGCCGCTGCTTGTTGTTCTCCTCCACTGAACAAAGCTGAGCTTCAATTTTCAGCCTATATCAAATATTAAACTGCATTTGGCCTACTTGTTTGGTTGGGCCTACTAACGGTGTCTGCCGCTGCTTGCTGTTCTCCTCCACTGAACAAAGCTGAGCCTCAATTTTTAGCCTATATCAAATATTAAACTGCATTTGGCCTACTTGTTTGGTTGGGCCTACTAACGGTGTCTGCCGCTGCTTGTTGTTCTCCTCCACTGAACAAAGCTGAGCTTCAATTTTCAGCCTATATCAAATATTAAACTGCATTTGGCCTACTTGTTTGGTTGGGCCTACTAAAGGTGTCTGCCGCTCCTTGCTTTTCTCCTCCACTGAACAAAGCTGAGCTTCAATTTTCAGCCTATATCAAATATTAAACTGCATTTGGCCTACTTGTTTGGTTGGGCCTACTAAAGGTGTCTGCCGCGCCTTGCTTTTCTCCTCCACTGAACAAAGCTGAGCTTCAATTTTCAGCCTATATCAAATATTAAACTGCATTTGGCCTACTTGTTTGGTTGGGCTTACTAACGGTGTCTGCCGCTGCTTGTTGTTCTCCACTGAACAAAGCAGTGCCGCCTGTTTACTCCTGTTACCAATTTTGAACTGCATTTGGCCCACTTTATTACTTGGGCCTACTAACTGTGTCTGCCACTCATTACAGTTTTCCTCCACTGAACAAAGCAATGCCGCCTGTTTAGTCCTGTTACCAAGTTTGAACTGCATTTAGCCTACTTTATTATTTGGGCCTATATCTGTGTTTCCTCCTCATCCTGCCCATTGCCCAGCCACTGCTAGATGAGTCTGCTGGTACATTGACCCAGACCACTACATTCCCCTTGCACTCCACACAGCCAGTATCTGACCCTGCTGAAAGTCTGGTTCCCCTTCCAGCATACTATACCACCTTACACGGGGACAAAGGTGCAGATGAAAGTGCAGGTTCCTTCATCAGGTGGGGGGCATACTCGTTGATGATGTCACTGGCACAGGGCCCCTCATAGTACGCAAAATTGTCTCTGCCGGTGGGAGGCACCCCCGCCGTCAAACACACCGCCATACTTTGAGGGGCCCTGTGCCAGTGCCAATGCGAACGAGTGGGCCCCCCCTGCTTGCTCAGGATCACAGCACTTGCAAAGTTTAAATACTTACCTCTCCCTGCTCCACCGCCATGACGTAGTCCGCGTTTCCTGGGCCCACGAAAAACTTGAGCCAGCCCTACCCCCCCACAACTTTAGCCAAATGACCCCCAATTTTCAATGCCTAACTATTATTATAAGGTAAATTAAGATTGACAAGCTTAAGTAACAAGAATTGATGTTTTTGGCATTAAAATGGGCACTGTAGGTGTTTTCCTGTCCTCCACTCTCAGCCGACTTTGATTCCCCATTGACTTGCATTGGGTTTCGTGTTTCAGTCGGCCCCCGACTTTTCGCAATAATCGTCCGATTTCACCCTACCCGACTTTTGAGAAAGTTGGGTTTCGCGAAACCCAACTTGATCCTAAAAAAGTAAAAGTCGCTCAACTCTAGTCTCCTATAATTAAAAGCGGCAACGGATCTCCCCGTCCAATCAATTCCAAAACTTCTCTAATTTTTTTGCTAGAATAGGGAGGAGGAATGTACATAGCCACCACATACATCAAAACCCCAAGCAGTCTACATTTCACTATCACATATTGCCCTTCCACATCAACATACACATTCACCTCTTCATAACGCACTCCTGCTGGGACCAGCACCGATACTCCTCTTGCGTACATAGAGAAATTGGAGTGATATGACCTCTGCAATCATCGCCTACTCAAGACATGGACCCTCTCATGTACCAAGTGCATTTCCAACAGACATATCAAGGAGGCGCTTTGATCACGAACATATTGAAGAACCGCCGCTCTTCTGGTCTTGTCTGCTAGGCCTCTAACATTCCAACTTAGTATTTTAATGCATTCCCCCATCATGTCATAACTTGTAAGATTACTTGATATCTGACTATGTTAATAATGTATTGTGCCATCTGACAAGTTAAGGGTTACTATGTTTTTATTTACGTTAGGAGCATTAAAGGGGTTGTCCAAGCTTGTGATGATTCAGCAGTCATTCTCTGTGACTGCAGACCTCTGAATTCTAACAGAACACATTGCACGCTGTCAGGATTCTCTGGTGCCGGCAGTGAGAATGGGAGGTCAAGACCGCAAGTATGCAATTTTCATACATGCAGTGACGTGCCGAATAGGATTGAGTGACGCCGGACACTTCTAGTCGGAATGTGGCCAGAAGTATACAAATCACATACTTGTGTACTTGTGTTCACATGACCGTGTGCTGTGCTGTGAGAATTCAGAAGCCTACAGTTACCTAGAGTGAATGCAGTCTTTCACCTCAAACTTGGACCAGCTCTTCCATTATAAAATATAGCACTATAGCATGCTAATCCTAACAGCATGTAATATAATCACTATCAGGATACAACTCTGCTTGCTAGCTCCAGCAGTCATCACATGGCCACTTTACTCATATGCATTTTCATACTTTCGGTCATGTGACAACTAGCTTTTCTTCCTGGTTCTCTCAGGATTTCACTGAACTTTGAGAGAATTAGAAAAAGCAGCTAGTCGGCACATGACAGTTAGTGTTCAAATCGCATATGAATAATTGGTAAGATGATGACTACTCAAACCGCCTTGAGGGGTGGGGAGGGGCACTAAACAGAATTCTTGCCAAGGGTGCCGGAAAACCTAGCTACACCTCACATATTTTTGGCATATCTACTGGAGCACCTTTATCCAGACAGCAGCATGTGACATGGCGACATGGTGAAACCCTTCATTTTTTACTTGTATAAGAAGGTTATAATCCCGCCCACACATCGTAACTATATGCACCGAAAGTATTGGTCACTGTACACTGCCCTGGATTTCGTTGAAGGGTCTTGTAGAGCATCAGTAAAAAAAAATTCAAATCCCTAGTGATATTGACATTAACATTATATTAATACATTGTTAACTATGTAGAATGCATAATACAGTATATTTCTGTATTAAAATGCAACAAACGTTAAAAAATATAATTGCTAGCTGTGTTCATATGAATTTGTTGCAGTACAGTACAAGG
This sequence comes from Ranitomeya variabilis, assembly GCF_051348905.1. NCBI lineage: Eukaryota > Metazoa > Chordata > Amphibia > Anura > Dendrobatidae > Ranitomeya > Ranitomeya variabilis. The sequence continues at coordinate 301,582,198 of NC_135232.1, forward strand.
TAGAACAGCCTTATCTATTGATGACCTATTGCAGACTAGAGAACATGTTCCTCCTGAGTCTTGGTATGGCTTGTCAGCCTAGAAAGTCCCAGGTTACTTTTCTCTTTTCTGCAAAGCATTACCATAATTAATTTACTAGTTCTAGTAATAAAACCTGCAGTGCAATGCTTTGCTGACTATTATTTATTTTTATGGTGGTATCAGAATACATAAATAATTTTTGTGGTGAGAAATGTACATTTTAACTTCCTATTTTCACATCAAAACCTAGTGTATCTCCTTTTATGATAATTTCCTTTAGTTTTATTTTGTTTTGTTATATTTAAAGACTTTAATGCATTTTAACTAAAATAAAATAACATTCAAATGTTGGTATTTGAGGTTTCCTCCTCTGCTAAGTAGTAAAAAATGTATTCATGTCTCTTGCTTATTTCTGTTCTTGAGAAACATGGCAAACTTGCCTGATTATGCAGTAATACTTATCTGGTTCTTGCTTCACTGCATAAATAATCAAGATTTTCAGTAAGAACTCAAAGAAAGCACAGTAACAATGCTATGGGACTTGTAATAACTGCCATATTAAGGCCTACTGTATATGTGGACATCAATGAAGTGAAATCATTCATGTGCTTTAAAGAGAATAGGAGAGAAGATAACCTACTGTGAAAAAAAGAAATTCAAATGTCCGATTATTCTCTTCCTGACAACGTATGTCAGGGGAGAGTCAGGAGGCTCCACATATATGAGGTAGTTGGCTGGTCCCATAGAAATTGGTGGGTTTAGCTGACTTTTATTTAATGTGTATGGTGATTAGTGTTGAGCATTCCGATACCGCAAGTATCGGGTATCGGCCGATACTTGCGGGTATCGGAATTCCGATACCGAGATCCGATACTTTTGTGGTATCGGGTATCGGTATTGAAACAACATTAATGTGTAAAAGAAAGAATTAAAATAAAAAATATTGCTATACTCACCTCTCCGACGCAGCCTGCACCTTACAGAGGGAACCGGCAGCGTTCTTTGCTTAAAATGCGCGCTTTTCCTTCCTTCCGTGACGTCACGGCTTCTGATTGGTCGCGTGCCGCCCATGTGGCCGCGACGCAACCAATCACAGCAAGCCGTGACGTAATTTTAGGTCCTTCAGTATTTTAAAATTACGTTCCGGCGTTGTGATTGGTCGCGTCGCGGTCACATGGGCGACGCGACCAATCACAAGCCGTGACGTCACGGGAGGCAGGAGACGCGCGCATTTTAAAATGCGCGCGTGTCCAGCCTCCCGTGACGTCACGGCTTGTGATTGGTCGCGTCGCCCATGTGACCGCGACGCGACCAATCACAAGCCGTGACGTCACGGGAGGCAGGAGACGCGCGCATTTTAAAATGCGCGCGTGTCCAGCCTCCCGTGACATCACGGCTTGTGATTGGTCGCGTCGCCCATGTGACCGCGACGCGACCAATCACAACGCCGGAACGTAATTTTAAAATCCTGAAGGACCTGAAATTACGTCACGGCTTGCTGTGATTGGTTGCGTCGCGGCCACATGGGCGACGCGACCAATCACAAGCCGTGACGTCACGGGAGGCAGGAGACGCGCGCATTTTAAAATGCGCGCGTGTCCAGCCTCCCGTGACGTCACGGCTTGTGATTGGTCGCGTCGCCCATGTGACCGCGACGCGACCAATCACAACGCCGGAAAGTAATTTTAAAATACTGAAGGACCTAAAATTACGTCACGGCTTGCTGTGATTGGTCGCGTCGCGGCCACATGGGCGGCGCGCGACCAATCACAAGCCGGGACTTCACGTAAGGAAGTTAAAGCGCGAATTTTAAGCAAACAACGCTGCCGGTTCCCTCGGTAAGGTGCAGGCTGCGTCGGAGAGGTGAGTATAGCAATATTTTTTATTTTAATTCTTTATTTTACACATTAATATGGTTCCCAGGGCCTGAAGGAGAGTTTCCTCTCCTTCAGACCCTGGGAACCATCAGGAATACCGTCCGATACATGAGTCCCATTGACTTGTATTGGTATCGGTATCGGATTAGATCCGATACTTTGCCGGTATCGGCCGATACTTTCCGATACCGATACTTTCAAGTATCGGACGGTATCGCTCAACACTAATGGTGATCTTAAGCACCAGTCCTATCCTTCTAGGCAAGGGCCATTTTGTGTGTAACTATTGGTGTTTGCATTTAATCTATGGAAGTAGTGCCTGTGTATATGTTATGAATTTATAGTGCCTGTGTGTGCTTGTATCTTTCATGTTTATATGCACATGTGTGTATTAATATATGAAGTGAATATACCATATGTATGAGTTGGATGTGTAATTCTACTTATGTATGTATGTAATGGGAGCATATGTGTAATAAATTTGTTTATATGTTTGTACATTTATCTAATACGTGTGCCTATGTGTAGATATAGACATAATGTGAGTGTCTGTGAGAATATACAGGAAAAATATATATCTAAAAAGAAAGTAATCGGGTGCTTCTAGTAGTCACCTACAATCCAAATCTGGAGGTGCTAAGAAGAGCTGCACGGAAATTACAACCTTTACTACATAAGATGTCCACTTACAATACATTTTTTCAGACGCCCCACTACTGTGTTTTAGACAGCCCCCAAATCTAAGAAGCATCATTGTCAGAAGCTTGCTTTCCTCTCCAACAGCTGCAGGAACCTTTCCTTGCAACCAGAAAAGATGTAAAACCTTTCCATTTATAATGACCACAGACAAGATAAAAATCCCTAATTCACATCAGGACTACAAGATACCAGGAACTTTCAGCTGCGTCACTTCTAATGTGGTGCACTTAATTATTTGTACTAAATGTCCAACTGGGGGTCTGAATGTAGGGGAGACAGGGCAGAAACTGAGAACAAGGATCAACTCTCATCGCCATACAATAAGAGAAAAAAGAATGGATCTACCTGTGGCAATACATTTTTGTCTCCCCGATCATAGCATTATGGAAATGAAATTACTTGTATTAAAAGGTAATTTCAAATCTCAGCGAGACAGAAGGATCTGGGAATATGAGTTGATGATGACCTTTGACACTCTCAGTGCAGGAATGAATGTGTCGCATGGGTTTATGCCTTTTTACATCAACTAAGGAATTTGCTCCTCAGACCATGTGGGGTCACCATAACATAGAACCAGACCCCAATCAGAGGACAATAAAACATTCACACTCCTTATCTATGAACTGTTCCAATATTTATGGACATGACTGTTTATCACTCACATAATGGTAATTCTGCTTAAAGTCACCTGCCTTATATATGAGATTTTTCTGTGCTGGGTTGTGCGTATGCGGCGCGCCCCCACACCGCCGCAGGGCCGAGGGGTACCCGGAGCCGGGCCTCTAGTTCTCAGTCTCGGGGTTGTCACGGTGGCTAGACCCGGTCCGTGGCCCTGTCCGTCAGTGGGGGACGTCCGGTGTAATAGGTGGTAGTAATGGTAGCGATGGAGCGGTGCGGTTGTGGGGTGTAAGTCGCGGTAAATAACGAGGACACCAGGTTGCAGTCTCTTTACCTCTTTACTGGAGATCTCTGAGTCCTCAGTCCAGAACACGGTTCACCAGGCTACGCAAGTCCGGCCGGTCCAATGGCACCTCCAGAGTTCTCCTCTCAGGTGGAAATCTGTGCCTTCCTTCTAGCGCTATGTGTTGTAGTCCTTCCCTGCTGTGCTCACGGAAAGTAACCCCACAACGGTTGTGTCTGTTTCTTAAGTTCCCTCACAACTCGATTTGATGTTCCTCTGTAATCCACCCCTTCCCTGTATTCAGGTTGGAATGGCACCCGTTTGTCAGGTAGGCCTGGAGTTCTTCCGGGACCCTAGAGTTGCCCCTCTCCCGCAATTGCCCCCCAAGACTTCATAGGTGATATGTGGTAGACAGCCCGCCTGAGACCGACTGTCCTGCCGCTGTTTGGAGTATGGCTTGAAGCTGTATTCTAATCCACTCCCTCGGCGTTCCGGCCACCGGTATTGCGCCTCAGCAGGGTGCTGCCTCTTTCAACAAAACCCCTGCTGGTATTCTCCTTCTGCTTGATCTCGTTTCTCACTCAGCACAATCTATCTCACTTCTAGTCCTTTCTTGAGTCCCGCCGCTTCCAGGAGCCTGCGCGGACCCGTTACGTTCTTTCAATGCCAAGCCTCTGCCAGGATCCCACCCCTGGCAGAGACCCTACAGTCTCTCCCTTCACAACACCCCCTGCCACAGGGTGTTGCTCCGTTCAATCCCGTCAGCGTTCTGTCTAACTTCCTGCCTGACCCCCAGTTTACCCACTATGGTGGGGAGTGGCCTAATGAATAGCACCCTTAGCTCCCCCCGGAGGCCCAGCTGTGAAACATATTGGTGTCTGTGATACCTGATTGGAGGAACTCCTTCGGTGCCATCGAACGTACCATGGCTCCCCTTAGCGGCGAAGCCACAGCACTGCAACGACCAGGACTCTGGGGCGCTGCACTCCCCCCTGGTTAAACACAGTACTCCGGGACTGGGAAGAAAAACAACAATACAGATTAGCAAAAAGACATACAATTTTGTTGAGTGCAAAACGATAAGTATACTTGAACAGGCTTCCCTTTATGGGAGGTGAGGACACTTTTAACGTTACTAACATGGTCAACATTATAAATTACAGGCTATGTATAACTCCTGTTACCCAACCGGGTATTCTACTTAGTGCAAATTCTGGAACAATAAATTAACATTGCCTTTAAGAAACATACACTCTTAGTTTACCAAAGGCCTTCCTATAATCACATTACAGGGTAAGGTAACTTCACATTCTCCTACTTTGAACCTGCAGGACCGCCTGTCCCTATGGCACCAGACCTACTGCCTCTCCTTTCTTTTACAGGACCGCCCCGTTCAGCCAGGGCCTACTGCCTTTCGCTACTATACATAGTATAGACATAACATTCCTTTCGTTTAAAGAACTCTGAGCCCGCTCTACTCGGCTCCTTTAAGGACTCACTCTCTAACCCCTACGGGTTCGCCTTCTGTCCTTAGTAACAAAGTAACTTTCTATGGGGACGCAGGGTTGACCTTCTATCCTCACCTTCATCATTACTTCCTTACTTTCAGCTATGCAGATCTCTATCTCTACCCCTACGGGCTCTCTGCATCTTTTCTTTCTGCAAAACATTATTTAGATTTCACATTTCAACAAATTCAACACATATAACTTAGCATGTAAAACAGTTACATTTCTTTTTCAAGCTTCATTATCACATTACTGTTCTGCAACAGTATCTTTCTCAAGTTCAATTTCACACATCCCCTTTAAGAGGGGGCCAAGTCTTTCTGAGGTAGCTCGTCTTCTCAGCCTACCAGCCCACGCAAAGGTTCCGGTATGGTATCTTCGCAAAGTGTCTTTAACTAGAACCGGTAGGAAAGGTATCTTCACAAAGTGTCTTTGGCTCAAACCAATAGGGCAAATATCTTCGCAAAGTGTCTTTGGCTAAAACCAGTAGGGAGCACCTTTAAGAAGGTGCAAACTATTTACAAAAGAAAGTTCGAATCATGCACAGTCCATGATTTCTGCAGTTTGTGTAACTTGGTGCAAAAACTTCAAGAAAAAGAAAAACAAACAAAGGGGATCCCGGGTCAACAAAGGGATCCATTAACCCTGGACAGGTTTAGCAGCAACTTAAAAGAACAAACAGTAACTATTTACATTTTCACAAAGCGAAATCTTACTCTTCTTTCAGAAGTTTCCATGAGGCGCCACCTGGCGGGCGGACCCCTGCAATTCAGGTTTCAGGTCCACTCCCGCTGCCAGATACACCCCATGGGTTCGGGTCTGTTGCACGACCAGGTCGTGCGCGGCGATCAAGGTCTGTGTCCCCACTTCTCTCTGTGCTGGTACATCCGGAACATCGGTCACTCGAAGGGGCACCTCCTTAGGCACGACGGTGGTGGCGGCGATCGGGTGGCAGATCGCAAGTTCTGTGGTCAGGCAGGTGGGGCCGACCAGGGTGGTTACAGATCGGTCACACGGCGGCACTTTGGCCACAGGGGCTGGTTTCTCTTTCTTGTAGACGTTCAGAGCGAACCACCCCTTTTCCCCAAGATGCCGGGTGTAGGTAACACTGTCTCCCGGATAGAGGTCTCGATCGGGGTGACCCTCTCTAAGGTGTGACTCGACATCCCGTCGGTTAACAAAGACCTCCGCGTATAGCCCCGGTTCTTTAATGAAGCCCCAGCCTCCTTGGAGTTTAAAGACGGTGATGATGCCCTGCCTGCGCGGGGCCTGGTGAGTGGTGGGGTCCTTACGGGCCCGGTCCTTGACCGCCAAATCTTTTTGATGGTAGGCCTCCCGTTTAGCCTGATGTGTTTCCTCTTCCTCTCGCCACCGCTGTTCTAGCTGGATCTGGTATTCTTCCCAGCTTAGGGCCTGTACCATTTCTCCCTTCTGGGTCTCCACCCCGGGGAACCCCATGAGATTGGATCCAGGGTTCACCCAGCGGCACACCGTGCGCTCCGCGCTGACCTCACATGGCAAGGGAGTAGGGGTGATTGGGGCTCGCATACGGTGTTCCATGCCCGTGGCTTCCTCCCATGGTAACAGGCGCTGAAGTCTATGGGTCCCCGGGAGAGGTGGTGCTGCTACGGGACCCACTAACACACCCTCTGCTGGTGGGGCAGGATCGGCGGACTCACCCACTGGTACGATTCCACTTTCCGCAACAGGTCCCGCTGGTTCTTCCGATGTCCGGGAATCCACTGCCGGTCCCACCTGATGCGGGGCCTGGACTCTTACATGCAGTTGGAGGAGCTGGTTATATAAATCCTCCATCTCGGCTCTCAGGAATTTGGTGTTATCCACGGAGGACAGGCTGCTGGGCTCATCCGGGTAGTCAGGGGAGACTTCCACTTCAACCCCGCTGTCGGGTTCGGAGCTGCTGGCCATAGCGTCCTCCACGTGGGTCGCTTCCTGGTCTTTTTCCCGCTCTCTCCTGCGTGAGCAGTTTCGTTTTCTCTGCCTCCGCCCCCCATTAAGGATTAGGAGGCGGATCTCTGCTGCTGATGGACACGTCCTCACTGCACAGAAATATTTAGACTGGGCGGCCATTATTCTTCGCGCTCTCCAGCTCGTCTACGCCCACTCCACGCCCCTCTTCTCTTCCTGCGCTCTCCTCAGCGCTGCAATGGCGGCGGATTTTGGCGGCAACTGGCGCAGCACAGTCTTTGTAATAAAGTACAGTCCAAGCACAACAAATCACAGTCTCTAGGCACACATGACCTGATTCTTCAGGCTTAAGTAGATCCTGTTCGTGACGCCAAGTTTGCGGCGCGCCCCCACACCGCCGCAGGGCCGAGGGGTACCCGGAGCCGGGCCTCTAGTTCTCAGTCTCGGGGTTGTCACGGTGGCTAGACCCGGTCCGTGGCCCTGTCCGTCAGTGGGGGACGTCCGGTGTAATAGGTGGTAGTAATGGTAGCGATGGAGCGGTGCGGTTGTGGGGTGTAAGTCGCGGTAAATAACGAGGACACCAGGTTGCAGTCTCTTTACCTCTTTACTGGAGATCTCTGAGTCCTCAGTCCAGAACACGGTTCACCAGGCTACGCAAGTCCGGCCGGTCCAATGGCACCTCCAGAGTTCTCCTCTCAGGTGGAAATCTGTGCCTTCCTTCTAGCGCTATGTGTTGTAGTCCTTCCCTGCTGTGCTCACGGAAAGTAACCCCACAACGGTTGTGTCTGTTTCTTAAGTTCCCTCACAACTCGATTTGATGTTCCTCTGTAATCCACCCCTTCCCTGTATTCAGGTTGGAATGGCACCCGTTTGTCAGGTAGGCCTGGAGTTCTTCCGGGACCCTAGAGTCGCCCCTCTCCCGCAATTGCCCCCCAAGACTTCATAGGTGATATGTGGTAGACAGCCCGCCTGAGACCGACTGTCCTGCCGCTGTTTGGAGTATGGCTTGAAGCTGTATTCTAATCCACTCCCTCGGCGTTCCGGCCACCGGTATTGCGCCTCAGCAGGGTGCTGCCTCTTTCAACAAAACCCCTGCTGGTATTCTCCTTCTGCTTGATCTCGTTTCTCACTCAGCACAATCTATCTCGCTTCTAGTCCTTTCTTGAGTCCCGCTGCTTCCAGGAGCCTGCGCGGACCCGTTACGTTCTTTCAATGCCAAGCCTCTGCCAGGATCCCACCCCTGGCAGAGACCCTACAGTCTCTCCCTTCACAACACCCCCTGCCACAGGGTGTTGCTCCGTTCAATCCCGTCAGCGTTCTGTCTAACTTCCTGCCTGACCCCCAGTTTACCCACTATGGTGGGGAGTGGCCTAATGAATAGCACCCTTAGCTCCCCCCGGAGGCCCAGCTGTGAAACATATTGGTGTCTGTGATACCTGATTGGAGGAACTCCTTCGGTGCCATCGAACGTACCATGGCTCCCCTTAGCGGCGAAGCCACAGCACTGCAACGACCAGGACTCTGGGGCGCTGCACGTACATTTATGATTCTTCAGAATTCCTATTAGTCTATGCCTAATGAAGAGACCTGAGTAGTCTCGAAAGCTTGCAATTTGTTACCATCTTTTCAGTTAGCCATTAAAAGGTATCAACCACTGAGGACTCTCAATTCTAAATATTTTTGTGAGAATATGTACAGTGAGCGTGCATTGTTTCATATAGTAACAAAGTAATATTCTGGTGGTTATTATAAGTAGAAAAGTAGAAAACCAAAACGGGTATAACAGGTCTGGCATAAATGTATAAAAACCAAACCAAATCAGACCTAAATAATAGCTATTAATCCTATATTCCTCTAAAAAGCTCCTCAAAACTAAATAAACACAATTTAGTGAGAGGATCAGACATAGGTATGTAAGAGTACATAGTAGTCATAAACCAGGGTAAAAATTACATTAGGTACAGAAAGGACATATATCTAGGGAATAGAACTGATACTTTGTTTCCCTACCTCGCAGTGGAGGTTGTCACCCTATAGGGAAACAAATTGACGTCCCACGTAGACTAAACCTGTCTGACCCTGAAGGGAATCCTTCAACAAGCCATCACCAACACCCATAAAGTGCTTAAATGCTTACTGATTGATGAACCTGGGTCTATCCTCTTTGATCAGTGGGTGCTGAGATAGTACACATGTTAAAATAAAGTGCTCTCTTCCTGGTTGGAACTTGATTTTTAAGAGAATATGGTTCCTAGGTAGCTGTATAGTTTGCAGACCAGTCCAGAATAAATATGAAAAAAACTTCCTTCTCACCCCCAATGGGGGTGGTCTTTGTTGTCCTTTCTCATTATTGAGTCCTCTACCAGAGGCCTGGGAGTTTGAGGGTTCTGTGCAGGATCTTAGTTGTTCCAATCATTGCACTTTTTTGGACAGAGAGCTCAGATGTTGCTCCTGGGATCTGTTGTAGCCATACTTCCAACTTAGGGGTCACTGCTCCAAGTTCTTCTATCACCACTGGAATCACTGTTGCCTTCACCTTCCACATCTTCTCCAGTTCTCCTTTGAGGCCCTGGTATTTCTCCAGCTTCTCATATTCCTTCCTTCTGATGTTGCTGTCACTTGGCACTGCCACATCTATTACATCTATTATCATTGCTGTCTTTTGATCCTTGTCTACTATCACAATGTCTGGTTGGTTAGCCAACACCTGCTTATCCGTCTGGATCTTGAAGTCCCAGAGGAGTTTAGCCCTTTTATTCTCCACCACTTTATCTGGTGTCTCCCACCTGGACTTAGGGGGACTTAGTCCATATGCTGTGCAGATGTTCCTGTATACAATTCCCACTACTTGGTTGTGGTGTTAGTTATACGCTGTTCCTGCTTGCATTTTGCATCCTGCCACTATGTGTTGGACCGTTTCTGAGGTTTCTTTGTATAGTCTGCACCTTGGGTCTTGTCTTGTGTGGTAGATTGACTTAGTGCTTGCTCTTGTGCCGCTATTATTAGTGCCTCTGTGCTGTCTCAGAGTCCAGCTTTCTCCAGCCATTGGTAGGATTTCTTCATGTCAGCCACTTCCATTATCTGTCGATGGTACATCCCATACAGCTGCTTGTCTTGCCATGGCACTTCATGTTCCTGTTCTTCCTTCCAGATCTGTTGTTGCTGCCTTAGACTTTCTCTCAGCATCTCATTTTTTGGTGCCAGTTTTCTGATGTATTCCTGAATGCTCCTTGTTTCATCCGTGATGGTGGCTTGGATGCTTATCAAGCCTCGACCACCCCTGATGGTATACAATCTTTGGGTGTTAGACTTAGGGTGGAGACCACCATGCATTGTGAGGAGCTTTCGTGTCTTCACATCTGCAGCTTCCATCTCTTCTTTTGGCCAGCACACTATGCCAGCAGGGTATCTGATAACTGGCAGGGCATATGTATTGATGGCATGAATTTTATTCTTCCAATTTAGTTGGCTCTTCAGGACCTTTCTTACCCTGTCTTACCCTTTGATGGTATTTGGATGTTGCTCAGTATGGTTACCATATCCTTGTGGGATGCCGAGGTACTTGTAGCATGTACTGTGGGGAAAAAAAGTACCGTATTTAGTCAGCAACCAATTGTGCAAGTTCTCCCACTTAAAAAGATGAGAGAAGCCTGTAATTGACATCATAGGTAGACCACAACTATGAGAGTCAAAATGAGAAAACAAATCCAGAAAATTGCCTGATTTTGCAAACTTTATTTTGCAAATTATGGTGGAAAATAAGTATTTGGTCATTAACAAAAGTTAATCTCAATATTTTGTTATTTATCCTTTGTTGGCAATAACAGAGGTCAAACGTTTTCGGTAAAGGTACCTTCACACTAAACGACTTTTCAACGATAACGATAGCGATCCGTGACGTTGCAGCGTCCTGGATAGTGATATCGTTGTGTTTGACACGCAGCAGCAATCAGGATCCTGCTGTGATATCGCTGGTCGTTGCTGAAAGTCCAGAACTTTATTTGGTCATCAGATCGGCATGTATCGTCGTGTTTGACAGAAAGCAACGATGCCAGCAATGTTTTACAATGGTAACCAGGGTAAATATCGGGTTACTAAGCGCAGGGCCGCACTTAGTAACCCGATATTTACCCTGGTTACCATTGTAAAAGTAAAAAAAAAACAGTACATACTCACCTTCTGATGTCCGTCAGGTCCCTGGCTGTCTGCTTCCCGCACTGACTGTGAGCGCCGGCCGGCCGTAAAGCACAGCACAGCGGTGACGTCACCGCTGTGCTCTGCTTTTACTTTACGGTCGGCGCTCACAGTCAGTGCGGGAAGCAGGCCGCCAGGGACCTGACGGACATCAGAAGGTGAGTATGTACTGTTTTTTTTTACATTTACAATGGTAACCAGGGTAAACATCAGGTTATTAAGCGCGGCCCTGCGCTTAGTAACCCGATGTTTACCCTGGTTACCTGGGGACTTCGGCATCGTTGGTCGCTGGAGAGCTGTCTGTGTGACAGCTCTCCAGCGACCACACAGCGACGCTGCAGCGATCGGCATCGTTGTCGATATCGCTGCAGCGTCGCTTAATGTGACGGTACCTTAGGTCTTCACAAGGTTGGCACACACTGTTGGTGGTATGTTGGCCTATTCCTCCATGCAGATCTCCTCTAGAGCAGTGATGTTTTTGGCCTGTCGCTGGGCAACATAGACTTGCAACTCCCTCCAAAGGTTTTTCAGTGGGAGAACTTGCACAATTGGTGGCTGACTAAATACTGTTTTCCCTTCTGTATATATATATATAAACATAGGTAGGCTTAAGTATGGTATAGTGGGACTCACAAATGAGTTCTGTGTGCTCAAATAACATGCAAACATTAAAAACTGAAGATGGTAGTGTGGGCTACTTCCCATAGTAAAAAACTAGAAATGCTAATACTATAGCCCATATAGGTCCAATGAGGCTAAAGTATAATGATACTGAATATATTCAAAGAATACAGGAATCAGTATAGCAGGACAAGACACTTGTGAGCTCAGAAAATGCAGGTTCAATGTTCCAAATATAAAGCAGACATAGTCACAGTGGGAATTCTAATAAACTACTGAAATAAGTTGGTATCACTTATCTTGGGCTATCTTGGGGTGAATAACACCGCATCACCAAAGTGTTTCCCCCCTTAAAGATGAAGTCAGGGATTCATTAGGGGACTAAAGGTGAAGGGCTTCTATCACTCGAACCACATGTCATAAGGTCTTGTATGTGTCTGTGGTTATTATAAAGTATTACTTCAGTTCTATTCCCAGTACCATAACTTTTTTATTTTTCCATCAATATGGCCATGTGAGAGCTTATTTTTTGCTGGACAAGTTGTACTTTTGAATAACATCATTGGTTTTACCAAGTCGTGTGCTAGAAAACAGGAAAAAAAATTCTAAGTGCGGTGAAATTGCAAACGAAGTGCAATCCCACACTGGTTTTTTGTTTGGCTTTTTTGCTAGGTTTACTAAATGCTAAAACTGACCTGCTATTAAGATTCTCCAGGTCATTATGAGTTCATAGACACCAAACATGTCTAGGTTCTCCATTTTTTGGGATCTTGGGTTGGGTGAGGGATTACTTTTTGCGCACCGAGCTGACGTTTTTAATGATGCAATTTGGTGCAAATACGTTCTTTTGATCGCCCGTTATTGCATTTTAATGCAATGTCATTGTGACCAAAAAAACGTAATTCTGGCATTTTTTATTTTTTTTACTGCTTCGTTTAGCGATCAGGTTATTTCTTTTTTTTATTGATAGATCGGGCGATTCAGAATGCGGCGATACCAAATATGTGTATGTTTGATTTTTTTTTTATTGTTTTATTTTGAATGGGGCGAAAGGGGGTGATTTAAACTTTTTTTTTTTTCATATTTTTTAAAACATTCTTTTTTTACTTTTGCCATGCTTTAATAACCTCCATGGGAGGCTAGAAGCTGGCATAGCCTGATCAGCTCTGCTACATAGGAGCGATGCTCAGATCGCTCCTATGTAGCCAATTTACTGCATTGCTATGAGCGCCGACTACAGGGTGGCGCTCACAGCAATCCGGCATCAACAACCATAGAGGTCTTCAGAAGACCTCTGGTTGTTATGCAGATGCACCAATGACCCCCGATCACGTGACGGGGGTCAGCATCGGACTGGAGCACCTTGGGCCCACCAGAGAAAATCATTCTTGGGGCCCACTATGTAGCTACATAGAAATAAGACAAGTCCACCAATTGTGTGGTAAAAAGCGCTAATATCAGGGTATAATATAAGGTAGTTCACGTCTTAATTATGCAGCAAGGGTTGGGGTAGCCCCCTCATAGAATATAATGTAGCCCCCTCATAAACTATAATGCAGCACCCCACAAAATATAATGCAACCCCCTCAGGTATAACGCAGTCCCCACCATAGAATATAATGTAGCACCCTCATATAGTATAATGCAGCCCACCACAGAATATAATGCAGCCCCCCTATAGAGTATTCTGTAGCCCCCTCACATGGCATAATGCTGCCCCCCTCATATAGTATGATGTAGCCCCCCGGAATATAATGTAGTCCCCTGGGAGAATGCAGCCCCACCACAGAATATAATGCATCCCCCCCATAGAGTATACTGTAGCCCCCTCATACAGTATGATGTAGCCCCCATAATATAATGTAGTCCCCTGAGAATAATGCAGTCCCACCACAGAATATAATGCAGCCCCCCAGAGTATACTGTAGCCCCCTCATAGAGTATGATGTAGCCCCCATAATATAATGTAGTACACTGAGAATAATGCAGTCCCCCCACAGAATATACTGTAGCCCCCTCATAAAGTATAATGCAGTCCCTCTCCACCCTCATCATTGTCCTCATCACCACCTCCATCATTGCCTTCTCCTCACCACCCCTATCATTCTCCCCCACCACCCCCATCACTGCCCATTCCACCACCTGCATCATTGCCTCCTCCCCCACCATCAATATCCATTTCATCACCTCCATCATCAGGGATCCTCGGTTCACCATCGTGGGCGTGCTTTTATCTCCCTGTGCTGTCAGCATGGGCGCCGCCGATTTATGATTCTACATGCAGCGAGTGGCCGCAGCAGACAGGATGTAGGATGCAGTGACTTAGGATGCAGTGACACATAGGAGGCAGAGCAAGGGTTAACGAGTATTTTATGTAAAAACAATAGTAGGTCAAGCAGGGGGATACTATTATAAAGGTAACAACGGTTTAACTTATCAGTCTCTGGGCCTTGGTGGAAGGTGGCTGGAAGATCACTCGGTGGCGCAAGATGTCTCCGATCCGGTCCCACAGAAAGGCAATGCACTGTCTCCTCGCGGTGGTGAAGCCTCCGAGTCCTTCAGCATGTGGTCTCCTGGTACGGGCACAAGATGTTGTAGAGGTGTAGGTCCGCAGCACAGTGGACGAAGCAAACAGTTTGTATTTAGTTATAAAGGGAAACAAATGGTTAATCATAAAATGGATTGAACATAGTTTCTCACTAATGAATGTGCATAGATAGTTTTCTTATTGTACTGGGTGTATTGCCCTTAAAAAAGAATGAGTAGATTTTTATCCAAACAGGAAAAAAACCTTATGTATCATGTTTAGAGCAGCACGGAAATGTGAGTTTAAAGAAGGATAAGATTTAAAAAATCATCTCATCCTTTATTTATGATTAATAAGCAGAATATTTGTTTTGTACAAGATCTGATTAATTTATGAGGAGTTCACTTCTTTATTCCCCAATTCTTCCCTTCTAATCAGCCGATTAAAGCTCATATCACACACTTAGCTAATTTCATATTCCTGGTTAATTAATTCTTTTGTACAGCAACACAAATATTGGAAGCAAGTGTAAATGGTCTGATTATTTATTGAGCGTCTAACCATTTCACTGTCACCAAAAACATAAATCTAAGATAACAATGGCTACAAACATCATATTGAAGTTTTTGAAAGGTGTTTGCACAAATAAGCTGTAGTAGCATTCTATTGATGTTTTATGACCATGAGAAACAGACAGTGGATACAACTATGTGTACACTGATAATTGCATACACTCAAATACAAAATGCATAAAAAGATATGCACCTAAACAGAAACACCACATTTACACATATATTCATTCACTGTAGACCCAAAATGCAGTTTTTAAATGAAGGTTTTCATTATTAAGGAAAAATAAATGCAAATCTACAGGACCCTGTGGAAAAAGTGATTGCTCCCACCACTCTAAAACATAAATTAACTCGTTTATCACATCTTTGGGAATCTGAGTTAAAATTTCCTAGCCACACCCAAGCCTGATTACTGCCACACCTGTTCTCGATCAAGAATTCACATAAATAGGACCTGCCTGAGAAAGTGAAGTAGACCAAAGTTCCTCAAAAGATAGACATTATGCTGTAATTCAAAGAAATTCTGGAACAAATATGTAATTGAGATCTATCAGTTGGAAAAGGTTATAAAGCTATTTCTAAAGCTTTGGGACTCCAGCAAACCACAGTGAGACCTATTGTCCACAAAGCCTCACTTGCCTCAGTTAAGTTCAGTGTTCATGCCTCTATCCTAAGAAAGAGACTGGGCAAAAATGGCCTGTATGGCAGAGTTCAAAGGCAAAAACCACCACTGAGCAATAACAACATTAACATCTCAGTTATGCCAGAAAACATCTTGATGGTCCCCCAGACTTTTGGGAGAATACTATGTGGACTGAGGAGACAAAAGTTGAACTTTTTGGAAGGTGTATGTCCCATTACATCTGGCATAGAAGTAACACAGAATTTAAGAAAAGGAACATCATACCAACAGTAAAATATGATGTTGGTAGTGTGATGGTCTAGGGTTCTTTTGCTACTTCAGGACCTGTAAGACTTGCTGTGGTAACTGGAATAATTAATTCTGCTGTCTACCAAAATATCCTGAAGGAAAATGTTCAACCATCTATCTGTTCATGACCTCAAGTCCAACTCTGAATGGCTTAAGAAAAACAAAATTAAGACTTTGGAGTGGCCTAGTCAGACACCTGACCTTAATCTGACTGAGATGCAGTGGCATGACCTTAAAAATGTGGTTCATGCTCAGAAACCCTCCAATGTGACTGAATTACAACAATTCTGCAAAGATAAGTGGGCCACAATTTCTCCAGAGTGTTGCAAAAGACTCATTGCCAGTTATTGTAAATGCTTGATTGCAGTTGTTGCTGCTAAGGGTGGCCCAACCAGTTATTAGGTGCATGGGACATGTAATGTGCTGCAGTGCAGTATAGTGCAACCTCCACCAGGAGGTACTGGTGAGGGAAGAGAGGTTGTACACACAGCCTAGCAACACTGAACAGCAGCACAGGTGCCACAGGTAATGAAAGAGAAGTCGGATAAGCCAAGGTCATACACAGAGAGGTCAGCACAGTACAAAGAGGCAGTCAGAAGAATAGTCAGGGACAAGCAAGAAATCAGAGCCTACCGGGAATGTGGTAACCAAAACATGAGACATAAGACGAGGTCGGGGTACAAGACAGAGTCAAAGCCAGTCGGGGAGCGTGGTATCAGAGATGGGAAACAAGGGGCAAAGTCCAGATATCAGATCAAGTCATACACGGGTACAGGCAGTCAGGGGCACAAGGATCACTAATACAAGTATACAGGTCAGGGGCTCAAGCCGGGAAGCATGAACTATAGCTGACACTGGCCCACAGGCTGCAGAGGACTGAAATAGCCCAGCCAGCTTCAAAGCGAGGCAGAGGGGAATAACTCCCGCATGACCAGTCCAGAGACAAGGCAGCTGAAAGCAAACTCAGGAGTGGATCATGACAGTACCCCCCTCTCAATGGGGGGCCACCGGACCCCCAGGCTTCCCTGGATAACGAGCATGAAAGGCCCGGACAAGCCGATCTGCATGGACCGAACATGCCGGCACCAACAACCGGCCCTCAGTACCGTAACCTTTCCAATGGACCAAGTACTGCAGTGAACGGCAGAGCATATAAGAATTCACCACCCATTCCACCTCATACTCAGTCTGGCTATCTACTACAACAGAAGGAGACTCACCTGAGGAAAGCACCGATGGCTTAAGAAGCACCTTATGGAATACATTGGGGATCCGCAACGACGGAGGCAAGTGCAGACGGAAGGCCACAGGATTAACCACCTCCAAAATTTCATAAGGGCCAATAAACTTGGGACCCAACTTAGCAGTGGGAATCCTCAATCTAATATTCTTAGTGGATAACCATGCCTTATCCCCCAGCTGGTAAGCTGGCCCCACAGAACGTCGTTTATAGGCAAGAAATTTATACTTGCCCTGAGCCTCCCCAATAATTCTCGGAACCTCCCTCCAGATATCCCCCCACAGCAGAAAGGCCGAATCAGCCCCTGGACACCCCGAATCCAGCTGAGAGAATTCACCAAAATGAGGGTGAAACCCCTAGTTGCAGCAAAACGGGGGTGTACCAGTGGACTGATTGACACGATTATTGAAAGCAAATTCTGCCATGGGTACCGCAGAACACCAATCATCCTGTCTGGACGTAGCAAGACATTGCAATATCTGCTCCAAAGACTGATTAGTCCTTTCAGTCTGACCGTTGGTCTCGGGATGGTAGGCCGATGAAAAGGACAGACTGATACCCAGCCTTTTACAAAAGGCCCTCCAGAATTTTGCCACAAATTGCACCCTTCTATCAGACACTACACTGACAGGCACACCATGCAATCGGATCACATGCTCAATCAATAGTTTTGATAAAGTCTCAGCATTAGGGAGGCCCGCCAAAGGTACAAAATGCACCTGCTTACTGAACCTTTTAACAACTACCCAGATCATGGTTTGGCCATTAGAGGGGGGAAAATCAATGATAAAATCCATGGACAGATGAGTCCATGGTCTATCTGGAATTGGCAGTGGCACCAATTCCACGGCCGGCTGGTTACGAGAGATTTTAGCACGAGCACAAGTTTCACAGGAAGACACAAACCCAATGACGTCAGAAGCCCACGAAGGCCAACCAAAACCGCCTAGTGATGGCTTTGCACGTGGCCAAGATTCCAGGATACCCACTGAGAGCTGAGTCATGGAACTCCTGAAGCACCCTTAACCGAAACTGGACAGGTGCAAAGAGCTTATTATCGGGTACGGACGAAAGGACAAGAGATCAGGCCTCACGAATCTCTCATTCCAATGCCGAGGACACTGCAGCCACCACCACTCCGCGCTGAAGAATGGAGGAAGGAGGTTCAGGAGGTGAAACTGGATCCAGGCTACGAGATAAAGCATCAGCCTTCACTTTCTTGGACCCTGGTCTGAAAGTAATAGAAAACTGAAATCGAGAAAAAAGTGACCACCTAGCCTGTCTCGGGGTCAAACGTTTGGCAGATTTGATGTAAGACAGAGTCTTGTGATCCGTAATGACAGTGATAAGATGGGCAGCCCCCTCCAAAAAATGCCTCCATTCTTCAAATGCCAATTTAATGGCCAACAGCTCCCGGTTACCCACATCATAATTCCTCACAGCAGAGGAAAATTTTCTTGAAAAGAAGGCACAAGATCTTAAGTTAGTCAATATGGTGGGCCCTTGGGACAACACAGCCCCCACTCCCACCTCCGAGGCGTCCACCTCTACGATAAATGGTTTAGAGAACTCAGGTTGAACAAGTACAGGAGCAGTCATGAAACAGTTCTTCAAGGAAGAAAACACCACCTGGAGCTGATCAGTTTTTGAGATCAGCCCCCTTACGAGTTAAATCCGTGAGGGGTTTGACCACCTGAGAAAACCCCTTAATTAATTTTCTATAATAATTGGCAAAACCCAGAAAACGCTGAAGACCCTTGAGATCTCTGGGTTGAACCCAATCCACAATAGCCTGTACCTTCCTAGGGTCTATACGAAACCCATTAGCGGACAAAATGACCCCTAGAAAGGACAGTTCCTGAGCAAAAAATGAACACTTCTCTGGTTTAGCAAATAGTGAGTTCTCCCTAAGCCTCAGAAGAACTGCACTGACAGGGCTGGACTGGCCGTCGGGGACTTCTGGCAAATGCCAGAAGGGCTGGTGCCAGTAGTGGGCCACTCGATCTGTGCACGCTGTGCCACTTTAAGCGGCGCCAGCGCCGACTCACCCTCACGCCAGCGCCGCCGCATTCAACTATACCGGCGTTACTAAGTCAGGTAACGTTTTGAGATCAGAATATCAGGAGGATAGTGGATCAGAGCTGAAGGGCTTAACAGATGGATGGTCAGAACTAGGTCCACTGACATCTCAGCACTCCCCTGCACCAGACAGGATGACTGTGCTATCAATCAAAGTACTGACAGCTTCACCATGCCCCTGTACCAGATTGGACGGCTGAGCTGTCAGTAACTACATCCCTAGTTTTTCCACTAGACAAAGGCAAATCCGTAATGAAATCCATAGACAAATGAGTCCATGGTCTTTTTTGGAATTGGCAATAGAGTCAATAGAGTCAATTCCCCAGCTGTCCGGCTATTACTGACTTTAGCACGTGCGCAGACTTCACAAACA
Source organism: Ranitomeya variabilis (assembly GCF_051348905.1). Taxonomy (NCBI): domain Eukaryota; kingdom Metazoa; phylum Chordata; class Amphibia; order Anura; family Dendrobatidae; genus Ranitomeya; species Ranitomeya variabilis. The sequence continues at coordinate 301,601,670 of NC_135232.1, forward strand.
GATACAAAAACTTTAATACCATTATGCATAGATGGCCAACAAAAAAGTTTAGCAATGGCTTTCCACATAGCACTAACCCCAGGATGACCACTCAAGACAGAATCATGAAATTCCTGTAACATCTGCAATCTTATGTACACACGCACAAATAATTTGGACCCTGGAGTAGCGGAAGGAGCCAACGACTGGACTTTGCGAATCTCCTCTTCCAATTCTGAGGTTAAAATAGAAATCACAATACCCTGAGGAACATCATAATTTGTTTCAACTGGTGATTTTTTTTTGTAGAAAAAAAGCACATGGACTCAGGTTAGTCAAATTTTAGGCCCCTACGATAAAACTGCCCCCACTTTGATCTACGAGCATCCACCTCCACAATGAACGGTCCTTGGAGATCAGGTTGGATCAGAATGGGAGCAGACATAAAACACTCTTTTAATCTTTTAAAAACCCTGATAGCACCTAGCGACCAAACCTTGAGATTCTCCCCCTAACATGTAAGGTCAGTAAGTGGTTTAGCAGTCTGCAAAAACCCCTTGATAAATTTCCTATAATAGTTGGTGAATTACAGAAAATGCTTCAATGCCTTAAGATCACGAGGTTGAACCCAATCAATTATGAGGGTCTATTTGAAAATCTTATCATGCCGTTTGAGTTTTCCAATGCACCTAATGTTTTTAAAAATGTTATGATTTATGAATAATAATTTTTCTCATTGCATTGGAAGATTTGTTGTGATTTACCTGGATAGTGATCTAATTTTCTTGCCCGATTTGAACTCCCACCAAAACAGGTCCGTGTGATATTACAAAGGCTGAGAGAAAACTATTTGCAAAATTAGATACATGTTTTTTTCTGTTCCGGAAATTTTGTTCTTAGAATTTATCTTGTCAGCAGAAAGGTTTATGATGGACACTGGGAAGGTGCGTGCCATAATTGATTTGGTTCAACCTCGTGACCTTAAAGCTTTACAAGATTTTCTTGGATTCGCCAACTATTAGCCTATGTGCACACGATGCAGATTTGTCGCATTTCTGCAGCATTTTTGCTCCAAAACGCAAGTGACTACCGAAGCAATGTTACTCAATGACATTCCTGAAGTTTTGTGTACATGATCCGGAAATTTCCATCCTTATTCGCAGCATTTTGTTTTCTGCATCATGTTGATTCTTTTTGCGGATCTGCAGCGTTTCTGCACCCATTGACTTCCATTGAGTCAGTCAAATCCGCACATGTAAAAAGGTTTGCGAATTTGTGGCGTATTTCCTGCAGATTTGCTGCCAAAAATGCTGCAGAATTGTCAAATGGAAATTATGTCAGAAGGAGGAAGAGTGTGTGGGGGCACAATATGTGTGAGCAGAGAATATGTGTGAGCAGAGAATATGTGCAAGCGGAGAATATGTGTGTTTCTGTCTGTGTCTGTCTGTGTGTGTCTGTGTCTGTGTGTGTCTGCGGCTGTGTGTGGGTGTCTGTGGTTTTCTGCGGGTGTGTGTACCCATGCGACAAACAGCCCATAGTGATTGTAATTAGTTGTCGTCTGATGGGACTACTACTCCCGTCCGGCTATGTCTGCTGTCACATATAACAGAGACAGCATGAGCCAATGATGGAAGAATAGTCCCATAGTCACCTGAGCTCAATTGTAAAAAAAATCTAAATATTTACTTATTCATATATACACAATACATACTCATCGAATACCTAATCCCCGATGCCCGTGTCTCCTGTAAACAATCAAAAATAATAAACCAATATACACTCACCTTTCCGCCATAGTCCATTTAATACTGAGTGTCCCACGTCGATCTCACCCGGCCGCCGGTGATACACTGACAAGAGGTGATCACTCCCACAGTGTATCAATGAGCCGCAGTGCAAGTTCATCGGAGTTCATCAGTTCTCACTTACGGCACCACTACGTGGGAACACATTCACACAGCGGTAGCGCAGTGATACACTGCGGGAGCAATTACCTCCTGTCAGTGTATCGCCAGAGGCCGGGTAGAGTGTTCACATCTCTTGATGTGACTGTTCTACTCATGAGATCGCCATGGGACACTCGTTATTGTGGATTATGTTGGACAGGATAGTATTATATGTTGGTTTATTATTTTATTTTTGTTTCAGGAGTCGAAGGCGTCGGGGATTAGGCGTTCAGTAAGTATGGTTAACTAAGATTCAATAAAGGAGTCTGTGTGATTATTTCCAATAAAGGGCTATATTCTGGCTGTGTTTTTATTTACCATATAACTATAAGATTAGTAATGGATAGGTGTCTTGTAGACACCTCTCCATTACTAAGCCGTGGGCTTTATGTCACCTGACAATACAAAGGTGACATCAACCCTACAAATATGAAACCCACTTGCCACTGCTACAGGGCAAGTGGGAAGAGAAAGGTTAAATGTCAGAATTGGCGCATCTATATGCGCCATCATTTATTTAAACCTAGCGGTGTAACGGGCTGCAGTTTGAAGATCCAGAAAGACTCACAATTAAGTACTTTGCATCTAAAATCACCACCTCTGTGCGATTTAAATACTTTTTCTATGGCAATGACCCTTAGGGTGTTAGTATTAACTGCATGCACTAATCTGCAATGCTTGGACACTGCTGAAATACCATGGGAAGCCCCATTAGCCACTTCAGAAAGATGTTTTCTGATTCTCCTTTTTAATGGTCCAATAGTACACCCCACATATTGTAAACCACATGCATTACACTCTATGAGGTAAATCACACCTTCTGAGTTACAATTTATATACGATTTTATAGGGTAAGAAATCCCAGACACAGTTGATGAAAATTAATCTGTTATTTTGCACATAATTACACATTTTACAGGGGTGGTGTCCACAATTGTAGAAACCTTTACAGTATAAGTTAGCTAAGTTTTGTTTTAATACCTCTTGCAATGCTCAAAAATAAACTGGGGGATAAAATGTCTCCCAAAGAAGGAGCCCTTTTGACCGCAAAACGTAGATTAGCATCTTTTAGTACTAGTGCAAGTTTGGAATCTCTATGCAAAATGGGAATATATTTTTTAATGATATCGTTATATTGAGGACTGAATTCAGTGGTAAAATTGAATGAAAGCAAAGTATGGTTTTTGTTTTTTTAGTAGTACCGTATATACTCGAGTATAAGCCGACCCGAGTATAAGCCGACCCCCCTAATTTTGCCACAAAAAACTGGGAAAACTTATTGACTCGAGTATAAGCCTAGGGTGGAAAATACAGCAGCTACCGGTGAATTTCAAAAATAAAAATAGATGCTCCATACCGTTCATTATTGCCCCAAAGGAGGTTCCATATAAAGCTGTGCCATACATAATGCTCCATACCGTTGATTATTGCCCCATAGGTGCTCCATATATAGCTGTGCCATATAGAATGCTCTGCACCGTTCATTATGGCCCCATAGATGCTCCTTATAAAGCTGTGCCATATATAATGCTCTGCACCATTCATTATGGCCCCATAGATGCCCCATAAACAATGCTCTGCACCGTTCATTATGGCCCCATAGATGCTCCATATAAAGCAGTGCCATATATGCTCTGCACTGTTCATTATGGCCCCATAGATGCTCCATATAAAGCTGTGCCTTATATGCTCTGCACTGTTCATTATTGCCCCATAGATGCTCCTTATAAAGCAGTGCCATATATGTTCTGCACCGTTCATTATGGCCCCATAGATGCCCAATATACAATGCTCTGCACCGTTCATTATGGTCCCATAGATGCTACTTATAAAGCAGTGCCATATATGCTCTGCACTGTTCATTATGGCCCCATAGATGCTCCTTATTAAGCTGTGCCATATATGCTCTGCACTGTTCATTGTTGCCCCATAGATGTGCCATATAAATCTGTGCCATATATAGTGCTCTGCACCGTTGCCCCATAGATGTGCCATATAAATCTGTGCCATATATAGTGCTCTGCACCGTTGCCCCATAGATGTGCCATATAAATCTGTGCCATATATAACGCTGCTGCTGCAATAAAAAAAAAAACAACACATACTCACCTCTCTTGCTTGCAGCTCCTCAGCGTCCCGTCCCGGCGTCTCTCTGCACTGACTGATCAGGCAGAGGGCGGCGCGCACACTATATGCGTCATCGCGCCCTCTGACCTGAACAGTCAGAACAAGAGGACGCGAAGACAGAGCGGCGCCCGGCGTGTGGAACGTGGACAGGTAAATATAAAATACTCACCTAGTCCCGGCGATCCTGGCGCTCCCCCTGCCTGTCACACTGTCTTCGGGTGCCGCAGCTCTTCCTCTGTCAGCGGTCACCGGCATCGCTGATTAGAGAAATGAATTTGCGGCTCCACCCCTATGGGAGTGGAGTCCATAATCATTTCTCTAATGAGCGGTCCCACGTGACCGCTGAACAGGGGAAGAGCTGCGGCACCCGAAGACAGTGTGACAGGCAGGGGGAGCGTCAGGATCGCCGGGACTAGGTGAGTATGCCTCAGCGCCCTCTCCCCCTCACCCGCCGACCCCACCGCCGACCGTGACTCGAGTATAAGCCGAGAGGGGCACTGTCAGCCAAAAATTTGGGCTGAAAATCTCGGCTTATACTCGAGTATATACGGTATGTTTTCTGCAAGACACTGTTGAGAGGAGCTCAGGATTACACTGGTCAATGCAATTTTTCTGGCAAAAGGTTTTAAAACATATTTTAAGTCAATTTTGTCTGCTGATTATGAATATGAACTCCGTTTTTGGCTATCACATCAGGGTTTCGAGATATTTTCAATTTTTGATGAAAATTACTCCTAATGTTTTATGATAAAAACACATCATTTTGGGTACTACATTTTGTATATTTTTAATCAAGGAATAACAAAGATTACAAAGTCTATGTACAGCAAATCAAATATACTTATGGCAGTTATTTGAACTTTCTTTTCTTGGCTGATCTGTGATGTACAGCTTCTGGGTAGTCTCTCATCAAGCTCCAGCAATAGTCAGCCATCATATGTGAGTCGCACCGGCCACATGGGAAGTCAGAGGCAGAAGGATCACTAGGGTATATGAATCAGCTGCTCCAGCTAGGACCAGAACTATCACTGACAAGGGCTGCCCAAAAATAGCACCAATAAATAGCCACCCAAGAACCAAAGAGAGGCAGGAAAAGTTAACCCCTCCATTACCAGGCCGGGGAAAGAGAAGCAAGAAGCAAACCCGGACCTGGATCATGACAGTATCCTCCTCTCAAGGGAGGGCCACAAGACCCCAAGGCTTCCCAGGATACCGAGCATGAAAGGCCAGGATCAACCAATCCGCATGAATCGATCGTGCTGGAACCCAGGACCAGTCCTCCGGACCGTAGCCCCTCCAATGGACCAGATACTGGAGTGAGCGACAGACCATGTGAGAGTCCACAATCTGTTCTTCCTCATACTCATTCTGGCCATCCACCGAAATGAGTGACAGAGGAGATGGAGATTCTCCAGAGGAAGACCCCAAAGGTTTCAAAAGGGCCTTATGGAATGCGTTGGGAAACCGTAAAGACGGGGGTAGGCGCAAATGGAAGACCACAGGATTGACCACCTCCACAATCTCATAAGGGCCAATGAACCTGGGCCTCAATTTTGCAGAAGGAACTTTAAGCTTAATATTTCTGGTGGCCAACCAAACCTTATCCCCAACCTGGAATATTGGCCCCACAGACCGCCTTTTGTCAGCAAAGAATTTATATCTCCCCTGAACCTCCCCAATATTCCTCTGAACCTCCTGCTACACCTCGCCCAAAGGTTGCACAGCTAGATCAGCCCCAGAGCACCCAGAATCCAGTCAGGAAAACTCCAAAAAATGAGGATGAAACCCATAATTGCAGAAGAAAGGGGAGGCACCCGTGGACTGATTAATGCAATTGTTAAAAGCAAATTCAGCCACAGTTAAAGAGGAACACCAATCGTCTGACCGGGTAGTGGTCAAACAATGCAAGATTTGTTTCAAGGACTGTTTGGTACTCTCTGTCTGACCATTAGTCTCAGGATGACATGCTGAAGAACAGGTCAAACAACCTTTTACAAAAGACCCTCCAAAATTTGGACACAAACTGCACTCCCCTGTCAGAAACCACACCCACAGGCACACCATGCAACCGTACCACATGTTCAACAAACAATTTAGCTAACATCTCTGCATTAGGCAGAGCTGTCAAAGGTACAAAATGTACCTGCTTACTAAATCTGTCCACCAACAACCAAATTGCCGTTTTCCCATTAGAAGGAAGATCGGTGATAAAATCCATGGACAAATGCATCCATGGTCTATCAGGAATTGGCAATGGCACCAATTCCCCGGCCGGCCTATTATGAGAGTTTTTCACACGAGCACATTCATCACAGGACGATACGAACTTCACCACATCCGAGGCCAACAAAGACCACCCAAACAACCTAGATATAGCTCTGCGGGTAGCCGAGATCCCAAGATGCCCACTCAGGGCTGCGTCATGAAGCTCTCCGAGTATTCTGAGATGCAAATGAATAAGCACAAAAAGTTTATTAACAGGCAAAGACGGAGGGGTCAGGGACTAAACCTCACACACCTTCATCTCCAATACTGAAGAAACCCCAGCCACAACCACAACGTGCTGAAGAATGGAGGAAGGAGGTTCGGGGGGGAGATATTGGGTCCAGACTATGAGACAAGGCATCGGCCTTGATATTTTTAGAACTGGGCCAGAAAGTAAAAATTGAAACCGTGAGAAAAAAAGTGAACATCTCACCTGTCTCGGTGTCAACCTTTTAGCAGACTCGATGTAAGCCAGATTTTTGTGGTCTGTAACCACAGTGATACAATGGACTGCCCCTTCCAAAAAATGCATCTATTCTTCAAACGCCAATTTAATGACTAGTAACTCCCTGTTACCCACATCATAGTTCCTCACAGCAGAAGAGAACTTTTTGTAAAAGAAAGCACAAGGTCTTAAATTGGTTAAAGTGGCCGGTCCCTGAGACATACTGCCCCCATCACCACCTCCGAAACGTCAACCTCCACAATAAATGGTTCAGATGGGTCTGGTTGAACTAATAGGGAGGCAGACATGAAACATGTTTTCAATGTAGAAAATGTTGCTACGGCTGAAGCTGGCCAATTCTTGGTATCCGACCCCTTTTGAGTCAAGTCAGTGAGAAGTTTAACAATCTGAGAAAACCCCCTTATAAATTTCCTATAATAATTCGCGAACTGCTGAAGACCCTTAAGATCTTTGGGTTGCACCCAGTCCACAATGGCCTGAAGCTGTCAGGACTCTGAACATTTTTTACCTTTTGTGCATTACTGCCCTTTTTCAAGATGGCGTCTTTGGTCTCATGTGCACTGTGTCTCCTGCTATAAAACTCCACCCCAGCCTTCAGTCTGTGCTAGAGTATTCTGCCTTGCATCCAGCTCCTGACCTCTGATTACTCCCTGGCTATACACCTGCTCCTGTGAACCTGTGTGGTGATCCTGCTACTCTGCTCTGACTTCCTGCTGCATACACAAGTCTCCAGTAATCCTCCTTCATCTGCTGTTTGTGTTTACTTCCATCTGCATTTGCTGGTCATGTAAGCTGTTGCTGCTTTGCAATAACCTGAGACTATTAACCAGGCCTCCCTGGTTGAGCTAAGATATGATTTGAACTGCCTAATAAGCATATCTATCTGTGCCTAGACTAAGACAAGGATTTATTCGTGTCAAGTATCCTCAAGAATAACTGTGCTTCATAGACTTTCTGCTTGGTTGCATTTTCCTCTGAAGTTTCCTATAGACTGCTAAGCTGCATTTATTATTTGCACCAAGTGTTGTGGACTTTAGTTTCTCTCTGCACCTGTTTGAATATCCGTGTGATAATATAGACTTTACCACTTATAAAACTGTGTCCTGTAGTTGTCTTGTTCCACGCAAAGAGTCTCCTGAGTTATCCCCTATAATTATTACAGGATACTCTAGCCTAAAAAAAAAAAGGAGACTGCTGGAACAATGACTGTAGAAAGCAAATTAGAGCAGGTGTTTTCCATAATTAGATCACTGCAGAAAGATGTGGAAGGTCTGCAAAAGAAGTTTGGAAGCTTTGAACACAATCAACAAGTGTTTGGACAAACTTTGCAGGACTTGAGCAACCACATGGCAGCCCAGGAAAACAAACTTGCTGGCATAGAGTCCCAGTATGGACGGGCTTTTCAGGACATAAGCACGCAAATAGCTGCACAAGTGACTTTACCCTCTGGGCAACCGCCACCAGCTGGCCCACCTAAGTTGCCCCCATTCAGATTTAATGGCGATCGCGACAAATTTCGTGGCTTTGTGAATCAATGTATGCTATATTTTGATGTGCATGCTGACCATTTTCCTACTGATAGATCCAAAGTATTGTGTGTAATAATGCTACTGACCTCACAAGCGCTCGCCTGGGCGAATCCGGTGATTGAGTCTTGTGACCCACGGTTAAATGACTTGGATGATTTCTTGGCCGCTAAGGCATTAATGTTTGATGACCCTAATCACCATGCAACCGCTGAATCTGCTTTGTTGTCTTTACGCCAGGCTAAACGTTCTGTTATTGTGTATGCCACTGAATTCAGGAGATTGGCGGTAGATACCAATTGGGACAGTTATTCGCAATTGCCTATTTTTAAAAGGGGTCTGTCTAGTATTGTAAAAGATGAACTAGCCTGCTCTGAGTCACCACAAGAGCTAGAGACATTTATACAGCATTGTGTGCGCATAGACATTCGCCTTACTGAGCGTAGGCAGGAGAAATTTGCTGCATATAACCGTGTTTCTAACTTTTCCCTTCCTTCCAAAGAGCCTGCAGGTAAAACCTCTCAGGAGGTGGAGGAGGTGCCCATGCAAATTGATTCCGTTCAGAGGCGTGAGATCAATGAGCGCCGGGAGCATCGCCTGCGTGAAAGTCTATGTTTCTACTGCGGCCAGTCTGACCACTTCTTGATCAATTGTCCTAAGTGTTATGAGCTGGTGGTTTAGGAGCAACATGGGACGTGCTCTGGAGGAGGTGGTACCTGTACTGACCGCAGTTCCTGAACTTAACACAACACTAGAAGTAGCCGTGGGATGTTCCTGTCACTCCCTAGACACCTCGTCACAGCCGGAGGACTAACTACCCCTAAAGATAGGAACAGGAAAGCTATCTTGCCTCAGAGAAAATCCCCAAAGGATAGGACAGCCCCCCACAAATATTGACTGTGAGTGGAGAGGGAAATGACATACGCAGAATGAAACCAGGATGTAGCAAAGTAGGCCAGTCTAGCTAGATAGATAGAACAGGACAGAATACTGTGCGGTCAGTATTAAAAACTAGAAAAATCCACCACAGAGTTTACAAAAATCTCCACACCTGACTAAAGGTGTGGAGGGTAAATCTGCTTCCCAGAGCTTCCAGCTTAACTGAATAAATCCATACTGACAAGCTGGACTAGAAAAAACATAGAAAGTGCAGAAAGATTAAGTCCACAATAAGTGGACTGCAAAAGAACAAAGCAAGGACTTATCTTTGCTGAACTGGTCAGAATATCAGGGAAATCCAAGCAGAGATGTGAATCCAACCAGGAACCATTGACAACTGGCACAGGCTGAAGCTAAATCCAAGGAGCAGCAGTACCACTTAAAACCACCAGAGGGAGCCCAAGAGCAGAACTCACAAAAGTGCCACTTACAACCACCGGAGGGAGCCCAAGAGCGGAATTCACAACAGTACCCCCCCTTGAGGAGGGGTCACCGAACCCTCACCAGAGCCCCCAGGCCGATCAGGACGAGCCAAGTGAAAAGCACAAACCAAATCGGCGGCATGGACATCGGAGGCAACAACCCAAGAATTATCCTCCTGGCCATAACCCTTCCACTTGACAAGATACTGAAGCCTCCGCCTCGAAAAACGAGAATCCAAAATTTTCTCCACCACATATTCCAACTCCCCATCAACCAACACCGGGGCTGGAGGATCAACAGAGGGAACAACGGGCACCACATATCTCCGCAATAAAGATCTATGGAAAACATTATGGATGGCAAAAGAGGCTGGAAGGGCCAAACGAAAAGATACCGGATTGATAATCTCAGAAATCTTATAAGGACCAATAAACCGAGGCTTGAACTTAGGGGAAGAAACCTTCATAGGAGCATGACGAGAAGATAACCAGACTAAATCCCCCACCCGAAGCCGGGGACCAACACACTGACGGCGGTTAGCAAAACGTTGAGCCTTTTCCTGAGACGTCACATTGTCTACCACATGAGTCCAAATCTGCTGTAATCTGTCCATTACAGAATCCACACCAGGACAATCAGAAGGCTCAACCTGCCCCGAAGAAAAACGAGGAAGAAAACCAAAATTACAAAAGAAAGGCGAAACCAAAGTAGCCGAACTAGCCCGATTATTAAGGGCAAACTCGGCCAACGGCAAGAAAGCCACCCAATCATCCTGGTCAGCAGACACAAAGCATCTCAAATAGGTTTCCAAGGTCTGATTAGTTAGCTCAGTTTGGCCATTTGTCTGAGGATGAAACGCCGAAGAAAAAGACAAATCAATGCCCATCCTAGCAGAAAAGGCCCGCCAAAATCTAGAAACAAACTGGGAACCTCTGTCAGACACAATATTCTCCGGAATGCCATGCAAACGAACCACATGCTGAAAAAACAATGGAACCAAATCAGAGGAGGAAGGCAATTTAGGCAAAGGTACCAAATGGACCATTTTAGAGAACCGGTCACAAAACACCCAGATAACAGACATCTTCTGGGAAACAGGAAGATCCGAAATAAAATCCATGGAAATATGCGTCCAGGGCCTCTCAGGGACCGGCAAAGGCAAAAGCAACCCACTAGCGCGGGAACAGCAAGGCTTGGCCCGGGCACAAGTCCCACAGGACCGCACAAAAGAACGCACATCCCGCGACAAGGAAGGCCACCAAAATGACCTAGCAACCAAATCTCTGGTACCAAAAATCCCAGGATGACCAGCCAACAGCGAACAATGAACCTCAGAAATTACCTTACTTGTCCATCTATCAGGAACAAACAGCTTCCCCACAGGACAGCGGTCAGGTTTATCAGCCTGAAATTCCTGAAGCACCCGCCGTAAATCAGGGGAGATGGCAGAAAGAATCACCCCTTCCTTAAGAATGCCAACCGGCTCAAGGACTCCAGGAGAATCAGGCAAAAAACTCCTAGAGAGGGCATCAGCCTTAACATTCTTAGATCCTGGAAGATACAAGACCACAAAATCAAAACGGGAGAAAAACAGGGACCATCGAGCCTGTCTAGGGTTCAGCCGCTTGGCCGACTCGAGGTAAATCAGATTCTTATGATCGGTCAAGACCACAATGCGGAGCTTGGCTCCCTCAAGCCAATGTCGCCACTCCTCAAATGCCCACTTCATGGCCAACAACTCCCGATTGCCGACATCATAATTGCGCTCCGCAGGCGAAAACTTTCTGGAAAAAAAGGCACACGGTTTCATCAAAGAACCATCAGAACTCCTCTGAGACAAAACGGCCCCTGCCCCAATCTCAGAAGCGTCAACCTCAACCTGAAAAGGAAGAGAAACATCCGGCTGACGCAACACAGGGGCAGAAGTAAATGAGCGTTTAAGCTCCTGAAAGGCCTCAACAGCCGCAGAGGACCAATTCGTCACATCAGCACCTTTCTTTGTCAAATCGGTCAGGGGCTTAACCACACTGGAAAAGTTGGCAATGAAACGGCGATAAAAATTAGCAAAGCCCAAAAATTTCTGAAGACTCTTCACAGATGTGGGTTGAATCCAGTCATGAATGGCTTGGACCTTAACAGGATCCATTTCTATAGACGAGGGAGAAAAAATAAAACCCAAAAAAGAGACCTTCTGAACTCCAAATAGGCACTTAGACCCCTTCACAAATAAAGCATTATCACGAAGGATCTGGAATACCATCCTGACCTGCTTCACATGAGACTCCCAATCATCGGAAAAAATCAAAATATCATCCAAATACACAATCATGAATTTATCAAGATAATTGCGGAAAATATCATGCATGAAGGACTGAAATACAGAAGGAGCATTAGAGAGCCCGAAAGGCATCACAAGGTATTCAAAATGGCCTTCGGGCATATTAAATGCAGTTTTCCATTCGTCACCCTGTTTAATACGAACAAGATTATATGCCCCTCGAAGGTCAATCTTAGTAAACCAACTAGCCCCCTTGATCCGAGCAAACAAATCAGAAAGCAAAGGTAAAGGGTATTGGAATTTGACCGTGATCTTATTAAGAAGGCGATAATCAATACAGGGTCTCAAGGAGCCATCCTTCTTGGCAACAAAAAAGAATCCCGCTCCCAATGGTGAGGAAGATGGCCGAATATGCCCCTTCTCCAAAGACTCCTTAACATAACTCCGCTTGGTGGCATGCTCTGGCACAGACAGATTGAAAAGTCGGCCCTTAGGGAACTTACAGCCAGGAATCAAGTCAATAGCACAATCACAGTCCCTATGTGGAGGAAGGGAACTGGACTTAGGCTCATCAAATACATCCTGGAAATCCGACAAAAACTCAGGAACTTCAGAAGAGGGGGAAGAGGAAATTGACATCAAAGGAACGTCACTATGTACCCCTTGACAACCCCAACTAGTCACAGACATAGATTTCCAATCCAGCACCGGATTATGTCCCTGTAACCATGGAAAACCCAGTACAACAACATCATGCAAATTATGCAACAGCAGAAAACGGCAATCTTCCTGATGTGCTGGAGCCATGCACATGGTCAGCTGAGTCCAATACTGAGGTTTATCCTTGGCCAACGGTGTAGCATCAATGCCCCTCAAAGGAATAGGGCTCTGCAAAGGCTGCAAAGAAAAACCACAGCGCCTGGCGAATTCCAAGTCCATCAAGTTCAGGGCAGCGCCTGAATCCACAAATGCCATGACAGAAAAGGACGATAATGAGCAAATCAAGGTCACAGATAAGAGAAATTTAGGCTGTACAGTACTGATGGTAACAGACCTAGCGACCCTCTTAGTACGCTAAGGGCAATCAGCAATAACATGAGCAGAATCACCACAGTAAAAACACAGCCTATTCTGGCGTCTGAATCCCTGCCGTTCTGCTCTAGTCAAAATGCTATCACATTGCAAAAGCTCAGGACTCTGCTCAGAGGATACTGCCATATGGTGCACAACTTTGCGCTCGCGCAGGCGCCGATCAATCTGAATGGCTAGAGACATAGATTCGCTCAAACCAGCAGGCGTGGGGAACCCCACCATAACATCTTTAAGGGCTTCAGAAAGACCCTTTCTGAAAATTGCTGCCAGAGCCTCCTCATTCCATTTAGTGAGCACAGACCATTTTCTAAATTTCTGGCAGTATGCTTCTGCCGCTTCCTGACCCTGACACAGGGCCAACAAGGTCTTTTCTGCATGATCCACAGAATTAGGTTCGTCATACAATAATCCGAGCGCTTGAAAAAATGCATCTACATTAAGCAATGCCGGATCCCCTGATTCAAGGGAGAATGCCCAGTCCTGAGGGTCGCCACACAGCAGAGAGATGACAATTTTAACCTGCTGAATGGAATCACCAGAGGAACGGGGTTTCAAGGCAAAAAACAATTTGCAGTTATTTTTAAAGTTCAAAAACTTGGATCTGTCCCCAAAAAACAAATCAGGGGTTGGAATTCTAGGCTCTAAAGCCGGAGTCTGGACAACATACTCTTGGATACTCTGTACTCTTGCAGCAAGTTGATCCACACGAGAAAACAAACCCTGAACATCCATGCCAGCGCCAAAATCCTGAACCACCCAGAGATTAAGAGGAAAAAAAAGACAAAACAGACTGCAGAAAAAAAAATGGCTCAGAACTTCCTTTTCCTTCTTTTGAGATGCATTTAATTCATTTTTGGCCAGTTGTACTGTTATGAGCTGGTGGTTTAGGAGCAACATGGGACGTGCTCTGGAGGAGGTGGTACCTGTACTGACCGCAGTTCCTGAGCTTAACACAACACTAGAAGTAGCCGTGGGATGTTCCTGTCACTCCCTAGACACCTCGTCACAGCCGGAGGACTAACTACCCCTAAAGATAGAAACAGGAAAGCTATCTTGCCTCAGAGAAAATCCCCAAAGGATAGGACAGCCCCCCACAAATATTGACTGTGAGTGGAGAGGGAAATGACATACGCAGAATGAAACCAGGATGTAGCAAAAGAGGCCAGTCTAGCTAGATAGATAGAACAGGACAGAATACTGTGCGGTCAGTATTAAAAACTAGAAAAATCCACCACAGAGTTTACAAAAATCTCCACACCTGACTAAAGGTGTGGAGGGTAAATCTGCTTCCCAGAGCTTCCAGCTTAACTGAATAAATCCATACTGACAAGCTGGACTAGAAAAAACATAGAAAGTGCAGAAAGATTAAGTCCACAATAAGTGGACTGCAAAAGAACAAAGCAAGGACTTATCTTTGCTGAACTGGTCAGAATATCAGGGAAATCCAAGCAGAGATGTGAATCCAACCAGGAACCATTGACAACTGGCACAGGCTGAAGGATAGAACCAGGCTAAATAGCTGAGCCAGAAAGACAATCAGTGGAAGCAGCTGCTGACTACTAAATCCAAGGAGCAGCAGTACCACTTAAAACCACCGGAGGGAGCCCAAGAGCAGAACTCACAAAAGTGCCACTTACAACCACCGGAGGGAGCCCAAGAGCGGAATTCACAACACCTAAGTGTCCTAGACGACCTAACAAGGTGCTAGCAGCAGTAGGGGAGTATGACAACTGTGATGATGAATCTGACATCTCTGAATGTAGCCTGCCTTTAAACGCTGTATTCCATTCACTTTCTATGACTTCACCCCCCAAGGAGCTGAAGAAAAAGAACTATCACTGTTCTCTCCCTATTAAGATCCTGTGTTCGGGACAGTGGATTTCCAGTTCAGCTATGATTGACTCTGGTGCAGGTGGCAATCTCATGGATATCGCATTTGCCAAGGAACATGGTATTAAAATTCAGCAAAGAGCCTCTCCAATTACCATAGAAACAGTGGATGGGTCACCTTTAATCTCTGGGCCTGTGGATCAGGAGACTGTACCCCTTGAAATTTTGTTGGAGCCAAAGCATCAGGAGCAACTTTCTTTCTTGCTAATTTCTTCTCCTCATTTTCCTGTGATTTTTGGCATTCCTTCGTTGCGTTCTCAGAACCCAATTATCAACTGGGAGACCAAGGAGATTACCTTTACAACAAGGAGCAACTCAGCGTTAACAGAAGCTGTCCCTGAGTCCACGGCTACGGAACCACGTGTACAGGTATTTTCTTTACCTCCAGCTTATAAAGAGTTCTTTGACATCTGTGACAAGAAGAATGCAGATCAGCTTCCTCCACACAGGCATTATGATTGTCCCATTGAGCTGCTTCCGGGGGCAGCCATTCCTTTTGGTAACTTATTCCCTTTGGCGGCACCTGAGCTTCAAGCCTTAAAAGAGTATATTGATGAAAATCTGGCCAAAGGCTTCATACATCCTTCTTCCTCACCAGCAGGGGCACCTATCTTTTTTGTAAAGAAGAAGGATGGGACCCTGAGACCCTGTGTTGACTATCGAGAACTCAATAAGGTAACCGTACGAAACCGTTACCCTTTGCCTCTGATTCCCGAATTACTGGAAAGAGTCCGCCATGCTAAGGTGTTCTCTAAACTGGATCTTCATGGGGCTTATAATTTGGTGCGTATTCGTCCAGGGGATGAGTGGAAGACGGCATTCAGATGCCGGTATGGACACTTTGAATCTCTTGTGATGCCCTTCGGGCTTTGTAACGCCCCTGCAACATTTCAACACCTTGCTAATGACATTTTCAGAGATTTGTTGGACCAGTTTGTAGTGACCTATTTGGACGATATACTAATCTTTTCTGACTCTCTACAGGAACATGAAGAACATGTCAAAACTGTTTTAAGACGTCTGAAAGAGAACCATCTGTATATTAAGCCGGAGAAATGCGAGTTCCATCATTCTGAGATACAGTTCTTAGGTTATATCATCTCTCCCCAGGGGCTGAACATGGAATCTGGTAAGATTCAGGCTATCCTTAACTGGCCGGTACCCAAGAACGTTAAGGAGGTCCAACGTTTTATTGGTTTTGCAAATTTCTACAGACGCTTCATTCGAAATTTTTCTGATATTGTCCGTCCCATTACTTCCTTGACAAAGAAGGAAAAGCCCTTTAAGTGGTCATCACGGGCTCAAGAAGCTTTTGATCAGCTTAAAGTCTGTTTCACATCAGCACCGCTGTTGATACACCCAGATCCAACACTTCCTTTCATTGTGGAGGTGGACGCTTCTGATAATGCTTTGGGGGCTATTCTCTCCCAAAGAACTGGAGAGAAGGGTCTGCTACATCCTTGTGCTTTCTTTTCCCATAGATTAACCTCAGCAGAGAAGAATTACGACGTGGGAGACAAGGAATTGCTGGCTATTATTGCGGCTTTCAAGGAATGGAGGCATCATCTGCAAGGAGCTGCACAACAGATCATAGTGCTAACTGACCACCACATTCTAGAGTTCCTTAGATCCGCTAGATGTCTTTCTCCTCGTCAGGCTCGTTGAAACTTATTTTTAAATCAATTTAACTTTGTTATCTCGTACCGTCCAGGTTCTCATAATGGGAAGGCTGATGCTTTATCCCGATTCCATGCTGCGGATTCCGTACCTGGAGCCCCGTCCAAGACCATTCTATCTGATGCCAATTTCATCGGAGTTATCCACTATCAGGACTTGTGGAAGGAGTGCAGGGAGGCCTATGAAGGTGATGTATTTCTGGCCAACCCACCTGTGGATATTAGTCTTATCTTTAAGGGTGGCATGTGGTTCAGAGATCGACGTATCTACGTCCCGGAGGTCGTCCGTCTGCAGATCCTCAAGTTGGTACATGACTCCAAGTTGGCTGGTCACAGGGGGGTACAGAAGACACAAGAGTTAATGAGCCAATTCTTATGGTGGCCAGCTTGTCTGAAGGATACCAAGGACTATGTTCTCTCTTGCGAGGTATGTGCCCGTTACAAGACTCCTCATGTGGCACCTACGGGTCTTCTACAACCATTACCTGTTCCGTCCAGCCCTTGGGGGTCTATATCAATGGACTTTATTGTGGAGCTGCCTACATCGGGGGGCATGAATACAATCATGGTGGTAGTTGATCGCCTGACTAAAGCTGCTCATTTTGTTCTATGCACCGGCCTCCCCTCAACTAAAGATACAGTGAACTTGGTTATACAGAATGTCTTTCGGTTGCATGGGGTTCCGGATGAGATCATCTCTGACCGTGGAGTACAGTTCACTTCAAGATTCTGGAAGGGGTTTTGCTCTGCACTCAATATTAATGTCTGTCTCTCTTCTGCTTACCATCCCCAGACAAATGGTCAGACTGAGCGTACCAACCAGACGCTGGAACAATATCTAAGATGTAATGTCAGCCATCTCCAGGATGATTGGTTGGAGTTGTTGCCGTTAGCCGAATTTTCATATAATAATTCTCAGAGCGCCTCCACTAAATTTACACCGTTCTTTGCCGATCTGGGTTATCATCCGTGTTTTTTACCTAGGTCTCCAACTAATTCTCCGGTTCCGGCAGTGGAGGAAAGGCTGACTGCGATGAGACAGAATCTGGAGGTTCTGAAGGAATCCCTGACCTCAGCTCAAGAACGTTAAAAGAGATCAGCTGACAGATTCCGTAAACCTGCACCCATGTTCAAGGTAAGAGATTCCGTGTGGTTAGCAACTAAGAATCTGAAGTTAAAGTTTCCTTCACAAAAACTTGGACAGAAATTCATTGGCCCTTTCAAGATCAATGGTATTGTGAGCTCTGTGGCCTGCCGGCTGAAGCTGCCTAGGACAATGAAGGTATAAATAGTTTTTCATGTATCTTTACTAAAGCCTGTATCTCCTAATACCTTCCAGGGACGTGTGGTGCCACCTCCGCAGCCTGTGGTGATTGATGGGCAAGAACAATTCATGGTGGAGGAAATTATTGATTCCAGGATTCGCAGGAATCGGCTCCAATATCTGATAAAATGGCAGGGATATCCCCCTGAGGAAGACTCTTGGGAACCTGTGGAAAACATCAATCCCAACAGAAGATTTCTCGTTTTCATCAGAGATTCCCTGAGAAACCAGGTCCAGGATCGTCCTGAGGCCGCTTCTAAGGAGGGAGTAATGTCAGGACTCTGAACATTTTTTACCTTTTGTGCATTACTGCCCTTTTTTAAGATGGCGTCTTTGGTCTCATGTGCACTGTGTCTCCTGCTATAAAACTCCACCACAGCCTTCAGTTTGTGCTAGAGTATTCTGCCTTGCATCCAGCTCCTGACCTCTGATTACTCCCTGGCTATACACCTGCTCCTGTGAACCTGTGTGGTGATCCTGCTACTCTGCTCTGAGTTCTTGCTGCATTCACAAGTCTCCAGTAATCCTCCTTCATCTGCTGTTCGTGTTTACTTCCATCTGCATTTGCTGGTCATGTAAGCTGTTGCTGCTTTGCAATAACCTGAGACTATTAACCAGGCCTCCCTGGTTGAGCTAAGATATGATTTGAACTGCCTAATAAGCATATCTATCTGTGCCTGGGCTAAGACAAGGATTTATTCGTGCCAAGTATCCTCAAGAATAACTGTGCTTCATAGACTTTCTGCTTGATTGCATTTTCCTCTGAAGTTTCCTATAGACTGCTAAACTGCATTTATTATTTGCACCAAGTGTTGTGGACTTGATTTTCTCTCTGCACCTGTTTGAATTACCGTGTGATAATATAGACTTTACCACTTATAAAACTGTGTCCTGTAGTTGTCTTGTTCCACGCAAAGAGTCTCCTGAGTTATCCCCTATAATTATTACAGAACCTTTCTGAGTCCATGCAAAACCCTTCAGCCGACAAGAGAAACCCCAGAAAGGACAATTCCTGAACCAAAAGCTGACATTTCTCTGGTTTATCAAAGAGACAGTTCTTCCAGAGTCTCTGGAGAACCGCACAGAGATGCCCTTTGTGGGCCTGCTTCTCCACAGAGTACACCAGAATATCATCAAGATACACTACCAAAAGCCGCCCAATAATGTCAGAAAAGACATGTTTGATAAAATTTTGAAAAACAGCCGGCGCATTAGTCAACCCTAAAGGCATAACCAAATTTTTGAACAGCCCCTCAGAGGTGAGAAACGCAGTTTTCCACTTATCCCCCTCTCATATACGGATGAAATTGTATGTCCACAAAAGAGTCAATTTAGAAAACCACTTAGCCCCAGACAGTTGGTTGTATAAATCAGGGATAAGTGGGAGCGGGTAAGTATTTCTCACAGTGATCTTATTCAACTCTCGGAAATCGAGGCACGGGCGCAAACCACCATCTTTCTACTTCACGAAAAAGAACAAGGTACAAGATCAATGGTACAATCAAATGGGAGGTGTGGTGGCAAAACCTCAGCCTCTTTTTCAGAGAATGCATCTGTAAAGTACTTTAGGTACTCCAGAATACCTCAAGACTGACAGATGACATATACATAGTAGTGAGACAAGCTTCTGAACAATTAGGTCCCCACTTCACAATTTCCCGGGACCCCCAGTCAATCACCGGGTTATGAAGTTGCAACCAAGGAAACCCCAACACCGGGCCAGCAGGATATTATCCAGGACAAAACAAGAAATACGCTCCTGGTGTAGGGCCCCCACCTTGAGGGTGAACTCTTTAGATTTGAAATTAACCCTGCCCTTGATAAGGGGTGTAGTCAGTGGCCACGATTTTAATACGAGTCCCCAACCTAACTGTCCCTAACTTACAGTTGGCCACCAATTTAGAATCAGTCAGGTTCATGGATGACCCACAGTCCACAAAGGCCAAAGTGGGAGTGAAGTAGCTCTCAACACCAAGTTCCACTTATAACAGTACTTCAAGGAATGAGGAAAATGGTACCTGTGAATCTGGACAACCTCCTTGGCAGTTACCCAGACTTAGGCGCTTTTCTCGGCACCTTGGGAGTAGGAGGACAGGAGGGACAGTCCTTCTTTCAATGTCCTGGAGCACCGCAGTAAAAACAAAGTTTGCCTTCCCGTCAACGTCTCCTCTCCCTTTCCTTGAAGGTAATGGCCCCCACTTCCATGGGCTCAGCAGTTTGTGAGGGCTCTGGTTAACCAGAAGGAAAGGAGCCTCCCGTTGCACGACTCCTCTTTCCCGTAACCTGCGATCCGTGCGAAAGGCTTGAGTCATGGCTTCTTCCAGAGAGCTGGACACCTCCAGAACTGACACCTGAGTGCCGAATCGTTCCAGGACACCTCTGTGGATCATCGCCGGAATTACGAACTGTACCATTCAGCAGAGAGCTTTCTTTGAGATAGACCCATAATAGTGTCCTCTGCCAGTCTGACTCGGTCCGGTTCATTGTAGATGAGGCCCAGAAACTCAAAGAAATTATCCACAGACATTCTCTCAGGGGCGGTCGGGGGTAAGGAAAAAGTCCAAGACTGCGGACCCTCCCTCAGTAAAGATATAATTATCCCCACCCGCTGACTCTCATCCCCTGAAGATCTAAGGGAAAGTAATAATCTGCAACCCTCCCTGAAAATGCAGAACTTGTCCCTCTTGCAAGAGAAGGTATTAGGGAGTTTCACCGAAGGTTCAGGAGAGTGCAGAGACGCGTCAGTCACCCCACCAAACTTACTGATAGAGGAGGTCCTCCGGGTTAAGTTAACTGTCTCAGCCATCTCCCTCTGCACCTGCTTCTGAGAAGTAACAAAGGCCCTGTGCTCCACAGATAACTCCTGCATCATCTGAGTAAGGTTAGCCACCTGGTAAGCCAAAGTACAGAGCGGATCCATACTAGAGAAAAAAAAAGTGCGAAATCCCCTTTAAAATCTAGTTGGACAGTAATAATGTAATGCAACTCTGGAACAGTTGCGCTCAGCCACCACCAGGGGGCGCTGTTGCGGGAAAAAAGGGTTGCACTTACTGTGTAGCACTGCGGTGCAGAAGTGCAGGGCACCACCAGGAGAGTAGTCAGACAGGCCGAAGTCAACAACAAAGGTCACAGCAAGCATGAGGTCAGAGAAAAACCAAAAATTAAAGCCAGAAGTGAGCCCGATGGTCAGAGAATGTCAAGGCAAAGGGGCAAGCAATCTGAGCAAATGGTTAAAGATGGTAAATCTGAGGTCTGGGAGCAAAAATCAGAGTTAGAGAATTCAGAGCACAAAGCACACACCAACCACCGTGCAAAACTTACAATTGACAATGGTCCAAGCATAACCAGACAGCTAAATAGCTGGGCAATCATCCTGAAAGAGTGACACTTGGAGAACTTCCAGCAGGCCTGGCCTAGTTGGGCTGCAGGGAAATCCCATACACAAAATTGACAGCCCAGCACACCTCTGCATACTATATGACAGCTGAGCTGTTACTCACAGTACTGATATCCGGGCATGCGCCTGCAATCCATAGGATGGCTGAGCTGTCACTCACTGCATCCCTAGGATACAATGAGTGGCGAGATAATGTCACATACACTGAGACTACTGTATGCATCATATTGGAGAAGCTGAGACAGCAGTATATACATCACATATTAGACACATAGACTGCTTTGTATACATCACACAGGAAACACTATGAATGATGTATATATCACATAGAAGAAAACTGACTGAACAGCAATATAGTCTGAACTGGTGCATAACCAGAAAAGTCATAAAGCAAATAGATCAATGGCTGCACTCAAAATTTACTGTGCTAAGGCAAGGAAATGCGCAATATATGAAATGTGAATAGCATAATGGCTTGGGAAATTTATGAAAAAACACATGAGATTCTTAGCACAAGATTTGGCCAAAAGTTGTGAGCCCATCCACCAAACGTCAAGGTAATCTCAAAACGGATGGGTACTTGAGCTGACTGCCTAGTGTGAACACTTACCTGTGGCTAATAACATGGTAAAGCCTGCTTTTATAGGAAGCTGAGAACCAACTTTGTCTGGATGTAATTAAAATCACAGGATGGTGAAGGGCGGGGCGTTCAAG
The DNA here is from genome assembly GCF_051348905.1 of Ranitomeya variabilis. Classification (NCBI taxonomy): domain Eukaryota; kingdom Metazoa; phylum Chordata; class Amphibia; order Anura; family Dendrobatidae; genus Ranitomeya; species Ranitomeya variabilis. The sequence goes on from NC_135232.1 coordinate 301,623,712, forward strand.
TCAGAAAAAATAGTACATAGTAAATATAAGAAAACTGACTGAACAGCAATATAGTCTGAACTGGTGCATAACCAGAAAAGTCATATAGCAAATAGATCAATGGCTGAACTCAAAATTTACTGTGCTAAGGCAAGGAAATGTGCTTTACCATGTTATTAGCCATAGGTAAGTGTTCACACTAGGCAGTCAGCTCAGGTACCCATCCGTTTTGAGATTACCTTGACGTTTGGTGGATGGGCTCACAACTTTTGGCCAAATCTTGTGCTAAGAATCTCATGTGTTTTTTCATAAATTTCCCAAGCCATTATGCTATTCACATTTCATGTATTGCACATTTCCTTGCCTTAGCACAGTAAATTTTGAGTGTAGCCATTGATCTATTTGCTATATGACTTTTCTGGTTATGCACCAGTTCAGACTATATTGCTGTTCAGTCAGTTTTCTTATATTTACTATGTACTATTTTTTCTGACTTGAACGCCCCACCCTTCACCATGATGTGATTTTAATTACATCCAGACACAGTTGGTTCTGAGCTTCCTATAAAAGCAGGCTTTACCATGTTATTAGCCATAGGTAAGTGTTCACACTAGGCAGTCAGCTGAGGTACCCATCCGTTTTGAGATTACCTTGACGTTTGGTGGATGGGCTCACAACTTTTGGCCAAATCTTGTGCTAAGAATCTCATGTGTTTTTTCATAAATTTCCCAAGCCATTATGCTATTCACATTTCATGTATTGCACATTTCCTTGCCTTAGCACAGTAAATTTTGAGTGCAGCTATTGATCTATTTGCTATATCACATAGAATACATTAAACTTGGTGTATAAATATATGCAGGTGCGCCTTACAAAATTAGAGTATCATCACAAAGTTAATTTATTTCAGTTCTTCAATACAAAAAGTCATTATAGAGTGATCTATTTCAAGTGTTTATTTCTGTCATGACCAATAGACAATGCCTGAAGCATCTTACCAGGGCCATGGAGAAAAAGAACTGGACTGTTGCTCAGTGGTCCATGGTGTTGTTTTCAGATGAAAGTAAATTTTGCATTTCATTTGGAAATCAAGGTCCCAGAGTCTGGAGGAAGAGTGGAGAGGCCACAATCCAAGCTGCTTCTAGCGTGAAGTCTCCACAATCAGTGATGATTTGGGGAGCTACATCATCTGCTGGTCTAGGACCACTGTGTTTTATCAAGACCAAAGTCAGCACAGCCGTCTACCAGGAAATTCTAGAGCTCTTCATGCTTCCCTCTGCCGACAAGCTTTTTGGAGACAGAAATTTAATTCTCCAGCAGGACTTGACACCTGTCCACACTGCCAAAAGTACCAATACCTGGTTTTAAAACAACAGTGTCACTGTGCTTGATTGGTCAGCAAACTCGCCTGACCTTAACCCAATAGAGAATCTATGGGCTATTTTCAAAAGGAAGATGAGCGACACCAGACCCAACAATGCAGACGAGCTGAAGGCTGCTATCAAAGCAAACTGGGCTTGCATAACACCTCAGCATTGCCACAGGCTGATCACCTCCATGCCATGCTGCATTGATGAAGTAATTGATGCAAAAGGAGACCCGGCCAAGTATTGAGTGCATTTACTCAACAAATATTTCAGTAGGTCAACATTTTGGATTTTAAAATCATTTTTCAAACTGGTGTTATAAAGTATTCTAATTTACTGAGATAATGACTTTTGGGTTTTCATTGGCTGTAAGCCATAATCATGAACAATAACAGAAATAAACACTTGAAATTGATCACTCTGTCTGCAATGACTCTATATAAGATATGAGTTTCATTCATTGCATTGAAGAACTGAAATAAATTAACTTTTTGATGATATTCTAATTTTGTGAGAAGCACCTGTATATATAAAATTCAGTGTGGATAATAAGTATTTGACACACTGCTGATTTTGCAAGTTTTCCTACCTACAAAGAATGAAGTGGTCTGTAATTTTAATTTTTTTTTATCATAGGTACACTTCAACGTGAGAGACAGAATCTAAAAATAAGAAACAGAAAATCACATTGTATGATTTTTAAATAATTAAATTGCATATTTTTGCATGAAATAAGTATTTGGTCACATACCAACTAGCAAGAAATCTGCCTCTCACAGATCTGTTAGTTTTTCTTTATAGAAGCCCTCCGTCTCTGCACACATTACCTATCCACCAAGGCCAAGACCAAAGAGCTGTCTTAGGAAACCAGGGACAAAATTCTACACCTCGATAAGACAGGGATGGGTTACAGGACAATATGCAAGCAGCTTGGTGAGAAGGTAACAACTGTTGGTACAATTATTAGAAAATGGAAGAAACAGAAGATGACTGTCGATCTTCCTCCATTTGGGGCTCCATGCAGGATCTCGCTTCGTGGGGTAACAATGATTCTGAGAAAGGTCAGCAATCAGCCTAGAACTATATGGGAGGACCTGATCAATGACCTGAAGAGAGTTGGAACCACAGTCTCAAACATTACTGTAAGTTATAGCTACTAGGGTTGAGCGACTTTTATTTTTATAGGATCGGGTCGGGTTTCACGAAACCCGACTTTCTCAAAAGTCGGGTCAAGCGAAATCGGCCGATCCTATAAAAAAGTCGGGGTCGGCCGAAACACGAAACCCAATGCAGTGCAATGGGATACTATGGTTCCCAGGGTCTGAAGGAGAGGAAACTCTCCTTCAGGCCCTGGGATCCATATTAATGTGTAAAATAAAGAATTAAAATAAAAAATATTGATATACTCACCCGTCCGGAGGCCCCTGGACATCACCGCTGGTAACCGGCAGCCTTCTTTGCTTAAAATGAGCGCGTTCAGAGCCTTCCATGACGTCACGGCTTCTGATTGGTCGCGTGCCGCTCATGTGACCGCCACGCGACCAATCACAAGCCGTGACGTAATTCTCAGGTCCTAAATTCCTAATTCTAGGAATTTAGGACCTGAGAATTACGTCACGGCTTGTGATTGGTCGCGTGGCGGTCACATGGGCGGCCGCGACCAATCACAAGCCGTGACGTCATCTAAGGCCCTGAACGCGCTCATTCTTAGGAAGGAAGGCTGCCGGAAAGAAGCCGAGGGTGAGTATAAACCTATTAGGTATATACTCACCCTCGGACGCACCCTGCTTCTTTCCGGCAGCCTTCCTTCTTAAGAATGAGCGCGTGAAGGGCCTTAGATGACAATATTGTGGCCAACAACCTCCTTTCCTCAGTAAGAGCATTGAAGATGGGTTGTGGCTGGGTCTTCCAGCTTTTTAATGACTCGAACAACACAGCAAGAGCAACTAAGAAGAGGCTCCTTAAGAATCATTTCAAAGTCCTGGAGTGGCTAAGCCAGTGTCCATACCTGAGCCCAATAGAAAAACTTTGGAGGGAGCTGAAACTCAATGTTGCCCAGCAACAGCCCTGAAACCTGAAAAATCTGGAGATCTGTATGGAGGAGTGGGCCAAAATCCCTAATGCAGTGTGTGCAAACTTGGTCAAGAACTACAGGAAATGTCTGACCTTTGTAGTTGCAAACAAAGGTTTCAGTACCGAATATTACATTCTGTTTTTCTATTGTATCACATACATGTTTCATGAAATAAAATGCAAATTAAATATTTAAAAATGTGATTGTATGGATTTTTTGTAAGATTCTGTCTCTCACATATGAAGTGTACTGTACCTAGGATAAAATTACAGACCTCTCCATTCTTTGTAGGTGGGAAAACTTGCAAAATCGGCAGCGTATCAAATACTTAATTTCCCCAATGTAGTAGAGTCTGAGGCTGCAGTACATGTGTAATAGAGTGCAGGGTTGAGTATGTCACCACGGAACAGACAGACCAACTGTTGAAGGGGATTTATTAACAGGGGTAGAATTCTCCTCACAGGGAGTAAACGGGGTTAATAGAGTCAAGTAAAACAGTAAACAGTTAAGCGGAATCAAAAGGGTTAACAAGTGTTCTTGTAACTTATCAGCCCAGGGAGATCCTGACTGGAGGGTCCTTTTACCAACGTGGATACAGTCACCAGCAGGGCTTGAGATTCTGGTCTTTTCTGTGTCTCCTGGAAAGTCCGGGGTTAAGTCTCTGCAGCCTGTTCTTCTCAAAGTGAAACTGGAACCAGGAAATAGCACAGTCTCTCCATCACTGCTGCAGGAGTCTCCGTAAGCCTGGCAGCCTCTCTGTAATAACGATGTCACACACACACTGGGCAGTTACTTATCACACTCAGGGATCTTTGCTTGTCACTGCGGTCACCAGGGCTGCACTGAGTCACTGTCTCTGCACTGTCAGGGGAAGAGTCTTCTCAGATTATGGAGGCTTCCAAGCCCCCACTCTCACTCCAGCCTTAGTGCCCTCACGGGGAGCACTCTGTCATGGGGAGCACGGCGCTGCAGCCTGCTTTCTCTCTGGCACGCTGTCCCCTCTCTGGCGCGCTCTCTCTCCCGCACTTTTCTGACCACTTCCCTCTCTCTTCCCAGCAGTCACCTGGTCCCCTCTGTCCAGGGCAGAAAGTCTTCCCCCCAACAACCCAGCTGTCTGACTAAGTGGTTCCAGGCAAGGAGCAGGGAAAGCAACCTCCTTACATTCCCCCTCTCTTAAAGCTCGCCATTCCACGGGCGAGGACACTTCGTGCTTCTCTTTGTTCTTTGGAGGGGAGTCAGATACCTGCGATTCTCGCATCTCCTTCTGCCTTTCTTCTTGTACATACTCCCAGACTAAATGGTTTAGGAGCTGCTCATCAGTCAGGTTGAGATATGCTTTCTCTGCTTCATCAACAACTGCTGTCTTCTTCTTTTTCTTCTTCTTCTTCTTAGCTTTGCCGCTAGCAGATGTCTGCGTAGATGATTCATCCTACTCCTTGTCATTATCGGAAACTTTAGGGACTTCTTGTTCGGGCTCCTCAGTTTGGGGGCTTAGTACAAGCAATTCTTCTCCATAGCTCCCCCTCTCTTTGACAGGAGCATTCTCGTCAAAGCTTGAGTCAGATGAATTGAGACCATGCAGGCCGGACTCTTTGTCATCTGCGCCGGGCTCTGCGGGCATCATTTCCCAGGGCTTCTCAGCCACACGCCCTGTCTCACACAGCTGCTCCATTTCCCCTGTCCGATCAGGAACTGGTGAGCTGACAGCCAGCACATTCTTCACCTCAGGGGATGACATCAGTGGTTCCTCCTTCTCATCGGCTCGGACATTGAAAACGAGTGTCGCAGGAACACTTGGCACTTTCTCTCCTTCTTCAGGAACTCGTGCTGGACAGGGTAGTAAAGCACTTTGGTGGTCTTCTCGAGTGAACGTTACTTTCTTCCCGCTGGACTGAGTCTCACCAACAAAACCTTCAGACCCAGGCTGTAGATTCACCAGGTTCGCCTTTATGTGTTGGGATAGCGCAGTCATTTCACCAGAGATGCCTGACACCTTCTCCACCTCTACTTGGCGTCCGACATTGTGGTACTGTCTTGCCCTAGGTGGAACTCTTCTCTTCCTGCCGTACCATTCCCTCCAGGGGCGACGTTCCCTCCAGTTAGCAGGACCCTCAGAGGGGTGAGCGGATCTCTGCCACCGCTCTTCTCGGGTACGGCAATTTCTGGACATGTGTCCCACCTTTCTGCACGTCCAGCACTCACGTCTGCGTCTGTCTGGAGGGCGCTTCAGTCTGGATCGTCGACCTCGGCGGGGGACATCTCTCATCTGCTGTTGCTCTTCACCCCAGGATACGGAGTTACACTCTGGGGCCACCACCGAAGCCTTCTTCATGCTGCGCACCTCTCCTCTATCTCTTTCTGGCGGCTTCCGCACGTTGCCTCGGGGTATGCCGCTGGTCCCCAAAATGGCAGTAAGGGCTTTCCCCAGACTCTCAATCTCCTCCCAGATTCTTCTTATCTTCAGCTGGGAATCTCAGGTCCACTTCGCCTCCTCTTCATTTTGACTGGGTGCTCCACAGTTGTAGCATCTAGGCAGTCTTCTTCACCGAGCGGCACTAGTCTCACTTTGGGGGGCGGTCTCTCTTTCTCGCACCAGAGGGCTGTACTCTGCAGCAGGGATCTTCTTATATTCAGCCACCTCCTCACGGACTCGCTTAACCTCCTTCTTCAAGTCTTCTACCCATTGAGGGGCTGTTACCTCTCTGCTCCATACCTTTCCCACTGGCACTACCACCCCTTGCTCTTGCTCGCGTGTGCGTGCCTCACTCCCGACCTCAGAGAAAGTCATATCTAGCTTTACATGCATGCGCTCTCGCAGGGCCTGTTTCATCAACACATCTCGCAAGCCTGTCACCAGTTGGTCTCACAGCACAACGTCAACTGACCCCACACCTACGCCGTCCTTCCGTATAATGGCAGTATGAAGCTCCTGCAGTGCATTCATATATTGCGTCACGGTCTCCCCCTCTCTTTGTACCCGGCGGAACAGTCGCATGCGCAGCTCCCCTACGTCAGTGGGGTCCCCATGCGTCTCCTCAAGTATACGTAATACTTTGTCCAGGTTATCTCTCGCCTGGGGGGGTCTGAGCATAACACAGAGTCCCGTGCATCCCCCTCTAGGGCCATCACCGCTATTTCCGCCTGCAGAGCCGGTGTCATACACAACATGACATTGCTCCCTGAAAATTTTGGTAGGTTAACTAACATGGCTCCCAGGGAGATGCTAGACCTGGGGCCTCCCTCAACTGCTTGGTCTGCCCTTTCCGCGCTACCGTGTGACATCCTGCCGACTACGCCAAGTGTAATAGAGTGCAGGGTTGAGTATGTCACCACGGAACAGACAGACCAACTGTTGAAGGGGATTTATTAACAGGGGTAGAATTCTCCTCGCAGGGAGTAAACGGGGTTAATAGAGTCAAGTAAAACAGTAAACAGTTAAGTGGAATCAAAAGGGTTAACGAGTGTTCTTGTAACTTATCAGCTGTCATGGTTCTCAATGGCGAGAGAACATAGCCCAGCGTATATGAGAACTAGCTCTTGGAAGATGGAAACTATACTGACCATGAACTAAACCTGCCACACAACTAGAAGTGGCCGGGTAGCATGCCTACGTTTTTTAACCCTAGATGCCCAGCGCCAGCCGGAGAACTACCTAATCCTAGCAGAGGAAAAGACAGTCCTGGCTCACCTCTAGAGAAATTTTCCCAAAAGGCAGACAGAGGCCCCCACATATATTGGCGGTGATTTTAGATGAAATGACAAACGTAGTATGAAAATAGGTTTAGCAAAATCGAGGTCCGCTTTCTAGATAGCAGGAAGACAGAAAGGACACTTTCATGGTCAGCAGAAAACCCTATCAAAACACCATCCAGAAATTCCTTTAAGACTCTAGCATTAACTCATAACACCAGAGTGGCAATTTCCGATCACAAGAGCTTTCCAGACACAGTAACGAAACAGCAGCTGTGAACAGGAACAAAATGCAAAAACACACAAGGACAAAAGTCCAACTTAGCTGGGAGTTGTCTAGTAGCAGGAACAAGCACAGAAGGCTTCTGATTACATTGTTGACCGGCAAGAAACTGACAGAGGAGCAAGGTTATATAGCGACTCCCACATCCTGATAGGAGCAGGTGAACAGAGGGGATGATGCACACAAGTTCAATTCCACAAGTGGCCACCGGGGGAGCCCAGAATCCAATTTCACAACAATCAGCCCAGGGAGATCCTGACTGGAGGGTCCTTTTACCAACGTGGATACAGTCACCAGCAGGGCTTGAGATTCTGGTCTTTTCTGTGTCTCCTGGAAAGTCCGGGGTTAAGTCTCTGCAGCCTGTTCTTCTCAAAGTGAAACTGGAACCAGGAAATAGCACAGTCTCTCCGTCACTGCTGCAGGAGTCTCCGTAAGCCTGGCAGCTTCTCTGTAATAACGATGTCACACACACACTCGGCAGTTACTGGGCAGTCACTGTCTCTGCACTGTCAGGGGAAGAGTCTTCTCAGATTATGGAGGCTTCCAAGCCCCCACTCTCACTCCAGCCTTAGTACCCTCACGGGGAGCACTATGTCATGGGGAGCGCGGCGCTGCAGCCTGCTTTCTCTCTGGCACGCTGTCCCCTCTCTGGCGCGCTCTCTCTCCCGCACTTTTCTGACCACTCCCCTCTCTCTTCCCAGCAGTCACCTGGTCTCCTCTGTCCAGGGCAGAAAGTCTTCCCCCCAACAACCCAGCTGTCTGACTAAGTGGTTCCAGGCAATGAGCAGGGAAAGCAACCTCCTTACACATGCATCACATTTTAGACAGCGAGACCACAGTATATATAGCATAGGAAACACTGACCCTGCTGCAGTGCTTACATGACATAGGATACATTAGGAGTGCTGTACATACATCACATAGGTTACACTGAAACTAGTATATATACATCACATAGGAGACCGCTACGTCATCACAGGTCATTTTTGCAATGCATTATTGAGAGCGGAAGCATCGCGAGTAGCGGGAAGACTGCCGGGGACGCTGGAAGGTGAGAAAATCATGATTTTTTATGTTAATTCTTTTTTTTAACAATTATATGGTTCCCAGTGCCTGGAGGAGAGTCTCCTGTCCTCCACCCTAGGTACCAACCACACATGATCCTCTTACTTCCCGCATTGTGGGCATAGCCACATGCGGAAAGTAAGCGGATCAATGCATTCCTATGTGTGCGGAATCCCTGCGATTCCGCACAAAGAATGAACATGCTGCTTTTTTTTCCGGAATGCGAATCTGCCGCGGAAAAAAACGCAACATGTGCTCAAAAATTGCGGATTGCATTCTAATAATAGGATGCTTAATGTACGCTTTACTTCACGGTTTTAGAGCGAAAAACCGTGGAAAAATGCAAAAAATCCTAAACGAGTGTCCACAGCCTAAAATTGGAAAATTGCCAGGGCTTTATTGGTTAATAAAATCTGCTTAATTATTCAATGTACTGTGGCCTAAACTTGTTGAAAAGCCAATCAATGAAATGAAGATGTATACTGCTGCTCTAAAATTGATTCCTGATTTAAATTATTCCAGCCTCTGTTTAGGATCTCAATGTTAACGGTAAGGAAACAGTATATGATAGATTTTGCTATACTGCATATGACTTGCGTAGAAGCTATTTTTTCTGGATATCATCAAGCTATATGTGTGTGTGTGTTGCTCTTCTATTTTCCTTACATCAATAAATGACTCTATATATTTTCATTTGATATTTTTCACAACCAGGCAGACATTAAAAAAATTACCAAGCCAAGAATTTCTTCTATGTTGTTACAAGAACAGCAGGCAGTTCCAGTATTGATTATTCATAATCGTAGAGCTGTCAAATGTCAGTTTTACAGCGCAATCATATTTCATCATAAAAGTTACTTCATAAGAAGCAGTGAAAAATGTTACAGCTTTAATAGGAACAAAAATGTTATTAGGAAAATGCTGAAAATAGGTTTTTACACTATGATTAGTCTAGGTGGAAATGCTTCAATATAAATAAAAGGGTCAGTCTAAGAAAAGCTGTTAAATTCCTTAGCAATATTTGTTCATAAACTATGCAGTAATTTCTATTCTATGGCACCTATTACTTTATGTGGCGATCTTTGAACACCTTCCCTCTTAACAATCAGGCAAAACGGATCTTTTCTGTCATGTGCAGCGTTTTTTTGGAGCACTACATCTTTACGGAATTCCTTTAAGGGCACATCTACAATAATCTTGAGTCTAGTATGCTTTATGTTTTATTGCAATCTGATGCAGATTGACAGTATTTGTTCCCATAGAAATGAATAGATTCTGTTATCAGTTTTTAAATCATACCAGCGTGGTTGTACTCTGTGTGTACAATTATTAGGCAATTTGTATGTTCTGTCGGTAAATCAAAAAGGTTAGTAAATCTGAAACCTGAATATTTAAGTAACTAAAAGTGAAGTTTTACCTTTCTTTGGAGAATATATGTGTGCAGAATTATTTGGCAACTTTTAGTGTGAGAGTGATTATACACTATACACTATATATATTATATAACCAAACAACTCAAAATGGACAAAAATACATTTCTGACATTTGAGAAAAATGTTTAGTGTTCAATATTGCCAATCTTCTTTTCAATAACAGTCATAAGCCTTAAATTCATGCTGTCTCTCACTGTTTTAATCTGTTAATTATCAACTTTTTGCATGTTTTTTCCTCACTGGAAATCTCTTACTAAGAAGGCCCATAATTTCTCAATAGGGCTTAGCTCAGATGAAGAAGAGGGTCTTGTCATTCTTTTATCTTCAAGGCATTTTCGGGCTATTAAAGAAGTGGAGTACTGCGATGCATGTAATGGTGCATTGTCCTGCATAAAAATCATGGTTTTCTTAAAAGATGCAGCGTTTGTCTGTACCAATGCTTTAAAAAAGTATCTTCTAAAAGCTAGCAGTAGGATTGGGAGACGATTTTGAGTCCATCTTAAACTTGAAATGGTCCAACTGTTTCATCTTTAATAATAAAAGCCCATAACAATACCCCACCTCTACTTTGCTGGCATCTGAGTTGAAGTGTTGGTCTGTACCCATTGCTGACCGAGCCACAGCCCATCCATCTGGTCTGTCAAGAGTCAATCTCATCTCATCAGTCCATAAAGTCTTTGAAAAATCTGTCTTCGGAAATTTCTTGACCCAGTCTTGACATTTCAACTAATGTGTCTGCTACAGTGGTGGTCGGGTTTCAGCCTCCATTACCTTGGCCTGAGCACTGAGCACCTTGTACTTCTGGGCACTCCAGGGAGGTTGCAGCCCTGGAATATTACAGCACTGGAGGATGATGGGTTCTTGGTCCCTTCAAGTTTGATTATTCTCAAATCTTTGGCAGTGAATGTGTGTCTTATTTTCTCAACGTGTTTTTTTCAACCCTGTTGACTATTTGTGTGGTTGACTATGGCTGTCTCTTTACTAACCCTGAAGACACCAATCGCCTCAAAGTTGTATATTGTGAACAGTGTCCTGTGTCTTTTTCAATATTGTGATCTAATGTGCCATGTGAAATTGAATGTGTTTCTGTATAGTGTGTGGCAATGTTATAGGTAATGTATAGTAATATAATGCATGATAGAGATAGTGTCACGCACAGTGTATGAAAGACTAAGTGCAACATGTAGGGATAAGGGGAAGGGAATGCAATACTAGGAAAGGGGGAAGTCGAGACCCCTAGGCAGATCTAATGTCTCCCTGAGTGCCCTAATCATCCCTATATAGGTTCTGCACCTATCGCCTAGCAGGAACCTAATCCCTGCCTTACCCTGGTGATAAGCCCTGCATAGGGAAGGACAGGACGAGCACATGTCAATCCCCACTACCATAAAAGACAGCTGGGGTAGACAAAAAAGGGGAACACTTATCTTCAGAACACTCAGAGATGTAACACAGATGTCCTCCAGCAACATCAAAGAGGAAGATAGTCAACTGCTCTAGCTCCAAGCCTCAACAGGAGGAAATGGAAATCTCACCGGCAACTCCCAGCAGCAGACTGGGAGTCTGTAACACCCAGGTCCAGATCAGTCAATTAGAGCAGGTGAAAGGTTACCACCCGGTCAAAGAGTCAGAAGGGTTAAGAAGGTGTCTGCAAAGCCAAACACAGAGACCTTCTGCAGCCAGATGCAGTGCGACTGTCTACAGCCTCTGACACACCTGTAACAGATAGGTGTTATAATGTCTGCCCAGAACCAGACTGCAGGGTCAGAGACTGTTTATGTTGGGACTAGCCCATACTGTGAGTAGTCAGCTGCTAGGGACAGAGACAGTTCTTTATAGAACTTCAGTTAAGACCGAGTGTATAGAGTAAGAATGCATAGTACAAGCTATCTGATGATTGCAGCTTCAAGTCCCCTAAGGGGACTAACAAATACTGTTAAAAGTTAAAAAAAAGTTTCAAAAATATGAAAAAATATAAAAGTTCAAATCACCGCCCTTTCCCCCCATTAAAAATTAAGAAAAAGTTTAAATAAAAAAATGTATTCATTACAGTCCAACCTGTTCAAAATATAAAATAAATTAATCTGATCAGTGAAAGGCGTAACAAGGAAAAAATAAGACCGCCAGAATGTTGGATTTTTTGCCGCCGCAATGAAAAAAATGTAATAACAGGTGATCAAAACATCATATCTATTCAAAGTGACATTAACCCCTTTCTGACATTAGACGTACTATCCCGTCGAGGTGGGGTGGGCACGTATGCTCACCGACGGGATAGTATGTCATAGCGATCGGCCGCGCTCACGGGGGGAGCGCGGCTGATTGCGGCCGGGTGTCAGCTGACTATCGAAGCTGACATCCGGCACTATGTGCCAGGAGCGGTTACGGACCGCCCCCGGCACACTGCGATCAAACATGATTTCAGTGTTCCGGAGGTATAGGGAAGCATCGCGCAGGGAGGGGGTTCCCTGCGTGCTTCCCTGAGACCCCCGGAGCAACGCGATGTGATCGCGTTGCTCTGAGGGTCTCCTAACTCCTTCTTCCTGCAGGCCCTGGATCCAAAATGGCCGCGGGGCTGTATCCGGGTCCTGCAGGGAGGTCGCTTACCAAGCGCCTACTCAGAGCAAGCGCTGGTAAGCCTGCAGGAGTGCATGTCAGATCGCTGATCTGACACAGTGCACAGCAAAGTGTCAGATCAGCGATCTTACACTATAACATGATGCCACCCCCCCGGGGCAATGTTATAGTGTAAAAAAAAAATATTCAAGTGTAAAAAAAAATAAAAAAAAAAATCATAAAAAAATATATATATATATTGTTCACATGAATACATTTCTTTATCTAAATAAAAAACAATAAAAGTACACATATTTAGTATCGCCGCGTCCATAAAACTGTCCCACTAGTTAACCCCTTTAGTGAACACCGTAAAAAGAAGAGGCAAAAAACAATGCTTTATCATACCGCCAAACAAAAAGTGCAATAACACACGATCAAAAAGACGGATATAAATAACCATGGTACCACTGAAAACGTCATCTTGTCCCACAAAAAATGAGCTGCCATACAGCATCATCAGCGAAAAAAAGAAAAAGTTATAGTGCTCAGAATAAAGCAATGCAAAAATAATTATTTTTTCTATAAAATAGTTTTTATAGTATAAAAGCGCCAAAACATAAAAAAATATAAATGAGGTATCGCTGTAATCGTACTGACCCGAAGAATAAAACTGCTTTATCAATTTTACCAAACGTGGAACGGTATAAACGCCTCCCCCAAAAGAAATTCATGAATAGCTGGTTTTTGGTCATTCTGCCACACAAAAATCAGAATAAAAAGCGATCAAAAAAGTCATGTCTGTGCCTGAAAATGTTACCAGTAAAAACGTCAACTCGTCCCGCAAAAAACAAGACCTCACATGACTCTGTGGACCAAAATATGGAATAATTATAGCTCTCAAAATGTGGTAATGCAAAAAATATTTTTTGCAATAAAAAGCGTCTTTTAGTGTGTGACGGCTGCCAATCATAAAAATCCGCTAAAAAACCCACTATAAAAGTAAATCAAACCCCCCTTCATCACCCCCTTAGATAGGAAAAAATAAAAAAAAATAAAAAAATGTATTTATTTCCATTTTCCCATTAGGGTTAGGGCTAGGGTTACGGCTAGGGTTAGGGTTAGGGCTAGGGTTAGGGTTAGGGCTAGGGTTAGAGTTAGGGCTAGGGTTAGGGCTAGGGTTAGGGTTAGGGCTAGGGTTAGGGCTAGGGTTAAGGCTAGGGTTAGGGTTGGGGCTAGGGTTAAGGCTACAGTTAGGGTTGGGGCTAAAGTTAGGGTTAGGGTTGGGGCTAAAGTTAGGGTTAGGGTTTGGATTACATGTACAGTTGGGAATAGGGTTGGGATTAGGGTTAGGGGTGTGTCAGGGTTAGGGGTGTGGTTACGGTTACCGTTGGGATTAGGGTTAGGGGTGTGTTTGGATTAGGGTTTCAGTTATAATTGGGGGTTTCCACTGTTTAGGCACATCAGGGGCTCTCCAAACGTGACATGGCGTCCGATCTCAATTCCAGCCAATTCTGCATTGAAAAAGTAAAACAGTGCTTCTTCCCTTCCGAGCTCTCCCGTGCACCCAAACAGGGGTTTACTCCAACATATGGGATATCAGTGTACTCTGGACACATTGGACAACAATGTTTGGGGTCCAATTTCTCCTGTTACCCTTGGGAAAATACAAAACTGGGGGCTAAAAAATCATTTTTGTGGAAAAGAAAGATTTTTTATTTTCACGGCTCTGCGTTATAAACTGTAGTGAAATACTTGGGGGCTCAAAGTTCTCACAACACATCTAGATAAGTTCCTTGGGGGAAATAGTTTCCAATATGGGGTCACTTGTGGGGGGTTTCTACTGTTTAGTTACATCAGGGGCTCTGCAAATGCAATGTGACGACTGCTGACCAGTCCATCTAAGTCTGCATTCCAAATGGTGCTCCTTCCCTTCCGAGCTCTGTCATGCGCTCAAACAGTGGTTTACCCCCACATATGGGGTATTGGCGTACTCAGGACAAATTGAACAACAACTGTTGTGGTCCATTTTCTCCTGTTACTCTTGGTAAAATAAAATAAATTGGAGCTGAATTAAATTTTTTGTGAAAAAAAGTTAAATGTTCATTTTTTTTAAACATTCCAAAAATTCCTGTGAAACACCTGATGGGTTAATAAACTTCTTGAATGTGGTTTTGAGCACCTTGAGGGGTGCAGTTTTTAGAATGGTGTCACACTTGGTTAGTTTCTATCATATAGACCCCTCAAAATTACTTCAAATGAGATGTGGTCCCTAAAAAAAAAAGGTGTTGTAAAAATGAGAAATTGCTGGTCAAATTTTAACCCTTATAACTCCCTAACAAAAAAAATGTTGGTTCCAAAATTGTGCTGATGTAAAGTAGACATGTGGGAAATGTTACTGTGGAGATCAGACTGAACCGGGGAATCCATTTTGTGTTCTTCCTGAGAAATCTGGTATACAACAAGAAATATTTCTGCAAACTTGACATTTTCTTTGTTTTGTTAGTAATCACGCGCACATTCCTCCTTGATATTGTAGCTTTTTATCTACATGCCAAATAATTGTAACTTTTTCACTAGAATAAGATTTGCTTTGTAAGTGATTGTGAAATATGAGCGCTTGTGCGCATGTCTGTAAAATGTCTAAACTTTTTATCTATATAAAGAAGGGGGAGCGCCCAGTGAGGAGAGGCGCGGGCTCCAGGGCTATCCCTGTCTATGAACACACAACCTTTGTGCTGCGTGTTATTTATTTGGATCCCATCCAGGAAGCCAGGGACGGAGAAGGACTCAACATTTCTTGGCGCCCGAACAGGGACCCGAGGCGAGAGTATTTGCTCGAGATTCACCTGCGGATACGGACAACGGAGATCTGGGATAATGGACGGCAAATGAACTGAAAAACCTGGCCAGGTAAGAGACATTATTAGTTCTCTTTTATCTGCCCTGTATTATCCGAAAGATCTCTATGAGCCGTGTCACGCTGGGTTAGTCTAGTAGTGAGTAGATACCTATAAAACTCGGGTTACCATATTGTATAGATTTATAAGTCCTGTCCCTGGCAGTGTGTGAACAGTGTGAAGGTTGTGGCATGTTGTGAAAGAAGAGCAAAAGTACGTAGAAAATAAGCCGAAATAGTTGGGGTATAAGCCTTATACACGAAAGTCAGCCTAACTGGGTCATGTGGTTGCGTCTTTTCGGGGAGACCTCCGCCCATGCTTGACTCTCAATAAGTGCTTAACCTCCTTCATTTCTGGATAAGGTTTGATAGAATGAGCCCAGGACGCGGTTTCATGAGCCTGGGACAAGTATGCTAACTGAGACAGAAAGTTTTGTGATCTGTATGGTGTTGCTGAGTCTGTTTGCGTGCATAATAGCACTTAAGTACGTCCTGCATATTAGAAGAAACGGAGCAGACGAGCCTTTCAATATTTTAGCTCCCTAGGAGAGAAGGCAACGAGACATCACCACAGAGTAAGTGATTGTCCAAACGTCACCTAGGGTAGTCATAGCTAGTATTGAAAAGAAAAATGGGAAATAAACAGACAAAAACCGTCTTAGGACAAGTGGAAGCAGCAGATATCATACAGGAAAGATGTGGAAAGACAGTCAGAAAGCAGATTAGAAGGGTAAGAGAAAAATTGGGAATTTCAGAAGCACTTATGTTCAGCACAGAATGGGAAAGAGTAAATAAAGAAAGAGGAGGAATAGTTAAAGATAATGGGTGGGAAGATATTGTGCACTGCATGATAAAAGTCTCAAAAACAGCAAGAGAAGAAAATTGGAGATATGATCCAGACACTTTCAAATGGTCTATAGGAAGGAAAGGATGTATTCCACCTTCTTACCTAGATCCAAATGCCCAATCATTTGTACCATCTGGAGGAGCAGAAGGAGGAAAACAATTTCCAGCCTTGTATCCCAATCTTGGTGGGGTAGGAGGATGGGTATGTTCACACTGTGGACAACAAAATCCAGATTGGAGGAATGATTGCCTAGCCTGTGGTGCGCCTAGACATGGCACTGTACTTGCTCCTGTTAGGGTAGTACCAAGACCTTTTAGGGAAACAAATGCTGATGGGGTAATGAGAACTAGGTATCATCAAACTCGGCAATATTTCCCTTGGTCCCCTGCTGAAGGTATGTCTCTCTTGCATAACGCGCCAGACCCCACCCAGTTTCCAGTCAGATTTGCACAATATATACAGCAAATTATGCAGACTCACGCAGGAGTCTGGGCGGATGGAGAGGAATTATGTAGAATGAAAATGACTCCTGGTCTCTTCCAGGAATTACTGGCATATCTACAGGGACATAGGCCACAGGCAGGACAAGTGGGACAGGCAGGACAGGTAGGACAAGCAGGAGAAGGTGCCCTACAAACGGTAGAATCAGGCAATCTGGTGGAGATGCCGGGGATTGAACCCGGGGCCTCATACTTAATAATTTTCATGAGACAGAAACAGAGGCAGAGAGGAACAACGGGAGTGGTGGCTCAGAAACCTGGTCAATCAGTAGATGAGTATTATCTAGGGGTAGAAAATAGCTTTAGAGATGAAGGAATAGATCTGACCACTCCAGGAATGATGAGGTTAATTACAAAAACCTTCATAGATGGATTGTCTCCAAAAGTGAAGGAGAAACTTAAGGCCGCAACTCCTGATTGGAGAACCTTGGAAGACCCACACTTGGCTAGGCAAAAAGCCGTAGGGATAGAGTTGGATTTAAGAGAAAATCATAAGCCTGTCAGAATAGCGCAAGCAAACACAACAGGAGGGAGAGCAAGACACAATTTTCCTTGTCATTACTGCAAAAAGCCAGGTCATTTCCAAAAAGAGTGCAGGAAAAAGTTGGCAGATATAAAGTCAGGAAAATTTGTTCCCAGAAATAACCCTCCCCAAATGGACAACCAGCAGAAATCTACCATCGTAGATGGTCCCATACCAGATTCAGATTGACTCGATGTGTTACAAACTTCCCTACCAGCTAGAAGACCTATGATACAGGTGAATGTAGGGGGGAGAGAGATTCCATTTTTGATAGATACAGGTGCAACTTCCTCAATTTTGAATCAAGATTTTCTTCCAAACCCAGAAGATATTTCACAACAAACAACTTTTGCTGAGGGTTATGATGGGGTAATTCGAATATTGCCATATACTGTGCCCCTAGAGGTCTCATTAGGACCTAAATGTTTTGCATCCAGATTTTTGTATGCCAGAGGTGCCCCAACATGTTTGTTAGGAACTGATGTCCTAAAGAAATTAGAAGCTAACATCAATTTTAGGGAAGATGGCACAGTTATGTTGACTATTCCTGATGATGCAGAATCATTAGAACAATATGTCAGAATTCAGGCTTTTGAGGATTATACTGAAGAAAAAGAGTACACCACAGATCTAGACCTCTCAATGGTCCCAGAAACACTGTGGGCACAGGGAGATACTGATGTAGGACTATTGCATATAGCTCCTGTAAAACTATCTGTGCAACCAGGAACTGTTCTCCCACAGCTCAGACAATACCCTGTGAGTGCCCAGCAGGAACTAGCAATTACAAAACAGATAGAGGAATACAGAGAGAAAGGAGTTTTGGTAGAGATACAATCACCTGCTAACACTCCTCTGTATCCAGTCAAGAAGAGAACTCTTGATAAGAGTTCTATGCCCAAATATCGTATGGTACATGATCTAAGAGAAATAAACAAAGTTCTAGATCCAATCACCCCAGTTGTACCCAATCCTCATACGTTACTATCACAGATACCAGCCAGTTCTCATGTATTTACTGTAATAGATCTTTCAAATGCATTTTTCTCGGTTCCTTTACACCAAGATAGTTGGCATTTGTTTGCATTTACATTTAAGGGCAAACAGTTGGCGTGGACACGCCTTCCACAGGGAATGATACACTCCCCTCTACTATCACATTTGCAAGGCTTCAGACTCTTAATTTAGCAACACTGCTACCTCTCGAGTCTGAAGGGGGGAATAAGGACACTGATCCACACGCAAATTTTTTCCCTACAGACACACATGATTGTACAGAGCTCATTTTACAAGAAACGGTAGGCTTACCCAATGTATCCGAAACACCACTTCAAAATCCAGATTTAGAGCTGTTTATAGATGGTAGTAGATTTGCAGATGACACAGGTAACTTTCATACAGGGTATGCAGTTGTGTCAGAATCTGAAACTCTCAAAGCAGAACCACTTCCACCGAAACAGTCTGCACAAGAAGCAGAACTAACAGCATTGATTGAAGCGCTAAAAATAGCTGAGAATCAGACAGCTAATATATACACTGATTCTAGGTATGCACATGGTATTGTGTTTGATTTTGGAGTAATCTGGAGAGCTAGAGGTTACATGACAGCGTCAGGACAACCTGTAAAACATGCTTCTCTGATCAAACAGATCTTAGAGGCTGCACAAGAAACAAAAGAAGTAGCAGTAATCAAGGTAGCTGCACATGTGAGACTCGACACTAGGGAATCTAGGGGAAATGATAGGGCTGACAAAGCAGCCAAAGCAGCAGCAGTTAAACCCTTACAACAGGTTCATACTGTAAACCCCACAGAAAATACTGAAGATAGACTGAGACAAGCACAGGAAGATGCAGGAGAAGAGGAGAGGGACAGGTGGAAAAAGGAAGGGGCAGAAGAACAAGCGGGAATTTGGAAGAAAGATGGACTAATATGTCTACCTAGAGCCTGGTACCCGATTGTAGTTGGTGGACTACACCACCCTACTCATGTGTCTGCAAATGCAATGACACTGCTGGCAAAGCAAGTCTGGTTGGCTCCAGGTTTTGGCAACTATGCAAGAGACTATTGTGCTGCATGCGCTATATGCCTGGCACATAATCCCGGACAGACAACAAAGACCCCTATGAAACACCACGTCCGACCCCTCTACCCGTTTCAGCGGTTACAGATAGACTTTATCCAGCTGCCAAAAAGTAATGGGTATGAGTATGTGTTGGTGTGTGTGGACATGTTCTCAGGGTGGCCAGAGGCCTATCCAGTTCGGAAGGCTTCAGCTAAAAACACTGCTGTAAAGCTAGTTGCCGAACTGGTGCCCCGTTACGGTCTCCCTGAAGTGATCGAGTCAGATAGGGGTACTCATTTCACTGGAGAAATATTTCAAAATGTACTGAAAATGTTGGGTGTTGAAAGTCAGTTACACACTCCGTATCATCCTCAAAGTTCTGGTAAGGTGGAACGCATGAATGGAACTTTAAAATTAAAAATACAGAAAGCCATGGCTGAAACAGGAAAGCCTTGGACAGAATGCCTTCCACTGGCCCTGTACTCAATACACAATACCCCAAGGGGTAAGACTAAACTGTCTCCATATGAAATTTTGTTTGGCAGGACTGCCAATTTAGGATGTTATTTTCCACAGCAACTTGTATTAAATATTGAGTCATTGACTTCTTATGTGCAAAATCTTCAGAAACAATTAACTAAGGTGCATGCACAAGTTTTTGCTTCCCTTCCAGATCCTGACAACACTGAAGGAAGTCACAAGTTGGAACCAGGTGATCAAGTCTATGTAAAAAGACACACCAGAAAGGCTCTTGAACCAAGATTTGACGGACCCTTTCAAGTCCTGTTGACAACACCTACATCAGTCAAGCTTGAAGGAAAAGCATCATGAATACATGCAAGCCATTGCAAAAGAGCAGTATAAAACTCATGATATTGATGTTAATAGTATTAACCACGACGAAGGCATGGGAAAGACTAAATTCTCTAACCCCTTTGAACAATAGATTCGTACAACATCATAGAAAATTAGTGCATGATTTGTTAAATAATATGCAACCTTTGGCAGATTGTTGGATCTGTACCCATTCACCAGTATCAGCCACAAGTATACCTTTTCTAGCAGTTCCCGTGTCAGTTGAAGAAATATTCGCTTGGCCTAATTGTTCAGACAACCTGGCCAACAACCAAACTGGTAATACTAGGCTGTGGAATACTACAATCGCCATACCAATTGTGGGATGGGTAGAATTTCCTTGGTGGCAGGGTAATCTCTCAGGGAGTAATACACATCTACAATATTTAGCATTCAGGGGAGGAAAATGGGTACCTAGAAATAAGACTAGATTAACTGATTTAGGACAGGTCCCCACAGAAAATCTACAGCTCAGTTTCAGTACAACCGTCCCTTCCTCTGATGCCTTCAAACCTGTAGTATTGGAAAGATACATACATAATAGAAAATGGGAACATTCTGAGTTGTTCCCCCAAGGTGATGCAAACAGTTGTACAAGTAAGCCAGGAAACCTGATTTGTAATGAATCCGATGAGTATGTCAAAGGAATGCCTGTATGTGGGAATCCCGCAGCCGGGTACTGTAGCCCTTTGGGACAAAAACCCTCTTGGTGTATGCTTCAGAATGTATCTAGTTTTGTGGATTTGGCTCATAGATTGGTATTACAGCACTCAGCTTTATGGGATCTGCCTGAAGGTACATTTTGGATATGCGGAGAAGGAGCATATAAATGGCTTCCCGTAGGTATAAAGGGTACTTGTACATTAGGACGCCTAACCCCGGCTACTTTCATAATTTCAAATAAACAAGTGAATATGCAAGCCGTGCCCAAGCACACACTGTATAAAAGAGCTGCAGACAACTCACCACGTCCTTCGGGAAGGCCACATATAGTACAGATGGGAATTTCTAACAAAATTGCTAGTACCATTTTTATTTATCCTATGTTAACACAAATGTGGGATAAATTAGTTAGAGCCACGGATTATCTAGATGATCAGATCTGGGATATATTGGATATACTAAACACTAGTATAGCTGTACAGAACCAGCTTATAATAGTCATCAACCAACATACTCTGGTATTGGATTACTTAACTGCCTCACAAGGGGGTATGTGTCAAATCATTGGACCCACCTGTTGTCATTATATAGACCCGAATAGTATTATGAGTATGACATTTAAATTAAAGGATGTACAACGGCTCAGAGATCAGTATGACAAAGACAATGACCAGAATAAGGATAGCTGGTGGTCTGATACCTTCTCATTTCTTAACCCAGCCAACTGGTTCAGAGGGATCGGTGGGTGGGTTGCTGGGATCATGCAGAGCATAATACATATAGTTATAATTATTGTAATTATATATGTATTATTCAAGATTGTGCTCAAGGGTATCTCAGTATGCACCGATAAATTTTGTGTAATAGATGCAAGAGTATACATTTTTTTTTCTTTATTCTTATGTTATCCTCTAGTGATTCTAATTAATATTACCGTACTAATTTTTGTTTTTATATTTTAGTATACTGCTAAAGAAGAAAATAATTTGCGATAGAAGAATTAATACTAGATTTGATTCTCTTATTAATAATATAAGTGTGTGCATGTGTAATACCAAAAAATAAAGGCTTTGTCTTTGGCCCTGTGGTAATAAAAAAAGAATATGTCAAAGGGGGGAATTGTGGAGATCAGACTGAACCGGGGAATCCATTTTGTGTTCTTCCTGAGAAATCTGGTATACAACAAGAAATATTTCTGCAAACTTGACATTTTCTTCGTTTTGTTAGTAATCACGCGCACATTCCTCCTTGATATTGTAGCTTTTTATCTACATGCCAAATAATTGTAACTTTTTCACTAGAATAAGATTTGCTTTGTAAGTGATTGTGAAATATGAGCGCTTGTGCGCATGTCTGTAAAATGTCTAAACTTTTTATCTATATAAAGAAGGGGGAGCGCCCAGTGAGGAGAGGCGCGGGCTCCAGGGCTATCCCTGTCTATGAACACACAACCTTTGTGCTGCGTGTTATTTATTTGGATCCCATCCAGGAAGCCAGGGACGGAGAAGGACTCAACATTTCTTATTAAGTATTTTGTGTGACATATCTCTGTGATTTAATTGCATAAAAATTCAAAGTTGTAAAATTGCAAAATTTTCAAAATTTTTGCCAAATTTCCATTTTTTCACAAATAAATACAAGTAATATCAAATATATTTTACCACTATCATGAAGTACAATATGTCACAAGAAAACATTGTCAGAATCACCGGGATCCGTTGAAGCGTTCCAGAGTTATAACCTCATAAAGGGACAGTGGTCAGAATTGTAAAAATTTGCCTGGTCATTAACGTGCAAACCACCCTTGGGGGTAAAGGGGTTAATAAAAACATTGACTTGGGGCACAAAGACGCCCTCAATGTGTCCATATCCCAAAAATTTAAAACATCATGGCGCTTTTTTTCTTTTTACAAATTTCTAAATTTTTTTCATTACTTAAATAAAATAAAAACTATGCGAGTTTGGTTTCTGCATAATCGTACTGACCTGGTCATTTGTCATTTAAAATGAATGTTGTAAATTAGAAAAAAAAAAAAACAATTGCGGCATTGCAATTTTTTTTCGCCACATTTACAATTTATTTCCAGTACATGACATGAGTGTCATGGAGTTACCGCGACAGTGTGGAGCCAGAAGATCACATTGTCTGATTGCTCCTACTCCGGCGCTGAGATAAGCACATCTTCATTTTAATGGTGTTTATTCCTTCTGGCAGAACAGGGGTTAATCGGATATGTTGGAAATCTCTGTGCTTGCATCTAAGCTCAGTTAGCCATGCCTTTCACCTTTATAATCTGGGCTCTGATACAAATCTAGAGCTAGCATTTGCTGCATGGCTAATGGAGGTAGAGGAGTTCTTATGAGAAGGAAGGTTGGAGGAGTTGTCAGTGACTGTTGCTTGGTTTATATGTGTGTTATTCCCTATCCTCTATTTTGGTTTATTGCCCTACCTCCATACCCCGGTGCATTCATCTGTTATATGTGAGTGAATATTTTTTTTGCCTGGAGTTTCCTGTTAACCCTTGCTTGTGTTGCCATGTTTGTAGGGTTGGTGTACTACGGGGCATGGTAGCGCCCCTCTTCCCTGGATGGGGAAAGAGAACAGATGGAGGGTTAACTCAGGAGATAAGGCAAGGGTGGAGGCCCTGGGATTTTCACCTTCAGAAGTATCCCGGCGAGTAGGGCGAGCTAAGGTGCCCCCAAGTGTTAGGGACAGGGAAGGAGCCCCTAGTCCCAGGTCACACGACAGCTGTGTCATAACAATGAGAAAATTGATGGTGTCATTCAAAAGTATAACTCTTCTATCAAAAAACAAGCCCTCATACGGCTATGTCGACAGAAAAATAAAAAGGTTATGTTGTTTTTAATAAGGGGAAAAAGAAACCGAAAGCGCAAAAATGGAAAATTGTCCAGTCGGGAAGAAGTTAAAAGAAACTTCAAAAACTGAAAATTTAAAACTATAATGAAATGGGGTTTTATTGCTGTATTCTGCTCAGTGACTAATTACTTCAGGATTATGATGAAAATCAAAAAGAAATCTGACAGAACACAAACTTCAAATCATAATCTATTTAAAGCTATTTACAAATTATATATAAATCAACTACATTTTTGTCAAGATGTCGGTAGTAAAGCAGGAGTGAAACTATTCATTATTTATTTTAAAGTAAATCAATAATATGATGAAAATATGAAAAGAAGTGTTATGTACTGTACTAACGTGATCTTCTGTTTAGGGCAACGTCAAATTTCACAGACAGTTTAGTTATTGAAAGTCCAAACTTTCTTATAAAGTCAAACAAAAAAATCAACTTTTAGCATAAAAACATGCTAAACACTTGTCCATCTGGATGCTAACTGTCGGGATTCCTCTGCTCACTGATTGTTTTCCTGTCTAATGGAAACTGGGTCACGATGAGTTGTCAGTGTTTTGAAACTGGGAGATGCAGGACTTTCTCCAAGTGTTCTCTGTGCTGGAGATTATCCAAGCTATTTAACTGATCTGTTTGCCTCTGATCCCTGCCAGATGTAGTTCTGTGCTTCCTGGTGAGTTTTCACCTGATTCTGTTGTTCTGAGTGTTGATCTTCTGTTGCCTGACCCTTTGACAATGTTCTGACTAACCCTTTGTGTTGTTCTTTAGCCTTTATATGCTATCTCTTGGTATTTTAACCCTGCCTCATGATTTGTCCATGAGTAGTGACGAGTATCACATTGAAAAAGCACAAAATGCAGGTTACCTTGGAACGTCCGCTACGGCAGTGGGGTACTCGGTACCTGGTCCGTTACTTAAAGGGATGTGTCACGGCAGCAGCGACTCGGTCCGTGGCCCCTGACGCCCATGTTAAAGGGACAGTCTTTAAAGGGTTTTTTTGAAATAAAGAAAGTTCGTGACAACACCTGTGGTATTTGGTCAGGGATGACCAATGCTTCTTAAAGGGGTCCTCTGGGGTGATGTTATGGCAGCCAGATGGTATAACTTCCCTCAGGTGAAGTAGGTCCCCAGGGCTCCCGGTGAATAGGTGGAGGATGGTGAGGGGAGCAGTAAAGAACTAAGGACACAGTTGTGCAGTCTTTTTACCTGGTTTACTGATGGTAGCAGATAGCCACAGTCCAGGGCAGCAAATCACAGGTACAAGCAGGGTCCGGCCGGCTTGGAAGTGAGTTCAGAGTCCAGCTTTATCAGGTGGAGGTAAAAGCCTTCCTTCTAGCGCTGTGTTGTTATAGTCCCTTACTGCCTATGACTTTGTAGCAAGGTCTTCTCAGTTATCTCTGTCCTTTGTGTAAGTGGGACACAAACCCGTATGACAGGTGACTTGAGCCATTATACAGGGTCTCTATCATGACCCATTGTAAACACTATCCACCGCACTCCCTCAGTGGAATATCTTAGGCAGAAATGTGCAATGATTTTTTGAACATGCTAATTTATTCAATAGAAAAAGAATCAAATATATAGGATCAAACAAAAGGCAATAGTTATCACAATGTGCAAGCGACTCAGAATGTCTGCCTATGACTTTGTAGCAAGGTCTTCTCAGTTATCTCTGTCCTTTGTGTAAGTGGGACACAAACCCGTATGACAGGTGACTTGAGCCTTTATACAGGGTCTCTATCATCACCCAGACTCTATGTGTCAGTGTGTCGCCTGGGTGTTAGGATGAACAGGTGATGTTTAATTCAGCTGTCATGCCGGTTTCTGCTATGTGTCTTAGAGTCCCACAAAAGTCTCGGTCTTCCGGCTACCGGTGTCTGCGCTCAATCAGGGATGTAGCCCAGTCCCAGCTATCCTCCCCTGTTGTCACACTCCTGTGCTTCACTCTCCGGCACGCTAGCTAAAGGCTGTCCTTCCTTCTGTACCTCACTATCTAGGAGCTACAGCACTTCAGGCTGTACGGCCCCTCACCCATCCTTCTGCCTCAGACTGCTCCAGTCTGCTGACCGGCACCAACTGACTAAATCTTACCAACTGCCTAGCAACTGCCTAGCAACTAACTCCTCCTCCCAACCAAAGAGAGAGCAACTCCCCTGATTTTGCGTGTAGAGCTCCCCCTTCTGGCCTGAAGTCAGAATGGTGTTGTATGTGCTAATTACCTTTTAAGAGGAATCTTCCATCGCTTCCAAGCGTGACATCACTCTCCGGGTGAGGAAAGCAATGCCACTGTGACAACCAGAACCCTGGGGCATCACAACCTCACCTAAAGAGTTTAAAATTCCAGAGTTTTCACAGGTCAGACTTCCAAGTGTTCCTAATACCAGTCCTTGGCTGACTCTTTGCAATCTAAAGTGGAAGCCCACAACTGTCCATTGCTCTTGATCAGTGAAAGAGTGGAAGAGATCTTGCTCTTTTCATTAATCCATAGCTGCCATGTATGTTGCTAAGCTGTTACCGAACATCATTAGAGCAGTGTCACACTGTGACAGTCTTCGATAAGGAAGGGGGTCCTCAAAATGTCCCTGGAACAGGGCGCCTAACTATCATTGTCCTGGGGGTACTCTTGAAGCTGGAGCTGCCCAAGTCTCTGACGTTACTATGCTCCTGTTAATGTTCGAAGCTGTCCCTTCCCACTCCCTTAGGAGGCCTGGAACAGATATATTAGTGTATAAACACGTAAGACAAACAGGAATAGCAAAAAGCAACTTAAATACAAAAACACTCACCAAGGCTAGAGAGGAACAAAAGGAAGCATAGAAATGTACAAAGCAAATAGTGTCATGATTCCCAATGGCAGGGAAACATCAGAACACAAAAATAACGGACGAGCTCTGGGTGATGGAATCTCGAGCTGACCGTGAGCTAAATCTACCACACAACTAACAGTAGCCAGGGAGCATACCTACGACTTCCTAGATGCCACGCGCCAGCCGGAGGACTAACTACGCCTGGTAGAGGAAGGAACAGACCTGGCTTACCTCTAGGGAAATACCCCTAAAAGATGATAGCAGCCCCCCACATGTAATAACGGTGAGTTAAGAGGAAAAGACATACACAGTATGAAAGTAGATTTAGCAAAGAGAGGTCCACTTACTAGATAGCAGAAGGATACAAAAGAGGACTTCACGGTCAACTGAAAACCCTTTCAAAAAACCATCCTGAAATTACTTTAAGACTCCTGTGTCAACTCATGACACAGGAGTGGCAATTTCAGCCCGCAAGAGCTTCCAGCTACAGAGAATAACAAAAACTGCAAACTGGACAAAAGATACAAAACAAAAGGACAAAGTCCACTTAGCTGATCAGCAGACTAGTAGCAGGAACATGCAACCGAAGGCTCTGGTTACAATGATGACCGGCAAGGAAATGACTGGAGAGCAAGGCTAAATAGGAAACTCCCAAACACTGATGGGAGCAGGTGAACTGAGACAGCAAAGCACACACAAGTCACCAGTACCACCAGCAACCACCAGGGGAGCCCAAAAAGCGGATTCACAACAGTACCCCCCCCTTAAGGAGGGGGCACCGAACCCTCACGAGAACCGCCAGGGCGATCTGGATGAGCCCTATGAAAGGCACGAACCAAATCCGAGGCATGAACATCAGAGGCAGTTACCCAAGAATTATCTTCCTGACCATAGCCCTTCCATTTAACCAGATATTGAAGTCTCCGTCTGGAAATACGGGAATCCAAGATCTTCTCTACAACGTACTCCAATTCACCCTCCACCAGCACAGGAGCAGGAGGTTCAGCAGAAGGAACCACCGGTACCTCATATCTCCGCAACAACGACCGATGGAATACATTATGAATAGCGAAAGATGCCGGGAGGTCCAAACGAAAGGACACAGGGTTAAGTATCTCCAAAATCCTATAAGGACCGATGAACCGAGGCTTAAACTTAGGAGAAGAAACCCTCATAGGGACAAAACGGGAAGACAACCACACCAAGTCCCCAACACGAAGGCGAGGACCAACACGACGACGGCGGTTAGCAAACTGCTGAGTCCGCTCCTGGGACAACTTCAAATTGTCCACCACTTGTCCCCAAATCTGATGCAACCGATCCACCACCGCATCCACTCCCGGACAATCCGAAGATTCCACCTGACCAGATGAAAAACGAGGATGAAACCCTGAATTGCAAAAGAAAGGAGAAACCAAAGTGGCAGAACTAGCCCGATTATTAAGAGCAAATTCTGCCAATGGCAAAAAGGCAACCCAGTCATCCTGATCAGCAGACACAAAACACCTCAAATAAGTCTCCAAGGTTTGATTAGTTCGCACCGTCTGGCCATTAGTCTGAGGATGGAATGCAGATGAAAAAGACAAATCAATGCCCAACCTGGCACAGAATGCCCGCCAAAATCTAGACACGAACTGGGTTCCCCTATCAGAAACGATGTTTTCCGGAATACCATGCAAGTGAACCACATTTTGAAAAAATAGAGGGACCAACTCAGATGAGGAAGGCAACTTAGGCAATGGTACCAAATGAACCATTTTAGAAAAACGGTCACACACCACCCAGATGACAGACATCTTCTGAGAAACAGGGAGATCAGAAATAAAGTCCATAGAGATGTGCGTCCAAGTCCTCTTCGGAACAGGCAAGGGCAACAATAACCCACTAGCCCTAGAACAACAAGGCTTGGCCCGAGCACACACATCACAAGACTGCACAAAAACACGCACATCCCGAGACAGGGAAGGCCACCAGAAGGATCTAGCCACCAAATCTCTGGTACCAAAAATTCCAGGATGACCTGCCAGCGAAGAAGAATGAACTTCCGAGATGACTCTACTGGTCCAATCATCAGGAACAAACAGTCTACCAGGCGGACAACGATCAGGTCTATCCGCCTGAAATTCTTGCAAAGCACGTCGCAGATCTGGGGAGACAGCAGACAAAACCACCCCATCCTTAAGGACACCAGCAGGTTCAGAATCCCCAGGAGAGTCAGGCTCAAAACTCCTAGAAAGAGCATCTGCCTTAACATTTTTAGAACCCGGTAAGTATGAAACCACAAAATTAAACCGAGAAAAAAACAACGACCATCGTGCCTGTCTAGGATTCAGGCGCCTGGCAGACTCTAGATAAATCAGATTCTTGTGATCCGTCAAAACTACCACCTGATGTCTAGCACCCTCAAGCCAATGACGCCACTCCTCAAATGCCCACTTCATGGCCAAAAGCTCCCGATTACCAACATCATAGTTTCGCTCGGCGGCCGAAAATTTTCGAGAAAAGAACGCACAAGGTCTCATCACTGAGCAGTCGGAACTTTTCTGCGACAAAACCGCCCCCGCTCCGATCTCGGAAGCATCGACCTCAACCTGAAAGGGAAGAGAAACATCAGGCTGGCGCAACACAGGGGCAGACAAAAAGCGGCGCTTAAGCTCCCGAAAGGCCTCCACAGCAGCAGGGGACCAATTGGCAACATCAGCACCCTTTTTGGTCAAATCCGTCAGAGGTTTAGCAACGCCAGAAAAACCAGTTATAAATCGACGATAAAAATTAGCAAAGCCCAAGAATTTCTGAAGACTCTTAAGAGAAGTAGGCTGTGTCCAGTCACAAATAGCCCGAACCTTGACAGGGTCCATCTCAATAGAAGAAGGGGAAAAAATGTACCCCAAAAAGGAAATCTTTTGAACCCCAAAAACACACTTTGAACCCTTTACACACAAAGAATTCTCCCGCAAAACCTGAAAAACCCTCCTGACCTGTTGAACATGAGACTCCCAGTCATCAGAAAAAATCAAAATATCATCCAAATACACAATCATAAAACTATCCAAACATTCACGGAAAATATCATGCATTAAGGACTGAAAGACTGAAGGTGCATTAGAAAGGCCGAAAGGCATTACTAAATATTCAAAATGGCCCTCAGGCGCATTAAATGCAGTTTTCCACTCATCCCCCTGCTTAATTCGCACCAAATTATACGCCCCACGAAGATCAATCTTAGAGAACCACTTAGCCCCCCTTATGCGAGCAAACAAATCAGTCAGCAAAGGCAACGGATACTGATATTTGACTGTAATTTTATTCAGGAGTCGATAACACTGGTCAACAGCATTTTTGGTGCCAAAGATATTTCATCGAATTTAGGGTATTTTTGGGGTGCTGATTCTGAATATGTCATCAGTTTTGCCAGATTGGCTCAAGTTTTTGAGATTTTTGGTATCTTATTTATAGCACTTGTTGGTAAATGCGACGCATCATCTCATTAATTTCTTTGGATTAGTACTTGAACTGAGCAGTTCTCAATATAGTTTTGTGTTAATTAGTGTTCTAAAAGTTTGTTCATAGCTTGATTTTTGCACTAACTTTATGTTGTTGTCTGTTTTCCAGTGAAAAGCATGAACTCATCAAGAAGAAGTTGTCTTAACGATCCAGACTCATTCTGTTACATTTGTGGTGAATACACACTGCCAAAACATAGAAGAAACATAACAGACTTCGTAAAAAAAGTGTGTTTTGCCTATTTTGGGGTTATGCTTGGGGACCAAGACAAGTTTTGGGCACCACACATAGTGTGCAAAGCATGTATCGAATTATTACGAAAATGGAGCAAAGGACAAAGAAAAAGCTTCAAATTTGGTGTTCCAATGGTGTGGAGAGAGCCAAAAAATCATCATGATGACTGTTATTTATGGTAAACACAGGTACAGGCACATCTTCACAATGAGGGACAGGCCTTCTTGCAGATTCCATGTTACTCCCATTTTCGTTTCTTATGCTTATTGAATCCTTGCACTTGCACTGCACAGAAATAACAGTCATCATGATGATTTTTTGGCTCTCTCCACACCATTGGAACACCAAATTTGAAGCTTTTTCTTTGTCCTTTGCTCCATTTTCGTAATAATTCGATACATGCTTTGCACACTATGTGTGGTGCCCAAAACTTGTCTTGGTCCCCAAGCATAACCCCAAAATAGGCAAAATACACTTTTTTTACGAAGTCTGTTATGTTTCTTCTATGTTTTGGCAGTGTGTATTCACCACAAATGTAACAGAATGAGTCTGGATCGTTAAGACAACTTCTTCTTGATGAGTTCATGCTTTTCACTGGAAAACAGACAACAACATAAAGTTAGTGCAAAAATCAAGCTATGAACAAACTTTTAGAACACTAATTAACACAAAACTATATTGAGAATTGCTCAGTTCAAGTACTAATCCAAAGAAATTAATGAGATGATGCGTCGCATTTACCAACAAGTGCTATAAATAAGATACTAAAAATCTCAAAAACTTGAGCCAATCTGGCAAAACTGATAGCATATTCAGAATCAGCACCCCAAAAATACCCCAAATTCATTTAAATATTTTGGACACCAGAAAAAAAAATTTTTTTTGTTGACCTGTGTAATCAATACAAGGCCTCAGAGAGCCATCCTTTTTAGATACAAAGAAAAAACCAGCTCCTAAAGGAGATGAAGAAGGACGAATGTGACCCTTTTCCAGGGACTCCTTAATATACTCTCGCATAGCAGCATGTTCAGGTACAGATAAGTTAAACAAACGACCCTTTGGAAATTTACTGCCAGGAATCAGATCTATGGCGCAATCACAATCTCTGTGGGGAGGGAGTGAACCAATTTTTGGCTCCTCAAAAATATCACGATAATCAGACAAAAATGCCGGAATCTCAGAGGGAATAGATGATGAAATGGAAACCAAAGGTATGTCCCCATGAGCCCCCCGACATCCCCAGCTTAACACAGACATTGTTTTCCAGTCAAGGACTGGGTTATGAGATTGTAACCATGGTAATCCAAGCACCAAAACATCATGCAAATTGTACAACACAAGGAAGCGAATCACCTCCTGATGGTCTGGAGTCATACGCATAGTCACTTGCGTCCAGAATTGTGGTTTATTACAAGCCAAAGGCGTAGAATCAATACCCTTCAGAGGTATAGGGACTTCCAGAGGCTCTAAATCAAACCCACAGCGCCTGGCAAAGGACCAATCCATAAGACTCAGAGCGGCGCCAGAGTCCACATAGGCATCCACGGTAATAACTGATAATGAACAAATCAAGGTTACAGACAGAATAAATTTAGACTGTAAAGTGCCAATTGAAATAGACTTGTCAACCTTCCTTGTACGTTTAGAGCATGCTGATATAACATGAGCAGAATCACCACAATAGAAGCATAACCCATTTTTACGCCTATAATTCTGCCGCTCGCTTCTGGACAGAATTCTGTCACATTGCATTTTCTCTGG
Source organism: Ranitomeya variabilis (assembly GCF_051348905.1). Classification (NCBI taxonomy): domain Eukaryota; kingdom Metazoa; phylum Chordata; class Amphibia; order Anura; family Dendrobatidae; genus Ranitomeya; species Ranitomeya variabilis. The sequence goes on from NC_135232.1 coordinate 301,655,688, forward strand.
CGTCTCTTCAGAAGATACCGCCAAATGGTGCACGGGTTTGCGCTCCCGCAAACGCCGATCAATCTGAATAGCCATTGTCATGGACTCATTCAGACCTGTGGGCGCAGGGAACCCGACCATAACATCTTTAACGGCATCAGAAAGGCCCTCTCTGAAATTTGCCGCTAGGGCGCACTCATTCCACTGAGTAAGCACAGACCATCTACGAAATTTTTGGCAGTATATCTCAGCTTCATCTTGCCCTTGAGATAGGGCTATCAAAGCTTTTTCAGCTTGAATCTCCAAATTAGGTTCCTCATAAAGCAACCCTAAAGCCAGAAAAAACGCATCCACATTGAGCAACGCAGGATCCCCTGGTGTCAATGAAAATGCCCAGTTTTGAGGGTCACCTCGCAGCAAAGAGATTACAATCTTAACCTGCTGGACAGGATCTCCAGAGGAGTGAGGTCTGAGAGAAAGGAACAATTTACAATTATATTTGAAATTCAGGAACCGAGATCTATCTCCGGAAAACACCTCTGGTGTAGGAATTTTAGGTTCAGACATCGGAGTATGTATAACAAAATCTTGTAAATTTTGAACCTTGGTAGCAAGATTATTTAAACCTACAGCCAAACTCTGAGGGTCCATCTTTAAACAGGTGAGATCAGAGCCATTCAAGGATTAGAAGGAGAGAAAGGCAAAGGCTGTAATTAGAGCTGAAATACAACTGATCCAACTATGGAGCAAGCATAGGGGGAAGAAAAAAAAAAAAGAAAAAAAAATCTACAGACTTCTTTTTTCTCTCCTTTCTTCTGCCAATAACTTTAACATTGGCCGGTCATACTATCATGATTCCCAATGGCAGGGAAACATCAGAACACAAAAATAACAGACGAGCTCTGGGTGATGGAATCTCGAGCTGACCGTGAGCTAAATCTACCACACAACTAACAGTAGCCAAGGAGCATACCTACGACTTCCTAGATGCCACGCGCCAGCCGGAGGACTAACTACGCCTGGTAGAGGAAGGAACAGACCTGGCTTACCTCTAGGGAAATACCCCTAAAAGATGATAGCAGCCCCCCACATGTAATAACGGTGAGTTAAGAGGAAAAGACATACACAGTATGAAAGTAGATTTAGCAAAGAGTGGTCCACTTACTAGATAGCAGAAGGATACAAAAGAGGACTTCACGGTCAACTGAAAACCCTTTCAAAAAACCATCCTGAAATTACTTTAAGACTCCTGTGTCAACTCATGACACAGGAGTGGCAATTTCAGCCCGCAAGAGCTTCCAGCTACAGAGAATAACAAAAACTGCAAACTGGACAAAAGATACAAAACAAAAGGACAAAGTCCACTTAGCTGATCAGCAGACTAGTAGCAGGAACATGCAACCGAAGGCTCTGGTTACAATGATGACCGGCAAGGAAATGACTGGAGAGCAAGGCTAAATAGGAAACTCCCAAACACTGATGGGAGCAGGTGAACTGAGACAGCAAAGCACACACAAGTCACCAGTACCACCAGCAACCACCAGGGGAGCCCAAAAAGCGGATTCACAACAAAATAGTAATAAGATTATGGAGAAAGCTCCAACTTCAGCACACCAACTCAAGCAAACCAGGAAGAAAAATTTCACAGTTGGGGATGAGAAGGCCTGGCCAGGTTTTATATAGAGAGAAAATTAGCAGATCCGGAGCAGCTGTGAGATGGAGCTGTATGTTTCTAACCAGCATACAAAGTGTTGTTAAACTCTTCAGCACCAAAGGAAACAAAGTCCATTTATTATGAGGAACAAAACACACAGGGCTAAATGGAAGACCTCCGATTCACAGTACGTAAAGATAGTGTAAGGGGTTACAAAGTGTTATGGCTCCCTTGCTAACACCTTTAAGTAGTGTACATTAATGTATCTTTCTGATGCATATATATATAGTGTTGTATTTACTGCACTGTTGTATTTCACAATGTTTTGTAGACACTTTAATACGGAAAGTACATTACTCTAGTTGGGCCACTAGATTGGGGCATTCTGGTCTACTTAGTACTAGCTAAGAGTTTACACTGTTCTGTACATAGTTATTTATAGGAGGGGCACGGTGGGGTAAGGCAGGAAAGATTTCCTGATAGTGGTCAGAGCCCTCTGATGACACTGTGCCACGCAATGTTATACCAAATCGCGGGCCCAGCCATCCGTGCTCTGGGAAGGACATCATTGTTGGAAGCAGTGCAGCAGTGTTCACAGCTGTCAGGACTCTGAACATTTTTTACCTTTTGTGCATTACTGCCCTTTTCCAAGATGGCATCTTTGGTCTCATGTGCACTGTGTTATCCTGCTATAAAACTCCACCCCAGCCTTCAGTCTGTGCTAGAGTATTCTGCCTTGCATCCAGCTCCTGACCTCTGATTACTCCCTGGCTATATACCTGCTCCTGTGAACCTGTGTGGTGATCCTGCTACTCTGCTCTGAGTTCTTGCTGCATACACCAGTTCCAGGAATCCTCCTTCATCTGCTGCTCGTATTTATTTCCATCTGCATTTGCTGGACATGTAAGCGTTTGCTGCTCTGCAAAAACCTGAGACTATTAACCAGGCCTCCCTAGTTGAGCTAAGATATTATTTGAACTGCCTAATAAGCGTATCTATCTGTGTTTGGACTAAGACAAGGATTTATTCGTGTCAAGTATCCTCAAGAATAACTGTGCTTCATAGACTTTCTGCTTGATTGCATTTTCCTCTGAAGTTCCCTATAGACTGCTAAGCTGCGTTTAATATTTACAACAAGTGTTGTGGACTTGAGTTTCTCTCTGCACCTGTTTGAATCACCGTGTGATAATATAGACTTTACCACTTATAAAACTGTGTCCTGTAGTTGTCTTATTCCATGCAAAGAGTCTCCTGAGTTATCCCCTATAATTATTACAGGATACTCTAGCCATAAAAAAAAGGAGACTGCTGGAACAATGACTGCAGAAAGCAGACTAGAGCAGGTGTTTTCCATAATTAGATCACTGCAGAAAGATGTGGAAGGTCTGCAAAAGAAGTTTGGAAGCTTTGAACACAATCAACAAGTGTTTGGACAAACTTTGCAGGACTCAAGCAACCGCATGGCAGCCCAGGAAAACAAACTTGCTGGCATAGAGTCCCAGTATAGACGGGCTTTTTAGGACATAAGCACGCAAATAGCTGCACAAGTGACTTTACCCTCTGGGCAACCGCCACCAGCTAGCCCACCTAAGTTGCCCCCATTCAGATTTAATGGTGATTGCGACAAATTTCGTGGCTTTGTGAATCAATGTATGCTATATTTTGATGTGCATGCCGACCGTTTTCCTACTGATAGATCCAAAGTATTGGGTGTAATAATGCTACTGACCTCACGAGCGCTCGCCTGGGCGAATCCAATGATTGAGTCTCGTGACCCACGGTTAAATAACTTGGATGATTTCTTGGCCGCTATGGCATTAATGTTTGATGACCCTAATCGCCGTGCAACCGCTGAATCTGCTTTGTTGTCTTTACATCAGGCTAAACGTTCTGTTATTGAGTATGCCACTGAATTCAGGAGATTAGCGGTAGATACCAATTGGGACAGTTATGCACAATTGCCTATTTTTAAAAGGGGTCTGTCTAGTATTATAAAAGATGAACTAACTCGCTCTGAGTCACCCCAAGAGCTAGAGACATTTATACAGCATTGTGTGCGCATAGACATTCGCCTAACTGAGCGTAGGCAGGAGAAATTTGCTGCTTATAACCGTATTTCTAACTTTTCCCTTCCTTCCAAAGAGCCTGCAGGTAAAACCTCTCGGGAGGTGGAGGAGGTGCCCATGCAAATTGATTCCATTCAGAGGCGCGAGATCAATGAGCGCCGGGAGCATCGCCTTCGTGAAAGTCTGTTTCTACTGCGGCCAGTCTGACCACTTCTTGATCAATTGTCCTAAGTGTCCTAGACGGCCTAACAAGGTGCTAGCAGCAGTAGGGGAGTATGACAACTGTGATGATGAATCTGACATCTCTGAATGTAGCCTGCCTTTAAATGCTGTATTGCATTCACTTTCTATGACTTCACCCCCCAAGGAGCTTATGGAAAAGAACTCTCACTGTTCTCTCCCTATTAAGATCCTGTGTTCAGGACAGTGGATTTCCAGTGCAGCTATGATTGACTCTGGTGCAGGTGGCAATTTCATGGATATCGCATTTGCCAAAGAACATGGTATTGAAATTCAGCAAAGAGCCTCTCCAATTACCATGGAAACAGTGGATGGGTCACCTTTAATCTCTGGGTCTGTGGATCAGGAGACCGTACCCCTTGAAATTGTGTTGGAGCCTAATCATCAGGAGCAACTTTCTTTCTTGCTAATTTCTTCTCATTTTCCTGTGATTTTAGGCATTCCTTGGTTGCGTTCTCAGAGCCCAATTATCAACTGGGAGACCAAGGAGATTACCTTTCAAACAAGGAGCAACTCAGCGTTAACAGAAGCTGTCCCGGAGTCCACAGCTACGGAACCACATGTACAGGTATTTTCTTTACCTCCAGCATATAAAGAGTTCTCTGACATCTGTGACAAAAAGAATGCAGATCAGCTTCCTCCACACAGGCATTATGACTGCCCCATTGAGCTGCTTCCTGGGGCAGCTATTCCTTTTGGTAACGTATACCCTTTGGCGGCACCTGAGCTTCAAGCCTTAAAGGAGTATATTGATGAAAATCTGGCCAAAGGCTTCATACATCCTTCTTCCTCACCAGCAGGGGCACCTATATTTTTTGGAAAGAAGAAGGATGGGACCCTGAGACCATGTGTTGACTATCCGGAACTCAATAAGGTAACCGTACGAAACCGTTACGCTTTGCCTCTGATTCCCGAACTACTGAAAAGAGTCCGCCATTCTAAGGTGTTCTCTAAACTGGATCTTCGTGGGGCTTATAACTTGGTGTGTATTCGTTCAGGGGATGAGTGGAAGATAGCATTCAAATGCCTGGATGGACACTTTGAATCTCTTGTGATGCCCTTCGGGCTTTGTAATGCCCCTGCAACGTTTCAACACCTTGCTAATGACATTTTCAGAGATTTGTTGGACCAGTTTGTGGTGATCTATTTGGATGATATACTAATCTTTTCTGACTCTCTACAGGAACATGAAGAACATGTCAAAACCGTTTTAAGACGTCTGAAAGAGAACCATCTGTATATTAAGCCGGAGAAATGCGAGTTCCATCATTTTGAGATACAGTTCTTAGGTTATATCATCTCTCCCCAGGGGCTGAACATGGAATCTGGTAAGATTCAGGCTATCCTTGACTGGCCGGTACCCAAGAACGTTAAGGAGGTCCAACGTTTTATTGGTTTTGCAAATTTCTACAGATGCTTCATTCGAAATTTTTCTGATATTGTCCATCCCATTACTTCCTTGACAAAGAAGGAAAAGCCCTATAAGTGGTCATCACAGGCTCAAGAAGCTTTTGATCAGCTTAAGATCTGTTTCACATCAGCACCGCTGTTGATACACCCAGATCCAACACTTTCATTCATTGTGGAGGTGGACGCTTCTGATAATACTTTGGGGGCTATTCTCTCCCAAAGAACTGGAGAGAAGGGTCTGCTACATCCTTGTGCTTTCTTTTCCCGTAGACTAACCTCAGCAGAGAAGAATTACGACATGGGAGACAAGGAATTGCTGGCTATTATTGCAGCTTTCAAAGAATGGAGGCATCATCTGCAAGGAGCTGCACAACAGATCATAGTGCTAACTGACCATCGCAATTTAGAGTTCCTTAAATCCGCTAGATGTCTTTCTCCTCGTCAGGCTCGTTGGAACTTATTTTTAAAACAATTTAACTTTGTTATCTCGTACCGTCCAGGTTCTCGTAATGGGAAGGCTGATGCTTTATCCTGAATCCATGCTGCGGATTCCGTACCTGGAGCCCCATCCAAGACCATTCTATCTGATGCCAATTTCATCGGAGTTATCCACGATCAGGACTTGTGGAAGGAGTGCAGGGAGGCCTATGATGGTGATGTATTTCTGGCCAACCCGCCTGTGGATATTAATCTTGTCTTTAAGGGTGGCATGTGGTTCAGAGATCGACATATCTACGTCCCTGAGGTCATCCATCTGCAGATCCTCAAGTTGGTACATGACTCCAAGTTGGCTGGTCACAGGGGGGTACAGAAGACACAAGAGTTCCTGAGCCGATTCTTCTGGTGGCCAACTTGCCTGAAGGATACCAAGGACTATGTTCTCTCTTGCGAGGTATGTGCCCGTTACAAGACTCCTCATGTAGCACCTACGGGTCTTCTTCAACCATTACCTGTTCCGTCCCGCCCTTGGGGGTCTATATCAATGGACTTTATTGTGGAGCTGCCTACATCGGGGGACATGAATACAATCATGGTGGTAGTTGATCGCCTGACTAAAGCTGCTCATTTTGTTCTATGCACCGGCCTCCCCTCAGCTAAAGATACAGTGAACTTGGTTATACAGAATGTCTTTCGGTTGCATGGGGTTCCGGATGAGATCATCTCTGACCGTGGAGTACAGTTCACTTCAAGATTCTGGAAGGGGTTTTGCTCTGCACTCAATATTAATGTCTGTCTCTCTTCCGCTTACCATCCCCAGACAAATGGTCAGACTGAGCGTACCAACCAGATGCTGGAACAATATCTAAGATGCTATGTCAGCCATCTCCAGGATGATTGGTTGGAGTTGCTGCCGTTAGCCGAATTTTCATATAATAATTCTCAGAGCGCCCCCACTAAATTTACAACTTTCTTTGCCAATCTGCGTTATCATCCGTGTATTTTACCTAGGTCTCCAATTAATTCTCCGGTTCCGGCAGTGGAGGAAAGGCTGACTGCGATGAGACAAAATCTGGAGGTTCTGAAGGAATCCCTGACCACAGCTCAAGAACGTTATAAGAGATCGGCTGATAGATTCCGTAAACCTGCACTCATGTTCAAGGTAGGAGATTCCATGTGGTTAGCAACTAAGAATCTGAAGTTAAAGGTTCCTTCACAAAAACTTGGACAGAAATTCATTGGCCCTTTCAAGATCAACGGTATTGTGAGCTCTGTGGCCTGCCGGCTGAAGCTGCCTAGGATTATGAAGGTACACCCAGTTTTTCATGTATCTTTACTAATGCCTGTATCTCCTAATACCTTCCAGGGATGTGTTGTGCCACCTCCGCAGCCTGTGGTGATTGATGGGCAAGAACAATTTGTGGTGGAGGAAATTATTGATTCCAGGATTCGCAGGAATCGGCTCCAATATCTGATAAGATGGCAGGGATATCCCCCTGAGGAAGACTCTTGGGAACCTGTGGAAAACATCAATGCCCAACAGAAGATTTCTCGTTTTCATCAGAGATTCCCTGAGAAACCAGGTCCAGGATCATCCTGAGGCCGCTTCTAAGGAGGGAGTAATGTCAGGACTCTGAACATTTTTTACCTTTTGTGCATTACTGCCCTTTTCCAAGATGGTGTCTTTGGTCTCATGTGCACTGTGTTTTCCTGCTATAAAAAACCACCCCAGCCTTCAGTCTGTGCTAGAGTATTCTGCCTTGCATCCAGCTCCTGACCTCTTATTACTCCCTGGCTATATACCTGGTCCTGTGAACCTGTGTGGTGATTCTGCTACTCTGCTCTGAGTTCTTGCTGCATACACCAGTTCCAGTAATCCTCCTTCATCTGCTGCTCATATTTACTTCCATCTGCATTTGCTGGACATGTAAGCGTTTGCTGCTCTGCAAAAACCTGAGACTATTAACCAGGCCTCCCTGGTTGAGCTAAGATATTATTTGAACTGCCTTATAAGCTTATCTATCTGTGTTTGGACTAAGACAAGGATTTATTCGTGTCAAGTATCCTCAAGAATAACTGTGCTTCATAGACTTTCTTCTTTATTGCATTTTCCTCTGAAGTTCCCTATAGTCTGCTAAGCTACATTTAAAGGGACACTGTCACCCCTTCCAGCAGTTATAAACTAAAAGAGCCACCTTGTGCAGCAGTAAATCTGCATTCTACCAAGGTGGCTCTTTTAGTTTTTGCTGCTGTTATTCCCAAAATAAAGCGTTTTATAACTTCTCCAAAATACCTTTCTTTAGACCTGGAGGCAGGTCTGAACCCCCCTCTTTGAAGCGCCAAACTGCCATCAGTCATATCTTCTGGGGCGCTGGTCGCCGCCCCCTCAGCGCTGTTTTCCTCGGAAATCCGGTGCCTGCGCTGTGCTCTTCTGCCTTGGGCAGTCGCATTGAGCATTGGCCGTCTGACCTCACCTGCTGGGTTGCAGACTGCGCCTGTGCAGGCAGTGCGGCCACCCAGCTACTGAATCCCCGCCCCGCAGTGTGTTATGCATTATGCACAGTGCGGGGCTGGGATTCCTGGGCATGCGCACTGCGCTTGTCAGATGCTCCCCCAGGTCCCCCGCCTTCCAGCCCCACACTGTGCATAATGCATAACACGCTGCGGGGCGGGGATTCAGTAGCAGGGTGGCCGCACTGCCCGCACAGGCGCAGTCTGCAACCCAGCAGGTGAGGTCAGACGGCCAATGCTCAATGCGCCTGCCCAAGGCAGAAGAGCACAGCGCAGGCGCTGGATTTCCGAGGAAAACAGCGCTGAGGGGGTGGCGACCAGCGCCCCAGAAGATATGACTGACGGCAGTTTGGCGCTTCAAAGAGGGGGGTTCAGACCTGCCTCCAGGTCTAAAGAAAGGTATTTTGGAGAAGTTATAAAATGCTTTATTTTGGGAATAACAGCAACAAATACTAAAAGAGCCACCTTGGTAGAATGCAGCTTTACTGCTGCACAAGGTGGCTCTTTTAGTTTATAACGGCTGGAGGGGGTGACAGTGTCCCTTTAATATTTACACCAAGTGTTGTGGACTTGAGTTTCTCTCTGCACCTGTTTGAATCGCCGTGTGATAATATAGACTTTACCACTTATAAAACTGTGTCCTGTAGTTGTCTTGTTCCACGCAAAGAGTCTCCTGAGTTATCCCCTATAATTATTACAGCAGCGTAGTATTAGTGGGACTGCGTTCGCTACACAGAAGACTAAGCAGTACAGGCAGGTCACTCCAGAATGTGGCGGCTTATGGCATGGGCTGACGCCCTCAGAAACGGGTGAAACAGCCGGGGGAATGCTAAAACAATGTGAGCTTAGCCAAGGAGGATGCTGAGGAACCAAGCGGGACGGTTCATCCTGGAAGCGAGCTTAGTGAAAGGAACAGAGAAACAGGGAAAGGAACAGAAGTGTGTGCTGTGGAAAATGACGTAATTTCTGTAAGAAAAATGGATGTGCTGCGGACTGGAACAAGTAAAGCAGTTGTTTTTAAAGTTGAATTGGACTTTGTTTCCCTTTGTGGAGTACCATTAAAAAGAGGTATCCTGATACACCGAGTGGACCCAGGCGGCGCAGAGACACAGGACTCAGGTATGCAGCAGAATGGACATTGTGTGCATGTGAAGGGGGCCAGAGTGTACTGCAGGGGTTGCTCTCGGCTATGGCTACCGCTCTGCCCCACCCTCACACTAGTCTAACCCCAAATCTCCCAGGAGAATGTGACACACTAATGACAGTACCCCCTTCTTCCAGGGCCGTCAGGGCTGGATTTATCTTGATGGGCCAAATGAAGGGAACGTATCAACCTACCGGCATTAACCTCAGAAGCTGACACCCACATCCTCTCCTCAAGACCATACCCCTTCCAACGCACCATGTACTGTACAGAGTGGCGAACCTTACAGGAATCGACGATTCTAGCTAATTGAAATTCTAAATTGCCATCAATAATAACCAGTGGCGGTGGTAAAAGTGACGGTACCTGTTGTGAATTCTGTTGTGGGTTCTGCTCTTGGGCTCCCTCCGGTGGTTATAAGTGGTAGTGCTGCTGTTTGTCCTTCACAGCAGTCATCAGGTGCTTCCACTTTGGACGGGGCTATTTAGTCTGGCTTCACCCTTTAGGGAGTGCCAGTTGTCCACTGTTTTTCTGGAGGATTCACATCTCTGCTTGGTTTCTCCTGCTGGATTGTCCAAATCATCAAAGATAAGTCCTGGCTTTGTTTTTGCTGTCCACATGCGGTGGACTTTATAGTTCAGTGAATTGCTATGTTTTTTCTTGTCCAGCTTTGTCTGTGTAAGGATTTATTCAGCCAAGCTGGAAGCTCTGGAGTCGCAGAGTTACCCTCCATGCCTTTAATTAGGTGTGGAGATTTTTGTATTCTCTGTGGTGGATTTTTGTAGTATTTTAATACTGACCACACAGTACTCTGTCCTGTCTTTTCTTTCTAGGTAGCGTGGCCTCCTTTGCTAAATTCTGTTTTCAGTCTGCGTTTGTAATTTCACTCTCCTCTCACAGTCAATATTTGTGGGGGGCTGTCTTTCCTTTGGGGATTTTCTCTGAGGCAAGATAGTTTTCCTGTTTCTTTCTTTAGGGGTAATTAGTCCTCCGGCTGTGACGAGGTGTCGAGGGAGTGACAGGAACATCCCACGGCTACTTATAGTTGCGGTGTTAAGTTCAGGGTCTGCGGTCAGTATAGAGGCCATCTACTCCAGAGCTCGTCCATGCTGCTCCTAGGCCACCAGATCATAACAGGTACCACAGGTGCAAATGCACGTAGAAAAGCCGCGGAGACACCATCACGTGTTTCTCAACGCAAGCAATGAATAGCCAGGTCTTTCACCGGGAAGGAACAACTACAGGAAGGGCAGCATCCAATAAAGGAAAACCACCTATGCCAAAACATGGTATCCATCCACAGACAGCTGTTTCGGGGTATTTGCCCCTCATCAGTGTGGAGTAGGAAACTGGCTATTAGGAGCAGTGCCTACTGAAAAGACTATAAACATGAGGATGAATGACCTCGGGGAGATCAAAACATCCAAGACCGCGGAGACACCATCACGTGTTTCTCAACACAGTGATCCAGAACACTGCCGCCATCCCTAAAGGGAAATATGCAAATGCATGTAGAAAAGCCGCGGAGACACCATCACGTGTTTCTCAACCCAAGCAATGAATAGCCAGGTCTTTCACCGGGAAGGAACAACCTTGGGAAGGGCAGCATCCAATAAAGGAAAACCACCTATGCCAAAACATGGTATCCATCCACAGACAGCTGTTTCGGGATATTTGCCCCTCATCAGTGTGGAGTAGGAAACTGGCTATTAGGAGCAGTGCCTAGTGAAAAGACTATAAACATGAGGATGAATGACCTCGGGGAGATCAAAACATCCAACACCGCGGAGACACCATCACGTGTTTCTCAACGCAGTGATCCTGAACACTGCCCCCATCCCTTAAGAGAAATATGCAAATGCATGTAGAAAAGCCATGGAGACACCATCACGTGTTTCTCAACGCAAGCAATGAATAGCCAGGTCTTTCACCGGGAAGGAACAACCACGGGAAGAGCAGCATCCAATAAAGGAAAACCACCTATGCCAAAACATGGTATCCATCCACAGACAGCTGTTTCGCGGTATTTGCCCCTCATCAGTGTGGAGTAGGAAACTGGCTATTAGGAGCAGTGCCTAGTGAAAAGACTATAAACATGAGGATGAATGACCTCGGGGAGATCAAAACATCCAACACCACGGAGACACCATCACGTGTTTCTCAACGCAGTGATCCAGAACACTGCCCCTATCCCTTAAGGGAAATATGCAAATGCATGTAGAAAAGCCGCGGAGACACCGTCACGTGTTTCTCAACCCAAGCAATGAATAGTCAGGTCTTTCACCGGGAAGGAACAACCACGGGAAGGGCAGCATCCAATAAAGGAAAACCACCTATGCGAAAACATGGTATCCATCCACAGACAGCTGTTTCGGGGTATTTGCCCTTCATCAGTGTGGAGTAGGAAACTGGCTATTAGGAGCAGTGCCTAGTGAAAAGACTATAAGCATGAGGATGAATGACCTCGGGGAGATCAAAACATCCAACACCGCGGAGACACCATCACGTGTTTCTCAACGCAGTGATCCAGAACACTGCCCCCATCCCTTAAGGGAAATATGCAAATGCCCGCGGTGTTGGATGTTTTGATCTCCCCGAGGTCATTCATCCTCATGTTTATGGTACCACAGGTGCAACATATTTTTTGCGTAAAGACACTTGTGGAAAACTTTATGGATCTTGAAAGTTGGAAGAAGCTTGAGAAGAAAAGTAACATGGTTGATTACGGCGACCTCCTTATAATGACCAATAAACCTAGGACTTAGTTTCCAAGAAGGAACTTTTAATTTAATATTTTTGGTGGACAGCCATACCAACTCATTCACCCCCAGGTCCAGACCTGACATTCATTTTTATGAGCCATTTGTTTGTATTTGACTCCCCATGATCTTTAAATTATTTTGACCCCCTTCCCACACAGATGAGAGTGAAGATGAGTATTGTTCCTCCCCAGGAACCCCTGAAGACTCATTTTTACTGAAGTAACAGAATTGTAGATGGAAGCTATATGCACAAAAAAGGCGACTTACCAGTGAACGCTATACAATGATTGTTTAAAGCAAACTCAGCCAGTGATAAAAAAAGACAATCCTCCCACTTATCTGGCACAAAAATCTGACCTATGACTCCAATCTTTGGTTTATGAGTTCAGTCTCATGATTAGTTTGAGGGTGGAATTCCAAGGAAAAGGATAGAAAAATACAAGTACAAGTACAAAAGCCTAACCATGACATACAAAGCCATCCACAACCTGTCTCCTCCATACATCTGTGACCTCGTCTCCAGGTACTTTCCTGCATGCAACCTCCGATCCTTACAAGATCTCCTTCTCTACTCCCCTCTTATCTCCTCTTCCCACAATCGCATACAAGATTTCTCTCGGGCATCACCCCTACTCAGGAACTCTCTACCACAACAAATCAGACTCTCACCTACCGTCGTAACCTCCAAAAAGAACCTGAAGACCTACCTCTTCCGGCAAGCCTACAACCTGCAGTAATCACCGATTGACTTGGCTGTGACTTGTATTGTTCAAGATTATTGTACTTGTTTTTATTATGTATACCCCTCCTCATATGTAAAGCGCCATGGAATAAATGGCGCTTTAATAATAAATAATAATAATAATAATAATAATAATAATAATATTTAGAATTGAGAGTCCTCAGTGGTTGATACCTTTTAATGGCTAATTGAAAAGATGGTAACAAATAGCAAGCTTTCGAGACTGCACAGGTCTCTTCATCAGGCAAGATTAAAAGAAATTCTGAAGAATCACATATTTATGCACAGCATAGCACAGAAAAAAAAACATGGATAAGACAGGTGACATGAGGCAGAATTACCATGAGTGATAAACAGTTATGTCCATAAATATTGGACCAGTTTTTAGATAAGGAATGTTTTATTGTCCTCTGATTGGGGTCTGGTTCTGATGTAATGACCCCACATGGTCTGAGGGGCAAGTTTCTTAGTTGATGTAAAAAGACATACATCCATGCGACACATTCATTCCCGCACTAAGACTGTCAAAGGTCATTATCAGTTTATATTCCCACACCCTTCTGTCTCTCTAAGATTTGAAGCTACCTTTTAAAACAAGTAATTTCATGTCCATTATGTTATGACTTGGGAGACAAAAATGTATTGCCACAGGTAGATCCTCTTAGGAGTCGAGTTCCCGCCGCTGCACAGGAGGAATCTCGAACCATGTCTGCTGCGGTCTCCCATTCTGCATCAGCCACAGTGGAGCCTGCTCAGCAGAGATGTCGGTCTCGGCGTCTCACTGAATCTGATACTGTGCAAAGGGTTACTGCTGCCTCTCCAGGCTCTGCTATTGTACCCTGCACTGGTCTGCGGCAAGCAGGCTTTTCTGGGACTAAGTCCTGCTTTGCACACACTGAGCATGCCCAGGGTAAGATCTCTCAATGGAGATCAAGGGTCACATGCTCAGGTACTGCAGCAACTTCCATTGGTCCTCCAGGAAGTCCTGAACCTGATCAAGTTCTGTGGGAGCCTTCCATTGGTCCTTCTGGGAAGGTCCTGAAGTTGCTGCAGCTATAAAAGGTTCTCATGACCGCACGGCCATGCATTAGTATCAAATATGTATGAGCTCAGCGCCAGTGTGGCCATGTGTGTGGTCAGGGACCCTGCTGAAATAAGCCCATAGAATGCTGGCACTTCCGGCGAACAGTTTTGTGTGTATGCAGTCAGGGACCCGGCTGAAATAAGCCCCTAGAATGCTGGCACCTCCGGCGAGGAGTTTCTTATGAGTGAATTCAGGGCTGGCTAATAGCCATTAGAATTCCGGCTCCACCGGAGAGGAGCTGTGTGTCTGGTTTGGACTGCATGACCACTGTCGGCTTTACTCAGTAGCTGTGTCCCCTGTGAGCTAAACAGGGCACAGTGTTCTCTTTACTACGGGCTCTGTGAAGTAACAGAGTTCATTTATACTAATTTACTTCACCACCTTACTTAGCAGCAGGTTCTTTCCTGCACGGTGGATCCCGGGTTGCAAACGCACCTATCTCACCTAAGAAATATATTCGGTGCTTTCCGCCAACCCTAACAGTATACTAGCGCCAGGATCTGGCTAAGTAATGGCGGATGAACAGCGATTGCAGGGGTACATCCAGCTGCTGGAGGGCCGCTTGGCGTCTCTCGAGCGTGCAACCTCGGCGGTGGATGTTACCGCAATAGCTGTTCAGGCTGCTAGCGTGGCTGCAGCAGCTTTACCCACTGCCACCTCTGTTCCGACCTTATCTCACCTCCCGTTGCCTGAAAAATACTCTGGGGACAGTAAGTCCTGTAGGGGTTTCGTGAGCCAGTGTGGCATACATCTCGAGCTCCTGGCTGCACGTTTTCCCACAGAGCGGGCAAAGGTGGGATTCATAATCTCTCTCCTGTCGGACAGAGCTTTGGAGTGGGCTACGCCGCTGTGGGAGCGCAACGATCATGTGGTGCAGAGTGTTCCTCAGTTTCTTGGCACTCTGAAACAGGACTTTGTAGGACCTCAAGTCACCCATGATACGGCGCTCCAACTGCTGGCATTGACTCAGGGTTCGACCATGGTCAACCATTTTGCCATCCACTTCCGGACATTAGCGTCTGAGTTGGAGTAGCCAGATAAATCCCTCATACCTGTATTTTGGAGGGGGCTGGCTGACCATGTGAAGGACGCTTTGGCCACTAGGGAGATTCCCGCCACACTGGAGGAGTTCATAGCTGTATCAACTCGCATAGACCTTCGTTTTCACGAGCGAAGGTTGGAGCGAGCCCAGTGTAGGCAGAGGTTTCGGCTGGCTCCCACCTTCGCCAGACCTTTGGAATCTCTGGTCCAGGCGCCCAAGTCACATGAGGCCAAAGAGGGGTCACGAGGGGGGTCCAAGTCCCGGTCCGCTCATGCACTTAAGGTCTGTCATGTTTTCCGTCAGTCAGGACATCTTTCCTCCAAGTGTCCTCAGCGGTCGGGGAAACATCAGCGTCTAGTAACAGTTGGAGGAGGTACACTAGACACGGCGACGTTCGCCTCTAAGTTGTCCTTCAAGGGGACAATTACCATAGGCCCATCCACTCTTATGGTAGAGCTATGCATGGACTCTAGGTTGGAGGGTAATTTTATGTCATCCGCTTTCACCCAGCAACACACAATACCCCTGGTGATGCTCACCAAACCAGTACCCATTTTTTTCGAGTGGTAAATGGGTCGACACTACCCTCACAGATTACACACCAAACCATTCCTTTCACTCTTTCTGTGTCTCCATCACATCAGGAGATTATCTCTCTATTAGTCATTCCTGAGGGAATTGATGAGGTCCTGTTGGGGATACCATGGCTACGCTATCATTCTCCTCATATTGAGTGGTCCTCATAGAGAATTTTGGGATGGAGTGAATCCTGTGAGGGTAGATGTCAGAGGGAGTGCGTTCAGGTTGTTACAACAGAGGTACTTGCAGATCTTTCCTCTCTCCCCAAGCACTATTGGCCCTATGCGGATGTGTTCTCCAAAAGGGCTGCGGAGACCCTTCCGCCTCACCGCCCCTATGACTGTCCTATCGATCTCTTGCCTGGTGCTGAGCCTCCCCGGGGTCGAGTCTATCCGTTATCTCTCCCGGAGACGGAGGCATTGTCTCAGTACATCCAAGAGAATCTGGCAAGAGGATTCATTAGGAAGTCAGTGTCACCTGCAGGGGCTGGGTTCTTCGTGCAGAAGAAGAGTCGAGAATTACGTCCATGCATAGACTACAGGGGTCTTAACGCCATCACCGTTAAGAACAAGTACCCACTACCCCTGATATCTGAGCTCTTTGATAGGCTACGGGGAGCAAGGGTATTTACTAAATTAGATCTGCGGGGTGCTTACAACCTGATTCGCATCCGTGAGGGGGACGAATGGAAGACGGCTTTTATCACCAGGGATGGGCACTATGAATATCTGGTGATGCCCTTCGGGCTCTGTAATGCCCCAG
Source organism: Ranitomeya variabilis (assembly GCF_051348905.1). Classification (NCBI taxonomy): domain Eukaryota; kingdom Metazoa; phylum Chordata; class Amphibia; order Anura; family Dendrobatidae; genus Ranitomeya; species Ranitomeya variabilis. The sequence goes on from NC_135232.1 coordinate 301,672,101, forward strand.
CCATTTTCCAAGACTTTGTAAACAACATCTTCTGGGATATGGCTCACCACCTCGGTCGTAGTCTATCTGGATGATATTCTCATCTACTCTCCAGATATTGACTCCCATCGGAGAGATGTTCACAAAGTCTTCGACCTCTTATGGGCAAGCTCCCTCTATGCCAAGTTGGAGAAGTGTGTGTTTGAGCAGGAGTCATTGCCTTTCCTTGGTTATGTAATCTCTGCCCAGGGTTTGGCTATGGATTCTGCCAAGCTACAGGCTGTGATGGGCTGGCAGGAACCCCATTCACTTAAAGCGGTGCAGCGCTTTATGGGGTTCATTAATTACTATTGCCAGTTCATTCCACACTTCTCAACTTTGGTAGCTCCCTTGGTTGCCCTCACCAAGAAGGGAGCAAATCCCAAGTTGTGGTCGGAGGATGTCTCCAAGGCCTTTCTCTCGATTAAGTCACACTTCACTAGCACTCCCATTCTACATCGCCCCGATGTAGATAAGCCATTTATCATGGAGGTGGATGCCTCATCCGTTGGTGCTGGAGCATTCCTTTTCCAAAAGGATGCTCAAGGTCGGAAGCATCCTTGCTTCTTCTTCTCCAAGACCTTCACACCAGCGAAGAGGAATTATTCCATCAGGGACAGGGAGTTGCTTGCCATGAAGTTGGCTTTCTCAGAGTGTTGACACCTCTTGGAGGGAGCTCGCTTTCCCTTCCAGGTATTCACTGACCACAAGAACTTGGTATATCTACAGACAGCCCAGTGACTGAATTCTCGCCAGGCTAGATGGTCCCTGTTCTTCTCCCGGTTTCATTTTACTCTCTATTTTCTCTCTGGGGAGAAGAACATTTGTGCCGATGCTCTCTCCCACTCCGTTGTGTCATCTGAGAAGAAGGAGCCTTGGCTTATTGTCCCTTCTGAGAGCCTGAGAACTGTGGCTCCGGTTTCGCTAGAGTCCGTGCCCCCGGGCAAAACTTTCGTGCCAGCGAAATTGCGACCGGAGGTTCTCTCTTGGGCTCATTCGTCCAGAGTGGGTGGGCATTTTGGGACCAAAAGGACATCTGAGCTTTTGACAAGGACGTACTGGTGACCACATATGGCCCGTGATGTCAGGGACTATATTCAGGTGTGCGTTTCCTGCACCCAGAATCGGTCTCCTCGGCAACGGCCTGCTGGGTTGCTTTACCCCCTGCCAGTGGCAGACAGGCCCTGGGAGATGGTCAGGATGGACTTCGTGGTGGGCTTACCCAAGTCTCGAAGCTGCACCGTTATCTGGGCTGTCACCGATCATTTCTCTAAGATGGTGCACTTGGTGCCGCTTCCACGGTTACCTTCTGCACGGGCCTTGGCGGCATTATTCATAAAGCATATTTTCCGTTTACATGGAATGCCTGATAAAATTGTCAGCGACCGGGGTCCCCAGTTCGCATCTCAGTTTTGGAGAGAGCTCTGCCGTTTACTCAGCATAGAGCTGAATCTCTCCTCTGCATATCATCCCGAGACGAATGGGTTGGTAGAGAGGACCAACCAGACTCTGGTGACATACTTGCGACATTTTGTGTCTGCTAGGCAGGATGACTGGGCATCTTTGCTACATTGGGCGGAATTTGCCTTGAACAACGCCGTAGCCGATTCCACTGTGCAGACTCCTTTTCTCCTTAATTACGGCCAGCATCCGCGTGTCCCTGTGCCCATGCCCTTGTCATCCACCGATTCTACGGTGGCAGACTGGGCGGTGGAGGCACGTGACATTTGGGACCACACACAGGATGCCATCCAGGCCTCCAAGGAGAGAATGAGGGTTTCTGCTGATACACACCGGCGCCCCACTCCGACCTTTGCTCCTGGCGACTTAGTGTGGCTCTCCGCCCGTAACATTAGGCTGCGAGTTGAGTCCACTAAGTTTGGGCCTCGCTACATTGGCCCGTTCAAGGTTCTGGAACAGGTCAACCCTGTAGTCTACCATTTGGCCATTCCTCCGCTCCTTGGTATCACCGACACTTTCCACGTCTCTCTCTTAAAGCCTGTCCATTTGCCCCGGTTTTCCGAGTCATCTGCCGGGACGTCGGGTTCATCCACGGATGTGTTTGAGGTGAATGCTATCATGGGGTGCAAGGTGGTATGTGGCAAGAAATTTTATCTGGTGGACTGGAAAGGTCATGGCCCAGAGGACAGAACCTGGGAACCTGTGGAGCACATTCGGGCTCCGCTGCTCATTGCAGCTTTTGAGCGTAGTGAGGCTCAAGGCAGGGGGGTAATATTAGGAGTCGAGTTCCCACCGCTGCACAGGGGGAATGTCAAACCATGTCTACTGTGGTCTCCCATTCTGCATCAGCCGCAGTGGAGCCTGCTCAGCGGAGACGTCGGTCCCAGCGTCTCACTGAATCTGATACTGTGCAAAGGGTTACTGCTGCCTCTCCAGGCTCTGCTATTGTACCCTGCACTGGTCTGCGGCAAGCAGGCTTTTCTGGGACTAAGTCCTGCTTTGCACACACTGAGCATGCCCAGGGTAAGATCTCTCAATGGAGATCAAGGGTCACATGCTCAGGTACTGCAGCAACTTCCATTGGTCCTCCAGGAAGGTCCTGAACCTGATCAAGTTCTGTGGAAGCCTTCCATTGGTCCTTCTGGGAAGGTCCTGAAGTTGCTGCAGCTATAAAAGGTTCTCATGACTGCACGGCCATGCGCTAGTATCAAATATGTATGAGCACAGCGCCAGTGTGGTCGTGTGTGTGGTCAGGGACCCGGCTGAAATAAGCCCATAGAATGCTGGCACCTCCAGCGAGGAGTTTTGTGTGTATGCAGTCAGGGACCCGGCTGAAATAAGCCCCTAGAATGCTGGCACCTCCGGCGAGGAGATCCTTATGAGTGAATTCAGGGCTGGCTAATAGCCATTAGAATTCCAACTCCACCGGAGAGGAGCTGCGTGTTTGGTTTGGACTGCATGACCACTGTCGGCTTTACTCAGTAGCTGTGTCCCCTGTGAGCTAAACAGGGCACAGCGTTCTCTTTACTACGGGCTCTGTGAAGTAACAGAGTTCGTTTATACTAATTTACTTCACCGCATTACTTAGCAGCAGGTTCTTTCCTGCACGGTGGATCCCGGGTTGCAAACGCACCTATCTCACCTAATTAATATATTCGGTGCGTTCCGCCAACCCTAACAGATCCATTCTTTTTTCTCTTATTGTGTGGCGGAGAGAATTCAATCCTGTTCTAAGCTTTTGCCCTGTCTCCCGCACATACAGACCCCCAGTTGGACATTTAGTACAAATAATTAAGTACACCACATTAGAAGTGACGCAGCTGAATGTAGCTGGTATCTTGTAGTCCTGATGTGAATTGGGGATCTTTATCTTGTCTGTGGTCATTATAAATGGACAGGTTTTACATTTTTCTGATTGCAAGGAAAAGTACCTGCAGCTGTTGGAGAGGACAGGGAGCTCTTGACAATGATGCTTCTTAGATTTGGGGGCTGCCTAAAACACATTAGTGGGGGGTCTGGAAGAATAGATTGTAAGCGGGCATCTTTTTGTAGTAAAGGTTGTAATTTCTGTGCAGCTCCCCTTAGCACTTCCAAATTTGGATTGTAGGTAACTACTAGAGGCACCCGGTTATTTTCTTCTTTAGCTTTGTAATGTAGCAGGTGATTCCTTGATACTCTGGTGGCTCTTGTAATCTTTTTTCAATTGTTCTTGGATGGTAGCCTTGATTCAAAATGGTTTTTCAGAGGCGACCAAGTTGTTCATGCCTATCCATTGGGTTGGAACATATACGATTGTATCTGATGGCTTGGCTGTAGACAATAGAGTTTTTTATGTGTTTTGCATGAAAACTATCCCATTTAAGGTATGTTGGATGGTCGATTGGCTTCTGATACAGGGATGTCTCTATTTTATTGTTCTGCAGCTTAATGATGGTGTCCAAAAAGTTAATTTCAGTACAGGAGTAGTTGAATGTCAAGTTGATGGTAGGATGAAATTGATTAAACTGTTCATGGAACGTCTTTAGCTGTGGCTCAAACTCCGTCCAGATGATTAAAATATCATCAATGTAGCGGTAGTAGGCCAGAGGCATCATGTCCAACTGGGGGTCTGTATGTGGGGGAGACAGGGCAAAAGCTTAGAACAAGAATGAATTCTCACCGCCACACAATAAGAGAAAAAAGAATGGATCTACCTGTGGCAGTACATTTTTCTCCCAAATCATAACATTATGGACATGAAATTACTTGTTTTAAAAGGTAGCTTCAAATCTTAGAGAGACAGAAGGGTATGGGAATATAAACTGATAATGACCTTTGACAGTCTTAGTGCAGGAATGAATGTGTCGCATGGATGTATGTCTTTTTACATCAACTAAGGAACTTGCCCCTCAGACCATGTGGGGTCATCACAACAGAACCAGACCCCAATCAGAGGACAATAAAACATTCCTTATCTAAAAACTGGTCCAATATTTATGGACATAACTGTTTATCACTCATGGCAATTCTGCCTCAAGTGACCTGTCTTATCCATGTTTTTTTTTGTTATGTTGTGCATAAATATGTGATTCTTCAGAATTTCTTTTAGTCTTTGCCTGATGAAGAGACCTGTGTAGTCTCGAAAGCTTGCAATTTGTTACCATCTTTTCAGTTAGCTAATAAAAGGTACCAACCACTGAGGACTCTCAATTCTAAATATTTTTCTATCTACTGGCTAACACCAAGATATATATCTTTCCTGTAAGGAAAAGGATAAAAAGAGAAAATGATGCGCACTCTGCTAGAATGGAGGTGCAGGCTGAATATGGACTAAGCCCATTGTAGTCACCAAGGGAAGGAACAATTACACTCAATAAATTTTGTCAAGTTGCAAAATGTGTCTAAGTTTATTACATGTACAGAAAAATCACCACATGGAAAAGCCAATGAGTGGAAGCAGAGTTCAAACCTCACTGCAAGACAAATACATAAAACAATTAATGTGCTGTACATACAGTTATATGAAAAAGTTTGGGCACCCCTATTAATCTTAAGCTTAATGTTTTATAAAAATTGTTTTTTTTTGCAACAGCTATTTCAGTTTCATATATCTAATAACTGTTGGACACAGTAATGTTTCTGCCTTGAAATGTGGTTTATTGTACTAACAGAAAATGTGCAATCTGCATTCAAACAAAATTTGACAGGTGCATAAGTATGGGCACCTCACCAGAAAAGTGACATTAATATTTAGTAGATCCTCCTTTTGCAAGAATAACAGCCTCTAGTCGCTTCCTGTAGCTTTTAATGAGTTCCTGGATCCTGGATGAAGGTATTTTTGACCAGTCCTCTTTACAAAACAATTCCAGTTCAGTTAAGTTTGATGGTCGCCGAGCATGGACAGCCCTTTTCAAATGATCCCACAGATGTTCAATGATATTCGGGTCTCTGGACTGGGATGGCCATTCCAGAACAGTGTAATTGTTCCTCTGCATGAATGCCTGAGTAGATTTGGAGCGGTGTTTTGAATCATTGTCTTGCTGAAAGATCCATCCCCTGCGTAACTTCAACTTTGTCACTGATTCATGAACATTATTGTCAAGTATCTGCTGATACTGAGAGGAATCCATGCATCCCTCAACTTTAACAAGATTCCCGGTACTGGCATTGGCCACACAGCCCCAAAGCATGATGGAACCTCCACCAAATTTTACTGTGAGTAGCAAGTGTTTTTCTTGGAATGCTGTGTTTTTTTGCCGCCATGCATAACGCTTTTTGTATGACCAAACAGCTCAATCTTGGTTTCATCAGTCCACAGGACCTTCTTCCATAAAGAAATTGGCTTCTCCAAATGTGCTTTTGCATACCTCAGCCGACTCTGTTGGTGGCGTGCTTGCAGAAACGGCTTCTTTCGCATCACTCTCCCATACAGCTTCTCCTTGTGCAAAGTGTGTTGTATAGTTGACCGATGCACAGTGACACCATCTGCAGCAGGTTGATGCTGCAGCTCTGTGGAGGTGGTCTGAGGATTGTCCTTGACTGATCTCACCATTCTTCTTCTCTGCCTTTCTGATGTTTTTCTTGGCCTGTCACTTCTGGCCTTAACAAGAACTGTACCTGTGTTCTTCCATTTCCATACTATGTTCCTCACAGTGGAAATTGACAGGTTAAATCTCTTAGACAGCTTTTTGTATCCTTCCCCTGAACAACTATGTTGAATAATCTTTGTTTTCAGATCATTTGACAGTTGTTTTGAGGAGCCCATGATGCCACTCTTCAGAGGAGATTCAAACAGGAGAACAACTTGCAAGTGGCCACTTTAAGTAGCTTTTCTCATGATTGCATACACCTGGCTATGAAGTTCAAAGCTCAATGAGGTTACAAAACAAAAAAAGTGCTTTAGTAAGTTAGTAAAAAGTAGGTAGGAGTATTTAAAACAAGAAAATGATAAGGGTGCCCATACTTATGCACCTGTCAAATTTTGTTTGAATGCAGATTGCACATTTTCTGTTACGATAGTACGATAAACCTCATTTCAAGGCAGAAACATTACTGTGTCCAACAGTTATTAGATATATGAAACTGAAATAGCTGTTGCAAAAAAAACAATTTTTATAAAACATTAAGCTTAAGATTAATAGGGGTGCCCAAACTTTTTCATATAACTGTATACAGTACATGTGAATATAAAATAAACTCAAATATTCTGTTCAAAATAACTAGCCCGCTAAGGTATATGAACTAGTCTATGAAAACAACGCATAATATCACCCAGTAAATATTCTATACATGACATGGTGTGAGTACTTTGATGATAATACAGAAAGTGCCCATAGGTAAAATCGCTTATCACTGACCTCATCTGTATGAAAAAGCCTTGCTTCCACGCATTGGCTTTTCTGTATGGTGCTTTTTCTGTACATGTAATAAACTTAGACACTTTTTGCAACTTGAAAAAATTTCATTGAGTGCGGTTGTTCCTTCCCTCGAGGAAAAGGATAGATGCATTCCTAAGCAGGAAAAAAATGACCACCAAACTTTAGATACAAACTGGTTCCCCCTGACACCACATTGGAGGGAACCCCATTCACGATCTCAATGACAAACCCATGAGCCAGTGTATTGGCATTAGGGAGAGCAGGTAAAGCAATAAGGCCCCTTTCACACATCAGTTTTTTGCAGTCAGTCACAATCCATTGGCTCAACGGATCCTTCTCAGATCCGTCGCTGTCCGATTTTTCGACGTACACAAAAAACTTTACTTTGTCCTTCGTCTCCGGCTGCTGGACAAACAATTTTCGTCAGATCCGGTGAACGACGGATGAAATGTGAGGCCATCCGTCGCAATCCGTCGCTAATACAAGTCTATGAGAAAAAACGGATCCGGCGGCATCAGTCGCCGGATTCGTGTTTTTCAAAATTCGACGGATTGCGACTGATAGCAAAAAACTGATGTGTGAAAGGGGCCTAAGGTGCGCCATTTTACTAAACCTATCCATCACAACTAAGATAACCTTTTTCCCAGCGGATGAAGGGAGATCCATGATGAAATTCATGGATAAATGAGTTCATAGTTGGTCAGGAATAGTTAATTGTAAAAGAGCCCCAGATAGAAAAGTATGGGGGGTCTTAGAATACGGACAGACACTACAAGAGAACACAAAGTCAGATACATCACTACGCAACCTTGGCCACCAGAAACAATAAGAAAGGAGGTCCAAGGTCGCCTCACTACCTGGGTAACAAGCAATAGCTGCGTTATGTATAGCATAAATAGTTGTATTTCAGTTCCATCCTATATAAATTTCTAATTTGGCGCTCATAGCTGGAAGCCATATTTTAGGTAGAGGAACTCCAGGCGGGAAAAAAATTGTAACCTGCTCCAGAACAGATCATATTACAGAACAAGTCTTCACATAATGTTGCTGATGCATGGCATGAAAAGAGTATGTGGTATTTTAAATACCATACTTAGAGGGTTTATATTGGCTGTGGCTTCAATTTTCTTGTGTTCTCCTTACAAGGTTATCCCAAAAACAGCAAATCAAGCAGTTTATCTTATTTTTTAAATGTTTAGTGTGGTTATATGAATTGGCGGTATGATAAGGGCAGTATATACAGTTTTATGAGACACTGTATACAAGAATTATTAAGACACTGATTGGCAGTATTGTTTGGGCAGCGCTGAATACTGTAGGGAAACATGATTTAGATTTTGATTTAGAACAACAGTTTATTTGACAGTCTATAGTGTTTAGTTATAAACATTTCAGGTAAAGAGTTAATACTTTGCAAGTTCCCCAAAACCCTTATTTTATATAAAACTTGCCCTGGTCATAGATCCCAGTTTTCTTATAAGCAGGAGGTTCTGAGGCTTAGGCCGGTGTCCCACTTTCAACTGCAATGCGAGAAACTCTCTTACGTCTCTTGCCTCAATACCTGGCACTGCCGCCGGCACTCAGGACTGGAGTGTGCGGATGCATGTATTTCTATGCAGCTGAACGCTCTCATCCAAACCGCCAGCGGCAGTGCCAGGTATTGAGGTGCGAGTTTCTCACATTGCAGTTGCAACTGTGACCCCGGCCTTAGAATTAATGTCTTCTACTAAATATCTGTAATCGCTCTATTTGACTACAAACTTCTGGATCCTTACAGTGCATCTTCAACACGCCGACAGGATTCTGCATTCATGTATAAAATTTGCATACATGTCATCACATCATTCTGATGGTCGAGTGGGAGAATTTTTAACTCTTATCTGTTTTAGTATTTTTATTTGCTTTTTTGTTTTTTTAACAATCTCTTATCTGATTTTCAACTACAGACCACATCAAAGCTGAATGTGCAGCCCAGGGAAACAGAAAGTCTGTAAAGCAAACCGTGAAAAATTTTGAATGAAACCCAAATTTCTCTAATTATCTTGATTAGGGTTGAGCGAAACGGGTCGTTCATTTTCAAAAGTCGCCGACTTTTGGCAAAGTCGGGTTTCATGAAACCCGATCCGACCCCTGTGCGGGGTCGGCCATGCGGTACGCGACTTTCGCGCCAAAGTCGCGTTTCAATGACACGAAAAGCGCCATTTCTCAGCCAATGAAGGTGAACGCAGAGTGTGGGCAGCGTGATGACATAGGTCCTGGTCCCCACCATCTTAGAGAAGGGCATTGCAGTGATTGGCTTGCTTTCTGCGGCGTCACAGGGGCTATAAAGGGGCGTTCCCGCCGACCGCCATCTTACTGCTGCTGATCTGAGCGTAGGGAGAGGTTGCTGCCGCTTCTTCAGAAGCAGGGATAGTGATAGGCAGGGTACATAAAGCTGCAAACCGCTTGTGCTGTAGCGATTTCCACTGTCCAACACCACCTTTTGTTTGCAGGGACAGTGGAAGCTACATTTTTTTTTCCTCAGCGCTGTCGCTCATTGGGCTGCCCTAGAAGGCTCCCTGACCCTGATAGCTGCGTTGCTGTGCCTGTGTGTGTACGACGCTGTGCAAACCAACTGCTTTTTTCAAAGCACAAATCCTCTTGTTCCTTCCTTTCTGCACAGCTATCTTTTTTGTTTGTCCACACTTTTTATTTAATTTGTGCATCAGTCCACTCCTTATTGCTGCCTGCCATACCTGGCTGAGATTACTGCAAGGAGATAGTAATTGTAGGACAGTCCCTGTTTTTTTTTTTTTTGTGGGAGATTAAGATTGGCATTTCTGCTAGAGTGCCATCCCTGTGTGTGCCATCTCTCACTCAGTGGGCCATAGAAAGCCTATTAATTTTTTTGCTTGATTTGGGTACTAAAATCTACCTGAAAAAAAAATCACTACATCAATCAGTGGGAGAAAAATATTGGCCTCAGGGCTTGTGTGCCACTCCTGACTCCTGTGTGCCATCTCTCACTCAGTGGGCCATAGAAAGCCTATTAATTTTTTTTGCTTGATTTGGGTTCTAAAATCTACCTGAAAAAAAATCACTACATAAATCAGTGTGAGAAAAATATTGGCCTCAGGGTTTGTGTGCCACTCCTGACTCCTGTGTGTGCCATCTCTCACTCAGTGGGCCATAGAAAGCCTATTAATTTTTTTGCTTGATTTGGGTTCTAAAATCTACCTGAAAAAAAATCACTACATCAATCAGTGGGAGAAAAATATTGGCCTCAGGGCTTGTGTGCCACTCCTGACTCCTGTGTGTGCCATCTCTCACTCAGTGGGCCATAGAAAGCCTATTAATTTTTTTGCTTGATTTGGGTTCTAAAATCTACCTGAAAAAAAATCACTACATCAATCAGTGGGAGAAAAATATTGGCCTCAGGGCTTGTGTGCCACTCCTGACTCCTGTGTGTGCCATCTCTCACTCAGTGGGCCATAGAAAGCCTATTAATTTTTTTGCTTGATTTGGGTTCTAAAATCTACCTGAAAAAAAATCACTACATCAATCAGTGGGAGAAAAATATTGGCCTCAGGGCTTGTGTGCCACTCCTGACTCCTGTGTGTGCCATCTCTCACTCAGTGGGCCATAGAAAGCCTATTAATTTTTTTGCTTGATTTGGGTTCTAAAATCTACCTGAAAAAAAATCACTACATCAATCAGTGGGAGAAAAATATTGGCCTCAGGGCTTGTGTGCCACTCCTGACTCCTGTGTGTGCCATCTCTCACTCAGTGGGCCATAAAAAGCCTTTTTTTATTTTTATTATTTGGTTTCTAAAGTCTCCCTGAAAAAAAAAAAAAAATTCAAACAGTGGGAGAATAATATTGCCCGTTCTGCTTGTGTGCCAGTCTTGACTCCTGGGTGTGCAATCTCTCTCTCTCAAATTGTGGGCCATAGAAAGCCTATTAATTTTTTTGCTTGATTTGGGTTCTAAAATCTACCTGAAATAAAATCACTACATCAATCAGTGGGAGAAAAATATTGGCCTCAGGGCTTGTGTGCCACTCCTGACTCCTGTGTGTGCCATCTCTCACTCAGTGGGCCATAGAAAGCCTATTAATTTTTTTGCTTGATTTGGGTTCTAAAATCTACCTGAAAAAAAATCACTACATCAATCAGTGGGAGAAAAATATTGGCCTCAGGGCTTGTGTGCCACTCCTGACTCCTGTGTGAGCCATCTCTCACTCAGTGGGCCATAGAAAGCCTATTAATTTTTTTGCTTGATTTGGGTACTAAAATCTACCTGAAATAAAATCACTACATCAATCAGTGGGAGAAAAATATTGGCCTCAGGGCTTGTGTGCCACTCCTGACTCCTGTGTGTGCCATCTCTCACTCAGTGGGCCATAGAAAGCCTTTTTTTATTATTATTTGGTTCCTAAAGTCTCCCTGAAAAAAAAAAAAAACTTCAAACAGTGGGAGATTAATATTGCCCTTTCTGCTTGTGTGCCAGTCTTGACTCCTGGGTGTGCCATCTCTCTCTCTCAAATTGTGGGCCATAGAAAGCCTATTAATTTTTTTGCTTGATTTGGGTTCTAAAATCTACCTGAAAAAAAATCACTACATCAATCAGTGGGAGAAAAATATTGGCCTCAGGGCTTGTGTGCCACTCCTGACTCCTGTGTGTGCCATCTCTCACTCAGTGGGCCATAGAAAGCCTATTAATTTTTTTGCTTGATTTGGGTTCTAAAATCTACCTGAAAAAAAATCACTACATCAATCAGTGGGAGAAAAATATTGGCCTCAGGGCTTGTGTGCCACTCCTGACTCCTGTGTGTGCCATCTCTCACTCAGTGGGCCATAGAAAGCCTTTTTTTTTATTATTATTTGGTTTCTAAAGTCTCCCTGAAAAAAAAAAAAAAATTCAAACAGTGGGAGATTAATATTGCCCTTTCTGCTTGTGTGCCAGTCTTGACTCCTGGGTGTGCCATCTCTCTCTCTCAAATTGTGGGCCATAGAAAGCCTATTAATTTTTTTGCTTGATTTGGGTTCTAAAATCTACCTGAAATAAAATCACTACATCAATCAGTGGGAGAAAAATATTGGCCTCAGGGCTTGTGTGCCACTCCTGACTCCTGTGTGTGCCATCTCTCACTCAGTGGGCCATAGAAAGCCTTTTTTTTTTAATTATTTTTTGGTTTCTAAAGTCTCCCTGAAAAAAAAAAATAAATAAAATAGGTGGGAGATTAATATTGACATTTGTGCTTGAGTGACAGTCCTGCGTGTGTGGCATCTCTGTGATTTGGTGCCACAGAAAACAGAGTGTGTAACATTGGGCCTCATTTTCCTTGTGCTCTCACCAACCTGTAAAGGGATATTGAAATCATACTGAAGTTATAGCTCACCGTGTAAGTTGTTTGACAGCAACAAATAAAGTTACTTTGGTTAAGTTTTTAAAACAATGAGGAAGTCTTGTGCAAGAGGTCGTGGCCGTGGGCGTTCATTGTCAGCTGGTAATGATGGTAGTGGTAGTGGAGCATCAGGTGGTCATGGGGATAAAAATATTCCTCCTAAGTCTGGAGCTGTGGAGCCAGGTTCGTTGTCTGGCTACACAAGGCCTCGAACGCTCTCTTTTCTGGGAGTAGGAAAACCGCTTTTAAAGCCGGAGCAGCAACAGCAAGTTTTGGCTTACCTTGCAGACTCAGCCTCTAGCTCTTTTGCCTCCTCTTCTGAAACTGGTAAATGTAAAAACAGCGCGTCGCTTGTGGATGTTCACGGTCAGGGACAAGTCGCTTCCTTGTCCTCTTCAGCAAAAACAACAACAAGAGAGAAGGATGCAGCAGGCGACACAACGGGTTACTCCATGGAGCTCTTTACACATACCATCCCTGGCTTAGAAAGTGAAACACTTAACAGGCCATGCCCATTACAAGTAGATTCTGACATGGAGTGCACTGATGCCCAGCCACAGCCAGAGTACTATGCTGCTCCTTTGACTCAGACCACAACATTGCCCTCTCAGGGTACTGATCCACAATCAGACCCTGATGAGACTATGTTGCCCCGCCACGAACGCTATACCACCGACCGACACGGTGACACAGACGAAGTTGCACACGAGCTCGAAGAGGAGGTAATACACTCACTGGCCACTTTATTAGGTACACCTGTCCAACTTCTTGTTAACACTTAATTTCTAATCAGCCAATCACATGGCGGCAACTCAGTGCATTTAGGCATGTAGACATGGTCAAGACAATCTCCTGCAGTTCAAACCGAGCATCAGTATGGGGAAGAAAGGTGATTTGAGTGCCTTTGAACGTGACATGGTTGTTGGTGCCAGAAGGGCTGGTCTGAGTATTTCAGAAACTGCTGATCTACTGGGATTTTCACGCACAACCATCTCTAGGGTTTACAGAGAATGGTCCGAAAAAGAAAAAAAATCCAGTGAGCGGCAGTTCTGTGGGTGGAAATGCCTTGTTGATGCCAGAGGTCAGAGGAGAATGGGCAGACTGGTTCGAGCTGATAGAAAGGCAACAGTGACTCAAATCGCCACCCGTTGCAACCAAGGTAGGCCTAAGAGCATCTCTGAACGCACAGTGCGTCGAACTTTGAGGCAGATGGGCTACAGCAGCAGAAGACCACACCGGGTACCACTCCTTTCAGCTAAGAACAGGAAACTGAGGCTACAATTTGCACAAGCTCATCGAAATTGGACAGTAGAAGATTGGAAAAACGTTGCTTGGTCTGATGAGTCTCGATTTCTGCTGCGACATTCGGATGGTAGGGTCAGAATTTGGCGTAAACAACATGAAAGCATGGATCCATCCTGCCTTGTATCAACGGTTCAGGGATGTGCAGCCGACAAATCTGCGGCAACTGTGTGATGCCATCATGTCAATATGGACCAAAATCTCTGAGGAATGCTTCCAGCACCTTGTTGAATCTATGCCACAAAGAATTGAGGCAGTTCTGAAGGCAAAAGGGGGTCCAACCCGTTACTAGCATGGTGTACCTAATAAAGTGGCCAGTGAGTGTAGATGACCCAGTTGTTGACCCCGATTGGCAGCCATTGGGGGAACAGGGTGCAGGCGGCAGTAGTTCAGAAGCGGAGGTGGAGGAGGGGCCGCAGCAGGCATCAACATCGCAACAGGTTCCATCTGCCGGTCCCGTATCTGGGCCAAAACGCGTGTCAAAGCCAAAACCTGTTGGAGGACAGCGTGGCCATCCGGTTAAAGCTCAGTCTGCAATCCCTGAAAAGGGATCCGATGCTAGGAAGAGTGCAGTCTGGCATTTTTTTAAACAACATCCAATTGATCAGCGCAAAGTCATCTGTCAAAAATGTTCAACTAGCTTAAGCAGAGGTCAGAATCTGAAAAGTCTCAATACTAGTTGCATGCATAGACACTTAACCACCATGCATTTTCAAGCCTGGAGTAACTACCAAACGTCCCTTAAGGTTGTAGCACCCTCGGCCAATGAAGCTAGTCAGCAACGCAACATCCCTTCCGTCACTGTAAGGCCACCATTTTCCGCACCACCGGCAGTATCTGTGCAGGTTTCTTTGCCAGCCAAAAGCAGTCAGGGTCAGGGAATCACCAGTTTTGTAGGAGGAAATATTGCATCTAGGGCACCGGCAGAAACAATACCGTCTCCAACCGTCTCTCAGTCTGCCATGTCCACCGGCACACCCGAAAGTTCCACGATCTCCATCTCTCCAGTCCAGCTCACCCTACATGAGACTCTGGTTAGAAAAAGGAAGTACTTATCCTCGCATCCGTGTACACAGGGTTTTAACGCCCACATAGCTAGACTAATCTCGTTAGAGATGATGCCCTACCGGTTAGTTGAAAGCGAAGCTTTCAAAGCCCTGATGGAGTACGCTGAACCACAATACGAGCTACCCAGTCGACACTTTTTTTTCCAGAAAAGCCATCCCAGCCCTGCACCAGCATGTTAAACAGCGCATCATCCATGCACTCAGGCAATCTGTGAGTACAAAGGTGCACCTGACTACAGATGCATGGACCAGTAGGCATGGCCAGGGACGTTATGTGTCCATCACGGCACACTGGGTGAATGTGGTGGATGCAGGGTCCACAGGGGACATCAATTTCGGGACAGTTGTGCCTAGCCCACGGTCTTGGAAACAGTTGGCTGTAGGCGTTCGCACCCCCTCCTCCTCCTCCTCGTCCTCCTGCAGAAGCTACAGCTCTTCCACAGACCGCAGTCGGCCAACCACTCCATCGGCAGATGACACTGTTGCACACCAGTTGTCCCATTATGGGCCAGCTACTGGCAAGCGTCAGCAGGCTGTATTGGCTATGAAGTGTTTGGGCGACAACAGACACACCGCGGAAGTTCTGTCTGAGTTCTTGCAACAAGAAACGCAGTCGTGGCTGGGCACAGTAGATCTTGAGGCAGGCAAGGTAGTGAGTGATAACGGAAGGAATTTCATGGCTGCCATCTCCCTTTCCCAACTGAAACACATTCCTTGCCTGGCTCACACCTTAAACCTGGTGGTGCAGTGCTTATTGAAAACTTATCCTGGGTTCTCCAACCTGCTCCTCAAAGTGCGTGGACTTTGCTCACATATCCGACGTTCGCCTGTACACTCCAGCCATATGCAGACCTATCAGCGGTCTTTGAACCTTCCCCAGCATCGCCTAATCATAGACGTTGCAACAAGGTGGAACTCAACACTGCACATGCTTCAGAGACTGTGCCAACAGAGGCGGGCTGTTATGTTTTTGTGGGAGGATACACATACACGGGCAGGCAGTAGGATGGCAGACATGGAGTTGTCAGGTGTGCAGTGGTCGAAGATACAAGACATGTGTCAAGTCCTTCAGTGTTTTGAGGAATGCACACGGCTGGTTAGTGCAGACAACGCCATAATAAGCATGAGCATCCCCCTAATGTGTCTGCTGATGCAAAGTTTGATGCACATAAAGGATCAGGCGTCTGCACCAGAGGAAGAGGAAAGCCTTGATGACAGTCAGCCATTGTCTGGTCAGGGCAGTGTACAGGACGAGGTAGCGGGCGAAGAGGAGGTGGAGGACGAGGAGGATGATGGGGATGAGTATATTTTTAATGCGGAAGCTTTCCCGGGGGCACTGGAAATTGGTTGCGTGGCAAGGACGGGTTCTGGTTTTTTGAGGGACACAAGTGACGTAGATTTGCCTGAAACTGCCCCTCAACCAATCACAACCGTAGATTTGACAACTGGAACTTTGGCCCACATGGCGGATTATGCCTTACGTATCCTAAAAAGGGACACACGCATTACGAAAATGATGAACGATGACGATTACTGGTTGGCCTGCCTCCTTGATCCACGCTATAAAGGCAAATTGCAAAATATTATGCCACATGAGAACTTGGAACTAATATTAGCAACCAAACAATCAACTCTTGTTGACCGTTTGCTTCAGGCATTCCCAGCACACAGCGCACGTGATCGTTCTCACACGAGCTCCAGGGGGCAGCAGACTAGGAGTGTTAGGGGTGCACACATCAGAAGTGGCGTTGGACAGAGGGGTTTTCTGACCAGGTTGTGGAGTGATTTTGCTATGACCGCAGACAGGACAGGTACTGCTGCATCAATTGAAAGTGACAGGAGACAACATTTGTCCAGTATGGTTACTAACTATTTTTCATCCCTTATCGATGTTCTCCCTCAACCGTCATTCCCATTTGATTACTGGGCATCAAAATTAGACACCTGGCCAGAATTGGCAGAATATGCATTGCAGGAGCTTGCTTGCCCGACAGTAAGTGTCCTATCAGAAAGAGTATTCAGTGCTGCAGGTTCAATATTAACCGAAAAAAGGACTCGTCTGGCTACCCAAAATGTTGATGATCTAACATTCATTAAAATGAACCACAACTGGATTTCGAAATCTTTTGCCCCACCTTGCCCGGCCGACACCTAGCTTTCCTATGAAAAGCTCTTGCCTGTGGACTACTGTGAATTACTTTTCTAATGTCTAATTTGCTGCAGCTTATTGTCCAGCATACGACATGTTTACACCTCCCTAAATGGCCAAAGTCCCCACACGGGGCCGTGGTATCGCGACTTGGCGCAAGCACCCGTGAGTAGAGTTGAGCGACTTTCATTTTTTTAAGATCGAGTCGGGTTTTGTGAAACCCGATTTTGTCCAGAGTCGAGTCGAGTGCAGTCGGCCGATTATCGCTAAAAGTCGGGGATCGACCGTAACATGAAACCCAATGCAAGTCAATGGGGAAGCATAGTCGGCAGTGAGTGGAGGCCAGGAAAACACCTACAGTGCCCATTTTAATGCCAAAAACATCCATTCTTGTTTCTGAAGCTTGTCAATCTTAATTAACTTTATAATAATAGTTGGGCATAGGGAATTGGGGGTCATTTGGCAAAAGTTGTGGGGGGAGTAGGGCTGGCTCAAGTTTTTCGTGGGCCCAGGAAATGCGGACTACGTCACGGCGGTGTTGCAGGGAAAGGTAAGTATTTCAACGTTGCAAGTGCTGTGATCCTGAGCAAGCAGGGGGGGCCCACTCGTTCGCATTGGCACTGGCACAGGGCCCCTCAAAGTACGGCGGTGTGTTTGCATGGCGGGGGCGCCTCCCACCAGCAGCGACACTTTTGCGTACTCTGAGGGGCCCTGTGCCAGTGACGTCGCCAACGAGTATGCCCCCCCACCTGATGAAGGAACCTGCACTTTCATCTGCACCTTCCTCTCTGTCCCTGTGTAAGGTGGTATAACATGCGGGAAGGGGAACCTTACTTTCAGCAGGGTCAGATTCTGGCTGTGTAGAGTATAAGGGGAATGTAGTGGTCTAGGTCAATGTACCAGCAGACTCATCTAGCAGTGGCTGGGCAATGGGCAGGATGAGGAGGAAACAGATATAGGGCCAAAGAATAAAGTAGGCTAAATGCAGTTCAAAATTGGTAACAGGACTAAACAGGCGGCATTGCTTTGTTCAGTGGAGTAGCAAACCCAAGAGCAGCAGACACTGTTTCAAGGGCCTAACCACACTAGTAGGCCAAATGCAGTTTAATATCTGATAGTATAGGGCGAAAGCAAGAATGTGGAAGCTCAGCTTTGTTCAGTTGAGGACAACACCAGGCAGGGGCAGACAGACACCTTTAGTAGGCCGGAACAGCCAATTTTTTTTAAAAACAGCAGTTAATAAGAGGCAGAAGGTAGAAGCTCAGCTTTATTCAGTTGAGGACAACACCAGGCAGGGGCAGACCCCTTTAGTAGGCCGGAACAGCCAATTGCATTTTTAAAAATGGTAATTTGGAACAGAAGGTTGAAGCACAGCTTTATTCAGTTGCAGCTTCTTGGCAATAATATAAAGAAGACGAGACAGGACAACACTCGTTGGATGCCATATCTGTGTTTTCACTGGAAAAAAAACTGTCAGTTAACTACTTGTAGGAGAAAGTTTTTGTAGCTGGAGGCCACTTTTTGTATTGTACCAGTTTTTTGTTGTATGTTTGGAACTGAAGGTTGAAGCTCAGCTTTATTCAGTTGAGGACAACACCAGGCAGGGGCAGACCCCTTTAGTAGGCCGGAACAGCCAATTGCATTTTTAAAAATGGTAATTTGGAACTGAAGGTTGAAGCTCAGCTTTATTCAGTTGAGGACAACACCAGGCAGGGGCAGACAGACACCTTTAGTAGGCCGGAACAGCCAATTGCATTTTTAAAAATGGTAATTTGGAACTGAAGGTTGAAGCTCAGCTTTATTCAGTTGAGGACAACACCAGGCAGGGGCAGACAGACACCTTTAGTAGGCCGGAACAGCCAATTGCATTTTTAAAAATGGTAATTTGGAACTGAAGGTTGAAGCTCAGCTTTATTCAGTTGAGGACAACACCAGGCAGGGGCAGACAGACACCTTTAGTAGGCCGGAACAGCCAATTGCATTTTTAAAAATGGTAATTTGAAACTGAAGGTTGAAGCTCAGCTTTATTCAGTTGAGGACAACACCAGGCAGGGGCAGACAGACACCTTTAGTAGGCCGGAACAGCCAATTGCATTTTTAAAAATGGTAATTTGGAACAGAAGGTTGAAGCACAGCTTTATTCAGTTGCAGCTTCTTGGCAATAATATAAAGAAGACGAGACAGGACAACACTCGTTGGATGCCATATCTGTGTTTTCACTGGAAAAAAAACTGTCAGTTAACTACTTGTAGGAGAAAGTTTTTGTAGCTGGAGGCCACTTTTTGTATTGTACCAGTTTTTTGTTGTATGTTTGGAACTGAAGGTTGAAGCACAGCTTTATTCAGTTGAGGACAACACCAGGCAGGGGCAGACAGACACCTTTAGTAGGCCGGAACAGCCAATTGCATTTTTAAAAATGGTAATTTGGAACTGAAGGTTGAAGCTCAGCTTTATTCAGTTGAGGACAACACCAGGCAGGGGCAGACAGACACCTTTAGTAGGCCGGAACAGCCAATTGCATTTTTAAAAATGGTAATTTGGAACAGAAGGTTGAAGCACAGCTTTATTCAGTTGCAGCTTCTTGGCAATAATATAAAGAAGACGAGACAGGACAACACTCGTTGGATGCCATATCTGTGTTTTCACTGGAAAAAAAACTGTCAGTTAACTACTTGTAGGAGAAAGTTTTTGTAGCTGGAGGCCACTTTTTGTATTGTACCAGTTTTTTGTTGTATGTTTGGAACTGAAGGTTGAAGCTCAGCTTTAATCAGTTGAGGACAACACCAGGCAGGGGCAGACCCCTTTAGTAGGCCGGAACAGCCAATTGCATTTTTAAAAATGGTAATTTGGAACTGAAGGTTGAAGCTCAGCTTTATTCAGTTGAGGACAACACCAGGCAGGGGCAGACAGACACCTTTAGTAGGCCGGAACAGCCAATTGCATTTTTAAAAATGGTAATTTGGAACTGAAGGTTGAAGCTCAGCTTTATTCAGTTGAGGACAACACCAGGCAGGGGCAGACAGACACCTTTAGTAGGCCGGAACAGCCAATTGCATTTTTAAAAATGGTAATTTGGAACTGAAGGTTGAAGCTCAGCTTTATTCAGTTGAGGACAACACCAGGCAGGGGCAGACAGACACCTTTAGTAGGCCGGAACAGCCAATTGCATTTTTAAAAATGGTAATTTGGAACTGAAGGTTGAAGCTCAGCTTTATTCAGTTGAGGACAACACCAGGCAGGGGCAGACAGACACCTTTAGTAGGCCGGAACAGCCAATTGCATTTTTAAAAATGGTAATTTGGAACAGAAGGTTGAAGCACAGCTTTATTCAGTTGCAGCTTCTTGGCAATAATATAAAGAAGACGAGACAGGACAACACTCGTTGGATGCCATATCTGTGTTTTCACTGGAAAAAAAAATGTCAGTTAACTACTTGTAGGAGAAAGTTTTTGTAGCTGGAGGCCACTTTTTGTATTGTACCAGTTTTTTGTTGTATGTTTGGAACTGAAGGTTGAAGCACAGCTTTATTCAGTTGAGGACAACACCAGGCAGGGGCAGACAGACACGTTTATTAGGCCGGAACAGCCAATTGCATTTTTAAAAATGGTAATTTGGAACTGAAGGTTGAAGCTCAGCTTTATTCAGTTGAGGACAACACCAGGCAGGGGCAGACAGACACCTTTAGTAGGCCGGAACAGCCAATTGCATTTTTAAAAAAGGTAATTTGGAACAGAAGGTTGAAGCACAGCTTTATTCAGTTGCAGCTTCTTGGCAATAATATAAAGAAGACGAGACAGGACAACACTCGTTGGATGCCATATCTGTGTTTTCACTGGAAAAAAAACTGTCAGTTAACTACTTGTAGGAGAAAGTTTTTGTAGCTGGAGGCCACTTTTTGTATTGTACCAGTTTTTTGTTGTATGTTTGGAACTGAAGGTTGAAGCTCAGCTTTATTCAGTTGAGGACAACACCAGGCAGGGGCAGACCCCTTTAGTAGGCCGGAACAGCCAATTGCATTTTTAAAAATGGTAATTTGGAACTGAAGGTTGAAGCTCAGCTTTATTCAGTTGAGGACAACACCAGGCAGGGGCAGACAGACACCTTTAGTAGGCCGGAACAGCCAATTGCATTTTTAAAAATGGTAATTTGGAACAGAAGGTTGAAGCACAGCTTTATTCAGTTGCAGCTTCTTGGCAATAATATAAAGAAGACGAGACAGGACAACACTCGTTGGATGCCATATCTGTGTTTTCACTGGAAAAAAAACTGTCAGTTAACTACTTGTAGGAGAAAGTTTTTGTAGCTGGAGGCCACTTTTTGTATTGTACCAGTTTTTTGTTGTATGTTTGGAACTGAAGGTTGAAGCACAGCTTTATTCAGTTGAGGACAACACCAGGCAGGGGCAGACAGACACCTTTAGTAGGCCGGAACAGCCAATTGCATTTTTAAAAATGGTAATTTGGAACAGAAGGTTGAAGCACAGCTTTATTCAGTTGCAGCTTCTTGGCAATAATATAAAGAAGACGAGACAGGACAACACTCGTTGGATGCCATATCTGTGTTTTCACTGGAAAAAAAACTGTCAGTTAACTACTTGTAGGAGAAAGTTTTTGTAGCTGGAGGCCACTTTTTGTATTGTACCAGTTTTTTGTTGTAAGTTTGGAACTGAAGGTTGAAGCACAGCTTTATTCAGTTGAGGACAACACCAGGCAGGGGCAGACAGACACCTTTATTAGGCCGGAACAGCCAATTGCATTTTTAAAAATGGTAATTTGGAACTGAAGGTTGAAGCTCAGCTTTATTCAGTTGAGGACAACACCAGGCAGGGGCAGACAGACACCTTTAGTAGGCCGGAACAGCCAATTGCATTTTTAAAAATGGTAATTTGGAACAGAAGGTTGAAGCACAGCTTTATTCAGTTGCAGCTTCTTGGCAATAATATAAAGAAGACGAGACAGGACAACACTCGTTGGATGCCATATCTGTGTTTTCACTGGAAAAAAAACTGTCAGTTAACTACTTGTAGGAGAAAGTTTTTGTAGCTGGAGGCCACTTTTTGTATTGTACCAGTTTTTTGTTGTATGTTTGGAACTGAAGGTTGAAGCTCAGCTTTATTCAGTTGAGGACAACACCAGGCAGGGGCAGACACCTTTAGAAGGACGGAAAAGCCAATTTTTTTAAAAACAGCAGTTAATCAGAGCCAGAAGGTAGAAGCTCAGCTTTATTCAGTTGAGGCCAACTTGAATTAGGGACTGCAGACAGACTTTGCAGGCTGTCCCCTGTGTGGACCATGCATCCAATACATTAACCCATTGAGCCACAAAGGACACGTAACCTTCCGTGGCCAGGCCTACAGGTCCATGTGTCTGTTGTCAGGTATACCTTTGGACTGACAAATTGACAGAATGCAAGGACAATGCGGTCTTTAACATGCAGGTGGAGGGGTGGGATGGCTTTTCTCGCAAAAGAATTGTCAACTGGGTAGCTCATAGCATGGTATATCGTAGTTCATCCTGGCTTTATTAATATTAAATTAAATTAAAAAATAGGCTCTATGCACTTTATAATTGGTTCCAGGGGTACACGGGCAGCAGTGGTCTGGTCAGTGGAGGCCTAGTGGAAGGAGGGACCGCAGACAGGCTTCGAAGGCCTAATATAATTAAATTCGGCTGGCTGTAGGCACTTTATTATTAGTTACAGGGGTACACGGGCAGCAGTGGTCTGGTCAGTGGAGGCCTAGTGGAAGGAGGGAGCGCAGAAAGGCTTCGAAGGCCTAACATAATTAAATTGGGCTGGCTGTAGGCACTTTATTATTAGTTACAGGGGTACACGGGCAGCAGTGGTCTGGTCATTGGAGGCCTAGTGGAAGGAGGGACCGCAGACAGGCTTCGAAGGCCTAATATAATTAAATTGGGCTGGCTGTAGGCACTTTATTATTAGTTACAGGGGTACACGGGCAGCAGTGGTCTGGTCAGTGGAGGCCTAGTGGAAGGAGGGAGCGCAGAAAGGCTTCGAAGGCCTAACATAATTAAATTGGGCTGGCTGTAGGCACTTTATTATTAGTTACAGGGGTACACGGGCAGCAGTGGTCTGGTCAGTGGAGGCCTAGTGGAAGGAGGGACCGCAGACAGGCTTCGAAGGCCTAATATAATTAAATTGGGCTGGCTGTAGGCACTTTATTATTAGTTACAGGGGTACACGGGCAGCAGTGGTCTGGTCAGTGGAGGCCTAGTGGAAGGAGGGACCGCAGACAGGCTTCGAAGGCCTAACATAATTAAATTGGGCTGGCTGTAGGCACTTTATTATTAGTTACAGGGGTACACGGGCAGCAGTGGTCTGGTCAGTGGAGGCCTAGTGGAAGGAGGGACCGCAGACAGGCTTCGAAGGCCTAACATAATTAAATTGGGCTGGCTGTAGGCACTTTATTATTAGTTACAGGGGTACACGGGCAGCAGTGGTCTGGTCAGTGGAGGCCTAGTGGAAGGAGGGACCGCAGACAGGCTTCGAAGGCCTAATATAATTAAATTGGGCTGGCTGTAGGCACTTTATTATTAGTTACAGGGGTACACGGGCAGCAGTGGTCTGGTCAACGGAGGCCGATTGTAATGAGTGTCTGCCAGTTAGTAGTCCAAAACAACAACTAAATGTGAATGTCTCGCATTAAAACAAAACAAAAACACTAAAGGGTGCAATCATTAGGTTCAGGGGTGGGATCCTCTGCGTTGTTTCAGACCTACTAATTTTGCGCAAAGTATTTACTGTGGTAAATAGAGGACACTGCCCCTGACTATGTTAAGTACCATCATACATGTCAACACAATGGTATTGTCAGTGGCAGGTATGGAAGGATGTCAGCGCATAGACTTAACATTGGTGGAAGTGTGAGAGATAACTGTGGAAGTGGTAGAGCAATGTTTGACCTGGGGGTGGGTGAACTCTCTTGTGGCCGGCGTTACAGGCCCAAGGCCCCTCATGTTACAACAGTGTGTCTGACGTTGGGTGCGCACCACCACCGCCAGAGACACTTTATTGTACTATGAGGAACCCAGTAGCAATGCCGTCGACCAAAAGCGAGTACACCCACCTCTTCAGACAAACAGCAGTCTCACGGGTGCTTGCGCCAAGTCGCGATACCACGGCCCCGTGTGGGGAGTTTGGCCATTTAGGGAGGTGTAAACATGTCGTATGCTGGACAATCAGCTGCAGCAAATTAGACATTAGAAAAGTAATTCACAGTAGTCCACAGGCAAGAGCTTTTCATAGGAAAGCTAGGTGTCGGCCGGGCAAGGTGGGGCAAAAGATTTCGAAATCCAGTTGTGGTTCATTTTAATGAATGTTAGATCGTCAACATTTTGGGTAGCCAGACGAGTCCTTTTTTCGGTTAATATTGAACCTGCAGCACTGAATACTCTTTCTGATAGGACACTTGCTGCCGGGCAAGCAAGCTCCTGCAATGCATATTCTGCCAATTCTGGCCAGGTGTCTAATTTTGATGCCCAGTAATCAAATGGGAATGACGGTTGAGGGAGAACATCGATAAGGGATGAAAAATAGTTAGTAACCATACTGGACAAATGTTGTCTCCTGTCACTTTCAATTGATGCAGCAGTACCTGTCCTGTCTGCGGTCATAGCAAAATCACTCCACAACCTGGTCAGAAAACCCCTCTGTCCAACGCCACTTCTGATGTGTGCACCCCTAACACTCCTAGTCTGTTGCCCCCTTGAGCTCGTGTGAGAACGATCACGTGCGCTGTGTGCTGGGAATGCCTGAAGCAAACGGTCAACAAGAGTTGATTGTTTGGTTGCTAATATTAGTTCCAAGTTCTCATGTGGCATAATATTTTGCAATTTGCCTTTATAGCGTGGATCAAGGAGGCAGGCCAACCAGTAATCGTCATCGTTCATCATTTTCGTAATGCGTGTGTCCCTTTTTAGGATACGTAAGGCATAATCTGCCATGTGGGCCAAAGTTCCAGTTGTCAAATCTCCGGCTGTGATTGGGTGAGGGGCAGTTGCAGGCAAATCTACGTCACTTGTGTCCCTCAAAAAACCAGAACCCGGCCTTGACACGCAACCAATTTCCAGTGCCCCCGGGAAAGGTTCCGCATTAAAAATATACTCATCCCCATCATCCTCCTCGTCCTCCACCTCCTCTTCGCCCGCTACCTCGTCCTGTACACTGCCCTGACCAGACAATGGCTGACTGTCATCAAGGCTTTCCTCTTCCTCTGGTGCAGACGCCTGCTCCTTTATGTGCGTCAAACTTTGCATCAGCAGAAGCATTAGGGGGATGCTCATGCTTATTACGGCGTTGTCTGCACTAACCAGCCGTGTGCATTCCTCAAAACACTGAAGGACTTGACACATGTCTTGTATCTTCGACCACTGCACACCTGACAACTCCATGTCTGCCATCCTACTGCCTGCCCGTGTATGTGTATCCTCCCACAAAAACATAACAGCCCGCCTCTGTTGGCACAGTCTCTGAAGCATGTGCAGTGTTGAGTTCCACCTTGTTGCAACGTCTATGATTAGGCGATGCTGGGGAAGGTTCAAAGACCGCTGATAGGTCTGCATACGGCTGGCGTGTACAGGCGAACGTCGGATATGTGAGCAAAGTCCACGCACTTTGAGGAGCAGGTCGGAGAACCCAGGATAAGTTTTCAATAAGCACTGCACCACCAGGTTTAAGGTGTGAGCCAGGCAAGGAATGTGTTTCAGTTGGGAAAGGGAGATGGCAGCCATGAAATTCCTTCCGTTATCACTAACTACCTTGCCTGCCTCAAGATCTACTGTGCCCAGCCACGACTGCGTTTCTTGTTGCAAGAACTCGGACAGAACTTCCGCGGTGTGTCTGTTGTCGCCCAAACACTTCATAGCCAATACAGCCTGCTGACGCTTGCCAGTAGCTGGCCCATAATGGGACAACTGGTGTGCAACAGTGTCATCTGCCGATGGAGTGGTTGGCCGACTGCGGTCTGTGGAAGAGCTGTAGCTTCTGCAGGAGGACGAGGAGGAGGATGAGGAGGGGGTGCGAACGCCTACAGCCAACTGTTTCCTAGACCGTGGGCTAGGCACAACTGTCCCTAAATTGATGTCCCCTGTGGACCCTGCATCCACCACATTCACCCAGTGTGCCGTGATGGACACATAACGTCCCTGGCCATGCCTACTGGTCCATGCATCTGTAGTCAGGTGCACCTTTGTACTCACAGATTGCCTGAGTGCATGGACGATGCGCTGTTTAACATGCTGGTGCAGGGCTGGGATGGCTTTTCTGGAAAAAAAGTGTCGACTGGGTAGCTCGTATCGTGGTTCAGCGTACTCCATCAGGGCTTTGAAAGCTTCGCTTTCAACTAACCGGTAGGGCATCATCTCTAACGAGATTAGTCTAGCTATGTGGGCGTTAAAACCCTGTGTACGCGGATGCGAGGATAAGTACTTCCTTTTTCTAACCAGAGTCTCATGTAGTGTGAGCTGAACTGGAGAGATGGAGATCGTGGAACTTGCGGGTGTGCCGGTGGACATGGCAGACTGAGAGACGGTTGGAGACGGTATTGTTTCCGCCAGTGCCCTAGATGCAATATTTCCGCCTACAAAACTGGTGATTCCCTGACCCTGACTGCTTTTGGCTGGCAAAGAAACCTGCACAGATACTGCCGGTGGTGCGGAAAATGGTGGCCTTACAGTGACGGAAGGGATGTTGCGTTAATGACTAGCTTCATTGGCCGAGGGTGCTACAACCTTAAGGGACGTTTGGTAGTTAGTCCAGGCTTGAAAATGCATGGTGGTTAAGTGTCTATGCATGCAACTAGTATTAAGACTTTTCAGATTCTGACCTCTGCTTAAGCTAGTAGAACATTTTTGACAGATGACTTTGCGCTGATCAATTGGATGTCGTTTAAAAAAATGCCAGACTGCACTCTTCCTAGCATCGGATCCCTTTTCAGGGATTGCAGACTGAGCTTTAACCGGATGGCAACGCTGTGCTCCAACAGGTTTTGGCTTTGACACGCGTTTTGGCCCAGATAGGGGCCCGGCAGATGGAACCTGTTGCGATGTTGATGCCTGCTGCGGCCCCTCCTCCACCTCCGCTTCTGAACTACTGCTGCCTGCACCCTGTTCCCCCAATGGCTGCCAATCGGGGTCAACAACCGGGTCATCTATTACCTCCTCTTCGAGCTCGTGTGCAACTTCGTCTGTGTCACTGTGTCGGTCTGTGGTATAGCGTTCGTGGCGGGGCAACATAGTCTCATCAGGGTCTGATTGTGGATCTGTACCCTGAGAGGGCAATGTGGTGGTCTGAGTCAAAGGAGCAGCATAGTACTCTGGCTGTGGCTGTGCATCAGTGCACTCCATGTCAGAATCTACTTGTAATGGGCATGGCCTGTTAAGTGTTTCACTTTCTAAGCCAGGGACGGTATGTGTAAAGAGCTCCATGGAGTGACCCGTTGTGTCGCCTGCTGCATCCTTCTCTCTTGTTGTAGTTTTTGCTGAGGAGGACAAGGAAGCGACTTGTCCCTGACCGTGAACATCCACAAGCGACGCGCTGCTTTTACATTTACCAGTTTCAGAAGAGGAGGCAAAAGAGCTAGAGGCTGAGTCTGCAATGTAAGCCAAAACTTGCTGTTGCTGCTCCGGCTTTAAAAGCGTTTTTCCTACTCCCAGAAAAGAGAGCGTTCGAGGCCTTGTGTAGCCAGACGACGAAACTGGCTCCACAGCTCCAGACTTAGGTGGAATATTTTTATCCCCACGACCACCTGATGCTCCACTACCACTACCATCATTACCAGCTGACAATGAACGCCCACGGCCACGACCTCTTGCACCAGACTTCCTCATTGTTTTAAAAAATTAACCAAAGTAACTTTATTTGTTGCTGTCAAACAACTTACACGGTGAGCTATAACTTCAGTATGATTTCTATATCCCTTAACAGGTTGGTGAGACCACAAGGAAAATCAGGCACAATGTTACACACTCTGTTTTCTGTGGCACAAAATCACAGAGATGACACACACGCAGGACTGTCACTCAAGCACTAATGTCAATATTATTCTCCCACCTAATTTTTTTTTTTTTTTTCCTCAGGGAGACTTTAGAAACCAAATAAGATAAAATGTTTTTTTCAGGGACAATTTAGAAACCAAATACTAATAAAAAAAAAAAAAATAGCCTTTCTATGGCCCACAATTAGAGAGAGAGAGGTGGCACACCCAGGAGTCAAGACTTGGACACAAGCTGAAAGGGCAATATTACTCTCCCACTGTTTTTTTATGTTTTTTTTTTTTTCACGGAGACTTTAGAAACCCAATAATATTAAAAAAAAAACAAAAAAATAAATAGGCTTTGTATGGCCCACTGAATGAGAGATGGCACACACAGGAGTGGCACACAAGCCCTGACTGAGGCCAATATTTTTCTCCCACTGATTGATGTAGTGTTTTTGTGTTGAGGTAGATTTTAGAACACAAATCTAGGAAAAAAATAAATAGGCTTTCTATGGCCCACAATTAGAGAGAGAGAGGTGGCACACCCAGGAGTCAAGACTGGCACACAAGCTGAAAGGGCAATATTACTCTCCCACTGTTTTTTTATGTATTTTTTTTTTTTCAGGGAGACTTTAGAAACCAAATAATATTAAAAAAAGCAAAAAAATAAATAGGCTTTCTATGGCCCACAATTAGAGAGAGAGAGGTGGCACACCCAGGAGTCAAGACTGGCACACAAGCTGAAAGGGCAATATTACTCTCCCACTGTTTTTTTATGTTTTTTTTTTTTTTTTTACGGAGACTTTAGAAACCCAATAATATTAAAAAAACCAAAAAAATAAATAGGCTTTGTATGGCCCACTGAATGAGAGATGGCACACACAGGAGTGGCACACAAGCCCTGACTGAGGCCAATATTTTTCTCCCACTGATTGATGTAGTGTTTTTGTGTTGAGGTAGATTTTAGAACACAAATCAAGGAAAAAAATATATAGGCTTTCTATGGCCCACTCAGTGAGAGATGGCACACACAGGGATGGCACTGTAGCAGAAATGCCAATCTTAATCTTCCACAAAAAAAAAAAAAAACAGGGACTGTCCTACAATTACTATCTCCCTGCAGTAATGTAAGCCAGGTATGGCAGGCAGCAATAGGAGTGGACTGATGCACAAATTAAATAAAAAGTGTGGACAAACAAAAAAGATAGCTGTGCAGAAAGGAAGGAACAAGAGGATATGTGCTTTGAAAAAAGCAGTTGGTTTCCACAGTGGCTGTTATGGTTCTCAATGGCAAGAGAACATAGCCCAGCAAACATAAGAACTAGCTCTTGGAAGGATGGAAACTAAACTGACCATGAACTAAACCTGCCGCACAACTAACAGTAGCCGGGTAGCGTAGCCTGCGTTTTATCCCTAGACGCCCAGCGCCGGCCGGAGGACTAACTAATCCTGGCAGAGGAAAATATAGTCCTGGCTCACCTCTAGAGAAATTTCCCCGAAAGGCAGACAGAGGCCCCCACAAATATTGGCGGTGATTTTAGATGAAATGACAAACGTAGTATGAAAATAGGTTTAGCAAAATTGAGGTCCGCTTACTAGATAGCAGGAAGACAGAAAGGGCACTTTCATGGTCAGCTGAAAACCCTATCAAAATACCATCCTGAAATTACTTTAAGACTCTAGTATTAACTCATAACATCAGAGTGGCAATTTCAGATCACAAGAGCTTTCCAGACACAGAAACGAAACTACAGCTGTGAACTGGAACAAAATGCAAAAACAAACAAGGACTAAGTCCAACTTAGCTGGGAGTTGTCTAGCAGCAGGAACATGCACAGAAAAGCTTCTGATTACAATGTTGACCGGCATGGAAGTGACAGAGGAGCAAGGCTAAATAGCGACTCCCACATCCTGATGGAAACAGGTGAACAGAGAGGATGATGCACACCAGTTCAATTCCACCAGTGGCCACCGGGGGAGCCCAAAATCCAATTTCACAACAGTACCCCCCCCTCAAGGAGGGGGCACCGAACCCTCACCAGAACCACCAGGGCGATCAGGATGAGCCCTATGAAAGGCACGGACCAAATCGGAGGCATGAACATCAGAGGCAGTCACCCAAGAATTATCCTCCTGACCGTATCCCTTCCATTTGACCAGATACTGGAGTTTCCGTCTGGAAACACGGGAGTCCAAGATTTTTTCCACAACGTACTCCAACTCGCCCTCAACCAACACCGGAGCAGGAGGCTCAACGGAAGGCACAACCGGTACCTCATACCTGCGCAATAATGACCGATGAAAAACATTATGAATAGAAAAAGATGCAGGGAGGTCCATACGGAAGGACACAGGGTTAAGAATCTCCAATATCTTGTACGGGCCGATGAACCGAGGCTTAAACTTGGGAGAAGAAACCCTCATAGGGACAAAACGAGAAGACAACCACACCAAGTCCCCAACACAAAGCCGAGGACCAACCCGACGCCGGCGGTTGGCAAAAAGCTGAGTCTTCTCCTGGGACAACTTCAAATTGTCCACTACCTGCCCCCAAATCTGATGCAACCTCTCCACCACAGCATCCACTCCAGGACAATCCGAAGACTCCACCTGACCAGAAGAAAATCGAGGATGAAACCCCGAATTACA
The DNA here is from genome assembly GCF_051348905.1 of Ranitomeya variabilis. Classification (NCBI taxonomy): domain Eukaryota; kingdom Metazoa; phylum Chordata; class Amphibia; order Anura; family Dendrobatidae; genus Ranitomeya; species Ranitomeya variabilis. The sequence continues at coordinate 301,702,482 of NC_135232.1, forward strand.
GAAAAAGGGAGACACCAAGGTGGCAGAACTGGCCCGATTATTGAGGGCAAACTCCGCTAAAGGCAAAAAAGCAACCCAATCATCCTGATCTGCAGACACAAAACACCTCAAATATGTCTCCAAGGTCTGATTCGTCCGCTCGGTCTGGCCATTAGTCTGAGGATGGAAAGCAGACGAGAAAGACAAATCTATGCCCATCCTAGCACAGAATGCTCGCCAAAATCTAGACACGAATTGGGTACCTCTGTCAGAAACGATATTCTCCGGAATACCATGCAAACGGACCACATTTTGAAAAAACAGAGGAACCAACTCGGAAGAAGAAGGCAACTTAGGCAGGGGAACCAAATGGACCATCTTAGAGAAACGATCACACACCACCCAGATGACAGACATCTTCTGAGAAACAGGAAGATCCGAAATAAAATCCATCGAGATGTGCGTCCAGGGCCTCTTCGGGATAGGCAAGGGCAACAACAATCCACTAGCCCGAGAACAACAAGGCTTGGCCCGAGCACAAACGTCACAAGACTGCACGAAGCCTCGCACATCTCGAGACAGGGAAGGCCACCAGAAGGACCTTGCCACCAAATCCCTGGTACCAAAGATTCCAGGATGACCTGCCAACGCAGAAGAATGAACCTCAGAAATGACTTTACTGGTCCAATCATCAGGAACAAACAGTCTACCAGGTGGGCAACGATCAGGTCTATCCACCTGAAACTCCTGCAAGGCCCGCCGCAGGTCTGGAGAAACGGCAGACAATATCACTCCATCCTTAAGGATACCTGTAGGTTCAGAATTACCAGGGGAGTCAGGCTCAAAACTCCTAGAAAGGGCATCCGCCTTAACATTCTTAGAACCCGGCAGGTAGGACACCACAAAATTAAACCGAGAGAAAAACAACGACCAGCGCGCCTGTCTAGGATTCAGGCGTCTGGCGGACTCAAGATAAATTAGATTTTTGTGGTCAGTCAATACCACCACCTGATGTCTAGCCCCCTCAAGCCAATGACGCCACTCCTCAAAAGCCCACTTCATGGCCAAAAGCTCCCGATTCCCAACATCATAATTCCGCTCGGCGGGCGAAAATTTACGCGAGAAAAAAGCACAAGGTCTCATCACGGAGCAATCGGAACTTCTCTGCGACAAAACCGCCCCAGCTCCGATTTCAGAAGCGTCGACCTCAACCTGAAAAGGAAGAGCAACATCAGGCTGACGCAACACAGGGGCGGAAGAAAAGCGGCGCTTAAGCTCCCGAAAGGCCTCCACAGCAGCAGGGGACCAATCAGCAACATCAGCACCCTTCTTAGTCAAATCAGTCAATGGTTTAACAACATCAGAAAAACCAGCAATAAATCGACGATAAAAGTTAGCAAAGCCCAAAAATTTCTGAAGACTCTTAAGAGAAGAGGGTTGCGTCCAATCACAAATAGCCTGAACCTTGACAGGATCCATCTCGATGGAAGAGGGGGAAAAAATATATCCCAAAAAGGAAATCTTTTGAACCCCAAAAACGCACTTAGAACCCTTCACACACAAGGAATTAGACCGCAAAACCTGAAAAACCCTCCTGACCTGCTGGACATGAGAGTCCCAGTCATCCGAAAAAATCAAAATATCATCCAGATACACAATCATAAATTTATCCAAATAATCACGGAAAATGTCATGCATAAAGGACTGAAAGACTGAAGGGGCATTTGAAAGACCAAAAGGCATCACCAAATACTCAAAGTGGCCCTCGGGCGTATTAAATGCGGTTTTCCACTCATCCCCCTGCTTAATTCGCACCAAATTATACGCCCCACGAAGATCTATCTTAGAGAACCACTTGGCCCCCTTTATGCGAGCAAACAAATCAGTCAGCAGTGGCAACGGATATTGATATTTAACCGTGATTTTATTCAAAAGCCGATAATCAATGCACGGCCTCAAAGAGCCATCTTTCTTAGCCACAAAGAAAAAACCGGCTCCTAAGGGAGATGACGAAGGACGAATATGTCCCTTTTCCAAGGACTCCTTTATATATTCTCGCATAGCAGCATGTTCAGGCACAGACAGATTAAATAAACGACCCTTAGGGTATTTACTACCCGGAATCAAATCTATGGCACAATCGCACTCCTGGTGCGGAGGTAATGAACCAAGCTTAGGTTCTTCAAAAACGTCACGATATTCAGTCAAGAATTCAGGAATCTCAGAGGGAATAGATGATGAAATGGAAACCACAGGTACATCCCCATGCGTCCCCTTACATCCCCAGCTTAACACAGACATAGCTTTCCAGTCAAGGACTGGGTTATGAGATTGCAGCCATGGCAATCCAAGCACCAACACATCATGTAGGTTATACAGCACAAGAAAGCGAATAATCTCCTGGTGATCCGGATTAATCCGCATAGTTACTTGTGTCCAGTATTGTGGTTTATTGCTAGCCAATGGGGTGGAGTCAATCCCCTTCAGGGGTATAGGAGTTTCAAGAGGCTCCAAATCATACCCACAGCGTTTGGCAAAGGACCAATCCATAAGACTCAAAGCGGCGCCAGAGTCGACATAGGCATCCGCGGTAATAGATGATAAAGAACAAATCAGGGTCACAGATAGAATAAACTTAGACTGTAAAGTGCCAATTGAAACAGACTTATCAAGCTTCTTAGTACGCTTAGAGCATGCTGATATAACATGAGTTGAATCACCGCAATAGAAGCACAACCCATTTTTTCGTCTAAAATTCTGCCGTTCACTTCTGGACAGAATTCTATCACATTGCATATTCTCTGGCGTCTTCTCAGTAGACACCGCCAAATGGTGCACAGGTTTGCGCTCCCGCAGACGCCTATCGATCTGGATAGCCATTGTCATGGACTCATTCAGACCCGCAGGCACAGGGAACCCCACCATAACATCCTTAATGGCATCAGAGAGACCCTCTCTGAAATTCGCCGCCAGGGCGCACTCATTCCACTGAGTAAGCACAGCCCATTTACGGAATTTCTGGCAGTATATTTCAGCTTCGTCTTGCCCCTGAGATAGGGACATCAAGGCCTTTTCCGCCTGAAGTTCTAACTGAGGTTCCTCATAAAGCAACCCCAAGGCCAGAAAAAACGCATCCACATTGAGCAACGCAGGATCCCCTGGAGCCAATGCAAAAGCCCAATCCTGAGGGTCGCCCCGGAGCAAAGAAATCACAATCCTGACCTGCTGAGCAGGATCTCCAGCAGAGCGAGATTTCAGGGACAAAAACAACTTGCAATTATTTTTGAAATTTTGAAAGCAAGATCTATTCCCCGAGAAAAATTCAGGCAAAGGAATTCTAGGTTCAGATATAGGAACATGAACAACAAAATCTTGTAAGTTTTGAACTTTCGTGGTGAGATTATTCAAACCTGCAGCTAAACTCTGAATATCCATTTTAAACAGGTGAACACAGAGCCATTCCAGGATTAGAAGGAGAGAGAGAGAGAAAGGCTGCAATATAGGCAGACTTGCAAGAGATTCAATTACAAGCACACTCAGAACTGAGAAAAAAAAAAAAAAAAATCTTCAGCAGACTTCTCTTTTCTCTCCTTTCTCTGTCAATTAATTTAACCCTTTTATGGCCGGTCAAACTGTTATGGTTCTCAATGGCAAGAGAACATAGCCCAGCAAACATAAGAACTAGCTCTTGGAAGGATGGAAACTAAACTGACCATGAACTAAACCTGCCGCACAACTAACAGTAGCCGGGTAGCGTAGCCTGCGTTTTATCCCTAGATGCCCAGCGCCGGCCGGAGGACTAACTAATCCTGGCAGAGGAAAATATAGTCCTGGCTCACCTCTAGAGAAATTTCCCCGAAAGGCAGACAGAGGCCCCCACAAATATTGGCGGTGATTTTAGATGAAATGACAAACGTAGTATGAAAATAGGTTTAGCAAAATTGAGGTCCGCTTACTAGATAGCAGGAAGACAGAAAGGGCACTTTCATGGTCAGCTGAAAACCCTATCAAAATACCATCCTGAAATTACTTTAAGACTCTAGTATTAACTCATAACATCAGAGTGGCAATTTCAGATCACAAGAGCTTTCCAGACACAGAAACGAAACTACAGCTGTGAACTGGAACAAAATGCAAAAACAAACAAGGACTAAGTCCAACTTAGCTGGGAGTTGTCTAGCAGCAGGAACATGCACAGAAAAGCTTCTGATTACAATGTTGACCGGCATGGAAGTGACAGAGGAGCAAGGCTAAATAGCGACTCCCACATCCTGATGGAAACAGGTGAACAGAGAGGATGATGCACACCAGTTCAATTCCACCAGTGGCCACCGGGGGAGCCCAAAATCCAATTTCACAACAAGTGGCGTTCACACAGCAATACAGCTATCACGGAGCCTTCTAGGGCAGCCCAATGAGCTACAGCGCTGAGGGAAAAAAAAAAAAAATAGCTTCCACTGTCCCTGCACACCGAAGGTGGTGTTGGACTGTGGAAATCGCTACAGCACAAGCGGTTTGGTGGTTAGTGGACCCTGCCTAATGCTATCCCTGCTTCTGACGAAGCGGCAGCAACCTCTCCCTAAGCTCAGATCAGCAGCAGTAAGATGGCGGTCGGCGGGAACGCCCCTTTATAGCCCCTGTGACGCCGCAGACAGCAAGCCAATCACTGCAATGCCCTTCTCTAAGATGGTGGGGACCAGGACCTATGTCATCACGCTGCCCACACTCTGCGTTCACCTTCATTGGCTGAGAAATGGCGCTTTTCGCGTCATTGAAACGCGACTTTGGAGCGAAAGTCGCGTACCGCATGGCCGACAAGCACAGGGGTCGGATCAGGTTTCATGAGATGCCGACTTAGCCAAAAGTCGGCGACTTTTGAAAATGAACGACCCGTTTCGCTCAACCCTACCCGTGAGACTGCTGTTTGTCTGAAGAGGTGGGTGTGCCCGCTTTTGGTCGACGGCATTGCTACTGGGTCCCTCATAGTACAATAAAGTGTCTCTGGCGGTGGTGGTGCGCACCCAACGTCAGACACACTGTTGTAACATGAGGGGCCCTGGGCCTGTACCGCCGGCCACAAGAGAGTTCACCCACCCCCAGGTCAAACATTGCTCTACCACTTCCACAGTTATCTCTCACACTTCCACCAATGTTTAGTCTATGCGCTGACATCCTTCCATACCTGCCACTGACAATACCATTGTGTTGACATGTATGATGGTACTTAACATAGTCAGGGGCAGTGTCCTCTATTTACCACAGTAAATACTTTGCGCTAAATTAGTAGGTCTGAAACAATGCAGAGGATCCCACCCCTGAACCTAATGATTGCACCCTTTAGTGTTTTTGTTTTGTTTTAATGCGAGACATTCACATTTATTTGTTGTTTTGGACTACTAACTGGCAGACACTCATTACAATCAGCCTCCGTTGACCAGACCACTGCTGCCCGTGTACCCCTGGAACCAATTATAAAGTGCCTACAGCCAGCCCATTTTAGTATGTTAGGCCTTGGAAGCCTGTCTGCGGTCCCTCCTTCCACTAGGCCTCCACTGACCTGACCACTGCTGCCCGTGTACCCCTGGAACCAATTATAAAGTGCCTACAGCCAGCCCATTTTAGTATGTTAGGCCTTGGAAGCCTGTCTGCGGTCCCTCCTTCCACTAGGCCTCCACTGACCTAAACACTGCTGCCCGTGTACCCCTGGAACCAATTATAAAGTGCCTACAGCCAGCCCATTTTAGTATGTTAGGCCTTGGAAGCCTGTCTGTGGTCCCTCCTTCCACTAGGCCTCCACTGACCTGACCACTGCTGCCCGTGCACCCCTGGAACCAATTATAAAGTGCCTACAGCCAGCCCATTTTAGTATGTTAGGCCTTGGAAGCCTGTCTGCGGTCCCTCCTTCCACTAGGCCTCCACTCACCTGACCACTGCTGCCCGTGTACCCCTGGAACCAATTATAAAGTGCCTACAGCCAGCCCATTTAAGTATGTTAGACCTTGGAAGCCTGTCTGCGGTCCCTCCTTCCACTAGGCCTCCACTGACCTGACCACTGCTGCCCGTGTACCCCTGGAACCAATTATAAAGTGCCTACAGCCAGCCCATTTTAGTATGTTAGGCCTTGGAAGCCTGTCTGTGGTCCCTCCTTCCACTAGGCCTCCACTCACCTGACCACTGCTGCCCGTGTACCCCTGGAACCAATTATAAAGTGCCTACAGCCAGCCCATTTTAGTATGTTAGGCCTTGGAAGCCTGTCTGCGGTCCCTCCTTCCACTAGGCCTCCACTGACCTGACCACTGCTGCCCGTGCACCCCTGGAACCAATTATAAAGTGCTTACAGCCAGCCCATTTTAGTATGTTAGGCCTTGGAAGCCTGTCTGCGGTCCCTCCTTCCACTAGGCCTCCACTCACCTGACCACTGCTGCCCGTGTACCCCTGGAACCAATTATAACGTGCCTACAGCCAGCCCATTTTAGTATGTTAGGCCTTGGAAGCCTGTCTGCGGTCCCTCCTTCCACTAGGCCTCCACTGACCTGACCACTGCTGCCCGTGTACCCCTGGAACCAATTATAAAGTGCCTACAGCCAGCCCATTTTAGTATGTTAGGCCTTGGAAGCCTGTCTGCGGTCCCTCCTTCCACTAGGCCTCCACTGACCTGACCACTGCTGCCCGTGCACCCCTGGAACCAATTATAAAGTGCCTACAGCCAGCCCATTTTAGTATGTTAGGCCTTGGAAGCCTGTCTGCGGTCCCTCCTTCCACTAGGCCTCCACTCACCTGACCACTGCTGCCCGTGTACCCCTGGAACCAATTATAAAGTGCCTACAGCCAGCCCATTTAAGTATGTTAGACCTTGGAAGCCTGTCTGCGGTCCCTCCTTCCACTAGGCCTCCACTGACCTGACCACTGCTGCCCGTGTACCCCTGGAACCAATTATAAAGTGCCTACAGCCAGCCCATTTTAGTATGTTAGGCCTTGGAAGCCTGTCTGTGGTCCCTCCTTCCACTAGGCCTCCACTCACCTGACCACTGCTGCCCGTGTACCCCTGGAACCAATTATAAAGTGCCTACAGCCAGCCCATTTTAGTATGTTAGGCCTTGGAAGCCTGTCTGCGGTCCCTCCTTCCACTAGGCCTCCACTGACCTGACCACTGCTGCCCGTGCACCCCTGGAACCAATTATAAAGTGCTTACAGCCAGCCCATTTTAGTATGTTAGGCCTTGGAAGCCTGTCTGCGGTCCCTCCTTCCACTAGGCCTCCACTCACCTGACCACTGCTGCCCGTGTACCCCTGGAACCAATTATAACGTGCCTACAGCCAGCCCATTTTAGTATGTTAGGCCTTGGAAGCCTGTCTGCGGTCCCTCCTTCCACTAGGCCTCCACTGACCTGACCACTGCTGCCCGTGTACCCCTGGAACCAATTATAAAGTGCCTACAGCCAGCCCATTTTAGTATGTTAGGCCTTGGAAGCCTGTCTGCGGTCCCTCCTTCCACTAGGCCTCCACTGACCTGACCACTGCTGCCCGTGTACCTCTGGAACCAATTATAAAGTGCCTACAGCCAGCCCATTTTAGTATGTTAGGCCTTGGAAGCCTGTCTGCGGTCCCTCCTTCCACTAGGCCTCCACTGACTTGACCACTGCTGCCCGTGTACCCCTGGAACCAATTATAAAGTGCCTACAGCCAGCCCATTTTAGTATGTTAGGCCTTGGAAGCCTATCTGCGGTCCCTCCTTCCACTAGGCCTCCACTGACCTGACCACTGCTGCCCATGTACCCCTGGAACCAATTATAAAGTGCCTACAGCCAACCCATTTTAGTATGTTAGGCCTTGGAAGCCTGTCTGCGGTCCCTCCTTCCACTAGGCCTCCACTGACCTGACCACTGCTGCCCGTGTACCCCTGGAACCAATTATAAAGTGCCTGCAGCCAGCCCATTTTAGTATGTTAGGCCTTCGAAGCCTGTCTGCGGTCCCTCCATCCACTAGGCCTCCACTCACCTGACCACTGCTGCCCGTGTACCCCTGGAACCAATTATAAAGTGCCTACAGCCAGCCCATTTTAGTATGTTAGGCCTTGGAAGCCTGTCTGCGGTCCCTCCTTCCACTAGGCCTCCACTGACCTGACCACTGCTGCCCGTGTACCCCTGGAACCAATTATAAAGTGCCTACAGCCAGCCCATTTTAGTATGTTAGGCCTTGGAAGCCTGTCTGCGGTCCCTCCTTCCACTAGGCCTCCACTGACCTGACCACTGCTGCCCGTGTACCCCTGGAACCAATTATAAAGTGCCTACAGCCAGCCCATTTTAGTATGTTAGGCCTTCGAAGCCTGTCTGCGGTCCCTCCTTCCACTAGGCCTCCACTCACCTGACCACTGCTGCCCGTGTACCCCTGGAACCAATTATAAAGTGCCTACAGCCAGCCCATTTTAGTATGTTAGGCCTTGGAAGCCTGTCTGCGGTCCCTCCTTCCACTAGGCCTCCACTCACCTGACCACTGCTGCCCGTGTACCCCTGGAACCAATTATAAAGTGCCTACAGCCAGCCCATTTTAGCATGTTAGGCCTTGGAAGCCTGTCTGCGGTCCCTCCTTCCACTAGGCCTCCTTACCTGACTACTGCTGCCCGTGTACACCTGGAACCAATTATAAAGTGCCTACAGCCAGCCCATTTTAGTATGTTAGGCCTTGGAAGCCTGTCTGCGGTCCCTCCTTCCACTAGGCCTCCACTGACCTGACCACTGCTGCCCGTGTACCCCTGGAACCAATTATAAAGTGCCTACAGCCAGCCCATTTTAGTATGTTAGGCCTTCGAAGCCTGTCTGCGGTCCCTCCTTCCACTAGGCCTCCACTCACCTGACCACTGCTGCCCGTGTACCCCTGGAACCAATTATAAAGTGCCTACAGCCAGCCCATTTTAGTATGTTAGGCCTTGGAAGCCTGTCTGCGGTCCCTCCTTCCACTAGGCCTCCACTCACCTGACCACTGCTGCCCGTGTACCCCTGGAACCAATTATAAAGTGCCTACAGCCAGCCCATTTTAGTATGTTAGGCCTTGGAAGCCTGTCTGCGGTCCCTCCTTCCACTAGGCCTCCACTCACCTGACCACTGCTGCCCGTGTACCCCTGGAACCAATTTTACAGTGCATAGAGCCTATTTTTTTATTTTATTTAATATTAATAAAGCCATGATGGACTACGCTGTACCACGCTATGAGCTACCCAGTTGACAATTCTTTTGCGAGAAAAGCCATCCCACCCCTCCACCAGCATGTTAAAGACCACATTGTCCTTTCATTCTGTCAATCTGTGAGTCCAAAGGTACACCTGACAACAGACACATGGAGCGGTAGGCATGGCCATGGAAGGTTACGTGTCCTTTGTGGCGCAATGGGTTAATGTATTGGATGCATGGTCCACACAGGGGACAGCCTGGTAAGTCTGTCTGCAGTCCCTAATTCAAGTTGTCCTCAAATGAATAAATCTGAGCTTCCACCTTCTGGCTCTCATTAAGTGCTGTTTTTTTAAAAATTGGTGGTTATGGGCCTACTAACGGTGTCTGCCCCTGCCTGGTGTTGTCCTCAACTGAATAAATCTGAGCTTCTACCTTCTGGCTCTCATTAAGTGCTGTTTTTTAAAAGATTGGTGGTTCCGGCCTTCTCACGGTGTCTGCCCCTGCCTGGTGTTGTCCTCAACTGAATAAAGCTGAGCTTCTACCTTCTGGCTCTCTTTAAGTGCTGTGTTTTTAAAAGATTGGTGGTTCCGGCCTACTAACGGTGTCTTCCCCTGCCTGGTGTTGTCCTCAACTGAATAAAGCTGAGATTCTACCTTCTGGCTCTCTTTAAGTGCTGTGTTTTTAAAAATTGGTGGTTATGGGCCTACTAACGGTGTCTGCCCCTGCCTGGTGTTGTCCTCAACTGAATAAAGCTGAGCTTCTACCTTCTGGCTCTGATCAAGCTTTTTTTTTTTTTTAAATTGCTGGATGGGGCCTAATACCTCTGTTTGCTGCTCCCTGGTGTTTGTCCTCAACTGAATAAAGCTGAGCTTCTACCTTCTGGCTCTCATTAAGTGCTGTTTTTTAAAAGATTGGTGGTTCCGGCCTACTAACGGTGTCTGCCCCTGCCTGGTGTTGTCCTCAACTGAATAAAGCTGAGCTTCTACCTTCTGGCTCTCATTAAGTGCTGTTTTTTAAAAGATTGGTGGTTCCGGCCTACTAACGGTGTCTGCCCCTGCCTGGTGTTGTCCTCAACTGAATAAAGCTGAGCTTCTACCTTCTGGCTCTCATTAAGTGCTGTTTTTTAAAAGATTGGTGGTTCCGGCCTACTAACGGTGTCTGCCCCTGCCTGGTGTTGTCCTCAACTGAATAAAGCTGAGCTTCTACCTTCTGGCTCTATTTAAGTGCTGTTTTTTAAAAGATTGGTGGTTCCGGCCTACTAACGGTGTCTGCCCCTGCCTGGTGTTGTCCTCAACTGAATAAAGCTGAGCTTCTACCTTCTGGCTCTTTTTAAGTGCTGTGTTTTTAAAAATTGGTGGTTATGGGCCTACTAACGGTGTCTGCCCCTGCCTGGTGTTGTCCTCAACTGAATAAAGCTGAGCTTCTACCTTCTGGCTCTCTTTAAGTGCTGTGTTTTTAAAAATTGGTGGTTATGGGCCTACTAACGGTGTCTGCCCCTGCCTGGTGTTGTCCTCAACTGAATAAAGCTGAGCTTCTACCTTCTGGCTCTGATTAAGCTTTTTTTTTTTTTTTTTTTATTGCTGGATGGGGCCTAATACCTCTGTTTGCTGCTCCCTGGTGTTTGTCCTCAACTGAATAAAGCTGAGCTTCTACCTTCTGGCTCTCATTAAGTGCTGCTTTTTAAAAGATTGGTGGTTCCGGCCTACTAACGGTGTCTGCCCCTGCCTGGTGTTTGTCCTCAACTGAATACAGCTGTGCTTCAACCTTCTGGCTCTCCTTAAGTGCTGTGTTTTTAAAAATTGGTGGTTAGGGCCTACTAACGGTGTCTGCCCCTCCCTGGTGTTGCCCTCACCTGAATACAGCTGAGTTTCTACCTTCTGGCTTTCGGCCTATAGTATCAGATATTCAACTGCATTTGGCCTACTAGTGTGGTTGGGCCCTTAAAACAGTGTCTGCTGCTCTTGGGTTTGCTACTCCACTGAACAAAGCAGTGCCGCCTGTTTAGTCCTGTTACCAATTTTGAACGGCATTTAGCCTACTTTATTCTTTGGCCCTATATCTGTTTCCTCCTCATCCTGCCCATTGCCCAGCCACTGCTAGATGAGTCTGCTGGTACATTGACCCAGACCACTACATTCCCCTTGCACTCTACACAGCCAGAATCTGACCCTGCTGAAAGTAAGGTTCCCCTTCCCGCATGTTATACCACCTTACACAGGGACAAAGAGGAAGGTGCAGATGAAAGTGCAGGTTCCTTCATCAGGTGGGGGGGGCATACTCGTTGGCGACGTCACTGGCACAGGGCCCCTCAGAGTACGCAAAAGTGTCGCTGCTGGTGGGAGGCGCCCCCGCCGTGCAAACACACCGCAGTACTTTGAGGGGCCCTGTGCCAGTGCCAATGCCAACGAGTGGGCCCCCATGCTTGCTTAGGATCACAGCACTTGCAAACTTGACATACTTACCTCTCACTGCTCCACCGCCGTGACGTAGTCCACGTTTCCTGTGCCCACTAAAACCTTGAACCAGCCCTACCCCCCACAACTTTTGCCAAATGACCACCAATTTCCAATGCCCAACTATTATTATAAAGTTAATTAAGATTGACAAGCTTCAGAAACAAGAATGGATGTTTTTGGCATTAAAATGGGCACTGTAGGTGTTTTCCTGGCCTCCACTCACTGCCGACTATGCTTCCCCATTGACTTGCATTGGGTTTCGTGTTTCGGTCGATCCCCGACTTTCAGCGATAATCGGCCGACTGCACTCGACTCGACTCTGGACAAAGTCGGGTTTCACAAAACCCGACTCGACCTTAAAAAAATGAAAGTCGCTCAACCCTAATCTTGATGTCCGAATACATTCGTTTATGTAAAAAAAAGTCTACATGGGTGAACAACCCTTTTAAATAAAGTCATTTTCCATAAGATTTTCTATTCAGTGAGATGAAATTGCAGCAATAGGAGACGCCTATGGATGTACAGTATAAGGACAAATCCTTTTTTCCATCTCTATTTACAGCATATTCTTTTTGAGGAACATTGCATTATTGTTTCTTTAATAATAAGCAAAACTATTAACCTTTGAAACTTCTTGCCTTCATTTAATATGCACTTATAATGAGCTGCATGAGAAATTTAATAAAAGTGTTCAAATCACGGTGTAACACAGCAGAAATGTTTCAACAGCACAGTAAATTTGTTTTTAACACAAGACAAGAGGTGTGAATGTGAAAATCCACTTAACTTTGTGTGTAGGAGCTTCATTTAAGGCGGGTGTTAATGAAAGCCTGGAAACCTTTTTTTTTTACAGCATTAAATGTGTCATGTAAAAAAATGAGTTTAGCACTTAAAATTGCTAAAACGCATCTGATGTATGTGCTAATGGATCAGATCTTGTTTAAATTTCCAATGGAAAATGTGCTGTCGATCTATAACTTATGAAAAGTATCTCTTGAAGGTATTATCTGAGGCTATTTAATTTTTTTATAAACGCCTAAGAACTAACAGGCCGGTTACAAACCGTTTCTGCCAGCGATTCAACAGCTTTTGCTGACATCATGTGCCTAACTATGGGGACCTTGCTGTCAATCAGCATGACATCAGCAGTCACGCTCCATTGACAGAGCAGCCCAAAAAAAGAAGAGCTGCTCTGTTGATGTGGACCAGCTGAATTATCGGTAGGAGTGGTCAATGACCATTATGTGCCAGAGCCAGATAAAACAGGCAGGTAATTAGCAATTACCTGCCTTGTTAGTTTTCATAACAAATAACAAAAAAGGCTGTTTAATCCAGAAGCAACTCCTGTCCATAGGATCTGTCTGGTATTGCAGTCCAGCTCTATTAAAGTGAACAAGGCAGAGCTGCAAAACTACAGATGACCTGTGGACTGGAGTGGCAATATTTTTAGAAGACACTAGCCATCATTCTTTAATATTGTAAAAGCCCTGTAAGTTACATTAAATTCTCTTGAATACAGTGACTTGCGAAAGTATTCGGCCCCCTAGAACTTTTCAACCTTTTCCCACATATTATGCTTCAAACATAAAGATACCAAATGTACATTTTTGATGAAGAATCAACAACAAGTGGAACACAATTGTGAAGTTGAATGAAATTTATTGGTTATTTTATATTTTTGTGGAAATTCAAAAACTGAAAAGTCGGGCGTGCAATATTATTCGGCCCCTTTACTTTCAGTGCAGCAAACTCACTCCAGAAGTTCATTGTGGATCTCTGAATGATCCAATGTTGTCCTAAATGCCTAATGATGATAAATATAATCCACCTGTATGTAATCAAGTCTCCGTATAAATCCACCTGCTCTGTGATAGTCTCAGGGTTCTGTTTGAAGCACAGAAAGCATCATGAAGACCAAGGAACACAACAGGCAGGTCCGTGATACTGTTGTGGAGAAGTTTAAAGCCGGATTTGGATACAAAATGATTTCCAAAGCTTTAAACATCCCAAGGAGCACTGTGCAAGAGATCATATTGAAATGGAAGGAGTATCATACCACTGCAAATTTACCAAGACCCGGCAGTCCCTCTAAACTTTCATCTCAAACAAGGAGAAGACTGATCAAAGATGCAGCCAAGAGGCCCATGATCACTCTAAATGAACTGCAGAGATCTACAGCTGAGGTGGGACAGTCTGTCCATAGGACAACAATCAGTCTTACACTTCACAAATCTGGCCTTTATGGAAGAGTGGAAAGAAGAAAAACATTTCTCAAAGATATCCATAAAAAGTGTTGTTTAAAGTTTGCAACAAGCCACGTGGGAGACACACCAAACATGTGGAAGAAGGTGCTCTGGTCAGATGAAACCAAAATTGAACTTTTTGGCAACAATACCAAACGATATGTTTGGCATAAAGGCAACACAGCTCATCACCCTGAACACACCATCCCCACTGTCAAACATGGTGGTAGCAGCATCATGGTTTGGGCCTGCTTTTCTTCAGCAGGTACAGGGAAGATGGTTAAAATTGATGGGAAGATGGATGGAGCCAAATACAGGACTATTTTTGAAGAAAAACTGTTGGAGTCTGCAAAAGACCTGAGACTGGGATGGAGATTTGTCTTCCAGCGAGACAATGATCCCAAACAGAAAGCAAAATCTACAATGGAATGGTTCACAAATAAATGTATCCAGGTGTTAGAATGGCCAAGTCAAAGTCCAGACCTCAATCCAATCGAGAATCTGCGGAAAGAGCTGAAAACTGCTGTTGACAAACGATCTCCATCACACCTCACTGAGTTCGAGCTGTTTGTCAAGTAAGAATGGGCAAGAATTTCAGTCTCTCAATGTACAAAACTGATAGAGACATACCCCAAGCGACTTTCAGCTGTAATCACAGCAAAAGGTGGTGCAACAAAGTATTAAGTTAAAGGGGCCGAATAATGTTGCACGCCCCACTTTTCAGTTTTTGAATTTCCACATACCGTATATACTCGAGTATAAGCCGAGATTTTCAGCCCACTTTTTTGGGCTAAAAGTTCCCCTCTCGGCTTATACTCGAGTCATACCCAGAGGTCGGCAGGGGAGGGGGAGTGGGGGCTGTCTAAAAATACTCACCTAGTCGAGGCGCGGTCCCTGCAGGTCCCTGGCTTCCCCGGCGCCGGCAGCAGCAGCTTCAGCTTCTTCCTGTACTGAGCGGTCACATGGTACCGCTCATTACAGTAAATGAATTTGCAGCTCCACCTCCCATAGGGGTGGAGCCGCATATTCATTACTGTATTGAGCGGTAACAGTGACCGCTCAGTACAGTTAGAAGCTGCGGCGTTGGGGAAGCAGGGACTGCACAGTGCCAGGACCAGGTGAGTATACGGGGAGCGCAGCGCTGCGCGATAGTCACCTTTCCTCTTTCCGGGCGCCGATCTGTCTTCAGCAGTGACGCTCAGGTCAAAGGGCGTGGTGACGTAGTTAGTGTGCGCCCTCTGCTGAACGTCGGTGCTGAACATGGAGTGGCGCCGGAACGAGGAAAGGTGACTATTGAAAGTGCCGGGGGCCTGACCAACGGAGAGGTGAGTATGTGATTTTTTTTTTAATCGCAGCAAATGGGGCAAATATCTGTATGGGGCATCTATGGAGCCATAATGTTTGTGCAGCACTATATGGGGCCATAACGTTTATGCAGCACTATATGGGGCAATAAAGTTTGTGCAGCACTATATGGGGCCATAACGTTTGTGCAGCACTATATGGGGCCATAAAGTTTGTGCAGCACTATATGGGGCCATAATGTTTGTGCAGCACTATATGGGGTCATAAAGTTTGTGCAGCACTATATGGGGCCATAATGTTTGTGCAGCACTATATGGGGCCATAATGTTTGTGCAGCACTATGTGGGGCCATAACATTTGTGCAGCACTATATGGGGCAAGTGTCTGTATGGAGCATCTTATAGGGCCATAATCAAGGTTTGTGCTGCACTATATGGGGCAAATATCTTTATAGAGCATCTTATGGGGCCATAATGAGCATTTGTGCAGCATTATATTGGGCAAATGTGTCTATGGAGCATCTTATGGGGCCTTTATTAACCTTTATGCAGGATTATATGGGGCATATTTTAATATGGAGCATCTTATGGGGCCATCATGAACTTTATGGAGCATTATATGGGGCTCCTGATTCAATATGGATATTCAAAAACACTTAACCTACTGATGTCTCAATTAATTTTACTTTTATTGGTATCTATTTTTACTTTTGACATTTACCGGTAGCTGCTGCATTTCCCACCCTAGGCTTATACTCGAGTCATTAAGTTTTCCCAGTTTTTTGTGGCAAAATTAGGGGGGTCGGCTTATACTCGGGTCCGCTTATACTCGAGTATATACGGTAAATTTAAAATAACCAATAAATTTCATTCAACTTCACAATTGTGTTCCACTTGTTGTTGATTCTTCACCAAAAATTTACATTTGGTATCTTTATCTTTGATGCATGACATGTGGGAAAAGGTTGAATAGTTCCAGGGGGCCGAATACTTTCGCAAGGCACTGTACGTCCATAATTTCTATTAGAAGAAATCGCCTGAAATATTACGAAGAAGTATAATCTAATTTTCATCCAGAAAACGTGGATGAAAATCATCCAAGTGCAATACATGTTGTATCCATGTGTCTGTAATTTATGACATCCATGTAGAATCCGTGTGACATCCATTTCTATACACCTACATTTTAAAATGTACAGTATATAATTAAATACCATTTTGTAGGTTAATAATTGCAGTATATCCGTAAAAATTGGGTGTAGTATAGCTGACATCTGTATAATATACTGATCTGAACCCCTTAGGGCCCATTCAGATGAGCACATGATATAGACATGTACTGTCCAAGTTTTAGTCAGACATCACACTAACCAATGTAATTCAATTTGGCTGTTCAGACAACCATTTTTTTCACATGGACTGAGTGTCCGTGTGGATAAAATCGTCATATGCATTATTCTCTTCCAAGTATCAGAGGACACTTGCCCATTCAAGTCTATGGATAAGTGTCCAATGCTATTCAATGAGGCAGTGCAGATCTGTGTATTTTTTCTCAGCCGAATTCAGCAAAAAATAGAAAAGAAAAATCACACCATGGTGCAATTTCACTATAAAAGAAGACAGTGTGAGAAAAAATGGTCCTGTAAATGATAAATAGCTGCTGAGTAAAGAAGCTAATTGCATTAAGACAGCACACAGATGACAAGTGATAAAAAATCATCCATTCTCCTGGATGAGAATTGGAACGATTTTTTTTTATATACCCAAGTGTGATTAAACCCTTAAGGCAGAGACAGACTGCCGTATTTCTCGTGGGAGAATGGCATCGTAAACCTCGCACTGACTGTTGGCTTTCCTGACCTGATCTTGACAACTGCATAGAAATACATCATACTGTCTTGCTCAGGTCAGGAGAGGTGCCGGCCAGTTCGTGCAGTGAGATGCAATTCTCGCACGAGAAATACGGCGGTCTGTCTCTGCTCTTACTTGGACTCTCCCTGCGGTGCTCCCTCTGATGCCTGGTGGCCGGCGCCCTGTGCCACAGCACTGGTCACATGTAGGTAAGGCCGGCCATGAGTCCATACAGCACCAACTGTACATTAACCATGTTTCCAGGTGTCTGAATTCGGAATTAGGCACTGCTGAATATACAATTAGTAAACTCACCCCTGAAAGTTACGGTAACACCTTCCAGCTAATTGATAAAATAGCTCAACATCACTTTTTGTTTATCAAGGTACAGAAAAACCTCCAAAGTGATCAAAACGTTATATGTGGCTCACAATTGTACCAATAAAAATTTCAAGCCATCCTAGAAAAAACAAGTATCCACATAGCTCAGTCATTGAAAAATGAAAAAGTTTTTTTTGTTCTCATAACATGGGCATGATTCATATTATAGCATGGCTCTCAGATCATGATTTTTAGTAAAAAAAAGTATTTATTTGTGCAAAGTAGTGAAAACATAAATTAAACATTTGACATTAATATAATTTTATTAACCCAGAATAATAGCAAGGTTGTAAAAAGCAAGAAAAGCCACATGTACTCCAAAAGGCTACTAATGAAAACTCATTAAGGGCTCACTCACACTGACGTATAATATGGAGGAATGCAATGCGAGAAAACATTGCATTGCATTCTGACCAATGTTATTAAATGAGTCATTGATTATCTGCGAGTTTTTCCTCAGCTCTAATTGGACTGAGGAAAAAATTGTAGCATGCTGCGATTTCCCCACTGTAGATATCCTGTAGATACCTAATTTCACCAGTCCCCTACATATTATACACTTGCACCCTTTAGTGCCTTTCATGTGGAGTTTATTCTACAACTATTTAGGCTTGTTTAACCTAATAAATAAATAAATAATTAAAAGAACACATACCCCCCATTTTTGCTAACCAGCAAAGGTAAAGCATACAGCTGTGAGCTGATATTATCAAGCTGGTCAGGTTCATGTTAGGCCTCTTTCACACGTCAGTGTCTCCGGTACGTGTAGTGACAGTTTTCTCACGTACCGGAGACACTGACACACGTAGACCCATTAGAATCTATGTGTCTCTGCACATGTGCGTGTTTTCACACGGACCGTGTGTCCGTGTGGAAAACACGTCGACATGTCCGTTTTTCACCGGCAGCACGGACCCCAATACGGATGGCATACGTACATACGGATGCTCATCCGTGTGCTGTCCGTGTGCGTTTTGGCAAACATTGTATCATTATGAGAGACAGGTGTCCTGAATGTCAGGTGATATTAAGAAATAAACTCAGTCTGGCCTTTTCTTTGCTGAGGTGAAGTAGTTGTGTCTTCAGGCACATTTGGGGATTGCTTATCCTGTATTTTTATGACATAATGGCACCTCGTGTGGATACTGAGCGCCTAATAGCTCTTGTGGAACAACACCCAGAACTTTGGGACACTCGTGTGGACGGATACCACGACCGGCTGATTATAGACCGTGGATGGCGTGCAGTAGCAGAAGCATTGTTTGCACGTAGTGGTTGGTCAACATATTCCCCATCCAAGCAAGCGAAGTATGGTGAGTGGACCCATGGATGTTCCTATGTACTACCAAACTGTACTTACTTAATTCATATTTAAAATAGTGCTTACAGTGCTGATGTGTTAGTGAATCTGTTTGTAGGCCATCAAAATGGCATGTAATGTGTTAATTCCTAGAACTATTATAGTCACTAGACTTCAGAAGGTGTTTTTTTATGGCAAATCTAAACTTCATGATGTACCTTTGAATACTGTTAATATTAGCCTAAAAAAATGCTTAAATTGATGTTTCACAATGTTAGCACACATTACTGTTGTGCCTCTCATGAACAACCATGCTTCTGCAAGGCCCAAAGTAGACTGTCCCATGTTTTTTTTTTTCTTCTTCACTTGTTTCTTTCAGTATTAGTTGTTTTTATTCTAAAACCCATGCAAATATCTGACACAAATCATGCCCTTACAGGTGTCTTCCCGACATTGTAATGTATGTGTATACTCACTACTCTACACACATATATCTTGAACATAGTTTTTGTAGATAAGAACCCTAGCAATGTGTACATTATGGTGCAGGCTACAGTTGTTAAAGGGACACTGTCACCTGAATTTGGAGGGAACAATCTTCAGCCAGAGAGGCGTGGTTTTCGGCGGGTTAATTGACCCTTTCATTACCCGCTGGCTGCATGCTTGCGCAGGCGTGTACTACGGAGGACAGAGAATGAACTTCAATCCAATATTGCAGCCAGCATGCAGCCAGCGGGTAAGGAAAGGGTGAATCAAACACCCGAAAACCCCGCCCCTATGGCTGAAGATTGTTCCCTCCAAATTCAGGTGACAGTGTTCCTTTAAATTTATGCATGCCCTGAGGTAAGAAGTGGCAAGAATTATATGTATAGTAAGGCCCTAGCTGCTGTTTACTTTTGTGAACATATTGAGCAACTGACCATTAAAGGCATATGTCTTCTAAGCAAATTATGTTTATGTATATTACATAGGCCTAATTTTTTACAAATGTTTACTTTATCACCAACAGTGGCTTTGATGAAACGACGCTGGCGCTCAGCAAGCGACCAGTACCGGCGGGAATATAATCCCCTTCCCTCCACATCTGGGGCATCTAGAAAGCGCCAATATGTTTATTTCCGGCAATTAGAATTCCTGCGCCCAGTCATGGAACTCAACCAGTAAGTGTACTGCTTCAACTATCTCATTTTTCAATTTGGATTCACAAACACCAATATTGTTTGAGGCAAACTATGTATGTGGCACTGTAAATACTCAAGTAAGCCACTTTGTCCATGCACATGTAAAATGGCTTGCCACACGCCTATTTTTTACAATTGTCAAAAAAAGGTACCCGATGAGTAGTCCTTAAACCAAAAAAGGAATATAAAATGGTTGCGTACAGATACCAAGGTTGTCAAAATTGACATTTGAAATATAAGGGTGTGACATGAACTCCCCTATTGGTAGGTTTGAAAATTTTTTCAAGGATATTTTTCAAAGGAATACATGTTTACGTTACAACTTGAAAAACAATGTCCATTTCTTTAATCCTAGAACTGTGGACAACTTGGACGATTCTGATGAGTCACCAGCAGCGGCTGCCTCAGCACCTTGTACGTCAGCATCAGAGACGGATCACCCAGCTGAGGGCACACAAACAACACAGCCACAACAGCCATCTGCTGCTGGTGAAACAAGCACTGAGGGTATGATTGGAAGCAGCCAAAATACAACAGAACAACAATCACAGGCATCAAGCACACCAGCACCACAGGCATCACAAGCAGCATCAAACATTCCACCGCGGTACATACCACCTAGCCTGAGAGGAAGACGGAGCAGGCGACATGAGGAGATGAGGATGTTGCCAGAAGCAATTGATGCAAGAGTCCTGCATATACTGAATTCAATGACACCAGAATCAGATGTTGATCGTTTTTGTCGCTCACTGTCTCCCTGTCTGGCCAAAGTCCCCACACAACGTCAAGAACGTGTCCGGGCAGCTATGCTTACCCTCCTTTCTGCCAGCCAGGGAGAGAATGAGCCCAACCAGGTGCTTGCACAAATAGAACAGTGGCGTACTGACCAAAATCAGACCCAGTTGGCCACTCGAGCGTCAACACACCAGGAGCAACAGGTGCCTGCAACCTCTTATGGGCAACCATCAACCAGCCAACAATTCGCACAAATGCCAGTACCATATTATGTGCATGCCCCCCCCCCCTGCATCAAGCCAACAGATCCAACATAGGCCACTGGGTGAAGTTGCTCAGAGATTTCAAGGGCAACAGCAGTCCACCAGGCCACCAAGGCAAATCATGCCTGGCCTAACTAGATTTGGCCCACCTAACCCTCAGCCAACAACCCAACAAACAACTGGCCCAACATATCAAGGTTACATCTCACGTCCACAAAGCCATATGCAACCTGTTGCTCAGGTTGGCCAATACTCAGTCTGTGCAAACTACCAGCAACAACCACTCCCCCAACAGCAACACTTTTATGGCCCCTCCTTAGAAACCCAAAGCTACAACACTACTACCTCTGGATACCAACAAATGTATGTTGGAACATCCGTCGATAATCCACCACTGCAGACACAAATGACCCAATCTGAAATGCCCCCACAATCCGCCATCACGGAAGGTGTAGGACCAGAAAACACTACAGAAGAATCAGTGTCTACTCAGGATGATTTCCAAAATCTTTAAATGTTCTCAAGGTTTACATAATAGTTTTTCGAATATGTGGCATGTAAGAATGTCGTTAATGCACATTATTGGGCATATGTTGTTGTAAAATGAAAAAACGTTTAGTTTTGGCTCATATTATTAAAAAATTTTGAGTAAAACAAAATAATGTACATGCTGTGTTTATTTGGAACAACTTCACTAACTAATTGTAGGCTAGGTAGCACCAAGGGATCCAAAGCCCATTATATTGTGCAAAATAAAAATAATGAACAAGTCCTGAAGGTGGAAACGTGTGTTTAGAATAAAAAATTGATAATTAGTGCACCTTTCCCTCATCTATCCCTTTAACCCCTTCCCGACCCATGACGCCTATGTGGCGTCATGGAATGATCGCATCCCTGCAGATCGGGTGAAAGGGTTAATTCCTATTTTACCCGATCTGCAGGGAGAGGGGGAGTTGTACTTCAGCCTAGGGGGGGTGGCTTTGCCCCCACGTGGCTACGATCGCTCTGATTGGCTGTTGAAAGTGCAACAGCCAATCAGAGCAATTTGCAATATTTCACCTATGAAAATGGTGAAATATTGCAATCCAGCCATGGCCGATGCTGCAATAGCATCTGCCATTTCTGGAAATCATGTTCTGGCCCCCCCCACCGCCCCCGATCTCCTCCCCAGTCCTCCGTTCTGTCCGGTACCCCCCTCCGTCCCCCTGTTCGCTCCCCCGTGCTCCTGTCCGCTCCCCCGTGCTCCTGTCCGCTCCCCCCGTCCTCCGATCCCCCCCCTGTGCTCTTATCCACCCCCCCACCACCCCCTCATACTTACCGATCCTCCCGAAGTCGGTCCGTCTTCTCCCTGGGCGCCGCCATCTTCCAAGATGGCGGGCGCATGGTCAGTGCGCCCGCCGAATCTGCCGGCTGGCAGATTCGTTACAAGTACATTTTGATCGCTGTGGTAGGTTCTACCACAGCGATCAAAATAAAAAAATAATAAATAAACCCCCCCCTTTATCACCCCCATAGGTAGGGACAATAATAAAATAAAGAAAATATTTTTTTTTCTTTTTCCACTAGGGTTAGGGTTAGAACTAGGGTTAGAACTAGGGGTAGGGTTAGGGGTAGGGTTAGGGTTACGGGTAGGGTTAGGGGTAGGGTTATGGCATGTGCACACAGAGCGGATCGGCCGCGGATCCGCAGCGGATCCGCAGCGGATCGGCCGCGGATCCGCAGCGGATCGGCCGCGGATCCGCAGCGGATCCGCAGCGGATCGGCAGCGGATCGGCCGCGGATCGGCCGCGGATCCGCAGCGGATCGGCCGCGGATTGGCCGCGGATCCGCAGCGGATTGGCAGCGGATTGGCCGCGGATCCGCAGCGGATTGGCCGCTGCGAATTCGAAGCAGTTTTCCATCAGGTTTACAGTACCATGTACACCTAAGGAAAACCAAATCCGCTGTGCCCATGGTGCGGAAAATTCCGTGCAGAAACGCTGCATTGTATTTTCCGCAGCATGTCAATTCTTTGTGCGGATTCCGCAGCGTTTTACACCTGTTCCTCAATAGGAATCCGCAGGTGAAATCCGCACAAAAAAACATTGGAAATCTGCTGTAAATCCGCAGGCAAAACGCAGTGCCTTTTACCTGCAGATTTTTCAAAAATCGTGCGGAAAAATCTCACACGAATCCGCAACGTGGGCACATAGCCTTAGGGTTAGGGTTGGAATTAGAGTTAGGGTTGGAATTAGGGCTAGGGTTTGAAATAGGGTTAAGATTAGGCTTGTGGTTAGGGTTACGGATAGGGTTAGGGGTGTGTTGGGGTTACAGTTGTGGTTAGGGTTGGGATTAGGGTTACGGTTGGGATTAGGGTTAGGATTAGGGTTGGAATTAGGGTTACGGTTGTGTTGCGGTTAGGGTTGTGGTTAGGGGTGTGTTGGGGTTAGGGTTGTGATTAGGGTTATGGCTACAGTTGGGATTAGGATTAGGGGTGTGTTGCGGTTAGTGTTGAAGTTAGAATTGAGGGGTCTCCACTGTTTAGGCACATCAGGGGTCTCCAAACGCAACATGGCGCCACCATTGATTCCAGCCAATCTTGCGTTCAAAAAGTCAAATGGTGCTCCCGCCCTTCCAAGCCCCGACGTGCGCCCAAACAGTGGTTTACCCCCACATTTGGGGTACCAGCGTACTCAGGACAAACTGGGCAACAACTGTTGGGGTCCAATTTCTCCTGTTACCCTTGCAAAAATAAAAAATTACTTGCTAAAACATAATTTTTGAGGAAAGAACAATTATTTTTTATTTTCACGGCTCTGCGTTATAAACTTCTGTGAAGCACTTGGGGGTTGAAAGTGCTCACCACACATCTAGATAAGTTCCATCGGGGGTCTAGTTTCCAAAATGGGGTCACTTGTGGGGTGTTTCTACTGTTTAGGCACATCAGGGGCTCTGCAAATGCAATGTGACGCCCGCAGACCATTCCATCAAAGTCTGCATTTCAAATGTCACTACTTCCCTTCCGAGCCCTGACGTGTGCCCAAACAGTGGTTTACCCCCACATATGGGGTATCAGCGTACTCACAACAAACTGGGCAACAAATATTGGGGTCCAAATTCTCCTGTTACCCTTGTGAAAATAAAAAATTGCTTGCTAAAACATCTTTTTTGAGGAAAGAAAAATGATTTTTTATTTTCACGGCTCTGCGTTGTAAACTTCTGTGACGCACTTGGGGGTTGAACGTGCTCACCACACATCTAGATAAGTTCCTTGGGGGGGTCTAGTTTCCAAAATGGGGTCACTTGTGGGGGGTTTCTACTGTTTAGGCATATCAGGGGCTCTGTAAACGTAACATGATGCCCGCAGACCATTCCATCAAAGTCTGCATTCCAAAACGTCACTACTTCCCTTCCGAGCCCCGGCATGTGCCCAAACAGTGGTTTACCCCCACATATGGGGTATCAGCGTACTCAGGAGAAACTGGACAACAACTTTTGGGGTCCAATTTCTCCTGTTACTCTTGCAAAAATAAAAAATTCTGGGCTAAAAAAATATTTTTGAGGAATGGAAACACATTTATTATTTTCACGGCTCTGCGTTATAAACTTCTGTGAAGCACTTGGGGGTTCAAAGTGCTCACCACACATCTAGATAAGTTCCCTTGGGGGTCTAGTTTCCAAAATGGAGTCACTTGTGGGGAGTTCCTACTGTTTAGGCACATCAGGAACTCTGCAAACGCAACCTGATGCCCGCAGAGCATTCCATCAAAGTCTGCATTTCAAAACGTCACTACTTCCCTTCCGAACCCCGACGTGTGCCAAAACAGTAGTTTACCCCCACATATGGGGTATAAGCGTACTCAGGAGAAACTGGACAACAACTTTTGGGGTCCAATTTCTCCTGTTACTCTTGCAAAAATAAAAAAATTCTGGGCTAAAAAAATATTTTTGAGGAAAGGAAACACATTTTTTATTTTCACGGCTCTGCGTTATAAACTTCTGTGAAGCACTTGGGGGTTCAAAGTGCTCACTACACATCTAGATAAGTTCCCTTGGGGGTCTAGTTTCCAAAATGGAGTCAATTGTGGGGAGTTCCTACTGTTTAGGCACATCAGGGGCTCTGCAAACGCAACCTGACGCCCGCAGAGCATTCCATCAAAGTCTGCATTTCAAAACGTCACTACTTCCCTTCCGAACCCCGACGTGTGCCAAAACAGTGGTTTACCCCCACATATGGGGTATCATCGTACTCAGGACAAACTGGACAACAACTTTTGGGGTCCAATTTCTCCTATTACCCTTGGGAAAATAAAAAATTGTGGGCTAAAAAATCATTTTTGAGAAAAGAAAAATTATTTTTTATTTTCATGGCTCTGCGTTATAAACTTCTGTGAAGCACTTGGGGGTTCAAAGTGCTCACCACACATCTAGATTAGTTCCTTGGGAGGTCTAGTTTCCAAAATGGGGTCACTTGTGCGGGAGCTCCAATGTTTAGGCACACAGGGGCTCTCCAAACGCGACATGGTGTCCGCTAATGATTGGAGCTAATTTTCCATTCAAAAAGCCAAATGGCGTGCCTTCCCTTCCGAGCCCTGCCGTGCGCCCAAACAGTGGTTTACCCCCACATATGGGGTATCATCGTACTCAGGACAAACTGGACAACAACATTTGGGGTCCAATTTCTCCTATTACCCTTGGGAAAATAAAAAATTCTGGGCTAAAAATCATTTTTGAGGAAAGAAAAATTATTTTTTTATTTTCATGGCTCTGCGTTATAAACTTCTGTGAAGCACCTGGGGGTTATAAGTGCTCACTATGCATCTAGATAAGTTCCTTGGGGGGTCTAGTTTCCAAAATGGGGTCACTTGTAGGGGAGCTCCAATGTTTAGGCACACAGGGGCTCTCCAAACGCGACATGGTGTCCGCTAACGATTGGAGCTAATTTTCCATTCAAAAAGTCAAATGGCACGCCTCCCCTTCCGAGCCTTGCCGTGCACCCAAACAGTGGTTTACCACCACATATGAGGTATCGGCATACTCAGGAGAAATTGCCCAACAAATTTAGGATCCATTTTATCCTGTTGCCCATGTGAAAATGAAAGAATTGAGGCTAAAAGAAATTTTGTGTGAAAAAAAAGTACTTTTTCATTTTTGCGGATCAATTTGTGAAGCACCTGGGGGTTTAAAGTGCTCACTATGCCTCTAGATGAGTTCCTTGGGGGGTCTAGTTTCCAAAATGGGGTCAATTGTGGAGGAGCTCCAATGTTTAGGCACACAGGGGCTTTCCAAACGCGACATGGTGTCCGCTAACGATGGAGATAATTTTTCATTCAAAAAGTCAAATGGCGCTCCTTCCCTTCCGAGCCTTACCATGTGCCCAAACAGTGGTTTACCCCCACATGTGAGGTATTGCTGTACTCAGGAGAAATTGCCCAACAAAATTTAGGATCCATTTTATCCTGTTGCCCATGTGAAAATGAAAAAATTGAGGCTAAAATAATTTTTTTGTGAAAAAAAAGTACTTTTTCATTTTTACGGATCAATTTGTGAAGCACCTGGGGGTTTAAAGTGCTCACTATGCTTCTAGATAAGTTCCTTGGGGGGTCTAGTTTCCAAAATGTGGTCACTTGTGGGGGAGCTCCAATGTTTAGGCACACGGGGGCTCTCCAAACGCGACATGGTGTCCGCTAAAGATTGGAGCCAATTTTTGATTCAAAAAGTCAAATGGCGCTCCTTCCCTTCCAAGCCCTGCCGTGCGCCCAAACAGTGGTTTACCCCCACATATGAGGTATCAGCGTACTCAGGACAAATTGGACAACAACGTTCGTGGTCCAGTTTCTCCTTTTACCCTTGGGAAAATAAAAAATTGTTGCTAAAAGATCATTTTTGTGACTAAAAAGTTAAATGCTCATTTTTTACTTCCATGTTGCTTCTGCTGCTGTGAAACACCTGAAGGGTTAATAAACTTCTTGAATGTGGTTTTGAGCACCTTGAGGAGTGCAGTTTTTAGAATGGTGTCACTTTTGGGTATTTTCAGCCATATAGAACCCTCAAACTGACTTCAAATGTGAGGTGGTCCCTAAAAAAAATGGTTTTGTAAATTTTGTTGTAAAAATGAGAAATCACTGGTCAAATTTTAACCCTTATAACTTCCTAGCAAAAAAAAAATTTGTTTCCAAAATTGTGCTGATGTAAAGTAGACATGTGGGAAATGTTATTTATTAACTATTTTGTGTCACATAACTCTCTGGTTTAACAGAATAAAAATTCAAAATGTGAAAATTGCGAAATTTTAAAAATTTTTGCCAAATTTCCGTTTTTTTCACAAATAAACTCAGAAATTATCGACCTAAATTTGCCACTAACATGAAGCCCAATATGTCACGAAAAAACAATCTCAGAATCGCTAGGATCCGTTGAAGCGTTCCTGAGTTATTACCTCATAAAGGGACACTGGTCAGAATTGCAAAAAACGGCAAGGTCATGAAGGGGTTAATTACAGGCCCAAGCCTTTAATTGCAGACTGAAAAAACTCTCTGAGGTACGTGTCCACACGGATGACACACGGATGACATACGGATGGCATACGTAACGTCAACACGGACACACGGATGACACACGGAGCACACACACGGACATACGGACATACGGACACGGATATCTCCGGTACCGGTTTTTCCGGTACCGGAAATATCAGGACGTGTGAAAGAGCCCTTATTGTTCCCTGCCCAGCCTAAAAATACCAGCCCTCAGCTACCCGAGAAGTGGCACATTACCTTAGATGCACCAATTTTAGCTCATTGCCCGGTTCTTCACGATTGCTCTGGTGTGGTGGCAATTGGGGTAAAGGTACTTGGGGTTGATGTCAGCTGTGATTTGTCAAAAATCACAGCTGGCATCAAGCCCTGGGGTTAGCAATGCAAAGTTGTTTATCAGACACCCCCATTACTAACCCAGTAAACAAAAAATAAAAGCAAACACATAAAAGCACTTTATTTGAAAAAACATATCCTGACTCTTTTCCTGGTTTCCGAATTTAATTAAAAAAAAGAGATGCAGGTCCGCTGTAGTCCTGGATATCCACAAATATAAACCTGAAAAACATAATGAGATAAATAAAGACAATACACTGTCTCTCATTCACCAATTTTTTAGAAAACAAAACATTCTGACACAGGTCCAACGTAGTCCTTAGAATTCCCATGATGATCCCCGAATCCTACATCCAAAAGCTTTGGAGCCTTGCTCTGAGAGCCAAGCTCCATAGGGTTTAAGAGCAGCCACTCGGCAATACCTGGCAGCTCTGAACAGTGGTGATGTTAGTAAGTACACCGCTCATCAATCAGAATCACCCGTGTTATAGAGGGCAGTGTGACTCTGCAATTCCAATGAGTGATATAGTTACTGATGTCACTGCTGTGCGGAGCACAGTGGAACCCAAAGTGGCTGCTGCTATAGCCTATGGAGTTTTTAATAAATTGGAGAACCAGATAAAGTGTTGGGGAGTGTTTTTTTCAAATAAAATGTGTTTTTATTTTTTGATTACTGGGTTAGTAATAGGTGTGTCTGATACAGTGCTCCAATATTAACCTCAGGGCTTGATGGCAGCTGTGGTTTTTTAACAAATTACAGCTGCCACCGCACCAGGGCAATCTGGAAGAGCCATGCAAAGCATCAGAATTGGCGCATGTCATGTGATGCGCCACTTTTGTGGCTGCTGAGAGCTGGTATTTTAAGGCTGGTAATGGTCAAATGTTCATGGACCTTCCCAGCCTGAAAATATCAGCTTACAGCTGTCTGCTTTACCTTTGCTGGTTAGTAAAAATAGGTGATACTTCACGTTGTATTTTTTATTATTTATTTATTTATTTCTCGGGCTAAGCAAAGCTAAACACCCTTTAGTGCCACATGAAAGGTACTAAAGGGTGCAAGTTTATTATATGTAGGTGGCTTGTAAAATTATATATCTACAGAATGTATATCTATTCTATCTATCTATTATATATCTAAATAGAGGAAAAAAAAACAACCAGCACTCCTAATGTGAACACGTGCACGCTGCAAACTGCATAATATAGATAAAAAAGAACACAGCAGCACATGTACATGAATCTAGGCCATGTGAAAACACAGACAAATATCCAATATGAATCATACTTCTCAAAAATATTTTTTCACAATTTTTTTTTTTTTTTTTTATTGGCCAATTTATGCACTAAGAATTTTCAATTCATCTATTACTGTAAGTTTTATAAAAAAAAATTAAAAAAAAATTTGTGAAGAAATATTTTTGAGAAGTATGATTCATATTGGATATTTGTCTGTGTTTTCACATGGCTAGATTCATGTACATGTGCTGCTGTGTTCTTTTTTATCTATATTATGCAGTTTCCAGATTGCACGTGTTCACATTAGGAGTGCTGGTTGTTTTTTTTCCTCTATTTAGTTACTGGAAGCTGGCTGCTTCCAGGCTGATCTTGCACTCCTCCCATTGACCCTGCAGGTGGCGGTAATCAACTCTACCTGCCCATAAATTGGAGGTTTAGCCCTAGAGTGACATGTTTGTCCACAGTTGTAGGCTGGTGGCTAGTGTTGAGCGATACCGTCCGATACTTGAAAGTATCGGTATCGGAAAGTATCAGCCGATACCGGCAAAGTATCAGATCTAATCCGATACCGATACCCGATACCAATACAAGTCAATGGGACTCAAGTATCGGACGGTATCCCTGATGGTTCCCAGGGTCTGAAGGAGAGGAAACTCTCCTTCAGGCCCTGGGATCCATATTAATGTGTAAAAGAAAGAATTAAAATAAAAAATATTGCTATACTCACCTCTCCGACGCAGCCTGGACCTCACCGAGGGAACCGGCAGCGTTCTTTGCTTAAAATGCGCGCGTTTACTTCCTTCCGTGACGTCACGGCTTGTGATTGGTCGCGTGCCGCCCATGTGGCCGCGACGCGACCAATCACAGCAAGCCGTGATGTAATTTTCAGGTCCTCAATGCCTAATTCTAGGCATTCAAGATTTTAAAATTACGTTCCGGCTTGTGATTGGTCGCGTCGCGGTCACATGGGCGACGCGACCAATCACAAGCCGTGACGTCACGGGAGGCAGGAAACGCGCGCATTTTAAAATTACGTCACGGCTTGTGATTGGTTGCGTGCCGCCCATGTGACCGCGACGCGACCAATCACAGCAAGCCGTGAGTCGTGACGTAATTTCAGGTCCTGAATGCAGAATTAGGCATACAGGACCTGAAATTACGTCACGGCTTGCTGTGATTGGTCGCGTCGCGGTCACATGGGCGGCACGCAACCAATCACAAGCCGTGACGTAATTTTAAAATGCGCGCGTTTCCTGCCTCCCGTGACGTCACGGCTTGTGATTGGTCGCGTCGCCCATGTGACCGCGACGCGACCAATCACAAGCCGGAACATAATTTTAAAATCCTGAATGCCTAGAATTAGGCATTGAGGACCTGAAAATTATGTCACGGCTTGCTGTGATTGGTCGCGTCGCGGCCACATGGGCAGCACGCGACCAATCACAAGCCGTGACGTCACGGAAGGAAGTAAACGCGCGCATTTTAAGCAAAGAACGCTGCCGGTTCCCTCGGTGAGGTCCAGCCTGCGTCGGAGAGGTGAGTATAGCAATATTTTTTATTTTAATTCTTTATTTTACACATTAATGTTGTTTCGATACCGATACCCGATACCACAAAAGTATCGGATCTCGGTATCGGAATTCCGATACCCGCAAGTATCGGCCGATACCCGATACTTGCGGTATCGGAATGCTCAACACTACTGGTGGCCCAAGAGTGGCATGTACGGTAGAGTAGGACCCATCAGAAGGAGATCACCTTGCCGTGGTTGATGGGCACACATGAATTGGCCAATTTATGCGCTAAGAATCTTCAATTCATCTATTACTGTAAGTTTTATGAAAAAAAAATTTTTGAAAAAATTTGTGAAAAAATATTTTTGAGAAGTATGATTCATATTGGATATTTGTCTGTGTTTTCACATGGCCTAGATTCATGTACATGTGCTGCTGTGTTCTTTTTTATCTATATTATATATCTAATATATTTCTATCATTTATCTATCTATATATTCATATAAGATTTAGTTATGTATTTTACTCACTTTTATAGCGCCATTAATGCCACAGCACTTTACATACATTATTGGTTTGTAAACTAGCTTTAATTTGCATTGTGTATAATAGTATGTAAAAGATGATGTTAAAAATGTATTACATACAGATGTCATACGGATGCGAGGTGAGTAATAAAATCGCACACTCGCATTGCACTCGCATGACATAAATTCAAGCATACCGATTCCACTTGTCCTACTTTTCTGGAGCAACATCAAAACGATTTTTTATACACGAATGTGAGCAAGCGCTTACTCATCCTACCATACAAATACAATCATGCAACCATGCCAACGGAAAATGTAAAATAATGGCTGTCAGAATATGGCATCAGTTTCTTATGCTATTATTGATCCATGTAAGCTGCTTCCTGCATTATTTTCCCATATACTCATTGCCCCCTAATTTCCCAATTTTTTTCTCTTATGTTTCCCATTCTTACCTTATATTTCTTTATTATAATATAAATGAATAAAAATATTTGAAAACAAAAATCTAAGATGTATTTATTAAGTACCTGCAGCGTACTTTTGGCATGTCCAAATGCAGATAGGCTTCAGAAAATGCATTTTTCCCAGCTGACAACATTAGGGCAGGATTTACCTGCAAGTACATTTGGCCTTGGTGTAAGGCCTGTCTCACACGTCCAGATAATAACGGTACCGGAAAAATCGGTACTGGAGTTATCTGTGTCCGTGTGTCCGTGAGCTCACGTGGCACATCAGTGTGGCACACGTGCGGCAGCCGTGTGCTGCCCGTGTGCCGACTTAGTACCACACGGACCGTGCAGGAGACAGCGCTACAGTAAGCGCTGTCCCCAGCGCAGCGTGGTGCTGAAGCCGCCATTCATCCCTTCTCTCCAGCAGCGTACGCTGGAGAGAAGGAATAAAAAATCAATGTTTTTTTAATTATTTTTGTCTTTAAAATCAAGTTCCTTGTCACCTCCCCCCTCCCATCCCCTGTGCGCGTGCCCGCCCACTGGAAATAAAATACTCACCCAGCTCCCTCGATGCTTCCTCTCAGCGCCGCAGCTTGTCCTGTATGAGCGGTCACGTGGTGCCGCTCATTACAGTGATGAATATGCGGCTCCACCCCTATGGGAAGTGGAGCCACGTATTCATCACTGTAATGAGCGGCACCACGTGACCGCTCATACAGGACAAGCTGCGGCGCTGAGAGGAAGCATCGAGGAAGCTGGGTGAGTATTTTATTTCCAGCGGGCAGGCGGGCGCACAGGGGGTGAGAGGGGGGAGGTTGCCGGGAACTTGATTTTAACCACAAAAAAATTAAAAAACAATGATTTTTCATTCCTTCTCTCCAGCGAATGCTGCTGAGAAGAAGGAATGAATTCCGGCTTCAGCACCTAAAGCAGGGGACAGCGCTTACTGTAGCGCTGTCTCCTGCGTGGCACACGGACAGCACACGGACAGCATCCATGTGCGGTACGTGTTTTACACGGACCCATTGACTTTTATGGGTCCGTGTGATCCGTGCGCTCCCACGAACACTGACATGTCTCCGTGTGTTTCAAACGGACACACGGTCCATGAAAACATGCTGACATGTGCAGAGACACATTGATTTTAATGTGCCTACGTGAGTCAGTGTATCCGGTACGTGAGAAAACTGTCACCACACGTACCGGAGCCACTGACGTGTGAAACAGGCCTAAGGGTGCTACCACGAATAAACTATCCTACAGCCTCTCTTCCCTTTCCATTGGCATACAAAGCAATTTCCCTTAGATACTCAATGTCAACATGTTTGTTCAAGGAGAGTGACTGCAAAGTTGTCTGTTTTGTGCCCAGAAAAAAATGATGATTTTTTCCCATTTGTATTGTCATCCATGTGCAATCTCTATGCCATCGGTCTGCCTATTTTTTATGTTAATATGGTATCCATGTGACTATTTTGTGCATCCATATGGCATCTGCTTTCTGCATGAACAATTTAATAAATAATAAAGGACAAATGCAGTGTCCAATCTTTGTAATGGTAACATGCAGTCATGGACAAAAGTGTTGAAACCCTTGAAAATGTTTCAGATATCTATTTCACCCAGAAAATTATTGCAATTAGGGTATGTGCACACATCCGGATTTCTTGCAGAAATTTCCTGAAGAAAACCGGAAATTTTCTGCAAGAAATCCGCATTTTTTTTTTTGCGTTTTTTTTCCGTTTTTTTCGTGTTTTTTTAGCATTCTGCAAGCGTAATTAGCTTGCAGAATGCTAAAGTTTTCCAAGCGATCTGTAGCATCGCTTGGAAAACTGACTGACAGGTTGGTCACACTTGTCAAACATAGTGTTTGACAAGTGTGACCATCTTTTTACTATAGATGCAGCCTATGCAGCATCTATAGTAAAAGATAGAATGTTTAAAAATAATAAAAAAAATAAAAAAAATGGTTATACTCACCTGCAGGCGTCCGTTCCTATAAATGCCGGTGTGGTTCAGGACCTTCCATGACGTCGCGGTCACGTGAGCGGTCACATGACCGGTCTCGACCAATCACAAGACCGTGACGTCATCGCAGGTCCTTCACCGAACACCAGCCATAGAAACCGAAGCGGCAGCATGCAGCTGAGAGGCGGGAAGACATCGAAGGTGAGTATAGGACTATTTTTTATTTTAATTCTTTTTTTTTACCACTTATATGGTGCCCAGTCTGTGGAGGAGAGTCTCCTCTCCTCCACCCTGGGTACCAACTGCACATGATCTGCTTACTTCCCGCATGGTGTGCACAGCCCCGTGCAGGAAGTAAGCAGATCAATGCACTCCTAGGTGTGCGAAATCCCCTGCAATTCCGCATTTTAATGAACATGTTGCTTTTTTTTCCGCGATGCGATTTTTTCGCGGAAAAAAAGGCTACATTTGCACAAAAAATGCGGAATACACTGAAAATAATGGGAGGCATATGTTAGCATTTTTTTCGCGTTTTTATCACGGTTTTATAGCGAAAAAAACGCGAAAAAAAACGCGAAAAATACTGAACGTGTGCACATGGCCTTACACATGTAAATTGGACATAATCTCACACAAAACTCAAAAATGGAGTGGACAAAATTGTTGGCACCTTTCTAAAACTGTGGGTAAACAACTTTGTGTCAAGCACGAGATGCTTGTTCAAGCTCACCTGTGGCAAATAACAGGTGTGGGCAATATGAAAATCACACCAGAAACCACATAAAAAGGGGAGAGGTGGGAAAAAGCATGACGTATGGTTGGTAAGTTGGTAACCCATACGTGATACATTTTTTATATGCATGTAATAGGTGAGTCTGTTCCAGAATACCGATCAAAATAGTGAATGCTGCAATATTTAAGCTGCAAATTATTGATCTGTATTTATAAACGTTCATGTGAACTACCCCA
This sequence comes from Ranitomeya variabilis, assembly GCF_051348905.1. Taxonomy (NCBI): domain Eukaryota; kingdom Metazoa; phylum Chordata; class Amphibia; order Anura; family Dendrobatidae; genus Ranitomeya; species Ranitomeya variabilis. Next base: position 301,736,858 of record NC_135232.1, read on the forward strand.
TTAACTTTCATTGGTTACTGTGCTGTCCGTATGCTATCAGTTTTGCATACAGATGTCTGAACGAGCCCTAAATGTTTTAAAGTGAATAAATGGCACAGATTTGGAAGCTAATGGGGGATATTTACTAATCTTGCAGCACTGCTAATTGATATTCCACTGTAGCATAAAATGTTTTACTAACACAGTGCATACTGATTGAGGAATATGTTTCACTTACAGAACTACCCCATTTTCTGCCTAGCATACATTCATTAGGGCAATGTTTACACAGTATTTGGTCAATTTTTTACATTAGTATATGTAAGCCAAAACCAGAAGTGGAAAAGTCAGAGGAAAAGTATAATAGAAACACATCACCACTTCTGCATTTATCACCCACTCCTGGTTTTGGCTTACACATTCTGATGTAAAAAACTCACCAAATACTCAACATGTGCATGTGACCTAATAGTTCTTCATGGGAAATTAGCAAAAAAATGTATTTTTTATTATATTAAATGGCAGACACATGCAGCTATTGTATGGGCATCTAGTTGTATATACCTATCTATGTCTATATATTCTATAGGCTACTTATCCGAAACACTGGAAAAAATGGGAATTTTCTCAAGTAGTTATGTCAGATAACCATCAATATTGCTTTGATAAGTTTGCTCTATGTACGTTAGTTTTTATACTCATGGCTGCTTTAGCTAAAAGACTAATTAAAATGTATGAATAAAATATTTGTGATCAATTTATGACTATACAGTACAGTGTTAAAAAAATATTTCTATTTGTAATGAAAGAAACAATGTATGCTTTTACAGTAATGATCTGGCTATAGATAGAAATAGGAGGAATCCTTTGTTTCTTTCCCAAGTGTATGTATGTGCATGCTTTTTATCTTTGCTACATGAATAAAACATTTCAGAGTTTTTGTAAGGCAAATACATGTTTCTTTTCTTTCCTCCTCATATGAATCCCACTCAGTGGAATATTTTATTTTTAAGTATGATTGATAGGTAAGAAAGTTTTGAAATATTTTTTTTTTCATCTGCCTTCAGAAGGAGTTGCTTAAGTCATCAGTGGAGCACACAAAAAATGTGTAAAAAGCTAGAAAATTATAGGTGTTTCATAAAAAACACAGAGGCCCTTTGTCTTTTTTTGAAGAAGTAAAATTGCTTTTTTTTTCCCTACGTTTTTTTTTTCTATACCGTAATTTCCTTAAGAAAAAAAACACAACTTACTTGAAATTGCATAGGGGGATTTAACAATACCCCAGTGGTAATCACTAACAAGTCTCATTTTGGACTGAATTTGACAGCGAGATTTGATTGCCTTTCTATAATCAGACTGAAATCTATGTTCCTGGGAGAATAAATGATTTTCGGGAGGGGGTGAAGAGAGGAGAGAGGCTCGTTAGTTGTTATTATCCAAGGGATGGCTACACCCCTCAGCAACTCTGAAGTAAAATGCTTTAAACAGAATTGTGGCAAGAATTAACCCTGTGATTTTTAAAGATGCAAATGCTCTTTCATGGTACATTCTGGTCCCATGTAAGTTTGCATTACCATGATGAGTATTTGGCCAGTTTTTGATTTTGTAGCATTTCTGCACCAATTTGGCAAACACGGTAACTTGAAATGTTTTTAATTGCCTTTTTTTGTCTTTTTTTTCCATGTGTTTTTATTGCGTTTTTAAAGCTGCAGTTTTTGTCTTTTTTTGGTGTGGATGCTGGGAATTTTCACTGCATCCGAAACATTGCATTTCAATCATGCATGTTAGGCCGGTTTCACACGTCAGTGATTCCGGTACGTGAGGTGACAGTTTCCTCACGTACCGGAGACACTGGCACACGTAGACCCATAAAAATCAATGCATCTGTTCAGATGTCATTGATTTTTTGCGGACCGTGTCTCCGTGTGCCAAACACGGAGACATGTCAGTGTTCGTGGGAGCGCACGTTTTACACAAACCCAATAGAGTCAATGGGTCCGCGTAAAACACGGACCTCACACAGACATTCTCCGTCTGGGGTCCGTGTGTGTGCAGGAGACAGCGCTACAGTAAGCGCTGTCCCCCCCACATGGTGCTGAAGCCGCGATTCATATCTCCCCTGCAGCAGCGTTTGCTGCAGAGAAAATATGAAGAATAGTGTTAAAAATAAAGATTTAGGTGTCCGCCGCCCCCCCACCCCCTGTGCGCCCCCCCCCCCCCCCCGCTGGTCAGAAAATACTTACCCGCTCCCTCGCTCCTTCCTGGTCTGGCTGCGCCTCCTACTGTATGCGGTCACGTGGGGCCGATCATTTACAATCATGAATAGTCGGCTCCGCCCCTATGGGAGGTGGAGCCACATATTCATGACTGTAAATGATCGGCCCCACGTGACCGCATGCAGGAGAAGCCGCGGCCAGACCAGGAAGCAGCGAGGGAGCGGGTAAGTATTTTCTGACCAGCGGGGGGGGCGCACAGGGGGTGGGGGGGTGGGGATGCGGCGGACACATGGATCTTTATTTTAAACACTATTCTTCATATTTTCTCTGCAGCAAACGCTGCTGCAGGGAAGAAATGAATCGCAGCTTCAGCACCATGCAGAGTGGGTACCACACGCTCCGTGTGGTACCCACTCGCCATACGGGCGGCACACGTGTGCCGCACGTATGGCCTCCGTGAGTTCCCAGGCACACGGACACGGATAACTCCGGTACCGATTTATTCCGGTACCGGAATTATCTGGACGTGTGGGACAGCCCTTAATCTGCGTGTGTTCATTGAACCATGCAATGAATGGCTAATTGGCTATGGGTGAAACTACACAGCGGAGACTAGCATTTCCTCTCAAATCATTGACATGCTGCGGCTCGTAAAACCGCACCGCGAGTGAGTTTATGTACCATTTAATAGAAGCACAATAGAAGCACATTGAGCATGGGATTTCTATAAATCCCATTCACCATGCTTTGCACACAAGTTGTGATGTAACAAAATAAGTAAAAATCCAACGGGTTTAATACTGTCACAAGTCACTATATATTTTTTGAGAAAGGCATCCAGGCACACATTGAAATTTTTAGTGAATCAGCCATTACCACATTATGGGGACAGAAAGTTCTATAGTCTCACTGCAGTAAAGAATAACTTTCCTTGTGTTATGGCTCTGTTTGGGGATTCAATCTCAATGACCTGTTGCATTGTAGTTGGTTCTTCTGCCTCTTAAGGCTTCTTTCACACTTCCGTCAGTACGGGGCAGTCACGAAGCGTCGGCGCTACGTACCGATGGAAGTGTTTGCTTTCACATTTCCGTCTGCGTTGCCAAGCAGGAAAGATCGTGAGAGCGATATTTCCTGCTGGGCATGTGCAGTGTGAAACACTGGATGCGATGTATGGAAAACTTTCCCTTGAACATTTTTCCAAGACGACAGTCAGCCAAAACCCGACGCATCCAGTGGGCGACTCATGCAACGTATGGCCATACGTCGGAATGCGTCGCTAATGCAAATCTATGGAGAAAAAAATGCATCCTGCGGGCAACTTTCTCCAAAACAATGCATTGCGACATTGACCAAACGACGGAAGTGTGAAAGAAGCCTAAGCTATTGCTCTTTTCCTTCCCTGTCCAAATGCTGATTGCTCCTTTTGTTCTTTTCTCCCTTCTTGGCTTGTTTTTTTGGGGGGTGTTTTAGGTGTTTTCCTGTTTTGGCAACTTGGTTTGCATTCGTTCCCAACACCTTCTTTCTTTTTACCACTCTTAGGTTCTTGGAAGGTCTTTCTTCTTTCGTTTGTTTTTGGTACTCCTTATCCTTCACCCCTCCAACTTATTTGAATGTGTTTTAGTTTCTCACCTTGGGTACTCGTATCTTTCTTTACACTTGGTAGTGTGTTACCGCCTCCCTTCTGGTTTCTCAGGAGGTACCAGAAACCCCTCGACTATTGATGAGCAAGCATGCTCAACACTGCTCGATAACCGGGGTGTTCAGGTACACTAGTTATTCAATCGAGTATCGCGGGTGCTGCAGCTCACTTGCATTTTTGCATGCGCTTTTGCTGCATGCATATTTTCTCTTTGGTATGTTATTACATCCAGAAACATATCGATAGATATGGGGTATATAGATAGATATCAATGAGAAATGAATTAGTGCTGTGCAGATAGTTTGCTGTACATGGATTAACCTAATATCAGAAATTAAAACAACGATGCGCACCTCACCCTCAAAGCTCTGTTGATAATACTTGTCTCCTTTTTCTTTTTTCATGTTTGCCACGTTAAAACAAGAGCTAGTTGACACTAACCCAGACAAACTGTTGTAGAGTGTAAACGGACAAGAGTGATTTTGGGGTTTGGATGGTCTAAAATGTTGTAATGACATGCATGTTTTGGTCTCCTTAACCTTTTTTCTCTATAAAACTCGACTTAAATTAGTTACTGTTAACAAGTAGCTTTTTGTTAGCTTCCTTTAATGTTTTCTCTTACTTTTCTCTAATGTAAGATCATCACTTGGACTCTCTCGCTCATGATTGGGTACTTTAAACCCCCCCCCCCAGCGATGGGCGAGCATGTTAATGTTAAAAGTTGGTTAACTAATCCCTTAACGACCAGTGGTATTTTTGCTTTTGCATTTTCATTTTTTGCTCCCCTTCTTCCCAGAGACATAACTTTTTTATTTTTTGGTCAAAATGGCCATGTGAGGGCTTATTTTCTGCAGAACAAGTTGTACTTTGAAAAACACCTTTGGTTTTACCATGTCATTGCAGCGCCCCAGAGTCCTTGTCGTTGCTGTAATATTGTTCTTCCACCAGGGGGAGTGATATTACACCTGAAGGCAATAAAGGAGATCTTCCTGCCTGGTATCACAAACCATACACCACACTTCACACTCCAGTCCACCAGGGGGAGCCTTGCTCCTATCTACTAGGGCACTCCTCACAATTAGGGAAAACTGGTGGGCTTGATAGAAAGTTAGTCAGAAGCGGACTGGGCTTCACCCAGGTAGCATGCTGTGAGTGAGATGGTGACTGGGCTTCTCCCAGGTAGTTCCTGTCAGACAGACAGAGGGGAAGGAGGAACATCAGAGCTGCAGACAGAGAGGTCCCTGACAGGGGTGGGATCCTGTCAGAGGCCTAGATAGAAGGTCACGGAGCTGCGCCTGCCCCACGTGTGGCAGCATCCTAAGGAAGGACACGAAAGAGAATTGTATTGTAGCGGGTGAGAAATGAAGTCATAGCACAAGGAGAGGAATCTAGAAGGAGTTCTGCCCTGCAAAAGGCTGCCTCCTTCTGAGGTGCAGGATCCGGTAGCCGGAACACAGAGGGAGCAATCGCCTCCAAGCCTTGCTTCAGAGACCAGCGGGACAGTTAATTCCACGTTAGCTGCCCAACCATATACCCAGGAGGCACGGTGGCAACTTGTGGAGGCTGGGGCGTCGTAGGGTCCCTGTAAAAAGCCTCAGGCCATCAGTCATATGGGTTTGTCCTATCCATACCATCTGGGGGACAGAGAGAAAGAGACATAACATCTACAATAGTTGTGAGGACCATACCGAGAAGCTCAGCAGGGAGGTACTACAACACACAGGCGCTAGAGGGAGGCTACTGATTTCCACCTGGATAAGGGGACTCTGGATTTGCCTTCAGACTGGCCGGACTCTGCCTGCCCTGTGACCTGGTACCCTGGACTGTGGATGCTGAAGCCTTCAGCAAAGGTAAAGAGACTGCAACCTTGTGTCCTTGTTCTTCACTGCACCTCACACCATTCACCATCTACACTCTGGGAAGCCCTGGGGATACACTTCACCTGTGGGAAGGTATACCATCAAGCTGCCACAACATCACCCCAGCAGACCCCTAAGCAGCGTTGGTCACCCTGACCGAATACCACAGGTGGCGTCACGAACTACCCCTTTAAAGACCTTTCCCAAAATAATAAAAACTCTTCTCTTTATTGGACGTCCACGGACCGGGTCGGGCCACCGTGACATCCCCTGAACTGAAGGACCCGGTGCCGGGTACCCCATTGCCCTTGCGTGGGGGCGCTCCATCATGTAACAGAAAACGGGAAAAAAATTCCAAGTGAGGTGAAATTGCAAAAAGGTGCAATCCCACATTTGTTTTTTGTTTGGCTTTTTTGGTAGGTTCACTGGATCATGGACACCAAACATGTCTAGGTTCTTTTTGGTCTAAGTGGTAAAACAAAATTCCAAAATTTGTAAAAAAAAGTTGCCATTTTCCGAGTCATAAATAACAACTTATATGACGTTTCTGCGTGGTACACACTAACAATTTAATATCAAGTACCCATATGCATATAGGACTACCTGACCTATCAGCACTATAATTATAGCAGCCACAAAAAGAGATGATACTGAGGTAAAAAAGTATCAAAATATAAATAATTTTATTATTAAAATGATCAGACACAGGAGAAAAAAGTGAGATGCAGAACAGCAAGTTGTAAAAATGCTATGCAGAAAAAGGGGCTCGTACCCAGAGCATCTAATAATAGACATACACAGTCTATAGTCTCTAGCATGTGTCACAAAGTGGACATATTAAATCTAAAATCTAGAGAGACATAGTCAAATTATGTAAACAACCGCTACTTAATGGGTGGCAAAATCCACCGTCATCTCTCCTACGGCTCAATACGCCCTGGAGTATCTAATAGATAAACGGCATAACACCAAAATTATTTACCCATCAAAAAGTGCAGTCTAGATGTCCAGGGGATGCGCATTTCGGAGAATCACCTTCATCAGGGGGCATACAATTCTGAGTCCCAAGTGGATTAAATGGTTTCAACCCGGAAGTGTACAGCGTACTTACTTCGGAAGTTGTCATACTTTGTCATGACCACAGCGATGCCGGCAATAGCCTCCATGGGATACTAGAAGCTGCACTTGTCTGATCGCCTCTGATACATAGAGCAGGGCCCTCAAAGCAATTCAGCAATGACAACCACAGGGGTCTTCTCCTGACCCCTGGTTGTCATGGCAATCTGTCGGCGACCTGCAGTCATGTGACAGGGGTGCCGATGGGGGGAGGAAAGGATGTCATAGTTTGACAGTGGCACTTAACATGTTAACAGCCGTGGGTAAATCGCGATTTCCCCCGCTGCTGTTCCAGGCATATGTCAGCTGATCAGATCAGCTGTCATGTCCCAGAAAAGGTGCGGGCTCACCGCCGGAGCCCACGCCAAACGGAGAGAGGCGTGCAATGAAGGACTGTGTCCATCATTGGACATTAAGGGGTTAATGTTCTTTGTTTTTTTTGTTGTTCTTTCAGGCATTCTAAAGTGACATGGGACTCATAATGACTAGTCGGGTGAGTACGGGCTCGATCACTGTGGTGACCTTCAATGTCAAGGGCATCAACTCCTCTGCCAAATGCAGTCAAATACTTACACTCTTAAGAAAGAAAAAACACAAGTAGCTTTCATTCAAGAAACCTACTATAAGCTTGGCAGAGTTCCCAACATGTCTTTTTCCTCCTTCCCTATGTGGTATAATAGCTGCTCCTCTTCAGCATCTAAAGGGGTCAGTATAGCGTTCAAAAAAGGTCTCCCTTTCATGTATAGAGATAGTTTGAGTGACCAAGAGGGTAGATATATTTTCGATAAGGGAATTTTAGCTAAAATGAAGGTGACATTTGCAAGGTGTATTTTTAGACATCACCATCACATTGCCTCGTGCCGCCGTGGCCTGGAGATGAAATGAATCATTATTAGACAACCCACAAGATGTAGAAAATTTAAAAATTAGCATTGCACATTATTTCGATGAAAATATCACCGATGGACACCTTATGCCTAATATATGGGAGGCTCATAAGGCGGGAATTTGAAGGGAGCTCATTTCTTTGGGGTCATACACTAAAAAGCAGAAAGAAAAAGAAATCCAATCACTTCTTCATCAAATCAACATGGCGGAATGTATCCACAAAACTAATAGGTCGAACGAAACTCACCAGGACCTCATCTCCCTCCGAAACAAGTTAAAAAATTTGCTAAATGTAAGGTCGGCTAAGACATTCATGTACAGTAGACATCAATTCTACTTACACGGCAACAGAAGCAGCAAGCTTACCTCTCAAATGTTGAAAAAGCAGAAGGAAAGAACATATCCAAGCTAAAGAAAATAAGAGGGTGTTTGAATCTGGTGAGATCGCTAAAGCCTTTAGACAATACTACAGAGCCTTATATAACTTAGATCCCCCGGACCCTATGAAGGACTGTGTGGATACCACAGAGCATACGGGAATTCCTAGCTCCCCTCTCCCACCCAAAAATACCTTCTAATGATTATGAAGCCTTAATCTCTCAAATTACACCTAAAGAAGTAGAAGACACCCTACATGCCATACCTAGCGGGAAAGCACCTGGTCCCGAGGGGTTCCCAGCTGGATACTATAAAAAGTTTTATGAAATCCTGCTCCCCCACTTGGTCAAGCTATTTAGTTCTTTCATAAAAGGAATACTCTCACCTCATCAAGCTCTAGAGGCTTACATTGCCATTATTTCAAAGGAGGGGAAGGATGATAGCCTTTGTAGTAATTATCGGCCTATATCGCTTCTTAACAACGATATAAAATTGTGGGCAAAAAATATTAGCTGCAAGACTCAAAGGTATTTTAGGAAAGTTAATCCACCCTGATCAAGTGGGATTTGTTAAAGGGAGGGAGGGCAAACACAATGCTACCAAGATCCTCCATGCTATCTCTTACGCAAGGCGGTCTAAGACAACCCTCACTATTCTGTCAACCGAAGCCGAGAAAGCGTTTGATAGAATCTGCTGGAATTATATTGTATGCCTTTCCTCCTCCTTTCATAGACGCCACCATGACCCTCTATGCAGATCCCACTGCCAGGGTGGGAGTGAATGGGATATTTTCGGATCCTTTTGAAATAAGAAATGGAAGTAGACAAAGTTGTCCCCTTTCCCCTGTTTTATTAATTTTGGTAATGGAAACCCTAATACAGAAAATTAGACGAGATGTTCACATTGAAGGCCTTCTGGTTGGTAAGATAGAGATCAAAGCTGCAGCTTTTGCCGACAACCTTCTTCTTCTGACCTCAAGAGAAACATCAGATACTTGTAAACTCTCATGGGTTTTCCAGATGCATTTTGCTACAAGAAAATGCATTTAAAATACTCTCTAGGTGATATGGAACCCCAGAATATTTATTCCACTTGGGATTGAGCGAATAGCCACTGTGCTGGAGATGTTCCAAGGAAATAGGTTCCATAACACATTTTTGGCAATGTTCAGGTATAAGAACTTTCTGGATGGGTATTGATAAATCTTTACGCTGATTGGATCTAATGAAACTAGACCTCACCCCTCAAGAGGTCTTATTTTCACTTCCTTCGAAAACCTTTAAAACAAAAAAGTATGATTTAACCTCGTTACTACTGGCTGCTGCAAAACATTTGATTTCTTTACACTGGAGGTATCCCACCCCTCCAATGTTAGAAGAATGGTTTAATAAAGTCCATGATATATACCAACTAGAGGAATTATCTAGTTGGGAAACGTGCAAACACGAGAAATTCAAATGCTTATGGCTTCCCTGGACAGTGCACTCTCACACCCTTCTTAAAATATCTTGGCCCTCCCTTTTCCCCTTATGTATTATCTAGTTCATAAGTTCTTGACAGGACCTCTCCCTCGTTTTACCTCTGGGGTCCATGCCGCAGTGGTCGAGTCTGTTACTCAAACTGGTAGCCCGTTTTAATCCCTAATAAAGGATAGTCTTTACTCCCCTTTTAGTACCAAACTAATTGATGCTTACCAGTGTGAAGTCCTAATGTCACATCCTCTCAATTAATTTCCAGCTGTTCCATTAAGAATCATTAGAAATAATTTTCACCTAATGGCCTGAATTAGTTTAATGTGTTTTTTTTCTTTGTTTTGACATGTTCTTTGCAACTCTCAAGGCAATACCACATATTATGTCTCTATATCTTAGTGCAATATAATCTGAGCATTACTGCTATATCATTATATGTTATATGCATGTATGTTATAAAAATGTATAAATAAAGGTTTACAAAAAAAAACAACAACGATGCGCAGTCCCCCCTTGTTTTAATAGCCAGCCAAAGTAAAGCATACAGTTGCGGACTTATCTTATTAGGCTAGGTAGGTCCATTGTTATTGGGCCCATCCCAGCCTAAAAATACAAGCCAGCAGCCGCCACATATTTAGCTCATCACATTACATGCACCAATTCGGTTGTTTTGCCCCGCTATTTCCAATTACCCTGGGCTCATTGAGAATCAGTGGCTCTGTAGCAGTGGCGAGAACGCTTGCTCATCACTATTAATTTCCTCTGGCCAAGTGCATAACCTTACATTTATCTACATTAAACTTTAATGGGTATTGCTCAGCCCAAGCTTCCAGTTTACATAAATCCCTTGGTCGTATTAAATTACCTTCTTCTCTGTTGATTACCTAGAAGAGTTTAGTATTATCTGCTTATTATTATTGACATCCTAATCTGTATGCCCTCAATAAGGTCAAATATATTTTAATGAAGAGGGTCCAATACTGAACCATGTGGTAATGCACTGTTAACTGTGACCCAATCCAAGTGTATTCATTAATAACCACCCTGTGTTTCTATCGCAGGCCAGTTACATATAATTTTCCCCAGATCCATTACTTTCACTTTATGCACCAACCTTTTGTGTTACATTGAAGTAGCCAGCAAATTCTTACTTCAGGTGAAAAACCACTCCTGCTCAATGGTAGCAATAGGAAAAATGTAGGTGTAGGGATATCCAGTGGTTTTTGGGTGAAAAAATGGCAAAAAATGAATTTGAAGAAATTAATAAAACAGAACATTGCCTGTACTATAGAAAATAATAATACATTTGCGAACTCTTCCTACACGTTTCAAACTGAATCTCAGTCGTTACTTATTTTTACAGCATTGTTTGTGTTTTTTTGATAAAGAAAACTAACTTAACCCCTTAAGGACCACGGGTATTTCCATTTTTGCATTTCCAGTTTTTGCTCCCCTTCTTCCCAGAGCCATAACTTTGTTATTTTTCCTTCAATATGGCCATGTGAGCACTTGTTTTTGCGGGACAAGTTGTACTTTTGAACAGCATCATTGATTTTACCATATCCTGTGCTGGAATAAAGGAAAAAAATTCATAGGGCGGTGAAATTGCAAAAAAACTGCAATTCCACAATTGGTTTTTTTACCATATTCACTAAATGCTAAAACTAACCTGCTATTATGATATTTCAGGTCATGACTCATTACAAGTTCATAGATACCAAATATGTATAGGTTCTTTTTTATTTAACCCCTTTCAGACATTGGGCGTAATACAAGCCCTGGCAAAAATTATGGAATCACCGGCCTTGGAGGATGTTCATTCAGTTGTTTAATTTTGTAGAAAAAAAGCAGATCACAGACATGGTACAAAACTAAAGTCATTTCAAATGGCAACTTTCTGGCTTTAAGAAACGCTAAAAGAAATCAAGAACAAAAAATGTGGTATTCAGTAATGGTTACTTTTTTAACCAAGCATAGGGGAAAAATTATGGAATCACTAAATTCTGAGGAAAAAATTATGGAATCATAATTTTCTACAAAATTAAACAACTGAATGAACATCCTCCAAGGCCAGTGATTCCATAATTTTTGCCAGTGGTTGTAAGTACATCCACGTCGGAATCCCTCCCTTTGATGTAGGCTCCGGCACTGAGTCCACATCTTTCCTGGAACATGTCAGCTGTTTTTCTGACATTTTTCTCCATTTTTTTGTGATTTGGGCTCAGTGAGGGCTTATTTTTTGCGCGCCGATCTGACATTTTTATTGATACCATTTTAGTGTAGATAAGATCTTTTGATAGCCTGTTATTGCATTTTATTGCAATGTGGGAGTGACCAAAAAGCGTAATTCTGGCGTTTTGATTTTTTTTCTTGCTACACCGTTTGCCGATAAGATGAATTCTTTTTATATATTGATTGGCCGATTTTGAACGCGGTGATTCAAGATATTTTTAAAAAATTTAAAAAATTGTTTAATTTTGAATAGGGGTGATTTGAAATTTTATATTTTTTTAATTATTTTTACATTTTTAAAGACTTTTTTTACCTTTTACTTGCTTCAATAGTCTCTATGGGAGACTAGAAGCTGCGATCATCCGCAGGATTTAAGCTACGTTCACATTTGCGTTGTGCGCCGCAGCGTCGGCGCCGCAGCGCACAACGCAAACAAAAACGCGGCAAAACGCACGCTAAAACGCTGCGTTTTGCGCCGCATGCGTCCTTTTTGGCCGAAAGTTTGACGCAAAAAAAATGCAACTTGATGCGTTTCTTGCGTCCAACGCTTGCGGCCATGCGGCGCAAAACGCAGCACAACGCATGTCCATGCGCCCCCATGTTAAATATAGGGGCGCATGACGCATGCGGCGACGCTGCGGCGCCCGACGCTGCGGCGCTGACCGCAAATGTGAACGCAGCCTTAGCCCTGCTCTGTGTAGCAGAAATGCTTACTTGCTATGATCGCTGACCACTGGGCACCAAACAGGGGGAGTTATCCAATGTCAGATATATCCGTCATTGGATGTTAAAGGGTTAACTAAATATATACTGCACAAATATAACACATGTAATCTGTAGAAAAAAAGTGCAGCCAAAATGGTGCAAAAAGAACAAAAAACACACTCTGAACGCATTTTTACTGCCAAGAGAGCAGGTTTTGGAAGCAGGAAAAAACGCTGCAAAAGCATTGCAAGTGAACATAGCTTAATACCTTAACCACTTAACCCCTGGAGCGTTTTCCAGTTTTGCGTTTTTGTTTTTCACTCCCCTTCTTCCCAGAGCCATAACTTTTTTATTTTTCCATCAATATGGCCATGTGAGGGCTTTTTTTACATAACCAATCAGCCGCCAGCAGCTGATGTCACCGTGCACGTGACTGGGGGCGCATGACAGTGATGTCATCCAATTCCGATGCATGCAAGCTGAAGTCATCAGCCGGCTTCAGAAGAGAATGTTGCAAAGCAGAGGGAGTGGAGGAAAGGTGAGTAGAATCACTTTTTTTCTATGCATTAAAGGACAGAGGCAGACTGGAGGACATATAATAGGATGGAAATATACAGTGAAGAGCAAAAGGGTAACAATGTTTTGAACTTTTGACTTTCAGGCTTCATATCTCACCATCCACTACTGCTATGATCGAAGGCTACCACCAGTTTATAGATAATCATCTTGGCTATCTCATACATTATTTTGACTTTCAACTGTTTAGCATATGATTACTTAGTCATTCAGATTCTTGTCATGCCACTGCATTGTTACTCTTTTGCTCCTGGTGGTGGAAAAATAATTTCCTTCCTGAATACTACAAAATACAGCCTGTTCTAACATTCCTTTATAGCTTAGTGTACTATTAGGTTGAATCCCAAGTAAAAGGTCATTGGATCAAATCGAGGAGCAGCCATAAAGATGATTTCCCAAGAAAAGAGAAAAGCATCATTCAGCTCATTGGTAGTGGTCTCTTAGCCAAGAAAATTGCCAAACTGCAAAATATGAGTGCAATGACAGCTGCAAGAATACGAAGTAAAGTCCATCTGCAGCCCCCCAGGTGACCGGTTGCTGCAGTGATGTTGCTTTTCCTTCGGGGAAGGTAATGTCATGATCAAAGGCAATGGAGTTCTCTTCACCAGGTAAGGCACACACATGCAACACATTCTGAATCCAGGCCAGGAGGGGGAGCTCAGGACCCGGTTTCAGGGGAGCTTCCCTAGACTTTATGTATTCTAACCTGGAGGAGGAGCTAGACAGTTGGTCCTGGGAGACCAAGCAGAGCAGACAGAGGCCTGGCAGCCACGATGGAGCTGCAGCCTCTGGAAGGAGTGAGAGAACCTAAAGGGTTGTTGTATGTGGAGTAGCCGGAAGGGAAGGAGTACAAAAGAGGAGCAGAGCTCAGAGGGGAACTGAGGCAGGCCACCCTCAGAGCTGAAGCACAGTAGCCAGGAACCGAGAGCCCGAGGCTCTTGTGGGACTCTAGGACACAGAGCAGAACCGGAGGGCACCACACTACACGTTACCTGCCTGCACCACGCCTGAGACGCAGCAGCACCTGAGGAGCCGGGGGCATGTTAGAGTCCCTGTAAAAAGGCTCAAGCTGCCCGTCGTGCAGGTACTTGTCCCAGGACAGGAGGAAACTGGAGGACCCTGTAGGAAACTTCAGGCAGCAGGGACCTCACCTTGAAAGGCACTAGTTGGAAAGGCTCATGGTACAGGAGAACTCTCACTTGCCTCTGAGCTGGCTGGACCACCATCATCTGTGCCTGGTACCTTGGACTGTGGGCAGCAACCTACAGTAAACCAGGTAAAGTCTTACAACTTGTCTCCTCCATTTATTCACCGGCACATACTATCCAGGCCACACACCATGGAACCCCTGGGGACCCCGCTTCAACTTTGGGAAGTGTAACACCTGGGCTGCTGCAACATCCCTCCAGGGGACCCCTCTAATGCAGCGTCGGTCCCCCTATTGACCGAACTCCACAGGTGGCATCACGACAAATTTTGAACATTTAACCCCCTTTAACGTTGATGCCCAGAGCCACGGACCGAGTTGCAGCCACCGTGACATCCCTCTTTGAGACCGGACCTGGTACCGAGTACCGCACTCCCCTGTGGGTGCGTCACATCCATCCATTCAGAAGCCAAAAGGTGTACATCCAGGCAAAATATCGGGGTCAACAAGTCGCTCATCACAAGATCTAACTGTCCTGGTGCGACAAACATGGCACTGGAGGTGGCTTGTATGCTGCATAATAGTGAGATCACAGACATCGGTGCAAGCACTGCACGATGCACATTACACAAGTCTGCAATGGTTGCCTGAGAAAAGTGAAGAAGCATCGACTTCAATTTTGTCATAAGAAGCGTCAGTTCGAGTTTGAAAACAAGTACGAAAAGTGTACATTTAAAGATTTGAAACGGGTGATTTGATACGAAAGTCAATAGACTAGGTTCTAATAGGTGCAAATGGGTCTGAAATAAATAAGCATAGGCATTGGATACTTGACCAGGATCGATGGTGGTCTCAGTTACTTCATATACTCAAGTACTATGGGTATGAAAAGGACAATATAGTGTTCCAACAGGACAACAACAAGACACATGCATTGAGATTGGCAAAGAAATGGTTCAATGAAGAAGAGATGCTGGAATGGCACACACAGTCCCCAGGCCTCAACCCAATCAAACTCTTTTTGGTAGAATTAAAGAAAAAGCTGTATTCATACCCATGTGAGACGTCCAGTATCCACCTTTTTTGGGAACGTGTAGAAGAGACCCGTGATCAAATTTTGGTCAAAACATATTTGAATTTGATCAAGAGCATGCCCAGAAGGATTCAGGCAGTGTTGAATGCCAAAGGTGAATTTATAAAATACTAACAAAATAATAAAAAATTAAATTTATATCTTTAGGAACAAAACAGTAACAATGTAGTGATATGACAAGAAATTGCATAACTAATCATATGCTGAATAGTGGCAAGTCAAATTTAAGTTTGAGATATCCAAGATGATTGTCTATAAAATTATGGCAGTCTCAAGTTCAAAGCAGAAAAAAATGGTCATTTTTTACATTTTAAGAATTACAAAAAGGAAAATGGGTCAATGGAAAAGTTTGGGCATCTTTGGAGATTTGTGTGCTCAGATGACTTTACCAAGGTTTCAGACCTTAATTAACCTGTTAAGGTTATGGCTTGTTCACTATCATCATTGGGAAAGGCTAGGTGATGCAAATTTCCCAGGTTTATAAAAAGACTCCACTAACCTAAAAGCAGCAGCCATGTGCTCTTCTAAGCCGATGCCTAGCACTCTGAAAATGAATATGGTGGAGGCCTATTTAAGAAGATAGAAAAGTGTTTTCATGTTTCCCTTTCTTCGGTTCAAAATGTAGTAAAGAAATGGCAGTTAACAGGAACAGTGGAGGTCGAGATAAGGTCTTGAAGACCAAGCAATTGATTGATTGGTTGTTAATCAATTATTTTGGCTTTTACCACTAACTAGTCCTCATACACAGTTGTCTGATTTCACAAGCTTAATTGGGATTTTTCATTGCTGATTTCATCATATTTGACAGAAAAAACATTATGATATATAAGCACAGCCTGTCAGATCGCTGATCTGACACAGTGCTGTGCAAAGTGTCAGATCAGCGATCTGACACTACTGTATACCATGATGTCCCGCCCTGGGACAAAGTCGAAAAGTAAAAAAATATATATTTACATGTGTAAAATAAAAAAACCTAAATAAAATTAAAAAAAAATAAAAATATTGTTCCAATAAATACATTTCTTTATGTAAATAAAAAAACAAAACGATAAAAGTACACATATTTAGTATTGCCGCGTCTGTAACAACCCAACCTATAAAACTGTCCTACTAGTTAACCCCTTCAGTGAACACCGTAAAAAAAAAACAAGGCAAAACAATGCTTTATCGTCATACCGCCGAACAAAAAGTGGAATAACACGCGATCAAAAAGACAGATATAAATAAACATGGTACCGCCGACAATGTCATTTGGTCCCGCAAACAATGAGCCACCATACAGCATCATCAGCAAAAAAATAAAAAAGTTATAGCCCTCAGAATAAAGCGATGCAAAAATAATAATTTTTTCTATAAAATAGTTTTTATTGTATAAAAGCGCCAAAACAAAAAAAATATATTAATGAGGTATCGCTGTAATCGTACTGACCCGTAGAATAAAACTGCTTTATCAATTTTACCAAACGTGGAACGGTATAAACGCCCCCCCCAAAAGAAATTCACGAATTGCTGGTTTTTGTTCATTCTGCCTAACAAAAATCGGAATAAAAAGCGATCAAAAAATGCCATATGCCCGAAAAATGGTACCAAAACGTCAACTCGTCCTGCAAAAAACAAGACGTCACATGACTCTGTATGACAAAAAACAACTTTTGGGGTCCAATTTCTCCTGTTACCCTTGGGAAAATACAAAACTGGGGACTAAAAAATCATTTTTGTGGAAAAAAAAGATTTTTTATTTTCACCGATCTGCGTTATAAGCTTTAGTTGGGGGTTCAAAGTTCTCACAACACATCTAGATAAGTTCATTGGGAGTCTAGTTTCCAATATGTAGTCACTTGTGGGGGGTTTCTACTGTTTAGGTACATCAGGGGTCTGCAAACACAACTTGAAGCCCACAGAACATTCCATCAAAGTCTGCATTCCACAACGCTACTTCTTCTCTTCCAAGCTCTGCCATGCTCCCAAACCGTAGTTTTCTCAACTTTTGGGGTCCAATTTCTCCTGTTACCCTTGGGAAAATACAAAATTGTGGGCTAAAAGATCATTTTTGTGGGAAAAAAATGATTTTTTTTAGTTTTCATGGCTCTACATTTTAACCTTTTGTGAAGCACTTGGGGGTTCAAAGTGCTCCCCACAAATCTAGATAAGTTACTAGGGCATCTACTTTCCAAAATGGGGTCACTTTTGGGGGATTTCCACTGTTTAGGCACATCAGGGGCTCTCCAAAGGAGACATGGCGTCCTCTCTCAATTCCAGCCAATTTTGCATTGAAAAGTCAAATGGCGCTCCTTCCCTTCTGAGCTCTGTCATGCGCCCAAACAGTGGTTTACCCCCACATATGGGGTATCGGCGTACTCAGGACAAATTGCACAACAACGTTTTTTGGGTCCAATTTCTTCTGTTACCCTGGGTAAAATAAAACTAATTGGATCTGAAGTAAATTTTTTTGTGAAAAAAAGTTAAATGTTCATTTTTTTTTAAACATTACAAAAATTCCTGTGAAACACCTGAAGGGTTTATAAAGTTCTTGAATGTGGTTTTGAGCACCTTGAGGGGTGCAGTTTTTAGAATGATGTCACACTTTGGTATTTTCTATCATATAGACACCTCAAAGTGACTTCAAATGTGATGTGGTCCCTTAAAAAAATGGTGTTGTTAAAATGAGAAATTGCTGGTCAACTTTTAACCCTTATAACTCCCTAACAGAAAAAAAATTTGTTTCCAAAATTATGCAGATGTAAAGTAGACATGTGGGAAATGTTACTTATTAAGTATTTTGTGTGACATATCTCTGTGATTTAAGGGCATGAAAATTCAAAGTTGGAAAATTGCAAAATGTTCGCCAAATTTTCATTTTTTTCACAAATTATCGCAAGTAATGTCAAGGAAATTTTACCATTAACATGAAGTACACTATGTCACGAGAAAACAATGTGTGAATCATTGGGATCCATGCAAGTGAGTCACCCCACTGGGGCCGTGGGGTACTCGGTACCGGGTCCTGCAATTCACAGGGGGATGTCATGGTGGCAACCTGGGCCGTGGCCCTGGGTGCCCATTTAAAAAGGGAAGGTCTTTAAAGGGAATAAAGTTTATGTTCATGACGCCACATGTGGTATACGGTCAGTGGTGACCGACGCAGCTTTAAGGGGTCCTCTGGGGTGATGTTATTGCAGCTAGATGGTATAACTTCCCAGAGGTGAAATATATCCCCAGGGCTCCCAGTGTGTAGATGGAGGATGATGAAAGGCGCAGTAAAGAATTAGGACACAAGTTTGCAGTCTCTTTACCTTGTTTACTTTCGAAATCAGGCAGCCACAGTCCAGTGCACTGGATCACAGGGCAGATTGGGTCTGGCCGGCTTGAAGGCAAGTTAGGAGTCTCTTTATCCAGGTGGAAATCAAAAGCCTTCCTCTAGCACCGTGGTGTTGTAGTCCCTCACTGTCTAGGTCTTCCCATAAGGTCATCACAGATGTTATCTCTCTCTCTGTCCCCCTGATATGATAGGACATAACCCGTATGACTGGTGGCTTGAGGCTGTTTAAAGGGACTCTAGCACGCCCTCAGAGTGGTGCCACCATGACTCCTGGGTGTTAGGTCGGATAGGTAACTTGGAGTTCAGCTGTCCTGCTGGTCTCTGATGCAAGTCATAGAGGTCCTTACAACCTCGGCGTTCTGGCTACCGGTCTCTGCGCCTCAGAAGGAGGCAGCCCGCTCTGCGCTGGTATCCCCCTGGTATTCTCTCCTGTGCTTTGCTCTCCTGCATGCTCTCTGCAATGTATTCAGCTTTCTTAATGTCTCTTCCCAGGAGCTGCTGCTACACAGTTCCGTAAACTCTCTTCTGCCTCAGACTGATCCAGTCTGTTTCCTGGCAAGATCTGACTGACTTTCCCTAAAGACTACCATTTATATATATATATATATATATGGAGAGTCACCTAGTAAGTAGGATCAAAAGCTCCCCTTGGTGGCCTGGAATGTGAATGTGTTGCATGTTGGTGGTACCTGGTTACACTTATTCCTTCTTGCCTTCGAGCGTAACAGCACTCTCCCCATGAGGCAAGCAATGCTACTGTGATGACCAGGACTCTGGGGCACCACTCAAGTGTTCAAGAGTTATAACCTCATAAAGGGACAGTGGTAAGAATTGTAAAAATTAGCCTGGTCATTAACATGCAAACTACCCTTGGAGGTTAAGGGGTTAAGTTACACAGGATATTTTGACTCCATAACAAGGCTACAAGTGTGGGGCTCATAAGACAATATTTATATGGCTAACTGTATGACCCAGTACTCAAAGATGTCATCAGATAGCTTAACCTGACTGCAGAGGCATGTATGAAGGTTCCAGAAGTTTTATTATAAAGCTGAACTCTTTTATTAAAGGGAACCTGTCACCCCCAAAATGGAAGTTGAGCTAAGCCCACCGGCATCAGGGGCTTATCTACAGCATTCTGTAATGCAGTAGATAAGCCCCCGATGTAACCTGAAAAATGAGAAAAAGAGGTTAGATTATACTCACCTGGGTGGGCGGTCCCGCTGCGGTGGGAGTCGCGGTCCGGTCCGGGGCCTCCCATCTTATTACGATCACGTCCTCTTCTTGTCTTCATGCTGCAGCTCCGGTGCAGGCGTACTTTTTCTGCCCTGTTGAGGGCAGAGCAAAGTACTGCAGTGCGCAGGCACCAAGAAAGGTCAGAGAGGCCCGGCGCCTGCGCACTGCAGTACTTTGCTCTGGCCTCAACAGGGCAGACAAAGTACGCCTGCGCCGGACCCGCAACATGAAGACAAGAAGATGGGAGGCACTTGACCGGACCGTGACACCCATCGGACCAGACCGCAGTGGGGAATGCCCCTGGGTGAGTATAATATAACCTGTTTTTCTCATCTTTCAGGATATATCGGGGGCTTATCTACAGCATTACAGAATGGTGTAGATAAGCCCCTGATGCTGGTGTGCTTAGCTCACCTTCCATTTTAGGGGTGATAGGTTCCCTTTAAGCATTTGCAGTAGGTAAAAAGACAATTCTGAAACAGACGTGTATAAAGATGATGCTCAGACGAACTACTAACATCAGAGCTGGGCTACAGGGAGAGACAGGATAAACTTCTAACAGGCAAACCAGATTGCATAGCAGTGCAACACCAATAACACAATGACAATACAACACTGTATGATTCCCAAGTCAAGGGAGATGACACAGGACATATACTGCAAATGCAGAGAGGAGTAGTGGCCCCAAGCACTACTTCTAAATGTGGAAAATGTATTTTTCTCAGAATTCTATATTTTTAATATTTTGACTCATTGATTCCTGAATCAGATTTTTTTTTGTAATTTGCTATGTACATATTTAGCAAAATGACAGGCTGCTAGTTATAATTTTGTTGAATTGAGCACTTTTCTCCCCTTCCATCCTTTTCTTTCCACTTTCCCTTCTCGCACAAAATCCTTTTCAGCCTTTTTCACGTTGTGCCAATGCATCGCACGTTGAGTAGATTTCTGATATCACGTCACATGACGCGTCACGACTCACGACACGTGCCTCTCAAGGAGCTGACTATGTTTTGGGAAATCCATTTAATGACATCTCGCTGTGCACTGCAATGTCAGAGGTCTATTTAACAATATAGGCCCCATTGCAAAATGAAAATGGCTGAAAAGTATATTGCCCAACAGGGAACATTGGAAAGAAAAGGCCAGATAGCGGATGGGCTGTAGCAGCAATGGAATAAATAAGTGGCGAGATGAGTATTATTTTTATTTTTTGTAACCTTTTTTGCCAGCACTTTGTGTGTTATTCTCTGGAGTATGGAGAGACCCAAAGCATAATCTACTATATACAGTAATTGTCTAAGGGGTACTTCCATCTTTCTGTCTGTCCTTCTGTCTGTCCTTCTGTCTGTCACGGATATTCATTGGTCACGGCCTCTGTCTGTCATGGAATCCAAGTCGCTGATTGGTCTCGCCAGCTGCCTGTCATGGCTGCCGCGACCAATCAGCGACGGCCACAGTCCGATTAGTCCCTCCCTTCTCCCCTGCAGTCAGTGCCCGGCGCCTGCTCCATACTCCCCGCAGTCACCGCTCACACAGGGTTAATGCCAGCGGTAACGGACCGCGTTATGCCGCGGGTAACTCACTCCATTACCGCCGCTATTAACCCTGTGTGACCAAGTTTTTACTCATGATGCTGCCTATGCAGCGTCAATAGTGTAACGCCCGGGAGACCGAGGTACCCAGCACCAGATCAATGAGGTCCGTCTCTTGAGGGGGATGTCACTAGTGGCTTGACCAGGTGCTGTGGCCTCAGGCGATGCACAGTATAAGGGATATCATGAAGGAACAGACACTTACTTGATCAGCAGCAGGTCTTCTCAGCTGTGATGACTCCGATCCTGGATTGATGGCTATTGTCCAAATGAAAGACTGAGGCGCTGAAACGTATAACCAGTTTACTTCAACAAAAAGGGATTTGTGACCAACACTGTCACCGGAGTCTGTATAAGAACTCTGAAATTACTTTGTCCCTGTCAGGATTTCCACCTCTTATTATGCGCAGTTTCTGTATGGCCCTGCTGCTGTATGTGAACTGGCTGCCGACCCAATCTGTCTCTTCTATGCTCTGGTTCGACGGACAACCCGAGTCCTTTTTTGTCGGCTTACCCCCTCTGGGAGTACCGCTGAACTCTGTGTCTGTTGCTGCGTCTTACCCTGGTGAAGCTGATATCACCTCACGTCCTTCCGGTTGCTGTATTATATATAATTAATATAGCCACGGATCCGGTATCCGTCTCTGCGGCTATTATGGGTAGTGATTATTGCTACCCGGTTCTCACAATGTCCTTTTTCTCTACTCCTCTTTTCCTACTATGGGTATTACGGGCCTATAATCCGTCATAGGGCTGTTAGGAGTTCAGTTATACGACCTCTCACTTTCAGCTCCTCAGCCCAACTGCCAGTCCTTTTCTCAAACCAGAATAGATCAAGGGGAGTCTCTGGAGCTCCCCCTTCTGGCCGGAGATGGTAGTGCAGTCTTGCTATTCTAGTATTTGTATTTGGTGTAAATAACTATTTTTGTGGCAAATACCCCTAGGGGCGCCACATCCCCCCTTAGTTAAGAACAGTACTCCGGGACTGTGGGATGATAACATTTTGAAATAACAATTGATATGTACAGAGTCTTAAAAATGAAAAGTTACAAAAACCACTCAAAGAAACCAAAAAAAATGGAATTCTGTAAAAAGTCACTTCAAATAGCGTCCATTAATACAGTTCTATCCTTGAAGGTACTAGGAAGCAAAGTTCACAAAGCAGTCTTTCCGGAGCTTTGATTTAGTGTTTCTGGGCTGATAAAAAGTTCAAGAATATGCAAAAAGTTCATACAGGTAAGTCTCTGTAGGTACTGGGCTTAAACGTTACAGAACGATAACAATGACTATAGTCTTATAGTTGGTAATCCGCATACCTGGCCGGTAATTGACCCTGGGTACTACGCTGGGATCTACGTAATAGCGGTGTCTCTTTATGTGGTGTATTACTGTCTACTGCGGATATAGTATCTGCCCTCTCTGCTAAAGATAATTCCACCACTATGGGGTTGGCAAGTCCACCGTGAATGGGTTGAATAACTTCTGATTCTGGCTGGACAACTTCTGGCTCTTTCAACGTTTCTGGACATAATTTAAGATTGTCTCTTGACACTAGTACAGATGTTAAACCTCCATTTTTGCTAATGAGACACATTTTAGGATTATCCATTCTTGTTGGTAAAACTGTGTAGGGTACGGCTTCCCACTGATTATCCAGTTTATTGGTTCGACGATTCCTCTTGAGTACTTGGTCACCCGGTCTTAATGGAGTTGCTAGAGCATTCTGGTTGAAAGTTCGCTCTTGTCTTTCTCTGGTTTGCTGGAGGCTTCTTTCCACACTCTCTTGTACTTGGCGATACTGCTTTTGCCGTACGACATCCCAATTGGAGTCTTGAACTTCTGCGTCTGGTTTCAGAATTCCCATTTCTAGATCGATTGGCAATTGGCCGGGTCTTGCACGCATAAGATAAGCTGGGGTGCAGTTGGTAGAGCTCACCGGGACATGATTATACAGATCCACCAAGTCAGGCAATTTCTCTGGCCATTGATTCCTTTCCGTTTCAGGTAAAGTCTTTAGTAGGTCTATCACAATATGGTTCATCTTCTCACATAAGCCGTTTGTTTGCGGATGATAGGCCGTCGTCCGGATCTTTTTGCAACCATACATATTACAGAATTCTCTGAAGATCTCTGATTCAAAGGCTGTACCCTGGTCAGTGAGAACCTGTTCCGGATATCCATGGGGTCTACAAAAGTACATTTGGAATGCTTTGGCTGCTGTTTTTGCAGTCAGATCTTTTACAGGTACTACTACCAAGAAGCGCGAATAATGATCCACGATGGTCAAGGCATAGACGTAACCGGACCGGCTCGGTGTCAACTTCACGTGGTCCATGGCTACCAGTTCAAGTGGTTGTTTGGTGATTATGGGCTGCAGTGGTGCTCTTTGGCTCTTTTGATCGTTCCTTCTGAGGTTGCACGGGCCACAGTTTCTACACCACTGTTCGATTGATTTTCTCATCCCGACCCAATAAAATCTTTCTCTCAGAAGTACTTCTAGCTTTTTCCAACCAAAGTGACCAGCACCATTGTGGTAAGCCTCGAGGACCATCCTCACATCTTGTTTAGGCACGATAATCTGCCAAACCAATTCATGTGTTTTCGGATTGGTGTATCTTCTACAGAGTTTCCCTTGATACAGGAACATTTTGCCTCTCTCTTTCCAGAGTTGATGCGTCTCTTCTGGGGCATCCTCATCGGGATATGCACTTTGCTCAGTCAATAGTTCCTTCACTAGCTTCACAGCCGGATTGCTATCTTGGGTGTCAGCCCATCTATGGTGTGCTAACGGATTAAAATTCACTTCTTGTTGTTTCTGATAGGTATTTGACTGACGATGTTTTACCTTGGGCTGATGAAAGGCTGGTAGTTCAATTTCTTCAAGCTCCCCCGTTTCTTCTTCTACATCTCTCAAGTGTGGCATCCGGGATAGGGCATCGGCATTTCCATTCTTGCGACCTGCTCGATACTTGATCACGAAGTTGTAATTAGATAACCGGGCTATCCATCACTGTTCTAACACACCTAATTTAGCCATGTCTAGGTGGGTCAATGGATTGTTGTCAGTATAGACAATAAATTCTGCACCGGTCAAATAGTGTTTGAAACGTTCGGTCACAGCCCAAACTACTGCCAGTAGCTCCAATTTGAAGGAGCTATAATTTTCAGAATTTCTTTCAGTAGGCCGGAGTTTTCTACTTGCAAAGGCGATGACTTTCTCCCGACCTTCTTGCTTTTGTGACAGCACCGCTCCCAATCCCACATTACTGGCATCGGTGTAGAGGATGAAAGGTTGATGGTAATCCGGGTACGCCAGAACTTCTTCTCCGGTTAGTACCTTCTTTAGTTGTTCAAAGGAGTCTTCTCTTTCGTCGTTCCACTGAAAAGGAGGGTTTCGGTTTGAAGGTTTCTTCGTCTGCCCTATCAAAGCATCTTGCAAGGGCGCTGCCAATTTGGTAAATCCTTTTATAAATCTACGATAGTAACCCACTAATCCCAAGAATTGCCTCACTTCTTTTGCGTTGGTAGGTCTTGGCCAATCCCTTATGGCAGTTATTTTCTCGGGATCCGGTGCTACTCCCTCTGAACTCACGATGTGCCCTAAGTATTGTACCTTTGGCTTGAGAAGGTGACATTTGGATGGTTTGATTTTCATATCATACTTGGATAAGGCTTCGAACACCTCTGCCAGGTCTGTTAAGTGCTGTTCGTAAGTCTTTGAGTAGACGATCACATCATCTAGGTACAGGAGGACGGTCTCGAAGTTCTTGTGTCCGAGGCAACATTCCATCAGTCGCTGGAAAGTACCGGATGCGTTGCAGAGTCCGAACGGCATGCGATTAAATTCGCTTAGACCCATTGGTGTAGTGAATGCCATTTTTTCTTTATCTCTCTCAGCCACAGGGACCTGCCAATACCCGCTTGTTAAGTCTAAGGTGGAAAAATAATTAGCAGATTTCAAAGCAGTCAAGGACTCTTCTATCCTAGGCAAGGGATAGGCGTCTTTATGGGTGATGTTATTAATCCGCCGGTAGTCTACGCACATTCTCATGGTTCCGTCCTTTTTTTTGACAATCACCAGAGGGGCCGCCCAAGGGCTACAACTATCTCTTATTACCCCGGCCTGTTTCATCTCTCTCAGCATGTCCTTCGTGCATTGATAGTGAGCGGGCGGTATGGGTCTATATCTTTCTTTTATCGGGGGATGGTCACCGGTGGGGATTGTATGTTCCACCCCTTCTATCCGTCCGAAGTCTAATGGGTGTTTACTGAAGACCCGTTCATATTCCGTCACTAATCTATACACCCCTTGTCTTTGATGGGTAGGTGTTGAATCTACACCCACATGTAGCTGTTGGCACCAATCCTCCGATTCTCCATCTGAGCCGTTATTTTCCACCTGACAGGTCGAATCTAAGGGCTCAACGGTTGTGATGGTATTGTTGTCAACAGTATATAACTTTGCCACTGTAGCATACCTTGGCAAAGTGACCTCTTCCTCTCCACAGTTCAAAAGTCGTACCGGCACCCGTCCCCGGTGTACCTCGACCACCCCTCATGCCGTGAGTATAGTGGGCCTGCTGTCGGTGTATGCTGGTTCTATTAAGGCTTGATAGTCTCGTCCTTTAGTACCAATGGCCGCTCTACACCATACCAGCATTTCTGTTTTTGGCGGGATTACAATAGACGTTGGATCACTCACCCTCACACTGCCGATTTCTCCACCTGCAACTTCTATCTGTTGCCTTAACATTAATACTTTTATTTCCCTCCGGAGAACTCTCTGCTGGCAGGATCGGGCAGTTTCAGCAATTTGTTGTAAGACAGAAATAACTTCGGAAAAGCAGTTCTCTAACACATTCATTCCTATCAATACAGTTGGTTCACAGTTCTGTCGGTCGACATCAACGACAATTATACCCTGTTTCTTCAATTCTGCTTTACCAATCTTTATGGTCATCTCCCTGAATCCTAGTTTCGGTAACAACTTACCATTACTGGCCCATATATCTAGTTCAACATCAGAGGGTCCTTTATCAATATCTACCTCAGCCCAGTACCTCTTATAAAGGATATATGGTATAGATGAAATCTGGGAACCTGTATCCAGCAAAGCGTTGAGGGGAATTCCGTCCAGCACGATAGGGATGATGGGTCGTCCTCCGATGTACCTGTCGTGCCAGGGTGTTGGGCCTTGAAAATTCATTCCTGCGAAGCGGCCCGCATTCCCAGGGGATTCCCGTTTAAATCACAATTTCATGCAAAGTGGCCTGGCTGCTGGCAACGGCGGCAAATGGGCTGTCCATCCGGTTGGTAGCGGTCACGGGGTTGTCCTCTCCATGTCGGGTATCTCCGGGACCTCATCCATGGAACATCCTCTCTACGGTTTGCCAACTCCATCTTGGGTTCACTCATCTCCTGCATGGTTTTAGCCATTGAAGCAACAACATCAGTTAAAGAGTCAAGCTTTTGCTGAAGAGCCTCATTAGTAATGGGCCCCAGGGACTTAGCACTGGCACCGGACGTAGCTGATGTCACTGGCATTCCCCGTTGCTGAAGTGCATCTGCCATGGGTTGTGTGAGATCCTGATCCCGAGGTGCCTCTGGAGACGTATAGCGCTCTCCTTTAATTGGGCAAATGTCAATTCAGGGTTCTTAAAAACAAGCATGCTCACATGCCCCCGGTGAGAAGGGGTGTAGAGTCCCTCAATAAATTGATCTCTTAGCAGTTTATCGGCTCCTGTGTTAAAAATGGGTTCAGCCAGTGTAAGTGATTTAAGGGCTTCCTGCAGGTTTAAGGCAAAATCTCTCACGCCCTCATTAGCTTTTTGTTTGCAATTAAAGAATCGTACTTTAGCTTTGCTGCTGGTAGTCGTTTCAAATGTAGCTTTTAATCCAGCAAATATGCGTTCAACAGTACCTTTTAGATCAGTTGCCCATGCCGTGACTTCTCGCTTAGCATGGCCACTTAACTGCATCATCAGGAGACTAACACACTGAGCTTCACCCACGGGGAACATATTAAAATGAGCCAGCATCTTTTCCCTGAAACCGTCAAGGGTATTAGGTTCACCTTCATACATTGGAAGCCACGGGCCACCCGGGGTATATGGCATCAACACCGGCATGATGGGCACCACTCCTTGCACTGCTGGGCTGCCAGGCTCTCTATCGACACTCTGTCTTTCAGCTGCATTAGCGTCGCCGGGTGCTGCGGCGTCTCCGTGCTGCGACATACTGTACCCTGTTGTGAACTCTATTTTTGGGCTCCCTCTAGTGGTCACAAGCGGTACTGTGTAGTGTTGTCTTTCTGCAGGTTGGCAGCATCAGCTGGTTCGTTATCCTTGGTTGGTTTCCTATTTAGCTCACCTGGATACTCAGTTCCTTGCCTGCTCTCAATGTATTCAGTGCTCTTCAGATTCCTTGTGACTACCTTGCTCCCAGTCTCTCCAAGACAAGCTAAGTTTTTGTTTGTTTATTTTTTGATTATCAGCATTCATCATGTTTCTTGTCCAGCTTGTTAAAATGTGATTTCCTCGCTTGCTGGTTGCTCTAGGGGACTGAGTTTCTCCCCCCACGCCGTTAGTTGGTGCGGGGGTTCTTGAAATCTCAGTGTGGATATTTTGTAAGGGTTTTTTACTGACCGCACAGACCCCTTTTCTATTTTCTGCTATCTAGTATTAGTGGGCCTCATTTGCTGAATCTGCTTTCACCCCTGTGTATGTGCCTTCCTCTTACCTCACCATTATTATTTGTTGGGGGCTTCTATATCTTTGGGGATTATTTCTCTGGAGGCAAGTGAGGTCTTTCTTTCTCTCTAGGGGTAGTTAGTTCCTCAGGCTGGCTCGAGACGTCTAGGATTTTAGACACGTTCACCGGCTACCTTTAGTGTGTTGGATAGGTTCAGATTTGCGTTCAGTCCAGTTTGCCACCTCTCTAGAGCTTGTCCTATGTTTTGTTACTTAGCTGGAGTATTTTGTGATCCTCAACCACTAAGGATCATAACAGTACCCCTTTAGTTAATCTAGACCCTTCCGGTCTCCGCTTCCATCTAGATCATGTAGATTCGTTCCTCTGTGCAGCAGGATGACAATGACATGCCCCCTGCTGCCTCTAACTGCCACACGCTCTGTGATGATGGATTTTGAAGTTTTTCAGTTAGACTGGGGCTTGGGTAAAGACGTAGCTCAATTAACAGTTTTGTGCTTAACGGTTATGAGATGATTACATCAGGGGATGGCGGCCATTTTAACCCCATTATAACCAATGGAGAAAAGTCACTTTCAATAGTTTTCAATGGGGAACGGGATTTTCTTTAACAAAGTCAATTTTCAAGATTTTTCATCCAAATTTTCACAGTTTCAGACTCCAATTATGGCACACAATACCCGGTGTACGGGCTGGCCCAATCCTGTTCGTGACGCCAGTTGTAATGCCCGGGAGACCGAGGTACCCAGCACCAGATCAATGAGGTCCGTCTCTTGAGGGGGATGTCACTAGTGGCTTGACCAGGTGCTGTGGCCTCAGGCGATGCACAGTATAAGGGATATCATGAAGGAACAGACACTTACTTGATCAGCAGCAGGTCTTCTCAGCTGTGATGACTCCGATCCTGGATTGATGGCTATTGTCCAAATGAAAGACTGAGGCGCTGAAACGTTTAACCAGTTTACTTCAACAAAAAGGGATTTGTGACCAACACTGTCACCGGAGTCTGTATAAGAACTCTGAAATTACTTTGTCCCTGTCAAGATTTCCACCTCTTATTATGCGCAGTTTCTGTATGGCCCTGCTGCTGTATGTGAACTGGCTGCCGACCCAATCTGTCTCTTTTATGCTCTGGTTCGACGGACAACCCGAGTCCTTTTTTGTCGGCTTACCCCCTCTGGGAGTACCGCTGAACTCTGTGTCTGTTGCTGCGTCTTACCCTGGTGAAGCTGATATCACCTCACGTCCTTCCGGTTGCTGTATTATATATAATTAATATAGCCACGGATCCGGTATCCGTCTCTGCGCCTATTATGGGTAGTGATTATTGCTACCCGGTTCTCACAATGTCCTTTTTCTCTACTCCTCTTTTCCTACTATGGGTATTACGGGCCTATAATCCGTCATAGGGCTGTTAGGAGTTCAGTTATACGACCTCTCACTTTCAGCTCCTCAGCCCAACTGCCAGTCCTTTTCTCAAACCAGAATAGATCAAGGGGAGTCTCTGGAGCTCCCCCTTCTGGCCGGAGATGGTAGTGCAGTCTTGCTATTCTAGTATTTGTATTTAGTGTCAATAACTATTTTTGTGGCAAATACCCCTAGGGGCGCCACAATAGTAAAAACATCTAATGTTAAAAATAATAATAATAATAAAAAAAAATCATTATATACTCACCTTCCGCCGTCTTTCCCGCTCCTCGCGATGCTCCGGTGACTGCTCCATGCAAGCGTCAGGTTCCGGTGGCAAGGATGGTATGCGAGAAGGACCTGCCATGACGTCACGGTCATGTGACCGCGACGTCATCACACCCTGGGACCGGAAGCTACTGCCTGCACCGCACACAGGCGACAGAAATACAAGGGGCCCTCGGAAGGTGAGTATATGTTTATTTTTAATTTTTTAACCTGTGACATACGTGGCTGGGCAATATACTACGTGACTGGCCAATATACTACATGGCTGGGCAATATACTACGTCGCTGTGCAATATACTACGTGGCTCTGTGCTGTATACTACGTCGCTGTGCAATATACTACGTGGCTCTGTGCTGTATACTACGTCACTGGGCAATATACTACGTAACTGGGCAATATACTACATGGCTGGGCAATATAATACATCACTGGGCAATATACTACGTCACTGGGCAATATACTACGAGGCTGGGCAATATACTACGTGGCTGGGCAATAAACTACGTGGGCTGTGCAATATACCATACTACTTGGACATGCATATTCTAGAATACCCGATGCGTTAGAATCGGGCCACCATCTAGCAAGTAATATTCAATTTGCATCAAACAACATTGGTGAGAATCAAATTTCCCTGCCAAATTCAATTGATTTACCAAATTTGAATCTCGGCAGATTTGTTCATCTCGAATACAACCTAAATAGCCATAGTCTTTTTTTCTTTGTTTTACTAAGATAAGGAAAAAGATGACTAATTCAACTTTTTAAAAAAATAGTGTCCTTAAATATAAAATTAGAGTTACTATAGACATCTACAAATTTTGTCTAATTGTATCAAACAGTTCAACTTTTGAATTTTTTCTTATTCAGAAAAATAAATCGCTACATAATTTTCATCTTAAAAAAAAGCTAAAAAACTTGCCATACTAAATGGAAGTAAGGATGTCTATTTATCTGAACTGTCTGTGACATAGACCATGAAGTGAACCAGAAAAATATCAAGTCTCTAGCAACTCCAGCTGTGAAAAATTCAGGTCTGTAGTATTTTAGCTCAGTTCAACTGTCACATGGATGAGTCTGTGGGGATCTGAAATTATCTAAAAACTAGAATCCCTGGACAAAAAGCATTTCTCATTACACAATCAGTCACTGCTTACATTAAATATCTTCTGACTTCCAATACAGCTTAGGCAGCAGGAGCTTGAACATTTACAGTATCTGTCTATGAGTTACGAGCCTTCCATGAGATAAAAGAGATGAATGTAAGAGTTTCATGATAAATATAACATGAATACAAGAAACCCTTGTATTTCTCGATGAACTTTATCCCAATAAAAAAAAGAAACACAATTTAACTTGACCTAGAGATTGTAATTAAGATGTTGCTAATTATTTTAAACATTGGCATTACTACAGTCCGATGGGTCCTTGTGCAAAATTTTGACCTTAGCCGGCACAAGCATGTTGGTCAGATGTATGGGCTCTTGTGACATTCTAGATTCTAGAAAAATGTATGTGTGTGCTCCCACCCTCCCTAATCATTTTTTATTTATTTTTTTTTTTTTAAACAAAAACTGCAGATAAATTATATACACCCCTATTAATTTTGGGCACCCCTATTGATCTTAAGCTTAATGTTTTATAAAAATTGTTTTTATTGCAACAGCTATTTCAGTTTCATATATCTAATAACTGTTGGACACAGTAATGTTTCTGCCTTGAAATGAGGTTTATTGTACTAACAGAAAATGTGCAATCTGCATTCAAACAAAATTTGACAGGTGCATAACTATGGGCACCCTTATCATTTTCTTGTTTTAAATACTCCTACCTACTTTTTACTGACTTACTAAAGCACTTTTTTTGGTTTTGTAACCTCATTGAGCTTTGAACTTCATAGCCAGGTGTATGCAATCATGAGAAAAGCTACTTAAAGTGGCCACTTGCAAGTTGTTCTCCTGTTTGAATCTTCTCTGAAGAGTGGCATCATGGGCTCCTCAAAACAACTGTCAAATGATCTGAAAACAAAGATTATTCAACATAGTTGTTCAGGGGAAGGATACAAAAAGCTGTCTAAGAGATTTAACCTGTCAATTTCCACTATGAGGAACATAGTAAGGAAATGGAAGAACACAGGTACAGTTCTTGTTAAGGCCAGAAGTGGCAGGCCAAGAAAAACATCAGAAAGGCAGAGAAGAAGAATGGTGAGATCAGTCAAGGACAATCCTCAGACCACCTCCAGAGAGCTGCAGCATCAACTTGCTGCAGATGGTGTCACTGTGCATCGGTCAACTATACAACGCACTTTGCACAAGGAGAAGCTGTATGGGAGAGTGATGCAAAAGAAGCCGTTTCTGCAAGCACACCACAAACAGTCGGCTGAGGTATGCAAAAGCACATTTGGAGAAGCCAATTTCTTTTTGGAAGAAGGTCCTGTGGATTGATGAAACCAAGATTGAGTTGTTTGGTCATACAAAAAGGCGTTATGCATGGCAAAAAAACACAGCATTCCAAGAAAAACACTTGCTACCCACAGTAAAATTTGGTGGAGGTTCCATCATGCTTTGGGGCTGTGTGGCCAATGCTGGCACCGGGAATCTTGTTAAAGTTGAGGGACGCATGGATTCCTCTCAGTATCAGCAGATTCTTGACAATAATGTTCATGAATCAGTGACAAAGTTGAAGTTACGCAGGGGATGGATCTTTCAGCAAGACAATGATCCAAAACACCACTCCAAATCTACTCCGGCATTCATGCAGGGGAACAATTACACTGTTCTGGAATGGCCATCCCAGTCCCCAGACCTGAATATCATTGAACATCTGTGGGATCATTTGAAGAGGGCTGTCCATGCTCGGCGACCATCAAACTTAACTGAACTGGAATTGTTTTGTAAAGAGGAATGGTCAAAAATACCTTCATCTAGGATCCAGGAACTCATTAAAAGCTACAGGAAGCGACTAGAGGCTGTTATTTTTGCAAAAGGAGGATCTACTAAATATTAATGTCACTTTTCTGGTGAGGTGCCCATACTTATGCACCTGTCAAATTTTGTTTGAATGCAGATTGCACATTTTCTGTTAGTACAATAAACCTCATTTCAAGGCAGAAACATTACTGTGTCCAACAGTTATTAGATATATGAAACTGAAATAGCTGTTGCAAAAAAAAACAATTTTTATAAAACATTAAGCTTAAGATTAATAGGGGTGCCCAAACTTTTTCATATAACTGTAAATCACACAGAAAACACAAAGTAATGCATCTTAGGCTACTTTCACACTGGTCCGTCGGTACAGGCCCGTCGCAATGCGTCGGGCCAATGTACCGACGGACGCTGTGAAATAACTGCAAGATGTGGGCAGCAGTTGCAGGTTTTCAACGCATCTGCTGCCCATTCTGCAGTCCGGGGAGGAGGGGGCGGAGTTTCGGCCACGCATGCACAGGTCGAAAATGGCGGATGTGGCGCACAAAAAAAGTTACATTGAACCTTTTTTGTGCCGATGGTCTGCCAAAACACGACGCATCCATCGCAATGCGTCACTAATACAAGTCTATGGAGAAAAAACGCATCTTGCGT
The DNA here is from genome assembly GCF_051348905.1 of Ranitomeya variabilis. Classification (NCBI taxonomy): domain Eukaryota; kingdom Metazoa; phylum Chordata; class Amphibia; order Anura; family Dendrobatidae; genus Ranitomeya; species Ranitomeya variabilis. The sequence continues at coordinate 301,770,296 of NC_135232.1, forward strand.
GCAACTTTGCAGGATGAGTTTTTTCTCCAAAACGACGCATTGCGACATACGTCACACGACGCTAGTGTGAAAGTAGCCTAAATAGTATTCCTTCAGTTACCAAATAACAATTATCACCATATTATTACTGAAAAAGTCAGCTATACTAGATCAAGCGTATGAATAATATACCACAAAAAGGGGATAAATACTGCCATATAATGGCCATACATTATCATCACATTGTGTCTGAACATAGCCACCCTCCTGTTACTGAGCAAAATACACTATACCAAGACCACTATACCAGTTGTAAGGTTTTACTCACTCGGCTGCGGGTAGAGGTAAACACAGGAAGAGGTTTTCATAAAATGTTCAATTAGGTTTATTCACTCCATAAACCCACTTAAGTTTAAGCGAACAAAAGATGGCCTTCTGTGGCACAAAATGAAAACAAACAGAAGAAACAAACAGCTCATGTTGCACTGCGGGTCTGCCTGCTCAGGTCAGTGTCTTAGCACACACACACTGGAGGCCTCCTTGACTCCAGTCACAGACCAAATCCAAACAACAGACTCCATTATATAGGCTGTAACAACACCCAGAGGTGAGGTATGTGGGTAGCCAGACCCACCCATCTCTCATAGCTACCTGAAACCCGGTCCCAGGTGCACCAAACCAACCCCTTAGTGCTTAGGCACACTAAAGAAAATACTCCGGGTTAAATTACAGAGAACAGCCATCTCTGTGACACATACCTCTCATCGACTATGAGGCCACTAGCCTCCTTACACAATAATACCGCATAAAAGGGATAAAATCATTATTACAGGTAGGGGCTCATAATGGGAGACATTATTGCAGGAAGAAGCCTGGTTGGAGGACATTATTATAGAAAGGGGACCAGGATGGGGGACATGAAGGGACCAAGATGTGAACATTATTACAGGATGGGACCAGGATGGGGAATATTACTATATGGGGTGGACACATATGTCTTTATAGGATCTAGAATACAATAAGGGCCCATAAATCTGAACAACATGCGGGTGGGGGCCCACGTTCAAAGTTTGACTATCGGACTCTAGTTACGCCACTGGCTGTCATACAGTACAATACTGTTGCAATCAAGATTATATAACCTGAATAAACAAGGAGAATATGAGTCAATTTATGCCATGAAAAAATCTGTGCAAAATAGTAATAAAAAATCTGTGCAAAATTGTATTATCACAAGAAATATAAATATAGAAAACATAACCATAACAAAAGTTCTATGGGCACATAAATAAATCCATGATCATGAATCAGGGTAAAAAAAAGGGGGGCCGAGGACAAGGCAAGAACAAGATGATTTGTGTCAAACTGTTGTATATCAAAAGGTATGATTAGTATTGGTGGGAGTATAGTTAAATATCTCCACAATTACCACATAGCACTGTGTTGTCCGGATGGGCAACAAATATTTTGGGCTGGTATGGTGGGGTTTACATAAGTGTCAGTCACGTTACTCAGAACCCATGTTTGAACACATAGCAAATTTGCAAGAGAAGAGAGTAAGGTATTAACATTGTTTGCCGTATTTACCTATGATTAGAGCCCTGCCTTTATGTTGGTCCCTTTCCTGTTGTGAATTCTGCTTTTGGGCTCCCTCCGGTGGTTGTAGGTGGTAATGCAGTTGCCCCTGAGTTGCAGTCCTGGTCAGGTGTATCTGCTGATTGCAGTTCTGACTGGGGTATTTAGGCGTGCAGGATTCATTAGTCCTTGGACTCCTTGCCAATTGTCAATTGTTGTTGGGAGGTGTAGGACCTCTGCCTGGTTCCTCCTGCCTTTCTGCCAAATCAGCAAAGATGTGTCTGTTTTTTTTTTTCCTGTGGCACACATGTTGTGTGCTTCACAATTCAGTGCTATTCTTTGTGTTTTCTTGTCCAGCTTAGATTGTGTCAGTACTTTCTCAGTCTTGTTGGATTCTCTGGAGTGGCAGATATACATTCCATGTCTTTAGTTAGATTGTGGAACTTTTTGTATTATCTGCTGTGGATATTTTTGGAAGGGTTTTAATACTGACCGCGTAGTAATCTGTCCTATCCTTTCCTATTTAGCTAGAGTGGCCTCTTTTGCTAAATCCTGTTTTCTACCTGCGTGTGTCTATTCTTCTCCTACTCACAGTCATTATTCGTGGGGGGCTGCCTATCCTTTGGGGGTCTGCTCTGAGGCAAGGTAGCATTCCTATTTCCATCTGTAGGGGTATTTAGTCCTCCGGCTGTGTCGAGGTGTCTAGGGTATGTTAGGCACACCCCACGGCTACTTCTAGTTGCGGTGTTAGTTCAGGATTTGCGGTCAGTACAGGTTCCACCGACTCCAGAGAAAGTTTCATGCGGCTCCAAGGTCACCAGATCATAACAGTACAACTGGCCCATAATGAGTTAAATGCATCTCAGAAGAAGGGAAGAAAGGTGTTGAGCCATTTTTTTTTCTGCAGTCTGTTTTGTCTTTTTTTCCCTCTTTATTTATGGGTGGCTGAGGAGTCTTGTGCCAGCATGGATGTTCAGGAATTAGCTTCTTGTGTAGACCAGCTTGCTGCTAGGGTACAGGGTATTTCTGATTATATTGTTCAGACTCCTGCTTTAGAGCCGAAGATTCCTACTCCTGATTTGGTTTTTGGTGATAGGTCCAAATTTTGGGGTTTTAAAAACAATTGTAAACTGTTTTTTGCTCTGACACCACGATCCTCTGGTGATTCCATTCAGCAGGTTAAAATTGTCATCTCCCTGCTGTGTGGCGATCCACAGGATTGGGCATTTTCCCTGGAATCTGGGAATCCGGCCTTGCTTAATGTAAATTCCTTTTTTCAGGCTTTAGGATTACTATATGATGAACCGAATTCTGTGGATCAAGCGGAGAAAACCTTGTTGGCCCTGTCTCAGGGTCAAGAGGCGGCAGAATTGTTTTGTCAGAAATTTAGAAAGTGGTCTGTGTTGACTAAATGGAATGATGATGCTTTGGCGGCAGTTTTCAGAAAGGGTCTTTCTGAATCCGTTAAAGATGTTATGGTGGGGTTTCCCACGCCTTCCGGTCTGAGTGATTCTATGTCTCTGGCCATTCAGATTGATCGGCGCTTGCGGGAGCGTCAAACTGTGCGCGCTGTGGCGTCGTCCTTAGAGCAAAGTCATTGTGGCGATGCTTCTCATGTCATTTCAGTCTGCCCTAAGCGGACAAAAAGGATCACTAGTTCATTTACTATCTATCAGTACTGTACAACCTAAATTTCTGTTATCGGTGTCCTTGATCTGCTCATTGTCATCATTTTCTGTCATGGCGTTTGTGGATTCAGGCGCCGCCTTGAACTTAATGGAGTTTGAGTTTGCCAGGCATTGTGGTTTTCCCTTGCAGCCTTTGCAGAACCCTATTCCTTTAAGGGGAATTGATGCTACACCTTTGGCTAAAAATAAGCCCCAGTTTTGGACACAGTTGACCATGCACATGGCGCCAGCCCATCAGGAAGATTGTCGATTTCTGGTGTTGCGTAATTTGCATGATGTTATCGTGCTGGGTTTCCCATGGTTGCAGGTACATAATCCTGTGTTGGATTGGAAATCTATGTCTGTGACTAGTTGGGGTTGTCAGGGGGTTCATAATGATGTTCCTTTGATGTCAATCTCCTCTTCTTCCTCTTCTGAAATTCCAGAGTTTTTGTCTGATTTTCAGGATGTATTCGATGAGCCCAAGTCCAGTTCTCTTCCACCGCACAGGGACTGTGATTGTGCTATTGATTTGATTCCAGGCTGTAAGTTTCCTAAGGGCCGACTCTTCAACCTGTCTGTGCCTGAACATACCGCTATGCGGAGTTATGTTAAGGAGTCTTTGGAGAAAGGGCATATTCGGCCATCTTCTTCACCGTTGGGAGCAGGTTTTTTTTTTGTTGCTAAGAAGGATGGCTCCTTGAGACCTTGTATTGATTATCGCCTCTTGAATAAGATCACGGTCAAGTTTCAATACCCTTTACCTTTGCTTTCTGATTTGTTTGCTAGGATTAAGGGGGCTAGTTGGTTTACGAAGATTGACCTTCGGGGGGTCATATAATCTTGTTCGTATTAAACAGGGTGATGAATGGAAAACTGCGTTTAATACCCCCGAAGGCCATTTTGAATACCTTGTGATGCCATTTGGGCTCACTAACGCTCCATCTGTTTTTCAATCCTTCATGCATGATATCTTCCGGACTTATATTGATAAATTCTTGATTGTATATTTGGACGATATTTAGATTTTTTCCGATGATTGGAAGTCTCATGTGGAACAGGTCAGGATGGTATTTCAGATCCTTCATGACAATGCTTTGTTTGTGAAGGGGTCTAAGTGTCTCTTTGGGGTGCAGAAGGTTTCTTTTTTGGGCTTTATTTTTTCTCCCTCATCTATGGAGATGGATCCGGTTAAGGTTCAGGCCATTCATGATTGGATTCAACCCACATCCGTGAAGAGCCTTCAGAAATTTTTGGGTTTTGCAAATTTTTATCGCCGTTTCATTGCTAACTTCTCCAGCGTGGTTAAACCCTTGACTGATTTGACGAAAAAAGGCCCTGATGTGGCGAATTGGTCCTCTGCGGCTGTCTCTGCCTTTCAGGAGCTTAAACGCCGATTTACTTCTGCTCCGGTGTTGCGCCAACCAGATGTTTCTCTTCCGTTTCAGGTTGAGATTGATGCTTCTGAGATTGGGGCAGGGGCCGTTTTGTCTCAGAGGGATTCTGTTGGTTCTTTGATGAAACCGTGTGCCTTCTTCTCCCGCAAGTTTTCGCCTGCTGAACTCAATTATGATGTCGGCAATCGGGAGTTGTTGGCTATGAAGTAGGCGTTTGAGGAGTGGTGACATTGGCTTGAGGAAGCTAAGCACCGTATTGTGGTCCTGATTGATCATAAGAATTTGATTTACCTCGAGTCTGCCAAATGGCTGAGTCCTAGACAGGCTCGATGGTCCTTGTTTTTTTCCCGTTTTGATTTTGTGGTTTCGTATCTTCCGGGTTCTAAGAATATTAAGGCTGATGCCCTTTCTAGGAGTTTTTTGCCTGATTCTCCTGAGGTCCTTGAACCGGTCGGCATTCTGAAAGAAGGGGTGGTCCTTTCTGCCATTTCCCCTGATTTACGGCGGGTTCTTCAGGAATTTCAAGCTGATAGACCTGACCGCTGTCCTGTGGGGAAATTGTTTGTTCCTGACAGATGGACTAGTAGAGTGATTTCTGAGGTTCACTGTACTGTGTTGGCTGGTCATCCTGGTATTTTTGGTACCAGAGACTTGGTTGGTAGGTCCTTTTGGTGGCCTTCGTTGTCACGTGATGTGCATTCTTTTGTGCAGTCCTGTGGGACTTGTGTGCGGGCCAAGCCTTGTTGTTCCCGTGCTAGTGGGTTACTTTTGCCATTGCCGGTCCCTGAGAGGCCCTGGACGCATATTTCTATGGATTTTATTTCTGATCTTCCGGTTTCCCAGAGGATGTCGGTTATCTGGGTTGTTTGTGACCGGTTTTCTAAGCTGGTTCATTTGGTGCCTTTGCCTAAATTGCCTTCCTCTTCAGAGTTGGTTCCGTTGTTTTTTCAGCATGTGGTTCGTTTGCATGGTATTCCGGAGAATATTGTGTCCGACAGAGGTTCCCAGTTTGTTTCCAGGTTTTGGCAGGCCTTTTGTGCTACGCTGGGCATTGATTTGTCTTTTTCTTCTGCATTTCATACTCAGACAAATGGCCAGACCAAGCGAACTAATCAGACTTTGGAGACTTATTTGAGATGCTTTGTGTCTGCCGATCAGGATGATTGGGTGGCCTTTTTGCCATTGGCCGAGTTTGCCCTTACTAATCGGGCTAGTTCGGCTACTTTGGTTTCGCCTTTTTTTATGTAATTTTGGTTTTCATCCTCGTTTTTCTTCTGGGCAGGTTGAGCCTTCTGACTGTCCTGGTGTGGATTCTGTGGTTGACAGGTTGCAGCAGACTTGGGCTCATGTGGTGGACAAATTGGTGTTGTCTCAGGAGGAGGCTCAACGTTTTGCTAACCGTCGTCGGTGTGTTGGTTCCCGGCTTCGGGTTGGGGATTTGGTTTGGTTGTCTTCCCATCATGTTCCTATGAAGGTCTCTTCCCCTAAGTTTAAGCCTCGGTTTATTGGTCCTTATAGGATTTCTGAGATTATTAATCCGGTGTCTTTTCGATTGGCGCTTCCGGCCTCTTTTGCTATCCATAATGTCTTCCATAGATCTTTATTGCAGAAATATGTGGTGCCCGTTGTTCCCTCTGTTGATCCTCCGGCCCCTGTTTTGGTTGATGGGGAGTTGGAGTATGTGGTTGAGAAGATTTTGGATTCTCGTTTTTCGAGGCGGAGGCTTCAGTACCTTGTCAAATGGAAGGGTTATGGCCAGGAGGATAATTCTTGGGTTTTTGCTTCTGATGTCCATGCTGCTGATTTGGTTCATGCTTTTCATCTGGCTTGTCCTGATCGGCCTGGGGGCTCTGGTGAGGGTTCAGTGACCCCTCCTCAAGGGGGGGGGGTACTGTTGTGAATTCTACTTTTGGGCTCCCTCCGGTGGTTGTAGGTGGTAATGCAGTTGCCCCTGAGTTGCAGTCCTGGTCAGGTGTATCTGCTGATTGCAGTTCTGACTGGGGTATTTAAGCGTGCAGGATTCATTAGTCCTTGCCAGTTGTCAATTGTTGTTGGGAGGTGTAGGACCTCTGCCTGGTTCCTCCTGCCTTTCTGCCAAATCAGCAAAGATAAGTGTCTGGGTTTTTTTTCCTGTGGCACACATGTTGTGTGCTTCACAATTCAGTGCTATTCTTTGTGTTTTCTTGTCCAGCTTAGATTGTGTCAGTACTTTCTCAGTCTTGTTGGATTCTCTGGAGTGGCAGATATACATTCCATGTCTTTAGTTAGATTGTGGAACTTTTTGTATTATCTGCTGTGGATATTTTTGGAAGGGTTTTAATACTGACCTCCTAGTAATCTGTCCTATCCTTTCCTATTTAGCTAGAGTGACCTCTTTTGCTAAATCCTGTTTTCTACCTGCATGTGTCTATTCTTCTCCTACTCACAGTCATTATTCGTTGGGGGGCTGCCTATCCTTTGGGGGTCTGCTCTGAGGCAAGGTAGCATTCCTATTTCCATCTATAGGGGTATTTAGTCCTCCGGCTGTGTCGAGGTGTCTAGGATATGTTAGACACACCCCACGGCTACTTCTAGTTGCGGTGTTAGTTCAAGATTTGCGGTCAGTACAGGTTCCACCAACTCCAGAGAAAGTTTCATGTGGCTCCAAGGTCACCAGATCATAACACTTTCCCCAACGTACGTTTCGAGTAGCTTCGCTTCCTCAAAATTTTGCACTGATTTTTTAATGCCATAAATTGACTCCTATTCTCCTCGTTTACTCATACTACAGTATAATGAGTCGCTAATATATGGGTACATTCATAATGTGGAACTGGTACATGTGTTATATTATATAACCCATGTTGCACTTTAGGTTTATTGGAAAAAGCTACAAACTTTCTGCTGTTTGCAATAAACCATAAGAACAATTTAAAAAGCTCCACGCAACTAATATAACAAGTGCTTTCTCCAAATTCTGTACGAAATGTACTTTTTTTGAATAATTGTAATTTTTATTGAAAGATAAGATATTTACCAAAGAACAGACTTGGAAAAACCAAACAAAGATTAGCAAATTACAATGAAAACAAAGTAAATCCGCTCTGTGATATACATGTATATATATACAGTGTATATATACATACACAGTATATATATATGTATATATACAGTATATATAACAAGTTGAAAAAAAAGCAAAGATACATACAAGACATACAAGATGTATGACCTAATGAATAAGGTTCCTAAATATTCAGAAGTACCTAGAAGGTATCCAATAGGGACCAAATGAGGTTTAATCTCGACTGTTTCATCATTCAGAGCAGCATGATGTTCAAAATTTCTGACATCTTTGATCCTGGTATATTTCATAATTTCATATTTAAAGGGGATGGTTTGTTTAAAAAATATGGAACGCTTCCCAAATTTGCAAGTCATCCTTGCACAGTGGCCATCAGGGGAGGACACTGACAGCTTGGGGTCCCTGTGCAAGAAATGTGTCTGGAACCCCCTCCTTTTATGATGACAAAGCTACATATATATATATATATATATATATACACTCACCGGCCACTTTATTAGGTACACCATGCTAGTAACGGGTTGGACCCCCTTTTGCCTTCAGAACTGCCTCAATTCTTCGTGGCATAGATTCAACAAGGTGCTGGAAGCATTCCTCAGAGATTTTGGTCCATATTGACATGATGGCATCACACAGTTGCCGCAGAATTGTCGGCTGCACATCCCAAAGATGCTCCATACAAGGCAGGATGGATCCATGCTTTCATGTTGTTTACGCCAAATTCTGACCCTACCATCCGAATGTCGCAGCAGAAATCGAGACTCATCAGACCAAGCAACGTTTTTCCAATCTTCTACTGTCCAATTTCGATGAGCTTGTACAAATTGTAGCCTCAGTTTCCTGTTCTTAGCTGAAAGGAGTGGTACCCGGTGTGGTCTTCTGCTGCTGTAGCCCATCTGCCTCAAAGTTCGACGCACTGTGCGTTCAGAGATGCTCTTAGGCCTACCTTGGTTGTAACGGGTGGCGATTTGAGTCACTGTTGCCTTTCTATCAGCTCGAACCAGTCTGCCCATTCTCCTCTGACCTCTGGCATCAACAAGGCATTTCCGCCCACAGAACTGCCGCTCACTGGATTTTTTTTCTTTTTCGGACCATTCTCTGTAAACCCTAGAGATGGCTGTGCGTGAAAATCCCAGTAGCTCAGCAGTTTCTGAAATACTCAGACCAGCCCTTCTGGCACCAACAACCATGCCACGTTCAAAGGCACTCAAATCACCTTTCTTCCCCATACTGATGCTCGGTTTGAACTGCAGGAGATTGTCTTGACCATGTCTACATGCCTAAATGCACTGAGTTGCTGCCATGTGATTGGCTGATTAGAAATTAAGTGTTAACAAGAAGTTGGACAGGTGTACCTAATAAAGTGGCCGGTGAGTATATATATATATATATATATATATATATATATATATATATATATATATATATATATATACATATGCATATACTAACTAACTATATATATATATATATATATATATAGCCACACACTCATACATGTATATATATTACATAGTCTCCTTTATTATGTATATTGCCGTCCCTTATACAGTGCCCTCTCTTGCTATGTACAGCACTGTCCCTTACATGTTGGAATTATATAAAGCCCTGTTTTTTTATTACTATACTTAATAAGCGAGCAAACTATATACTAAGGGACTGTGCTATACATAATAAGTGAGTACACTATATACTAAGGGACTGTGTTATACATAAAAAGTGACTACACTATATACTGTGTAAATATTGCTGTGCATGCTGGCTGTATGTCACTCTCTGGAACATTTTTTTTACCAATATCTTCCAGTGTAGCCATGTGCTGTCTCCTTTTTTTCACCATTCCTGTTTGAATATTCAGGGTGGTTCCCATGACTGATGTCACTACTTGTGAAACAACCACGATGACTACACACCAAGGTGTTCCCGTGTTGAGCATTGGTTCACTCCCGATGATGAGTAATTAAACAGTGACATAGTTTTTAAATAATGACACAGGTTTTTCTCAGATATAATTGTTTTTATTATGGAATATCTGAATATTTAATTTAACTTTTTTTAAATAACAAGAATCTATGAAATTATACGATGGAACTGGCCATTTTTATTTAATTTATCAATTTCTCTAAGGATAATTATATATTCTTTTTTATTAAGATTTTATGTCAGAATTTTATTAGAAAATTATAATATTTCAAGCACATTTTCAGCTATGGTTTTAACCAATAAAATATGAAATAGATATTTTCCCTGTTTATTAAATGAAGATGGTTATCATTACTTTTCTCAAATGATTCTCATCTGAAATGATGGCTCATACAGATCTTATCACCAATCCCAGGTTCTTTCCCCTACCTTTCTTTTTTTTTTCTTTTTCTTTTTTTGTGCTCTTCTTCTTTTACAGTTGTATTATATAAAAAAAGAAAATACTGTCATGATTATGGAATTATTGTTAATTATATTTCAAGTCTACCTATCATATGTCATATCGTGTTAACCCTGTGAACTCTGACACTGTTTGTCACATGATTACCATATATACTCGTGTATAAGTCGAGATTTTCAGCATAATTTTTTGTGCTGAAAACGCCCCCTCTGCTTATACACGAGTCATTTGTCCAGAATGCTGGCAGGGAGGGGGAGTGGCGTAGCAGCAGCAGGAGCCGACGGCTGTGGCACAGTGATAGCTGCAGCTGCAGCTGCCGACTAACAGAGGACATCATACTCACCCTCCATCGCTGCATCTCAGTCCCTGCATCTCTGTTGTCCTGGCACCGGCGGCTCTCCTCTCCTCTGCTCAGCGGTCACGTAGTACCGCTCATTAAGGTAATGAATATGGACGCGTGGAGTGCATATCCATTACCTTAATGAGCGGTACCACGTGACCGCTGAGCAGAGGGGTGGAGAGCCGCCGGCACCGGGACAACGGAGATGCAGGGATGGAGATGCAAAAGTGAGGAGGGCGAGTATGATGGGGAGGGGGGGCAATGTGAGCCATGCATACAACCAGTAGAAGGGAGGGAGCCAAGTCATGGGGGATGGGGGAGCCGAGCCATGCGGACTGGGGGAGCCGAGTCATGCAGACCAGGGGAGCTGAGCAATGCGGGACCGGGGGAGCCATGCATACAACAGGGGGAGCCACACATACCAGGAAAGGACAGAGGGAAACACATACCTTGACAGAACAAGGGCCACATACCAGGACAGGACAGGGGGAGCCATGCATAGCATGACAGGACAGGGGGAGCCAGGCATAGCAGGATGGGACAGGGGGAGCCACATGCCAGGACAGGACAGGGGAGCCAAGCATAGCAAGGCAGGGATGAGGGGGACAATGCATAGGTAACACCCCAGGTAACCGGTTGTTGCAGTGTTATTGCCTTCCTCACGCGGAGGGTGATGCCATGCTTGGAAGCGACGAGGATCCCTTTAACAGGTAACAAGTACATACAACACTGTTCTGACTCCAGGTCAGAAGGGGGAGCTCGAGACTCGGATTCAGGGGAACTTCCCTACATATATTCTGGCTGGAGGAGGAGTTAGTCAGTCTGCGAGAGGAGTCTGTCAGAGACAGGGACCGATTGAGTCTGTCTGAGAGGAGTGGAAAGCTGGGGCCATGCAGACACGTGGTTCTGCAGCTCCTGGAAAGAGGAGAGAGAAACAGAGCAGTCTGTAGGAGACTGATAGGGGAGAAGAAGCGAAAGAGAGGAAAGAGCTGAAGGGAAGTGCAGCGCCCCAGAGTCCTGGTCGTTGCAGTACTGTGGCTCCGCCACTATGGGGGGCCATGGTGCGTCCGATGGCACTGAAGGAGTTCATCTGATCAGGTATCACAGACACCAATACATTTCACAGCCGGGCCTCCGGGGGGAGCTAAGGGTTCTATTCATTAGGCCACTCCCCACCATAGTGGGTAAACTGGGGGTCAGGCAGGAAGTTAGATCAGAAAGCTGACTGGATTGGACGAAGCAACACTCAGTGGCAGAGGGTGTTGTGGAGGAAGAGACAGTAGGGTCTCTGTCAGGGGTGGGATCCTGACAGAGGCTTGGCATTGGAAAGAACGTAACGGGTCCGCGCCAGCTCCGGGAAGCGGCGGGACCCAAGAAAGGACTAGAAGCGAGATAGATTGTGCTGAGTGAGAAACGAGATCAAGCGATAGGAGAATTCCAGCAGGGGTCGTGCTGTAAGACCGAAGCAACACCCTACTGAGGCGGACTACCGGTGGCCGGAACGCCGAGGGAGTATTATAACATTCAGCTTCAAGCAATACTCTAAACAGCGACAGGGCAGTCAGTCTCAGGCGGGCTGTCTAACACATATCACCTATGAAGTCTTGGGAGGCAATTGCGGGAGAGGGGCGTCTCTAGAGTCCCGGAAGAACTCCAGGCCTACCCGACAAACGGGTGCCGTTCTAACCGTAACATCAGGGAGGGACGATTAGAAGAACATCATTTAATCGAGTTGTGAGGGAACTTAAGAAACAGACACAACAGTTGTGGGGTACTTTCCGTAAGCACAGCAGGGGAGGACTACAACACATAGCGCTAAGAAGGAAGGCACCGATTTCCACCTGTGAAGAGGACTCTGGAGGTGCCATTGGACCGGTCGGACTTGCGCAGCCTGGTGAGCCGTACTCTGGACTGAGGACTCAGAGATCTCCAGTAAAGAGGTAAAGAGACTGCAACCTGGTGTCCTCGTTATTTACCGCGACCTGCACCCCACAACTGCACCGTTACAACACTACTTATTTCACCGGACGTCCCCCACTGACGGACAGGGCCACGGACCGGGTCTAGCCACCGTGACAAACTTAAGACTGAGACCTAGAAGCCCGGCTCCGGGTGCCCCTCGGCCCTGCGGCGGTGTGGGGGCGCTCCAACTTGGCGTCACGAACAGGATCTACTTAAGCCTGAAGAATCAGGTCATGTGTGCCTTGGAACTGTGATTTACTGTGCTTGGACTGTATTATGTTGCAAAGACTGTGTCCCGACATTCCCCGCCAAAACCGCCGCCATTATAACACTATGTGGCGCGCAGGGAGCATGGGGCGTGTCCTCGTGGGCGTAGCTTGGATGAGTGGCGCGAAAATGGAGCCCGCCCCTCACCGTTATTACTATGTTCAGAGAATGTGCCCATCAAGGAGAAGGGCCCGCCTCCTAGTGTGGGATGGTGGAGGAGAGAAAGGCCGCCCTCCGGACGGGGAGGGGCAAGAACTGCTGGAGACCACGAGGAAGAATCCGATTGGCAGCATGGAGCGCGGAAGCCACCCCGGAGAGGGAGAGGAGACCTGTGCCAGGTTCTACCAATGGGAGTCGGCGGAGTCTTTACCAGGCTGCATCACTAATCAGGAAATCCTCGGGGCGGAAGTGGAGGAGCTGTGCCGGCAGTTCCGGAGTCTGTGCCAGCGAGCAACCATCCCTGGCGAGGAGCCGCAACAGGCATCGCTCTCACCATCGACTACAGAGGAGACTGACACCGGAGATGCGGCGGGAGCAGGTAACGGCGCCGACCCGGGCGTGGCGATTGAGGAGCCCCTATTGGTGGATGTAGACTCGCCCCCACCACGACCACCCGGACGGGTGTGTAGCCGCATTGAATGCGAGAGGCCCTGGGAAACTCTGCAGACGGCCGATCGCCCCCTACAGCCCATTAAACAACCCACGCAGCTCCAGGGAGAATGGGTAACCTTCAAATGGACCCGCGCGGCCACTACCAATCTGATGGGGTTCCCAGGGGATGCCCAGGAGGAGGGGGAGAGTGTCGAGGTCATCCGCCAGAGGGAATACCGCCAACGGCTGCGGCAGCAAGAAGAGGAGTGGGCCCGCAAGAAGGAGCTCCGACGTCAGGCTGAGCGGGAGAAAGACCTTCAGAAGAAAGCCCAAGTCAGGCAGGCTACTGAGGAGAATTGGGGTCCGCAGCGATATGGCGTGGTCAACACCTTCCGGATGCAGGGAGGTTGGGGCTTTATTAAGGAGCCCGGTCTCGCCTTGGAAGTGTTTGTAAACCGGCGGGATGTAGAGGCACATCTCATTGAGGGACACCCAGGCCGGGATCTCTATCCAGGAGACAGAGTTAAGTACACCCGCCACTGGGGGGATAAAGGGTGGTATGCCTTGCATGTACGTAAATACAAGCCGGAAGTGACACTACCGCCCTCTGATGATTCCCCAAGACCTGCGGCCATTCCCCCGATCTCCCTGTGTGCCAAGTGCCTGCGGACCATCACTCCGAGGAGAACCGTGAGTACTCAGACCCCTATCCAGGGTGCAGATGCCCTTTATGTGGTGGCGGGAGGAGGGCAGTACTCACGTAGACCGCCCCCAGACTTGGAAGAATAAACCTCGATACCCTGAATTTGTAAATAGTTACTGTTCCACTACTTTGTTGCTATACCCGTAAAGGGCTAACTCTTAAAGGGATCCCTTTGTTTACCCGGGATCCCTATTGTCTTTGGTTAGTTTTCTATTTTTTTTCTATGATATTCAAAAACTGCTGAAATCATGAACAGTGCATGATCACAACTTCGTTGTGCATAGTTTGCACCTTATTAAAGGCGCTCCCTACTGGTTTTACTTAGACAAAAGACTCTTTGCGAAGATACCGCACTGGAACCTTTGATGAGTAAGGACTGGTAGCTTGAGAAGATGTGCTACCTCACAGAGACTTGGTCCTCTCTTAAAGGGGATGTTCATTTGATGCACGTAAATGGTGATATTGCTTTAAGACCGGTAGCAATAATGTCAATGGAAGAAAATGATGATAATGTTTACATGAGAAAAGTTATATGTGTTTAACTGGTTAAATGTGAAGAAATATTGATAATGTTCTCTGAAAGAAAAAGTAGAAGGAAGAAATGAGAAAGGTTAATGTTGTGAAAAGAAGATAGTTGATAATGTTGATAAGAAAAGGGGGGGGGATAGAAGGTAAACCCTGCGTTCCCCATCGAAAGTTAGTAATGTGTTACTAAGGACAGAAAGTGAACCTGTAAGGGTTAGTGGGTGAGTCCTTATAGGAGCCAAGTAGAGCCGGCTCAGTGTTCTCGAACTGAAAGAAAAGTTATGTTCTATACTGTGTATAGTAGTTGAAAAGGCAGTAGGCCCTGGCTGAACGGGGCGGTCCTGTAACTGAAAGGAGAGGCAGTAGGTCTGGTGCCGATAGGACAGGCGGTCCTGCAGATTTAAAGAAGGAGAATGAAAAAGTTGAAATACCTTATAATGTGATTATAGGAAGGTCTTTAATGGACTAAGAGTGTATATCCTTAAAGGCAAAGTTAAATTATTGTTCAATAATGTTTGCACTTAGTAGAATACCCGGTTGGGTAAGAAAAGTTAATTGTATCATGTTGCTATGATATTTTACCATGTTTGTAACGTTCAAGTGTCCTTACCTCCCATAAAGGGAAGCCTGTTCAAATATGCTTATTGTTATTACACTCAACAAAAATTGTATGTCTTTTTGCTAACTTGTATTGTTGTTTTCTTCCCAGTCCCGGAGTACTGTGTTTAACCAGGGGGGAGTGCAGCGCCCCAGAGTCCTGGTCGTTGCAGTACTGTGGCTCCGCCACTATGGGGGGCCATGGTGCGTCCGATGGCACTGAAGGAGTTCATCTGATCAGGTATCACAGACACCAATACATTTCACAGCCGGGCCTCCGGGGGGAGCTAAGGGTTCTATTCATTAGGCCACTCCCCACCATAGTGGGTAAACTGGGGGTCAGGCAGGAAGTTAGATCAGAAAGCTGACTGGATTGGACGAAGCAACACTCAGTGGCAGAGGGTGTTGTGGAGGAAGAGACAGTAGGGTCTCTGTCAGGGGTGGGATCCTGACAGAGGCTTGGCATTGGAAAGAACGTAACGGGTCCGCGCCAGCTCCGGGAAGCGGCGGGACCCAAGAAAGGACTAGAAGCGAGATAGATTGTGCTGAGTGAGAAACGAGATCAAGCGATAGGAGAATTCCAGCAGGGGTCGTGCTGTAAGACCGAAGCAACACCCTACTGAGGCGCACTACCGGTGGCCGGAACGCCGAGGGAGTATTATAACATTCAGCTTCAAGCAATACTCTAAACAGCGGCAGGGCAGTCAGTCTCAGGCGGGCTGTCTAACACATATCACCTATGAAGTCTTGGGAGGCAATTGCGGGAGAGGGGCGTCTCTAGGGTCCCGGAAGAACTCCAGGCCTACCCGACAAACGGGTGCCGTTCTAACCGTAACATCAGGGAGGGACGGACGATTAGAAGAACATCATTTAATCGAGTTGTGAGGGAACTTAAGAAACAGACACAACAGTTGTGGGGTACTTTCCGTAAGCACAGCAGGGGAGGACTGCAACACATAGCGCTAAGAAGGAAGGCACCGATTTCCACCTGTGAAGAGGACTCTGGAGGTGCCATTGGACCGGCCGGACTTGCGCAGCCTGGTGAGCCGTACTCTGGACTGAGGACTCAGAGATCTCCAGTAAAGAGGTAAAGAGACTGCAACCTGGTGTCCTCGTTATTTACCGCGACCTGCACCCCACAACTGCACCGTTACAACACTACTTATTTCACCGGACGTCCCCCACTGACGGACAGGGCCACGGACCGGGTCTAGCCACCATGACAAACTTAAGACTGAGACCTAGAAGCCCGGCTCCGGGTGCCCCTCGGCCCTGCGGCGGTGTGGGGGCGCTCCAGAAGCTGCAACTGAGCTCCCTCCACGCTGAAGCACAGAATACCAGAGGCCAGAATTCTGAGGTTATGGGGGTAACTGTATGCCCCACAGCAGAAACCGGCAGGCAGGAGATTTCAAGTCGCCTGTCCACCCTTAACACCCAAAGGCACAGCAGCACATAGAGCCCGGAGTCATAACTAGAGACACCTGTAAAAAGGCTCGAGTTGCCTGCCATAAAGGGACAGAGAGAGTGAGTACCTTGTGTGAAGCCGTAGGCAGCAAGGGACTACAACACAGTGCAGAAAGGAAGGCTTCCATCCCCACCTGGCTAGGGGGATTTCCGAATCGCTTCCAAGCTGGCCAGACCACACAAGCACCTGTGATCCGTACCCTGGACTGTGGCTGCATCATACCAGTAAAAAGGTAAAGAGGCATGCATAAATATAGATTACTTGCACACAGCAAAGTCACGTTCAAGGAAGTTAAAGCACCACTCCAGTATTATTTTTGATTGCAGGGCTGGAATGGTGCTATTAACGTAAGATCCCTGCACCTAATACTATAGTCACTAGTCCATCTTGTGACTGCAACTTCTGACTGACCAGATGTTAGAGATAATGGTCACAAGCTGTCAATGTAAGTATATAAAAGCCAGAATGAGAGCTAGATCGGTGCGGCAGGTCACAAATTGCTGGAGACCGACTGGAGTGGTGCTGATAAAAGATGAAGACAGTGGCTGGTAAGTATAAGACCAGGGACATGGATCTTACATTAGTAACACCACTCCAGCACTGGAAATAAAATGCTGGAGTGCGGATTTAAGCTAAGAACATACAGTATATTGCCCAATTTAACAAAGCTGTGCTAAAATTATGCAACTTTGGGCTTCTCTTTTTTCATAGCTCTGAGAAAATAGGCAAATTAATGATGAGCAGTGGAATTCGCTACTCCACAAATCTTACTTCTTCAAGGACTGGAGTATGATTTTGGCAATTTGTACACAGAGGTGTATGCCAATTGTCCGGTGCTCCTGATTCATAAAGAAGCATATGCCTTTCAATGAATAAGGAGCATCTGACTCCAGCACACCTCCTCATCTGGACTGGTGTAATCAATGCCGGTCTTGATGACTCAAGCCATTTGTGAGAAATATACAACCTACAACCTTCACAAGGCCAGCACTTGATAAGAAAAAATGGTCAGAGACCAAAACACTTTAATGTTTTACTATTCGTGATGTGTGGAGAGAATTTCATATTTAGGGTATGTGCACACGTTGCGGATTCTCTGCGGATCCGCAGCGTTTTTTGCAGTGCAGAAACGCTGCAGATCCGCAATTGATTTACAGTACAATGTAAATCAATGAGAAAAAAAAATGCTGTGCACACTTTGCGGAAAATCCGCTGCGGAAACGCTGCGGTTTAAAAGAAGTAGCATGTCACTTCTTTTTTGTGAATCTGCAGCGTTTTTGTACCCATTCCATTATAGAAAACCGCAGGGGTAAAAAACGCAGCAAATCCGCAAGAAAAACGCACAAAAAACCGCTGCGGAACCGCACAAAAAAACGTAGGTGCGTTTTCTGCCAGGAGAGACAGAATCCGCACCAGAAATTCCTAAGCCTAATCCGCAACGTGTGCACATAGCCTTAACCTCTAGAACAATTACAATATATTTTCCATGGCCAATCAATCTTCTAAAAATTAAAGGGAACCTGATAGCTCATAGATGCTGCCCAAACCATGGGCAGCATATATCAGCCATTGGCTGCATGAACTCAGCCAGCTGACAGTGACTGATGGGTCTCTGCCAACGTGCACGGCTATGAAAGTATGTTTTTCTCTGAAATGTAGTAGTGTTTCAGAATCAAACATACCTGGCTGAGTTCATATAGCCAGTGGCTGACACTTGCTGCGCACAGATTGGGCAGCATGTATCAGTTGACAGGTTCACTTTAATATTATTTCACATCTTTTCCTTGCAAACTTGTCTATGCAGTCACAGACCTATCCAATGATCTACAGTGGACAATGACTTTTATTGATTTTATTCCCAATATTTTAATTTGACAATACTTTAGTTAGAATTAATTGTGTGTTGTCTTCTAGATCTAAAGTTATTCAACAGGTATACTAAAAACAATGCATATCTCCTATACTTGTTCCCTATATATACCATCCCCATAAACACCCATTTATTTTTAAATCAGGGTCAATTTATATGCAGCACTTTCTTTACTCACATTTGAAAAATGATGTTGACATATATAGAAATGAAATGAATAATAATTCTGGGAATGTATTATTTGTCCTACACATCCATATTTAATGTACTGTAAACAGCAACTAGTTTGCATATAAGCTACCCCCAAATACAACCCAATTGTCCCAATTGCTGCTTAAACACATTCACACTTCTCAGTGTTTCTTTATTTCTAGCAGAATTAATTCACTTTAAGAGAAGGATTTTAGAAAAAAATGCTTTCACTTTTTATTCACTTCATTTCAATAGTAATAATCCCAGAGCAGAAAACTCTTTTAACACAGTAAAGCCCTGCGTGACATTTCATTGTGGAGCTCCTCGCCTGCGAATACTTAACACAATGCAAATGGTTATTACAGCAGCTGAAATAAAATAAAAAAAATAAAGGCAGCCAATGTTGAAAATAAATACTCTCAGAACTTGAGTGGCTGTAGTAATTTTAGCTAGTGCAATTAGACCTGACCTTTAACGAGTTTTTACCCACTTAAAGGTGCAGCTCTTCCTGCCGGGTGGCTAAATTGAAGTCAGAAGCACTTTGCTCTGTGTGAGCTTTGGAGAATTTTCTCCTCAGTCAAGGAGGTAGTCATAGATTATAATAATGGTTGTTTGGGCAGTCCTTGCTGTTTCAAGTCTCCCATGCAAAGTACTTTGATGGACCATCCAATTTTGTTATGGCCTTTGCCATAAATTATAGTTAAAGCTACAACATAGCTGTTTTGTGCAATTAATGCTGGCACAAATGTGTTAAGGACCTGCATTAGGACCTGCACACATGAGCACACAAGTCACATGAGCATTTGTGTGCAGGTCTTGTTACCCTTGAAGCACCTGCACAGATAAGGACACATGATGATATTTGTGTAAGTCCCTAAGAAAGAAGTTTATGGAGTCTGGTCTGTGGTCTGTACTAGGTTGCGTCTAAATCTGTGGTTGGTGTTTAGACATTTGGTCTCGGGTCTGAAGTACTTTACAAGGTATAGCATGGAATCTGTAGTTATGGGACCTGGTCAGATTTAATTATCAGTTTAAGGGTCAAGCATGAGGTCTGAATTTAGGAGATTGAGCTTTGGGCTTGAATTTTTAGGACATCTGGTCTTGGGCCTGAATTTATTAGGCAATCTGATCTAGGGTCTGAATTTATTAAGTAGTCTGCCCTGGGTCTTTATTTAGGAGTTCTGGCCTTGGTTCTGAATCTATTTCAAGGGGCTGTTCATAATCTGGTAGAAGGTTTGTATTATTTTTAGGGGTCTTGTCTAGGAATTTTAATAGTTTAAGCGGTCTTGGCCAGTATTTCTTTAATACATTTATTCTAAAGGACATCTGCATTCTGCATGTTCTGGTCTGGGGACTGAGTTTAGGGGTCTGGTCAATGATCTGATCTTAGAACTGGTCTGAGTTCTGAACTGATTTGTCTTGCCATAAAGGCTATTAGCTCTGCTTTAGAAGCAAGGGGTTAAATATGTCTGGGCAGCGATTATTACTGTTGTCATTAATAGTCACCATTGTAATTTCAGCTGTCCATTGCCTGCTCCACCATTCAACCTGTGAGTCTCAACACAGGACGCGCGGGATGTCACAAGATCACGCCTGCTGCATGGAGGCATAATTGACTTGCTGTACAGAGGAGTGCAGCGCATCAATGGTATGTAATAGGTGAGTAGGTTTTATTTTATCAGTAAATACTTTTAGGTAATTGCAGGGACCATCATTCTGTGTGTGCTTTGGGGCTATGTTACTGTGTTGGGGGGTTGTGTGGCAATCACACTGTGCATGTAGAGCTGTGGGGGTTATGATAATGTGTGTGAAGGGACTATGAGGGACATAATACTGAGTGTGGGACATTATACTGTCTATGAGGGTCGTGTCTATCATTAAATTGTGTGGCTGGACTATGAAGGACAATATACTGTGTGTAGGGGAACTAAGGGGATCTTATACTGTGTTGGGGGGGTGGGGAGGGCATTATACTGTGTTGCATCACTGTAGGGAAATCATATTTTGTTGGGGTCACTGTGGTGTTATCAATGTATGGGATATTGAGGAGACATCATGCTATGTTTGGGACACTGATAGCATTATACTGAGTTGGTGGCTCTGTGGCAGAATCATGCTTTATTAGGAGCACTGGGGCTTCATCATACTGTGCATTTGGGGAGTCTTGTGTTGGCAATTTGTGTGTGGGGATTGACTATGGGGGTATCATACTATGTGTCTGTGTGTATGAGTGAGCATTTTGTGAGGCATCATACTTCATGGAGGCCATGAAAGGGGTATGATAGTGGCTGAGAACACTAAAGACTTTCAGTATAGGGTAAAATTACTATGTAAGAGCCAAAATACATGTCCCTCTCCCTGTTTTGGAAGTTGCTGTATATGCCCTTCTGTGACTGCTCCTATGCACTGCGACTCCACCTACTCCACAGAAATATTTTTTGGGTGGAAGGGCAGAGAGGGGCCAATGAGGATTTGGAGACCCCAGGATTTTTCCGTAGCCACTCTGAGTATTATCTCCTAATTTGCTATGTCCTGCTAGTGATCATCTGGCTAATTTGATTTTAGAAGAGCTTCAACCGTATCTTTGAGTCAATAGATTTATTGTGAACATTTACACCTTTCCTGTCTGTTTTCACCCTTCATGACATGCGCTGTACATGTACGGTGCAGATGGAAGTGCATTCCCACAAATTGGCGCACATCGATTGCACCGACTTACATACAGAGATGGCGAAGTCATCAGCGAGTGTCAGCCTTACATCATAGCTGACACCCTGCAGTAATGTCATGCCCATTATTAATTATGACAGCAACATCGATCTGCTTGCAGAGAAAGGGGGCTCCCTCTTTATTACCATCAGCATGACAGGATTGCAATCACGTCATGTTGATGGTCTCCATGGTGACCCCAGGCTCAAAAATGGCTCAAAGTCACTCAGATGAGGTGACCTGTAAGGTCATCTTGAGAGCAGGACCTAACACATCTCCTGCCTGTGTCTGATTGACAGCTCAAACAACCTGCAATCAATGTAAAAGCATTTCAAAGTATTAGACCAGTGATCAGACCAGGGAAAATTGATGTCCCATACTGAGACTAAGAAAAAAAGTGAAATGTAGTTTTAAAATTTTGAAAAAATAAAAGGGAGAGTGCGAAGAAGAAAAAGAAAAAATGTTTTGCAAGTAAAAATACTTTTTCTGTAAAAACAAAAGTAAAGTAAAATAGTGCACATATTTGGTATCAAGTCTAGTGATGAGAGAGTATACTCATTGCTCGGGTTTTCCCAAGCATGCTCGGGTGATCTCAGAGTATTTGTTAGGGTATGTGTCCATGTTCAGGATGGCCGGCGCTTTGGACGCTGTGGAAAACTCGCTCCACCCAAAGCGCCGCCCCTTCTGTAGATGCGATGATTCCGGATGTGTTCATTACACACATCTGGAATCATCGCACCCCACACATAGGGCCCTGTGTTTTAAACGGACATGCTGCGTTCTAAAAAGATGTGCCACATGTCCGGAAACGCAAGGCCGCCGGGTGCGTGCTCGCACGCATAGTGTAGACGGGATTTCATAAAATCTCCTCCACTATGCTGTAACATCTGGATGCTGCAGATTGAACGCTGCGGCTCTACGCAGCGTTCAATCCGCAGCTATTCCGGATGTAATACAGCCCGTGGACACATACCCTTTGTGTTCGGAGATTAAGTTTTCATCACGGCAGCTGAATGATTTACAGCTACTAGCCTGCTTGATTACATGTGGGGATTCCCTAGCAACCAGGCAACCCCCACATGTACTCAGCTTGGCTAATAGCTGTAAATCATTCAGCTGCGGCGATGAAAACTTAATCTCCGAATACTAACAAATACTCGGAGATCACCCTAACGTGCTCGGGAAGACCCGAGCAACGAGTATACTTGCTCATCACTAGTATCAACTCATCGGGAATGAACCAAAAATATAGTTCTTTCACCACACAGATACACAAAACATGGAATAAAAAGTGATACAAAAAATCAGATAAATATTGCTCCAGCAGCGCCTGGACCTAAGTGATGTAGGGTGAAATACAGCAGCCCCACACATTGCTTAGTAGTCGAGTACTGAGCAAAGCCAACAATCAATGTATGGGTTGGACTGTGGGGGCCAACGTACTGTGTGTGGGGAACAATGGGTACTTTATATTGTGTGGGACTGGGGACACATTAATAGCATCATACTGTTTTGGGAGTCTGGGGAAGGCATTATACTGTCGCTTCACTGTGGGTGTCATACATTGTTGGAGCACTGTATGGGATAACCGCGAGGGCATTATGCTGTGTTGGAAGCACTGTGGCTGCATTATACATGTCTTTCTCTCTATCTTGGTAGTTGGTAGGCATGCCCTTCTTTGATTGCACCTATGCACTGTCACCTCGCCAGAATTTTTGTTGGGCTTGGAGAGCAGAGACGGGCTTCATGATCTCTATGTAGCCCCTGTCTGAAGATATTATCTACTGCTTCCATATGTCCTGCTAATGCTCATCTGACAATTTGATTTTAGCTGAGCTTCAAAAGTATCTTTGAGTCAATGGATTTATTGTGGCCCTTTTCACCTTTCCTGTCTGTTGTATTAAATCCTTTTATTAAACAAAAGTGGCTTACTGAAAAAAAAAACAATTCTAAGCAAAATTTTTAATGTGAAATGTAATTCGTTGCTAATATAATGCTGATTAAGCAGTCTTCTATCTGGAGTACAAGAAAAATATATCATAATGTCTGAAAAAGTAGTGTCAGACATTTAAACCACTGCAGGGTCACACCCTAACCAACAGCACTTCACAAGGTATGGATGTAGAAAGAACCAGTGTGAAATAAAAATCATACTATAATGAAAGAGTTTGTCCTGTGAAAACAAGAACACATAGGAGCGCTACACAATGAGATCTCTGAGTTCACCTTCGTGTTTGTAACATTTAGTACTTTTGTTCTCTTTTCAAAACAAATAAAAGATTCCATTAGCTGGCATCGAGTGCAATTAAAGAACATTTAGAAATGTAATATTATATAAAGGATATTACAAAATAAAAGTGAAGTTTCTGAAGGGTTCTTAATAAAGAATGATTCTGGGAATCTAATTATGCAGTCAGGTTCTGTAAGAGTCTTGCAGCCCTGAAGTTTGCATTTTTCAGTGTTTGAGTTGTAAGAGTTGAGATTAAGTCACAATTGTTCTTTATTATAGTATTAGTGACAGTTTTGTTTTTCTATTATTTTGATGTTTCACTCATAACAGTGTTTCACAAGGGCTAATATAGCTAACTTACTAAGCTGTTGTGAATTCTGCTTTTGGGCTCCCTCCGGTGGTTGTAGGTGGTAATGCAGTTGCCCCTGAGTTGCAGTCCTGGTCAGGTTTATCTGCTGATTGCAGTTCTGACTGGGGTATTTAGGCGTGCAGGATTCATTAGTCCTTGCCAGTTGTCCATGGTTGTTGGGAGGTTTTGTGTTGTGAATTCCACTCTTGGGCTCCCTCCGGTGGTTGTAAGTGGCATTTTTGTGAATTCTGTTCTTGGGCTCCCTCCTGTGCTTTTGAGTGGTATGGCTGCTTCTGGGATTTAGCATCAGCAGCTGTTTTCACTGATCGTCTTTCTGGCTCGGCTATATTAGTCTGGCCTGTTCCCTCATTCAATGCCAGTTGTCAATTGTTCCAGCCTGGCGTCACGGCTCTTTGGATTTCCCTGACACTCTGACCAGTTCAGCAAAGCTAAGCCCTTGCTTGTCCTTTTGCAGTTCACTTGTTGTGGACTTTGTTGTTCAGCACTTTCTATGTTTTGCTCATTTGTCCAGCTTATCAGTATGAACCTATTCAGCTAAGCTGGAAGCTCTGGCAGCAGAGTTTGCCCTCCACACCTTTAGTCAGGTGTGGAGATTTTTGCATTTCTCTGTGGTGGACTTTTTCTAGTTTTTATTACTGACCGCACAGTGTTCTGTCCTGTACTAATTCTATCTAGCTAGAAGTGGCCTCCTTTGCTAAATCTTGTTTCATACTACGTATGTCATTTCCTTCTCCTCTCACAGTCATTATTTGTGGGGGGCTGTCCTATCCTTTGGGAATTTTCTCTGAGGCAAGATAGCTTTCCTGTTCCTACCTTTAGGGGTAGCTAGTTCTCCGGCTGTGACGAGGTGTCCAGGGAGTGACAGGAACATCCCACGGCTACTGCTAGTGTCTGTGTTAAGATCAGGAACTGCGGTCTGTATAGTTACCACCTGCTCAGAGCTAGTCGCATGTCGCTCCTACATCACCAGACCATAACAGTTTTGGTCCTGGTTTGGTTCCTTCTGCCTTCTGCCAAATCAGCAAAGATAAGTGTCTGGTTTTGTTTCTGTGGCACACATGCTGTGTGCTTAATAATTCTGTGCTATTCAGTGTTTTTTGTCCAGCTTAGATTGTGTCAGTATTTTCTCAGTCTTGTTGGATTCTCTGGAGTGGCAGATATACATTCCATGTCTTTAGTTAGATCGTGGAACTTTTTGTATTATCTGCTGTGGATATTTTTGGAAGGGTTTTAATACTGACCGCTTAGTATTCTGTCCTATCTTTCCCTATTTAGCTAGAGTGGCCTCTTTTGCTGAATCCTGTTTTCTGCCTGCGTGTGTCTTTCCTCTCCTACTCACAGTCAATATTCGTGGGGGGCTGCCTATCCTTTGGGGTTCTGCTCTGAGGCAAGGTAGTATTCCTATTTCTATCTATAGGGGTATTTAGTCCTCCGGCTGTGTCGAGGTGTCTAGGGTTTGTTAGGCACACCCCACGGATACAGCGGTGGATGCCGCGGCCATCTGGACACAGGCTTAGTCCTCTATTCATCTCAGACATATTTACTGCAATCTTTTTGGCGAGCACAGCCATATATTATCACGTCTCTTCCTTCATACGTCATTGATGAAGGTCCCGGTTAGGGACCGAAACGTTTGGCTTATATTGGATGAATAAAATCCTCTTATTTTCATCACCGCTTAAGTTGAGTGCTGGGTTATGTTTTGATGATTCTAGGGTTTGTTAGGCACACCCCACGGCTACTTCTAGTTGCGGTGTTAGTTCAGGTTTTGCGGTCAGTACAGTTTCCACCTACTCCAGAGAAAGTTCATGCGGCTCCAAAGTCACCGGATCATAGCACTAAGCTGTATATGATGTATTTTTGATAAAGCTCATTTATCTACCAGAACTTTCATTGAATAATTCCTTGAATCGTGTAAATGTTTGATGGTTTTCTAGGATCATTGACAGAACTTCCTTTACACCTTTCCTGCAGCAGAATATTTTAGTTATTTTTGTCTTGGTGGACTAGTAGGACAAATTTTAATTAAATTAAATTAGTTAAGTAATTAAACCTCTGACCTAACCTATTAAAGCTTTAGATATGACCGTTCATTATTTTTTTTTTTACTTTGATCTCCTAGTTTAATAATGAGACATTTTAAAACCACAATGAACCAACCATTGGTCCTTTTAATAAAAGCAGTACCTCTATTATTCTATTATCATAAGATTGACTGGACCCCACAAAGACTAGGGAGTCGGGACAGACAAATTTAATCTTTGCTATAGCACTGTTACCCTAGGGCTCCAAAGACACTTTGTGCCGTAGCAATACAGACTGCTTGAAGTCTTTGTGGAACTGCAGCAGAGAAATTCTATATTGTATATTAGGGTATCATGTTCTGTAGGAGTAGGCCACCATACTAGATACTGCATTACTTTGCCTGTTCTTTTACTATAATATTTATTGCAGGGTATTATTATTAATTTCTTCATCTTCGTCTTCCTCTTCTGGAAATTCTTCTGGAAATTGGAGGCATGTCCTGACAACAAACAGCATGTAAAGCACATTCTTTCTTTATGCTGCCTTTTTGAGTTCGGATGTTTCTATTAAGTACTGTGATAATATAATTTTAGCAATTTCTTGAGTTATCTTATATTGCCTATATCTTCCCAACCTTCTCTGAGTATTTATTTTATCACTAGATGGCAGCCCGATTCTAAAGAATCGGGGGTCTAGAATCCATATATACTTTATTTATTCAAATGTAAGAATAATACAATTAATAAATAATAGTAAGAAAGAACAAAAAATGGCTGCACTCACCAGCTCTTGACAATTCTTGACAGTACGGCACATTTCTGATTGGTCGCTCGCGGCAGGCGGCAACCAATCAGAAAAGTGCCGCGCACCACGAAGGCATATATCTTTGTCCACCCTGAGCGGGTGTAGGATGCTGGTGACGTCACTTATCTCCGGACATTATCTCCGGACAAAGCCACGGAAGTTGGCACAAATTGCCGGAAGTAGTATTCTAGGCAATTATATATTAGATTTTAATGTTATCAGTGTTTACCTTTGAACGTTTATATTGTATTGTCCTGTCACCAGCCATGTGTACGATTATCGGCCGAAAGCCTCTCTGGAACCAATAATCACCCCATGTAAAGGTATCTTTATAAGTTAAAGATTCAGAATACTATGACTTTTATCATATCCTGAACAGTCAAGTTTTTTATGAACCGTTAAGGTTTTCTGGTTGAAGTAAAAAAAACTCTGAGTGTTTACAGTTTGAAACCATAAAATGTTGAAAAATTATGTCATTCTTGAGTATATCACTCAATCGTGCTCATAAACGTGTCAAATTTGATCTATAATATACTTTAACCCCTTCCCGACCCATGACGCCACGTAGGCGTCATGAAAACCCGTGCCAATCCGACCCATGACGCCTATGTGGCGTCATGGAATGATCGCGTCCCTGCAGATCGGGTGAAGGGGTTAACTCCTATTTTACCCGATCTGCAGGGAGAGGGGGAGTGGTACTTCAGCCCAGGGGGGGTGGCTTCACCCCCCCGTGGCTACGATCGCTCTGATTGGCTGTTGAAAGTGAAACTGCCAATCAGAGCGATTTGTAATATTTCACCTAAAAAAATGGTGAAATATTACAATCCAGCCATGGCCGATGCTGCAATATCATCGGCCATGGCTGGAAATACTGAAGTACCCCCCCCCACGCCCACCGATCGCCCCCCCCGTCCTCTGTTATGGGGTCCGGTCCCCTCCGTCCGCCTGCCGGCTCCCCCGTCCTCCTGTCCGCTCCCTCCTTGCCCAGACCCACCCCCCCTGTGCTCCGTTCCCCCCCCCCGTGCTCCGATCCACCCCCCCACCACCCCTTCATACTTACCGATCCTCCCGGTGTCCGTCCGTCTCCTCGCTGGGCGCCGCCATGTTGGAAAATGGCGGGCGCATGCTCAGTGCGCCCGCCGAATCTGCCAGTCGGCAGATTCCTTACAGGTACATTTTGATCGCTGTGGTAGGTTCTATCACAGCGATCAAAATAAAAAAATAATAAATAACCCCCCCCCCCTTTATCACCCCCATAGGGACAATAATAAAATAAAGAATTTTTTTTTTTTTTTTTTTTCCTCTAGGGTTAGGATTAGAACTAGGGTTAGAACTAGGGGTAGGGTTAGGGGTAGGGTTAGGGTTACGGGTAGGGTAATTAGGGGTAGGGTTATGGCATGTGCACACAGAGCGGATCGGCAGCGGATCGGACGCGGATCGGACGCGGATCCGCAGCGGATCGGCCGCGGATCCGCAGCGGATTGGCAGCGGATCCGCAGCGGATGGGCCGCGGATCGGCAGCGGATCCGCAGCGGATTGGCAGCGGATCCGCAGCGGATCGGCCGCGGATCCGCAGCGGATCGGCAGCGGATGGGCAGCGGATCCGCAGCGGATCGGCCGCGGATCCGCAGCGGATCGGCAGCGGATTGGCAGCGGATCCACAGCGGATGGGCCGCGGATCGGCAGCGGATCCGCAGCAGATTGGCAGCGGATCCGCAGCGGATTGGCAGCGGATTGGCAGCGGATCCGCAGCGGATTGGCCGCGGATCCGCAGCGGATTGGCCGCGGATCCGCAGCGGATTGGCCGCGGATCCGCAGCGGATTGGCCGCTGCGAATTCGAAGCAGTTTTCCATCAGGTTTACAGTACCATGTACACCTAAGGAAAACCAAATCCGCTGTGCCCATGGTGCGGAAAATTCCGTGCAGAAACGCTGCGTTGTATTTTCCGCAGCATGTCAATTCTTTGTGCGGATTCCGCAACGTTTTACACCTGTTCCTCAATAGGAATCCGCAGGTGAAATCCGCACAAAAAAACACTGGAAATCTGCTGTAAATCCGCAGGTAAAACGCAGTGCCTTTTACCTGCAGATTTTTCAAAAATCGTGCGGAAAAATCTCACACGAATTCGCAACGTGGGCACATAGCCTTAGGGTTAGGGTTGGAATTAGAGTTAGGGTTGGAATTAGGGCTAGGGTTTGAAATAGGGTTAAGATTAGGCTTGTGGTTAGGGTTACGGATAGGGTTAGGGGTGTGTTGGGGTTACAGTTGTGGTTAGGGTTGGGATTAGGGCTACGGTTGGGATTAGGGTTAGGATTAGGGTTGGAATTAGGGTTACGGGTGTGTTGCGGTTAGGGTTGTGGTTAGGGGTGTGTTGGGGTTAGGTTTGTGATTAGGGTTATGGCTACAGTTGGGATTAGGATTAGGGGTGTGTTGGGGTTAGTGTTGAAGTTAGAATTGAGGGGTTTCCACTGTTTAGGCACATCAGGGGTCTCCAAACGCAACATGGCGCCACCATTGATTCCAGCCAATCTTGCATTCAAAAAGTCAAATGGTGCTCCCTCCCTTCCAAGCCCCGACGTGCGCCCAAACAGTGGTTTACCCCCACATTTGGGGTACCAGCGTACTCAGGACAAACTGGGCAACAACTGTTGGGGTCCAATTTCTCCTGTTACCCTTGCAAAAATAAAAAATTACTTGCTAAAACATAATTTTTGAGGAAAGAACAATTATTTTTTATTTTCACGGCTCTGCGTTATAAACTTCTGTGAAGCACTTGGGGGTTGAAAGTGCTCACCACACATCTAGATAAGTTCCTTCGGGGGTCTAGTTTCCAAAATGGGGTCACTTGTGGGGTGTTTCTACTGTTTAGGCACATCAGGGGCTCTGCAAATGCAATGTGACGCCCGCAGACCATTCCATCAAAGTCTGCATTTCAAATGTCACTACTTCCCTTCCGAGCCCTGACGTGCGCCCAAACAGTGGTTTACCCCCACATATGGGGTATCAGCATACTCACAACAAACTGGGCAACAAATATTGGGGTCCAAATTCTCCTGTTACCCTTGTGAAAATAAAAAATTGCTTGCTAAAACATCTTTTTTGAGGAAAGAAAAATGATTTTTTATTTTCACGGCTCTGCGTTGTAAACTTCTGTGAAGCACTTGGGGGTTGAACGTGCTCACCACACATCTAGATAAGTTCCTTCGGGGGTCTAGTTTCCAAAATGGGGTCACTTGTGGGGTGTTTCTACTGTTTAGGCACATCAGGGGCTCTGCAAATGCAATGTGACGCCCGCAGACCATTCCATCAAAGTCTGCATTTCAAATGTCACTACTTCCCTTCCGAGCCCTGACGTGCGCCCAAACAGTGGTTTACCCCCACATATGGGGTATCAGCGTACTCAGGAGAAACTGGACAACAACTTTTGGGGTCCAATTTCTCCTGTTAGTCTTGCAAAAATAAAAAATTCTGGGCTAAAAAAATATTTTTGAGGAAAGGAAACACATTTATTATTTTCACGGCTCTGCGTTATAAACTTCTGTGAAGCATTTGGGGGTTCAAAGTGCTCACCACACATCTAGATAAGTTCCCTTGGGGGTCTAGTTTCCAAAATGGAGTCACTTGTGGGGAGTTCCTACTGTTTAGGCACATCAGGGGCTCTGCAAACGCAACCTGATGCCCGCAGAGCATTCCATCAAAGTCTGCATTTCAAAACGTCACTACTTCCCTTCCGAACCCCGACGTGTGCCAAAACAGTGGTTTACCCCCACATATGGGGTATCAGCGTACTCAGGAGAAACTGGTCAACAACTTTTGGGGTCCAATTTCTCCTGTTACTCTTGCAAAAATAAAAAAATTCTGGGCTAAAAAATATTTTTGAGGAAAGGAAACACATTTTTTATTTTCACGGCTCTGCGTTATAAACTTCTGTGAAGCACTTGGGGGTTCAAAGTGCTCACCACACATCTAGATTAGTTCCTTGGGAGGTCTAGTTTCCAAAATGGGGTCACTTGTGCGGGAGCTCCAATGTTTAGGCACACAGGGGCTCTCCAAACGCGACATGGTGTCCGCTAATGATTGGAGCTAATTTTCCATTCAAAAAGCCAAATGGCGTGCCTTCCCTTCCGAGCCCTGCCGTGCGCCCAAACAGTGGTTTACCCCCACATATGGGGTATCACCGTACTCAGGACAAACTGGACAACAAAATTTGGGGTCCAATTTCTCCTATTACCCTTGGGAAAATAAAAAATTCTGGGCTAAAAATCATTTTTGAGGAAAGAAAAATTATTTTTTTATTTTCACGGCTCTGCGTTATAAACTTCTGTGAAGCACCTGGGGGTTCTAAGTGCTCACTATGCATCTAGATAAGTTCCTTGGGGGGTCTAGTTTCCAAAATGGGGTCACTTGTAGGGGAGCTCCAATGTTTAGGCACACAGGGGCTCTCCAAACGCGACATGGTGTCCGCTAACGATTGGAGCTAATTTTCCATTCAAAAAGTCAAATGGCACGCCTCCCCTTCCGAGCCTTGCCATGCACCCAAACAGTGGTTTACCCCCACATATGAGGTATCGGCATACTCAGGAGAAATTGCCTAACAAATTTTAGGATCCATTTTATCCTGTTGCCCATGTGAAAATGAAAGAATTGAGGCTAAAAGAAATTTTGTGTGAAAAAAAAGTACTTTTTCATTTTTG
The DNA here is from genome assembly GCF_051348905.1 of Ranitomeya variabilis. Lineage (NCBI taxonomy): Eukaryota > Metazoa > Chordata > Amphibia > Anura > Dendrobatidae > Ranitomeya > Ranitomeya variabilis. Next base: position 301,801,706 of record NC_135232.1, read on the forward strand.
CGGATCAATTTGTGAAGCACCTGGGGGTTTAAAGTGCTCACTATGCCTCTAGATGAGTTCCTTGGGGGGTCTAGTTTCCAAAATGGGGTCACTTGTGGAGGAGCTCCAATGTTTAGGCACACAGGGGCTTTCCAAACGCGACATGGTGTCCGCTAACGATGGAGATAATTTTTCATTCAAAAAGTCAAATGGCGCTCCTTCCCTTCCGAGCCTTACCATGTGCCCAAACAGTGGTTTACCCCCACATGTGAGGTATTTGTGTACTCAGGAGAAATTGCCCAACAAAATTTAGGATCCATTTTATCCTGTTGCCCATGTGAAAATGAAAAAATTGAGGCTAAAATAATTTTTTTGTGAAAAAAAAGTACTTTTTCATTTTTACGGATCAATTTGTGAAGCACCTGGGGGTTTAAAGTGCTCACTATGCTTCTAGATAAGTTCCTTGGGGGGTCTAGTTTCCAAAATGGGGTCACTTGTGGGGGAGCTCCAATGTTTAGGCACACGGGGGCTCTCCAAACATGACATGGTGTCCGCTAAAGATTGGAGCCAATTTTTCATTCAAAAAGTCAAATGGCGCTCCTTCCCTTCCAAGCCCTGCCGTGCGCCCAAACAGTGGTTTACCCCCACATATGAGGTATCAGCGTACTCAGGACAAATTGGACAACAACGTTCGTGGTCCAGTTTCTCCTTTTACCGCTGGGAAAATAAAAAAATTGTTGCTAAAAGATCATTTTTGTGACTAAAAAGTTAAATGTTCATTTTTTACTTCCATGTTGCTTCTGCTGCTGTGAAACACCTGAAGGGTTAATAAACTTCTTGAATGTGGTTTTGAGCACCTTGAGGGGTGCAGTTTTTAGAATGGTGTCACTTTTGGGTATTTTCAGCCATATAGAACCCTCAAAATGACTTCAAATGTGAGGTGGTCCCTAAAAAAAATGGTTTTGTAAATTTTGTTGTAAAAATGAGAAATCACTGGTCACATTTTAACCCTTATAACTTCCTAGCAAAAAAAAAAATTGTTTCCAAAATTGTGCTGATGTAAAGTAGACATGTGGGAAACGTTATTTATTAACTATTTTGTGTCACATAACTCTCTGGTTTAACAGAATAAAAATTCAAAATGTGAAAATTGCGAAATTTTCAAATTTTTTGCCAAATTTCCGTTTTTTTCACAAATAAACTCAGAAATTATCGACCTAAATTTACCACTAACATGAAGCCCAATATGTCACGAAAAAACAATCTCAGAATCGCTAGGATCCGTTGAAGCGTTCCTGAGTTATTACCTCATAAAGGGACACTGGTCAGAATTTCAAAAAACGGCAAGGTCATTAAGGCCAAAATAGGCTGGGTCATGAAGGGGTTAATATACGTTATTTAATCTTTAATATACTTAAGAACAGGGCCCCAGACATCACACAGGGGGTCTGAAACACCGCACAGTGGTCCAAAATATCGCTGTGCTCTGCCTGGGGCCCCATATGCTGCCTGGGGCCCCTGTGCTTTGCCTGGGGCCACATGTACTGCCTGGGGCCCCTGTGCTCTGCCTGGGGCCACTGTGCTCTGCCTGGGGCCCCATATGCTGCCTGGGGCCCCTGTGCTCTGCCTGGGGCCCCATAGGCTGCCTGGGGCCCCTGTGCTCTACCTGGGACCACTGTGCTCTGCCTGGGGCCCCATATGCTGCCTGGGGCCCCTGTGCTCTGCCTGGGGCCCCTGTGCTCTGCCTGGGGCCCCATGTTCTGCCTGGGGCCACTGTGCTCTGCCTGGGGCCCCATAGGCTGCCTGGGGCCCCTGTGCTCTGCCTGGGACCACTGTGCTCTGCCTGGGGCCCCATATGCTGACTGGGGCCCCTGTGCTCTGCCTGGGGCCACTGTGCTCTGCCTGGGGCCCCATATGCTGCCTGGGGCCCCTGTGCTCTGCCTGGGGCCCCATATGCTGCCTGGGGCCCCTGTGCTCTGCCTGGGGCCCCTGTGCTCTGCCTGGGGCCCCATGTTCTGCCTGGGGCCCCTGTGCTCTGCCTGGGGCCACTGTGCTCTGCCTGGGGCCCCATGTTCTGACTGGGGCCACTGTGCTCTGCCTGGGGCCCCATAAGCTGCCTGGGGCCCCTGTGCTCTGCCTGGGGCCACTGTGCTCTGCCTGGGGCCCCATATGCTGCCTGGGGCCCCTGTGCTCTGCCTGGGGCCCCATATGCTGCCTGGGGCCCCTGTGCTCTGCCTGGGGCCCCTGTGCTCTGCCTGGGGCCCCATGTTCTGCCTGGGGCCCCTGTGCTCTGCCTGGGGCCACTGTGCTCTGCCTGGGGCCCCATATGCTGCCTGGGGCCCCTGTGCTCTGCCTGGGGCCCCATATGCTGCCTGGGGCCCCTGTGCTCTGCCTGGGGCCCCTGTGCTCTGCCTGGGGCCCCATATGCTGCCTGGGGCCCCTGTGCTCTGCCTGGGGCCCCTGTGCTCTGCCTGCGGCCCCATGTTCTGCCTGGGGCCCCTGTGCTCTGCCTGGGGCCCCATATGCTGCCTGGGGCCCCTGTGCTCTGCCTGGGGCCCCATATGCTGCCTGGGCCCCTGTGCTCTGCCTGGGGCCCCATATGCTGCCTGGGCCCCTGTGCTCTGCCTGGGGCCCCATATGCTGCCTGGGGCCCCTGTGCTCTGCCTGGGGCCACTGTGCTCTGCCTGGGGCCCCATAGGCTGCCTGGGGCCTCTGTGCTCTGCCTGGGACCACTGTGCTCTGCCTGGGGCCCCATATGCTGCCTGGGGCCCCTGTGCGCTGCCTGGGGCCACTGTGCTCTGCCTGGGGCCCCATATGCTGCCTGGGGCCCCTGTGCTCTGCCTGGGCGTAGGACACTGGTGACGTCACTTATCTCCGGACATTAGCTCCGGACATTATCTCCGGACAAAGCCACGGAAGTTGGCACAAATTGCCGGAAGTAGTATTCTAGGCAATTATATATTAGATTTTAATGTTATCAGTGTTTACCTTTGAACGTTTATATTGTATTGTCCTGTCACCAGCCATGTGTACGATTATCGGCCGAAAGCCTCTCTGGAACCAATAATCACCCCATGTAAAGGTATCTTTATAAGTTAAAGATTCAGAATACTATGACTTTTATCATATCCTGAACAGTCAAGTTTTTTATGAACCGTTAAGGTTTTCTGGTTGAAGTAAAAAAAACTCTGAGTGTTTACAGTTTGAAACCATAAAATGTTGAAAAATTATGTCATTCTTGAGTATATCACTCAATGGTGCTCATAAACGTGTCAAATTTGATCTATAATATACTTTAATATACGTTACTTTAATCTTTAATATACTTAAGAACAGGGCCCCAGACATCACACAGGGGGTCTGAAACACCGCACAGAGGTCCAAAATATCGCTGTGCTCTGCCTGGGGCCCCATATGCTGCCTGGGGCCCCTGTGCTCTGCCTGGGGCCCCATATGCTGCCTGGGGCCCCTGTGCTTTGCCTGGGGCCCCATGTTCTGCCTGGGGCCCCTGTGCTCTGCCTGGGGCGACTGTGCTCTGCCTGGGGCCCCATATGCTGCCTGGGGCCCCTGTGCTCTGCCTGGGGCCCCATATGCTGCCTGGGACCCCTGTGCTCTGCCTGGGGCCCCATAGGCTGCCTGGGGCCCCTGTGCTCTACCTGGGACCACTGTGCTCTGCCTGGGGCCCCATATGCTGCCTGGGGCCCCTGTGCTCTGCCTGGGGCCCCTGTGCTCTGCCTGGGGCCCCTGTGCTCTGCCTGGGCCCCATGTTCTGCCTGGGGCCACTGTGCTCTGCCTGGGGCCCCATAGGCTGCCTGGGGCCCCTGTGCTCTGCCTGGGACCACTGTGCTCTGCCTGGGGCCCCATATGCTGCCTGAGGCCCCTGTGCTCTGCCTGGGGCCCCTGTGCTCTGCCTGGGCCCCATGTTCTGCCTGGGGCCACTGTGCTCTGCCTGGGGCCCCATAGGCTGCCTGGGGCCCCTGTGCTCTGCCTGGGACCACTGTGCTCTGCCTGGGGCCCCATATGCTGCCTGGGGCCCCTGTGCTCTGCCTGGGGCCCCTGTGCTCTGCCTGGGGCCCCATGTTCTGCCTGAGGCCCCTGTGCTCTGCCTGGGGCCACTGTGCTCTGCCTGGGGCCCCATGTTCTGCCTGGGGCCCCATAAGCTGCCTGGGGCCCCTGTGCTCTGCCTGGGGCCCCATATGCTGCCTGGGGCCCCTGTGCTCTGCCTGGGGCCACTGTGCTCTGCCTGGGGCCCCATATGCTGCCTGGGGCCACTGTGCTCTGCCTGGGGCCCCATATGCTGCCTGGGGCCCCTGTGCTCTGCCTGGGGCCCCATATGCTGCCTGGGGCCCCTGTGCTCTGCCTGGGGCCCCTGTGCTCTGCCTGGGGCCCCATGTTCTGCCTGGGGCCCCTGTGCTCTGCCTGGGGCCACTGTGCTCTGCCTGGGGCCCCATATGCTGCCTGGGGCCCCTGTGCTCTGCCTGGGGCCACTGTGCTCTGCCTGGGGCCCCATATGCTGCCTGGGGCCCCTGTGCTCTGCCTGGGGCCCCATATGCTGCCTGGGGCCCCTGTGCTCTGCCTGGGGCCACTGTGCTCTGCCTGGGGCCCCATAGGCTGCCTGGGGCCCCTGTGCTCTGCCTGGGACCACTGTGCTCTGCCTGGGGCCCCATATGCTGCCTGGGGCCCCTGTGCTCTGCCTGGGGCCACTGTGCTCTGCCTGGGACCCCATATGCTGCCTGGGGCCCCTGTGCTCTGCGTGGGTGTAGGACACTGGTGACGTCACTTATCTCCGGACATTAGCTCCGGACATTATCTCCGGACATTATCTCCGGACATTAGCTCCGGACATTATCTCCGGACATTAGCTCCGGACAAAGCCACGGAAGTTGGCACAAATTGCAGGAAGTAGTATTCTAGGCAATTATATATTAGATGGGCATTTCCTGAAGGAAATACATGGTGCTTGAACAGCGCTTCCAGCTTTACAGCAGCACTTTTCACACACGGGACTGGGGGGCGCGCTTACTTTTGCACCCGGGGCCGGGGGCGCGCTTACTTTTGCACCCGGGGGAGCACTTACTTTTGCACCCGGAGGCGCACTTACTTTTGCACCCAGGGGCGCACTTACTTTTGCACCCGGGGGCGCACTTACTTTTGCACCCGGGGGCGCACTTACTTTTGCACCCCGGGGGCGCACTTACTTTTGCACCCCGGGGGCGCACTTACTTTTGCACCCGGGGGCGCACTTACTTTTGCACCCGGGGACGCACTTACTTTTGGGGCCGCACTTACTTTTGGTGGGCGGGGCTCCTCGGCCTCCGATTTGGTTGGTGGGGCCCCTCGTCCTCCGATTTGGTGGGTGGGGACCCTCGGCCTCCGATTTGGTGGGCGGGGACCGGCCTCCGATTTGGTGGGCGGGGACCCTCGGCCTCCAATTTGGTGGGCGGGGACCCTCGGCCTCCGATTTGGTGGGCGGGGACCCTCGGCCTCCGATTTGGTGGGTAGGGACCCTCGGCCTCCGATTTGGTGGGCGGGGCCCCTCGGCCTCCGATGTGGTGGGCGGGGCCCCTCGGCCTCCGATGTGGTGGGCGGGGCCCCTCGGCCTCCGCTTTGGTGGGCGGGGACCCTCAGCCTCCGATGTGGTGGGTGGGGCCCATCGGCCTCAGATGTGGTGGGCGGGGCCCCTCGGCCTCCGATTTGGTGGGCGGGGACCCCCGGCCTCCGATTTGGTGGGCGGGGCCCCTCGGCCTTCGATTTGTTGGGCGGGACTCCTCGGCCTTCGATTTGGTTGGCGGGGCCCCTCGGCCTCCGATTTGGTTGGTGGGGCCCCTTATCCTCCGATTTGGTGGGCGGGGACTCTCGGCCTCCAATTTGGTGGGCGGGGACCCTCGGCCTCCGATTTGGTGGGCGGGGCCCCTCGGCCTCCGATTTGGTGGGCGGGGCCCCTCGGCCTCTGATTTGGTGGGCGGGGACCCTCGGCCTCCGATTTGGTGGGCGGGGCCCCTCGGCCTCCGATTTGGTGGGCGGGGACCCTCGGCCTCCGATTTGGTGGGCGGGGACCCTCGGCCTCCGATTTGGTTGGTGGGGCCCCTCGGCCTCCGATTTGGTTGGTGGGGCCCCTCGGCCTCCGATTTGGTGGGCGGGGCCCCTCGGCCTCCGATTTGTTGGGCGGGGACCCTCGGCCTCCGATTTGTTGGGCGGGGACCCTCGGCCTCCGATTTGTTGGGCGGGGACCCTCGGCCTCCGATTTGGTGGGCGGGGACCCTCGGCCTCCGATTTGGTGGGCGGGGACCCTCGGCCTCCGATTTGGTGGGCGGGGACCCTCGGCCTCCGATTTGGTGGGTGGGGACCCTCGGCCTCCGCTTTGGTGGGCGGGGCCGCTCGGCCTTCGATTTGGTGGGCGGGGCTCCTCGGCCTCCGATTTGGTTGGCGGGGCCCCTCGGCCTCCGATTTGGTGTGTGCTCTGCCTGGGGCCACTGTGCTCTGCCTGGGGCCCCATATGCTGCCTGGGGCCCCTGTGCTCTGCCTGGGGCCCCATATGCTGCCTGGTGCCCCTGTGCTCTGCCTGGGGCCCCTGTGCTCTGCCTGGGGCCCCATGTTCTGCCTGGGGCCCCTGTGCTCTGCCTGGGGCCACTGTGCTCTGCCTGGGTGTAGGACACTGGTGACGTCACTTATCTCCGGACATTAGCTCCGGACATTAGCTCCGGACAATAGCTCCGGACAATAGCTCCGGACAATAGCTCCGGACAAAGCCACGGAAGTTGGCACAAATTGCAGGAAGTAGTATTCTAGGCAATTATATATTAGATATGTATTTCAGATGTCTTCCATTTGATCTGGTGTCAGTCGCTCTCGGGCACCTCAAAGTGCAGTCACCTAACTTGCTGAGTTTGTGAAACTCCACTGCCTAATTTGAATTTTCCAGATGCCAGGATTGTATCCCCAATGGACATGGACCTACACTGTTGATTTAGGAGGTATTAACCCCCTTAAATCCAAAGCCTGTTTTCACCTTCCTGACAAGGCCAAAGTTTCCAATTTTGACCAGTGTCACTCTATGTGGTAATAACTCTGGAACACTTCAACGTATCTCAGTAATTCTCAGATTAATTTTTCATGACACATTGTACTTTCTGGTAGTGGTATATTTAGATCAATTATTTTTACATTTATTTGTGAAAATATCAGAAATTTTGAATTTTTTTTAAATTTAGCAATTTTCCAACTTAGAATTTTTATACCTTTAATCCAGAGAATTATATCACACAAAATAGCTAATAAATAATGTTTACCACATGTCTACTTCACATCAACATAATTTTTACAACTTTTTTTTTTTGGTAGGAAGTTAGTAGGGATAAAAGTTTGAGCAATTTCTCTTTTTCCCAATAAAATTTACTGTCATGCTCCTGGATTCCACCAATTGAGTTTGTTTGATAGTCGGTTTCTCAGCCTGCCAAGCCACAGGAGATACACCTTTTCTCTGGGTGTTTTGGGTTTTGATTTTCTGGCTGCAGTCTGCTTAGCTTAACACAGGTGTTTGCATTTGTCCGCCTATCACCTTTTAGATGCACCTTTATATTCTGTCCCTCTGCTGGCGTTTCCTGCTGGTGGTAATTAAGTTGGATGTTCTGACATTCTATTGATGTTTGGAGCCAGTCTGTGATATTCCATCTAAGGGTTTTCGATTTGCTATACTTTGAAATCTTCTGTTTTATCAGTAGGAAGAAGGCAATATATTTGTTAACAGTACTGTTTTATTCTTTGTTTGGTATTTAGTTATTTCCTTTACGCACTTTGGGATCTTTGCTTTGTTCAGCACACTTTTCTTCTTGTAGGTAATCCCCACTTTGCTATGCGCTCTGGTTCTTTAGGAGGAATGTGGAGCAACTCGTCTGCAGTTTAGGCCAGAGTTACCATCTCCTAGTCTGTGGTTAGGTCTATCTCTCCACTAGGCACTGCGGAGTCAGGATATCTAGTCTGTACAGGAACTGGCAGGGTCAATTGCAGTTTTTAGTGTATAATCTATTTTCTTTCTGAGTTGCTACCCTGGAATAGCTATACTAGGAGCTGTTAGAAGCATTCAGGGTGAGCTGCCGTCAAGTGGGAGCGCCATTGGGCTATCTTAGGGTGTCAACCTCTGTGGTCAGGTAGGGACAGACCAGGATCAGAGTAGGGCTTTTACCATTTTGAACAGAGATATGTCAGGGTCAGGTATTTGTCCCTCTGGTTTGTACGCTAACCGTGTTCATGTGCTTGTTCAGTCATAACGTTTACAAAATCATTAGGGACCACATCATGTTTGATGTGACTTTGATGGACCTATGTGACAGAAAGGAGGAACAAAGACATACAAATCAGTATAATAAAAATATTGGAGAAAGAGAAACTGATCACCAACTAAAATGATTCTATACAAATGCACTGAGCATGGGCAACAAAGAAGGAGAATTGGAACTACTAAAGCAGGAAAAGAAACATGGCATTATTGGTGTCACTGAAACTTGGTGGGCAATACACATGATTGGAATACAAAGTTAGAAGGATACAACTTATTTGCAAGAAACAGACTTAATAAATGGGGAGGAAGTGTCGCACTGTAAGTTGGAAAAGCATATATATCCACAAAAATTGAGGCTTCAGAGACTGGGAGTACTGTGGAAACTGTTTGGGAAAGAATACAAGGAGAGAACAACAGAAAGGACACCATTGTAGGCATTTACTATAGATCACCTGGATAAGCTGAAGATATGGATTAACTCTTTAAGCATCATATGGCCAAGTTATCCAAAAAATATGACGCAGTGATCTTGCAAGATTTCAACTATCCAGACATTTGTTGGGAATCTCTCTCAGGCAAAAGTAAGGGTACCGTCTCACAGTGGCACTTTTGTCGCTACGACGGCACGATCCGTGACGTTCCAGCGATATCCATACGATATCGCTGTGTCTGACACGCAGCAGCGATCAGGGACCCCGCTGAGAATCGTACGTCGTAGCAGATCGTTTGGAACTTTATTTCGTCGCTGGATCTCCCGCTGTCATCGCTGGATCGGTGTGTGTGACACTGATCCAGCGATGCGTTCGCTTGTAACCAGGGTAAACATCGGGTTACTAAGCGCAGGGTCGCGCTTAGTAACCCGATGTTTACCCTGGTTACCATCATAAATGTAAAAAAAACCAAACAGGACATACTCACATTCCGGTGTCCGTCAGGTCCCTCGCCGTCCGCTTCCCGCACTGACTGACTGCCGGCCGTAAAGTAAAAGCAGAGCACAGCGGTGACGTCACCGCTGTACTCTGCTTTCACTTTACGGCCGGCACTCAGTCAGTGCGGGAAGCGGACAGCGAGGGACCTGACGGACACCGGAATGTGAGTATGTACTGTTTTTTTTTTTTTACATTTACGATGGTAACCAGGGTAAACATCAGGTTACTAAGCGCGGCCCTGCGCTTAGTAACCCGATGTTTACCCTGGTTACCCGGGGACTTCGGCATCGTTGGTCGCTGGAGAGCTATCTGTGTGACAGCTCTCCAGCGACCACACAACGACTTACCAACGATCACGGCCAGGTCGTATCGCTGGTCATGATCGTTGGTAAATCGTTTTGTGTAACGGTACCCTAACAGGTACAGCAAATTCTTATCCTCTCTTGCTGACAACTTTATTTTCCAAAAGGTAGAAGAGAGAACAATGGGATCTGCGACCTTGGATCTAATCCTTATAAACAGAGAGGAAATGGTTGAGCAGGTAAGGCCATGTGCACACGTTCAGGATTTTTCGCGTTTTTATCGCGTTTTTTCGCTATAAAAACGTGATAAAAACGCGAAAAAAACGCTTACATATGCCTCCTATTATTTACAGGGTATTCCGCATTTTTTGTGCAAATGTTGCGATTTTTTCCACGAAAAAATCGCATCGCGGAAAAAAAAGCAACATGTTCATTAAAAATGAGGAATTGCGGGGATTCCGCACACCTATGGGCCCATTGATCTGCTTACTTCCCGCACGGGGCTGTGCACACCATGCGGGAAGTAAGCAGATTATGTGCAGTTGGTACCCAGGGTGGAGGAGAGGAGACTCTCCTCCATGGACTGAGCACCATATAATTGGTAAAAAAAAAAGAATTAAAATAAAAAATAGTCCTATACTCACCCTCTGATGGCCCCCGAAGTGTTCCCGCCTCTCCGGTGCATGCTCTCTCTTCCATTCCTATAGATGGTGTGGTTCAGGACCTGTGATGACGTCACTGTCTTGTGATTGGTCGCGTGACCGCTCATGTGACTCACGCGACCAATCACAAGCCGCGACGTCATCGAAGGTCCTGAACCACACCGGCATCTATAGGAACGGATGCCGCTGAGGAGATTGGCTGTCTGCAGAGGGTGAGTATAACCATTTTTTTATTTTTTTTATTATTTTTAAACATTCTATCTTTTACTATAGATGCTGCATAAGCAGCATCTATAGTAAAAAGTTGGTAACACTTGTCAAACACTATGTTTGACAAGTGTGACCAACTTGTCAGTCAGTTTTCCAAGCGATGCTGCAGATTGCTTGGAAAACTTTAGCATTCTGCAAGCTAATTACGCTTGCAAAATGCTAAAAAAACCGCGAAAAAAACGGAAAAAAAACGCAAAAAAAAATGCGGATTTCTTGCAGAAAATTTCCGGTTTTCTTCAGGAAATTTCTGCAAGAAATCCGGACGTGTGCACATACCCTAAAGGTGGATGGAACCCAAGGAGGCAGCAATCATGCTATCATAGAATTTTGGATAAGTAGAGGAGAAAGACCTGTGAAGACTCAGACTTCAAGGTTGGATTTCAGAAAGGCAGATTTCAAGGGACTCAGAAAGGGGATAGGAGGGATCCAATGGCTGGATGTCCTTAAGGGCAGAAATGTCCTGCAACGATGGAAAGAAATTTACAATTGAGAGTCCTCAGTGGTTGACACCTTTTAATGGCTAACTGAAAAGATGGTAGCAAATTGCAAGCTTTCGAGAATACTCAGGCCTCTTCATCAGGTATAGACTAGTACAAATTCTGGAGAATCACATATTTATACACAACACAGCAAAAAGAATGCAATGGAGAAGATAAGTGAGGTGAAGCAGAGCTATCATTATGGGAGAGGGGGATAAGCAGTTGTGTCCATAAATATTGGAACAGTTCAAAGATAAGGCGTGTGAATGTTTTATTGTCCTCTGATTGGGGTCTCCCTCTGTGTTGTGATGTCCCCACAAGTTCTGAGGAGCAAATTCCTCAATTGGTGTAAAAGGACATAAATCCATGTGACACATTCATTCCTGCACTGAAAGTGTCAAATGTCATCATCAGCTTATACTCCCAGACTCTTCTGTCTCTCTTAGATTTGAAATTACCCTTTAATACAAGTGATTTCATGTCCATGGTGCTGTGATCTGGGATACAAAAAGGTTTTACCACAGGTAGATCTATTCTTTTTTCTCTTATTGTTTGGTGATGAGAGTTCATCCTTGTTCTCAGTTTTTGCCCTGTCTCCCCTACATACAGACCACCAGTTGGACATTTAGTGCAAATAATTAGGTACCCCACATTAGAAGTGATGCAGCTGAAAATACCTGAGATCTTGTAGTCCTGATGTGAATTACATCTTATTAACCCATATACCAACGCTACAGGGCAGTGGGAAGAGAGAGGCTAAGTGCCAGAATTGGCAAATCTTACAGATGCGCCTTTTCTGGGGTGGCTGGGGCAGATGGTTTTTTGTTTGCCCGGGGGCACTATAACCATGGTCCCTCTCTAGGCTATTAATATTTGTCCTCAGTCACTGGCTTTTCCTCTCTGGCGCAGAAAATTGAGCGGGAGCCCAAGCCAGTTTTTTCAGTGAAGACATTATTTTATTAAAGGGAATCTGTCACCTCATTTTGGCCCTATAAACTGCAGCCACCACCATCAGGGGCTTATCTACAGCATTCTGTAATGCTGTAGATAAGCCCCCGATGTAACCTGAAAGATAAGATAAACAAGTTAGATTATACTCACCCAGGGGCGGTCCCGGTTCAGTTCGGGTCCGATGGGCGTCGCAGGTCCGGGTCTGGCGCCTCCCATCTTCATACGATGTCGTCATCCTCCTTGCTTCTGTTGCGGCTCCTGTGCAGGCATACTGATTTACCCTGTTGAGGACAGTGTAAAGTACTGCAGTGCGCAGGCGCCGGGCCTCTCTGGCCTTTCTCGGCGCCTGTGGAGCGCCCCCAGATGCAGGGCCGCAGGGTACTCGGTACCGGGCCTCTCTGTCTCGGTCCTGGGGTTGTCACAGTGGCTAGACCCGGTCCATGACCCTGCTAAGGGGCGTCCAATGAAAGGTGTGATGGTGGTGCGTGGTACAAGTCGCAATGAATAACGAGGACACAGAGTTGCAGTCTCTTTACTTCTTTACTGAAAGCTTCAGGATCCGCAATCCAGAGCACTGCTAACAGGGCTGGCTGAGACCGGCCGGTCCGAAGGCACATCCAGAGTTCCCTTTGCAGGTGGAAATCAGTGCCTACCTACTAGCGCCTGTGTGTTGTAGTCCTTCCCTGCTGAGCACCACGGGATAGTCCTCACAACTGTCGTATCTGTTCTGATGTTCTTCTCCGTCCCCCAGATGATATGGCTAGGACGCACCCGTATGACGGGTAGGCCTGGAGTTATTCTGGGACCCTAGAGACGCCCCTCTCCCACAATTGCCTCCTATGTCTGCTTAGGTGTTTTAGGTGAGACAGCCAACCTATAATTAACTGTCCTGCCGCTGTTTGAAGTAATGCTTAGAGCCCAATACGTCCTCGGCGTTCCAGCCACCGGCTACGCGCCTCAGTAGGATGTTGCCACAATCTTAGGGCACGACTCCTACTGGTTCTATTCTTTATGCTGTGATCTCGTTTCTCACTTCTCCACAATAAACCTCGCTTCGTGTCCTTTCTTAAGATGCCACCGCAATGGGTGCAGGCGCGGCTCCGTAACGTTCTGTCCTTTTCGCTAGGCCACTGTCAGGATCCCACCCCTGACAGAGACCCCCCTGAATCTTCCCCGCAACACCCTCTGCCACCGGATGTTGCCTGGATCAAACCCAGTCAGCTTTTCCCTAACTTCCTATCCAGCCCCCAGTTTTACCAGATTGTGAGGAGTGGCCTAATACATAGAACCCTTTGCTCCCCCTGGTGGCCAGAGTGTGAAGTGTAATGTGTGACTGTGATACCTGGTCAGGTGAACTCCTTTAGTGCCACCAGACGTACCATCACTCCCCTTAGTGGCGGAGCGTCAGTACTGCAACGACCAGGACTCTGGGGCGCTGCACTCCCCCCCCCCGGTTAAATCCAGTACTCCCGGACTGGGAAGAAGAACAACAATACATGTTAGCAAAAGACATACAAAATTTTGAAATGCAATGAACAAGTAAATTTAACAGTGCTTCCCTTTATGGGAGGTGAGGACGCTTGAACGTTACAAACGAAAACATATTTACATTTTTACTCAAGTGTCATGATTCTCAATGGCGAGAGAACATAGCCCAGCATATATGAGAACTAGCTCTTGGAAGATGGAAACTATACTGACCATGAACTAAACCTGCCGCACAACTAGAAGTGGCCGGGTAGCATGCCTACGTTTTTTAACCCTAGATGCCCAGCGCCAGCCGGAGAACTACCTAATCCTAGCAGAGGAAAAGACAGTCCTGGCTCACCTCTAGAGAAATTTTCCCAAAAGGCAGACAGAGGCCCCCACATATATTGGCGGTGATTTTAGATGAAATGACAAACGTAGTATGAAAATAGGTTTAGCAAAATCGAGGTCCGCTTTCTAGATAGCAGGAAGACAGAAAGGACACTTTCATGGTCAGCAGAAAACCCTATCAAAACACCATCCAGAAATTCCTTTAAGACTCTAGCATTAACTCATAACACCAGAGTGGCAATTTCCGATCACAAGAGCTTTCCAGACACAGTAACGAAACAGCAGCTGTGAACAGGAACAAAATGCAAAAACACACAAGGACAAAAGTCCAACTTAGCTGGGAGTTGTCTAGTAGCAGGAACAAGCACAGAAGGCTTCTGATTACATTGTTGACCGGCAAGAAACTGACAGAGGAGCAAGGTTATATAGCGACTCCCACATCCTGATAGGAGCAGGTGAACAGAGGGGATGATGCACACAAGTTCAATTCCACAAGTGGCCACCGGGGGAGCCCAGAATCCAATTTCACAACAGTACCCCCCCCTCAAGGAGGGGGCACCGAACCCTCACCAGAACCACCAGGGCGATCAGGATGAGCCCTATGAAAGGCACGGACAAGATCGGAGGCATGAACATCAGAGGCAGTGACCCAAGAATTATCCTCCTGACCGTATCCCTTCCATTTGACCAGATACTGGAGTCTCCGTCTGGAAACACGAGAGTCTAAGATCTTTTCCACAACGTACTCCAACTCACCCTCAACCAACACCGGAGCAGGAGGCTCAACGGAAGGCACAACCGGTACCTCATACCTGCGCAACAATGACCGATGAAAAACATTATGAATCGAAAAGGATGCAGGGAGGTCCAAACGGAAGGACACAGGGTTAAGAATCTCCAATATCTTGTACGGGCCGATGAACCGAGGCTTAAACTTAGGAGAAGAAACCCTCATAGGGACAAAACGAGAAGACAACCACACCAAGTCCCCAACACAAAGCCGAGGACCAACACGACGACGGCGGTTGGCAAAAAGCTGAGTCTTCTCCTGGGACAACTTCAAATTGTCCACCACCTGCCCCCAAATCTGATGCAACCTCTCCACCACAGCATCCACTCCAGGACAATCCGAAGATTCCACTTGACCGGAGGAAAATCGAGGATGAAACCCCAAATTATAGAAAAACGGGGACACCAAGGTGGCAGAGCTGGCCCGATTATTGAGGGCGAACTCCGCCAAAGGCAAAAAAGCAACCCAATCATCCTGATCCGCAGACACAAAACACCTCAAATATGTCTCCAAGGTCTGATTAGTCCGCTCGGTCTGGCCATTAGTCTGAGGATGGAAAGCAGACGAAAAAGACAAATCTATGCCCATCCTAGCACAGAATGCCCGCCAAAATCTAGACACGAATTGGGTCCCTCTGTCAGAAACGATATTCTCAGGAATACCATGCAAACGAACAACATTTTGAAAAAACAGAGGAACCAACTCGGAAGAAGAAGGCAACTTAGGCAAGGGAACCAGATGGACCATCTTAGAGAAACGGTCACACACCACCCAGATGACAGACATCTTCTGAGAAACAGGCAGATCCGAAATAAAATCCATCGAGATGTGCGTCCAAGGCCTCTTCGGGATAGGCAAGGGCAACAACAATCCACTAGCCCGAGAACAACAAGGCTTGGCCCGAGCACAAACGTCACAAGACTGCACAAAGCCTCGCACATCTCGTGACAGGGAAGGCCACCAGAAGGACCTTGCCACCAAATCCCTGGTACCAAAGATTCCAGGATGACCTGCCAATGCAGAAGAATGAACCTCAGAGATGACTCTACTGGTCCAATCATCAGGAACAAACAGTCTACCAGGTGGGCAACGATCAGGTCTATCCGCCTGAAACTCCTGCAAGGCCCGCCGCAGGTCTGGAGAAACGGCAGACAATATCACTCCATCTTTAAGGATACCTGTGGGCTCAGAATTACCAGGGGAGTCAGGCTCAAAACTCCTAGAAAGGGCATCCGCCTTAACATTCTTAGAACCCGGTAGGTACGACACCACAAAATTAAACCGAGAGAAAAACAACGACCAGCGCGCCTGTCTAGGATTCAGGCGCCTGGCAGACTCAAGGTAAATTAAATTTTTGTGGTCAGTCAATACCACCACCTGATGTCTGGCCCCCTCAAGCCAGTGACGCCACTCCTCAAAAGCCCACTTCATGGCCAAAAGCTCCCGATTCCCAATATCATAATTCCGCTCGGCGGGCGAAAATTTACGGGAAAAAAAAGCACAAGGTCTCATCACGGAGCAGTCGGAACTTCTCTGCGACAACACCGCCCCAGCTCCGATTTCAGAAGCGTCGACCTCCACCTGAAAAGGAAGAGCAACATCAGGCTGACGCAACACTGGGGCGGAAGAAAAGCGGCGCTTGAGCTCCCGAAAGGCCTCCACAGCATCAGGGGACCAATCAGCAACATCAGCACCCTTCTTAGTCAAATCAGTCAATGGTCTCACAACATCAGAAAAACCAGCAATAAATCGACGATAAAAGTTAGCAAAGCCCAAAAATTTCTGAAGACTCTTAAGAGAAGAGGGTTGCGTCCAATCACCAATAGCCTGAACCTTGACAGGATCCATCTCGATGGAAGAGGGGGAAAAAATGTATCCCAAGAAAGAAATCTTTTGAACCCCAAAAACACACTTAGAACCCTTCACACACAAGGAATTAGACCGCAAAACCTGAAAAACCCTCCTGACCTGCTGGACATGAGAGTCCCAGTCATCCGAAAAAATCAGAATATCATCCAGATACACAATCATAAATTTATCCAAATAATCGCGGAAAATGTCATGCATAAAGGACTGGAAGACTGAAGGGGCATTTGAAAGACCAAAAGGCATCACCAAATACTCAAAATGGCCCTCGGGCGTATTAAATGCGGTTTTCCACTCATCCCCCTGCTTGATTCGCACCAAATTATACGCCCCACGGAGATCAATCTTAGAGAACCACTTGGCCCCCTTTATACGAGCAAACAAATCAGTAAGCAGTGGTAACGGATATTGATATTTAACCGTGATTTTATTCAAAAGTCGATAATCAATACACGGCCTCAAAGAGCCGTCTTTCTTAGACACAAAGAAAAAACCGGCTCCTAAGGGAGATGACGAAGGACGAATATGTCCCTTTTCCAAGGACTCCTTTATATATTCTCGCATAGCAGCGTGTTCAGGCACAGACAGATTAAATAAACGACCCTTAGGGTATTTACTACCCGGAATCAAGTCTATGGCACAATCGCACTCCCGGTGCGGAGGTAGTGAACCAACCTTGGGTTCTTCAAAAACGTCACGAAAGTCAGACAAGAATTCAGGAATCTCAGAGGGAATAGATGATGAAATGGAAACCAAAGGTACGTCCCCATGAGTTCCTTTACATCCCCAGCTTAACACAGACATAGCTCTCCAGTCGAGGACTGGGTTATGAGATTGCAGCCATGGCAATCCCAGCACCAAAACATCATGTAGATTATACAGCACCAGAAAGCGAATAACCTCCTGGTGATCCGGATTAACACGCATAGTCACTTGTGTCCAGTATTGTGGTTTATTACTAGCCAATGGGGTGGAGTCAATCCCTTTCAGAGGTATCGGAGCCTCCAGTGGCTCCAAATCATACCCACAGCGTTTGGCAAAGGACCAATCCATAAGACTCAAAGCAGCGCCAGAGTCGACATAGGCGTCCGCGGTAATAGATGACAAAGAACAAATCAGGGTCACAGATAGAATAAACTTAGACTGTAAAGTGCTAATTGAAACAGACTTGTCAGGCTTCTTAGTACGCTTAAAGCATGCTGATATAACATGAGTTGAATCACCACAATAGAAGCACAACCCATTTTTTCGTCTAAAATTCTGCCGCTCGCTTCTGGACAGAATTCTATCACATTGCAAATTTTCTGGCGTTTTCTCAGTAGACACCGCCAAATGGTGCACAGGTTTGCGCTCCCGCAGACGCCTATCGATCTGAATAGCCATCGTCATGGACTCATTCAGACTCGCAGGCACAGGGAACCCCACCATAACATCCTTAATGGCATCAGAGAGACCTTCTCTGAAAATCGCCGCCAGGGCGCACTCATTCCACTGAGTAAGCACAGACCATTTGCGGAATTTTTGGCAGTATATTTCAGCTTCATCTTGCCCCTGAGACAAGGACATCAAGGCCTTTTCCGCCTGAAGCTCTAAATGAGGTTCCTCATAAAGCAACCCCAAGGCCAGAAAAAACGCATCCACATTGAGCAACGCAGGATCCCCTGGTGCCAATGCAAAAGCCCAGTCTTGAGGGTCGCCCCGGAGCAAGGAAATTACAATCCTGACCTGCTGTGCAGGGTCTCCGGCAGAGCGAGACTTCAGGGACAAAAACAATTTGCAATTATTTTTAAAATTTTGAAAGTGAGATCTATTCCCCGAGAAGAATTCAGGCAAAGGAATTCTAGGCTCAGACATAGGTGCATGAACAACAAAATCTTGCAAATTTTGTACCTTTGTGGCGAGATTATTCAAACCTGTAGCTACACTCTGAAGATCCATTTGAAACAGGTGAACACAGAGCCATTCAAGGATTAGAAGGAGAGAAAGAGAGGAAGGTTGCAGTATAGGCAGACTAGCAAGTGATTCAATTAAGAGCACACTCAGAACTAGAGGAAAAAAAAAAAAAAAAAAATTGTAGCAGACTTCTTTTTTCTCTCCTTTCTCAGCCAGTAATTTAACCCTTTTTTGGGCCGGTCAAACTGTCATGATTCTCAATGGCGAGAGAACATAGCCCAGCATATATGAGAACTAGCTCTTGGAAGATGGAAACTATACTGACCATGAACTAAACCTGCCGCACAACTAGAAGTGGCCGGGTAGCATGCCTACGTTTTTTAACCCTAGATGCCCAGCGCCAGCCGGAGAACTACCTAATCCTAGCAGAGGAAAAGACAGTCCTGGCTCACCTCTAGAGAAATTTTCCCAAAAGGCAGACAGAGGCCCCCACATATATTGGCGGTGATTTTAGATGAAATGACAAACGTAGTATGAAAATAGGTTTAGCAAAATCGAGGTCCGCTTTCTAGATAGCAGGAAGACAGAAAGGACACTTTCATGGTCAGCAGAAAACCCTATCAAAACACCATCCAGAAATTCCTTTAAGACTCTAGCATTAACTCATAACACCAGAGTGGCAATTTCCGATCACAAGAGCTTTCCAGACACAGTAACGAAACAGCAGCTGTGAACAGGAACAAAATGCAAAAACACACAAGGACAAAAGTCCAACTTAGCTGGGAGTTGTCTAGTAGCAGGAACAAGCACAGAAGGCTTCTGATTACATTGTTGACCGGCAAGAAACTGACAGAGGAGCAAGGTTATATAGCGACTCCCACATCCTGATAGGAGCAGGTGAACAGAGGGGATGATGCACACAAGTTCAATTCCACAAGTGGCCACCGGGGGAGCCCAGAATCCAATTTCACAACACTCAAGGTTATAAATAACACTTATGACTAACTCGACTATAAATAACCATCATTACCCAGCCGGGTATTCTATCTACTAAGTGCAAATTTTGAACAATAATTTAACTTTTCCCTTAAGGGGGTATAAGCTGAACCTACTAAAGGCCTACTATAAAACTCTAAAATATAAATTAACTTTTTCTTTATTCTCTGACTTCGAACATGCAGGACCGCCTGGCTACTCGTCCGGGCCTACTGCCTCTTTTCTTCTATAAGCTCTATTTTTATTCACAGTATAAGATCAATCAACCATCTCTCTATGGTCTCCAGGAGGACTCACTAACCCCTACGGGTTCACTTTACTGAAATTCGGCTTTCAACTCTTTCCTGTCCTCAATCTCTAGTAACATCATTAAACAATTCCTATTGTTATCTAACTAACTACATACTATTCCTATGTAAACATTATTACAATCCAACTTTTTCTTAAGGCATCATCATACTTATGTGCAACATGTGAACATTCCCTTTAAGAGGGACTCAAGTCTCTTTGAGGTAGTGCAGACTCTCTATCTGCAAGTCCGTTTTATGGCAAGAACTTCTGCGCTGTATTCAAGAACAGTCTCTTCAAAAAGTTCTCCTTTTTGTAAAACCAGTAGGGGGCACCTTTAAGAAGGTGCGAACTATTTACAACACAGTTTGTGAACCATTCACCGTCCATGATTCGGCAGTCTTTGTAAACAATGATGAACAAAAGCAAAAACAAAAAAGCAAAACAATAGGGATCCCGGGTAAACAAAGGGATCCCTTTAAGAATAACCCTGGTCGGGTTTAAAGCAGCAGAACATCAGGAAGACAAACAGTTAACTATTTACAACCTCATGGCTCCGAGGTCTATTCTCACAGTAGGTTACACCGCAGCAGCTGGTGGCGAACACCTCCTGACCGGTAGGGCTGCGGCTCTTTGTCCCCGGCTGATGCGGGATCGGTGTCATTGGTTTGTCTCCTAGGTGCGGTCAGGTCACCCGGCGTCTGGATTCGAATGTCGGCTTTGGTTGCAAGTTCAGTAGCAGCAATAATGCACACCGTAGTGATAGTGGTAGAGTTTGTCAAATCAGGGTTAGTCGTAGTCGGGACAGCAGGTGGCGCTACTGCCGGCTCGCATCGTTGGACGTCTCGAGCGCACCACCCCTGCGCAGTCTGGTGGCGAGTGTAGGTCACCTTGTCCCCTTTGCATAGTAGCTGATTGTCACATCTATTGCGGAATGGGGTCTTCACATTGTAGCTGGCAAAGAAGACCTTAGTCGGCAGTCCCGGTTCCTGTATAGAGCCCCAACCCCGTTTCGGGTGAAAGGCTAGCACAGTCCCCCGTTTCACCAAGTCCCTCTTACCGCGTGCGGTCTTTGGGTTTTGTACTTTCGGTGGGTCACTTGGTTCTGTCTCTTTTCGGTTTTTCCAGTGTGGAATTAAGCATTGTTTATACTGTTCCCAGGTGAGCACAGCAATGCTGAGGCCCTCCTGCCTGGCCCCGTCTGGCCCAACCCTCGGGATATCCCATTGGAAGATCACCCCCTCCGAGTTCACATCTAGCGGTTCTCCAATAGTTGTCGGTAACGGAGGCACCAGCTTCTCCATAGTATCGGGGGTTATCACTACCAGCTCGGTGGAGAGGAATCGGTCATTGTCAGGACGGGGAGCAGTCATGGGAGCAGGATCGGTCGGGAGAGCAGGGGCGCTTTCCGTACCTGCGTCTGATGTGGTTCCACCGATGGCGGTCTGTTCCACTGATGAGGACACTGGAGTCGGCTGCGGTTCGGACCGCGGCTCTTCCAAGGCGTCCTCCTGGCACAGCTCCGACTTCCATTGCTTCGCATCGGCTGGCTCCATGTCCGGGATAGGTTGACTCAGCTCCCCCGCCTGCGGTTCCAAGAAGTTCGGGTCCTTCAGCTGCGGTGGGTTTGGATCCGCTTCTGGCCAGTGGGGATATTCCGGGATCACTCCTTCGTCATTCAGGTACTCGCTGGTCACCTTCGCTGTCTCGAGATCGGCAGCTGCACATGCACCTGGCTCTGCCATTTCTCGGAGCACCTTCTTGTCTTGGTTCCCGCCGTTGCAATCTAGGGGGCGGTACTCCTCTACTTCGGGGCAGGTCATCATCTTGCAGCAGAAGTCGGAGGGGGCGGTCGCCGCTTTAATAGTCTCCTCCCATGGCACGCCCTTCTTCTTCCTCTGCGCTCCTCGTGGCGCTGCAATGGCGGCGGTTTTGGCGGGAATGTTTGGCGGCAATAGCAATACACAGTCTTTGCAATAAATCATGGTTCAAACACAATTCAGACACAGTTCCAAGGCACACATGACCTGATTCTTAAGGCTTAAGTAGATCCTGTTCGTGATGCCAAGTTGGAGCGCCCCCAGATGCAGGGCCGCAGGGTACTCGGTACCGGGCCTCTCTGTCTCGGTCCTGGGGATGTCACAGTGGCTAGACCCGGTCCATGACCCTGCTAAGGGGCGTCCAATGAAAGGTGTGATGGTGGTGCGTGGTACAAGTCGCGATGAATAACGAGGACACAGAGTTGCAGTCTCTTTACCTCTTTACTGAAGGCTTCAGGATCCGCAATCCAGAGCACTGCTAACAGGGCTGGCTGAGACCGGCCAGTCCGAAGGCACATCCAGAGTTCCCTTTGCAGGTGGAAATCAGTGCCTACCTACTAGCGCCTGTGTGTTGTAATCCTTCCCTGCTGAGCACCACGGGATAGTCCTCACAACTGTCGTATCTGTTCTGATATTCTTCTCCATCCCCCAGATGATATGGCTAGGATGCACCCGTATGACGGGTAGGCCTGGAGTTATTCTGGGACCCTAGAGATGCCCCTCTCCCACAATTGCCTCCTATGTCTGCTTAGGTGTTTTAGGTGAGACAGCCAACCTATAATTAACTGTCCTGACGCTGTTTGAAGTAATGCTTAGAGCCCAATACTTCCTCGGCGTTCCGGCCACCGGCTACGCGCCTCAGTAGGATGTTGCCACGATCTTAGGGCACGACTCCTACTGGTTCTATTCTCCTTTGTGCTGTGATCTCGTTTATCACTTCTCCACAATAAACCTCGCTTCGTGTCCTTTCTTAAGATGCCACCGCAACGGGTGCAGGCGCGGCTCCGTAACGTTCTGTCCTTTTCGCTAGGCCACTGTCAGTATCCCACCCCTGACAGAGACCCCCCTGAATCTTCCCCGCAACACCCTCTGCCACCGGATGTTGCCTGGATCAAACCCAGTCAGCTTCTCCCTAACTTCCTATCCAGCCCCCAGTTTTACCAGATTGTGAGGAGTGGCCTAATACATAGAATCCTTTGCTCCCCCTGGTGGCCAGAGTGTGAAGTGTAATGTGTGACTGTGATACCTGGTCAGGTGAACTCCTTTAGTGCCACCAGATGTACCATCACTCCCCTTAGTGGCGGAGCGTCAGTACTGCAACGACCAGGACTCTGGGGCGCTGCACCTGCGCACTGCAGTACTTTGCTCTGCCCTCAACAGGGCAAATAAAGTACACCTACGTAGGAGCTGCGACAGGAAGCAAAGAAGAGGACGTCATCGCATGAAGATAGGAGGCGCCGGACCCGGACCTGTGACACCCATCGGACCGGACCGCCCCTGGGTGAGTATAATCTAACTTGTTTTTCTTATCATTCAGGTTACATCGGGGGCTTATCTACAGCATTACAGAATGCTGTAGATAATCCCCTGATGGCGGTGGCCGCAGTTTATAAGGCCAAAATGATGTGACAGATTCCCTTTAAATACATACAGGTCCCAAATTTTGCATACACATACTACTAACAGTATTAAACACTGACATCTATAAATCTAACTGTTCTGCAATGGTTTACTGTATGTAAACCATGTCTCCTATCCTGTCGGCTTCTGCAATGTTTGTACAGAAGCCGATAAATGAATTATCGGCTATTCTGCTATCTCTCTATGAAATATAAAGATATATATATATACAGGACAGACCAAAAGTTTGGACACACCTTCTCATTTAAAGATTTTTCTGTATTTTCATGACTATGTAAATTGTACATTCACACTGAAGGCATCAAAACTATGAATTAACACATGTGGAATTATATACTTAACAAAAAACTGTGAAACAAATGAAATTATGTCTTATATTCTAGGTTCTTCAAAGTAGCCACCTTTTGCTTTGATGACTGCTTTGCACACTCTTGGCATTCTCTTGATGAGCTTCAAGAGTTAGTCACCGGGAATGGTCACCCCAAACCATCTCGATTGGGTTCAGGTCTGGTGACTGTGGAGGCCAGGTCATCTGGCGTAGCACCCCATCACTCTCCTTCTTAGTCAAATAGCCCTTACACAGTTAGTTAGGGGTTAACTAAAGTGACAGTTTTACAGATTGGGTCATTCTGGATGCATTGATACCAAATATATATTTGCCCCATATAATGCTGCACATGGCCCCATACAGATATTTGTCCCATATAATGCTGCACATGGCCCCATAAGATGTTCCATACAAACATTTGCCCCATATGCTGTTGCTGCGATTAAAAAAATAAAAAATTACATACTTGCTTCTCAGGCCCCCAGCACTTGCTATGTTCACCTGCTCCCCGTTCCACTGCCGACTGCCGTTGTGTCTTCCCCGTCCTCTGCACTGACGTTCAGGCAGAGGGTGGCACACACTAATCGCGTCATCGTGCCCTCTGACCTGAGCATCACTGCAGAGGATGCGGAAGACGCAGCGGCGCCGCCAGTGAAACGGGGAGCAGGTGAATATCGCGCACTGAGTTATGCTCACCTGCTCCTGGCGCGGTTCCTGCACGTCTGTTCCCCGATGCTGGCAGCTTCCTGTTGTGAGCGGTCACATGGTACCGCTCATTACAGTAATGAATATGTGGCTCCACCCCACATTGACTCCACTCCACATTCATTACTGTAATGAGTGGTACCATGTGACTGCTCACTACAGGAAGAAGCTGCCGGTGCCCGGGAACCAGGGATGTGCAGGGACCGCGCCAGGAGCAGGTGAGTATTATTACACAGACCCCGCTCCCCCTCCCCTGCTGACCCCTGGGTATGACTCGAGTTTAAGCCGAGAGGGTTACTTTCAGCCCAAAAAAGTGGGCTGAAAATCTCGGCTTATACTCGAGTATATACGGTACTTATTTTTTCCTTCCTTCAGTGTGAAACACAAACTTTCCCTGCGCTGATCTCTGATCTCATACTCTGCAATGCTTTATATATACATATACAGCTTTGGCAAATATAATTAAGAGACCACCACATCAAAACCCTGTCATGGGCAACCCAATCTCCAGACCTGAACCCCATTGAATCAAGAAGATGATAGATAGTCACAAGCCATCAAACAAAGAAGAACAGCTTAAATTTTTGCATCAGGAGCAGTGTGAAACACTGGTGGAAAGCATGCCACGACGCATGAAAGCTGTGATTAAAAATCATGGTTATTCCACAAAATATTGATTTATGATCTCTTTCTGAGTTAAAACATTAGTATTGTTGTTTGTAAATGATTATGAACTTGTTTTCTTTGCATTATTTGAGGTCTGAAAGCACTGGGGGTTTTTAATTTTGACCATTTTTCTTTTCGAAATAAAATACAAAATTTATTGCTTGGAAATTGCTTGCTTGTCAGAAGTTTATAGAATAATGAACAATTTACATTTTACTCAAAAATATACCTATAAAGAGAAAAATCAGACAAACTGAACATTTTGCAGTGGTCTCTTAATTTTTTGCCAGAGCTGTATACTGTATGTATGTGCATATATATTTATTAACCCATTAGCACCATATCTACAGGATTGTGAGGATGATCGCATTTAGGCTATGTGCACACGATGCGGATTTGCTGCGGATCTGCAGCGGATTTTTCCGCGCAGAAACGCTGCAGATCCGCACTGTGATGTACAGTACAATGTTATTCACTGGGATAAAAAAAAGCTGTGCAGATGGTGAGGAAAAATCATTGCGGAATAGCTGCGGATTTCAAAGAAGTGCATGTCACTTCTTTTGTGCAGATCTGCAGCGTTTCTGCACCCCTCCATGTTAAAAATCCGCAGTGGCCTAAACCGCAGAAAATCCCCACAAAATCCGCATCAATTCCGCATAAAAACAGAACAAAATCCGCATAAAAACCGCGGCAAATCCGCGGCTGCAAATACTGCCAGGAGATGCGGATTTTGTGCAGAAAATTCTGCACCTCTTTTCCTACGTGTGCACATAGCCTTAGGCCGGGGTCACACTACCGTAGAATACGGACGAGTGCTATGACATAAAACATCGCATAGCACTCGGACTAGTGTTAATCTATAGGGCAGCTAACATTACCATATTTTTTCTCAGTTGTATTCGACGTGCGTGTAAAATCGCAGTGAATGCAATTCTACGGGTGTGAGAAAAACTCAGACACCACACCGACCATTCATCTATCTTGCGACAAATGCGCACACATTTTCCTCATTTCAGCCCATTGAGCCATTAAATTCAATGGGGAAAAGCAGTGATAAATATAAAACCATACGCATGTCATATGGATGCCATACAGTTGCATAGGTGCGAGAAAATCGCATCATCGCATTGCAAACGCATTACACACGGATGACCATACGGAGAACACTTGAGCGACTCTCGGCAGGGAGACTTGGACTGATGTTTCATAAGTGTGACCCCGGAATATCAGTATTTCGTCAGTATTTCACATCAGTGTATATAAGTATACGTTTAATGTTAAGAATCCAATATATATAACACCAAAAAATAATAATAAAGCCACAAAGTAAAATAAATGCTTTATTTTAATAATATTAAAAACATGTATAAATAAAAACCAGTGAGCACCACAAAACAAACAATAGGTGGGACACCTCGACTGAACAAAAAAAAAAAACACAGTGTGTGTATATGACTCAAGGCAGAAACAAGAGTGATAACAAATACTCTATATATATATGAGACGAGTATGAGCAGGGGCAAAACATGCCTAATGTAATAATTATAGGGGATAACTCAGGAGACTCTTTGCATGGAACAAGACAACTACAGGACACAGTTTTATAAGTGGTAAAGTCTATATTATTACACGGTGATTCAAACAGGTGCAGAGAGAAACTCAAGTCCACAACACTTGGTGCAAATAATAAACGCAGCTTAGCAGTCTATAGGAAACTTCAGAGGAAAATGCAATCAAGCAGAAAGTCTATGAAGCACAGTTATTCTTGAGGATACTTGACACGAATAAATCCTTGTCTTAGTCCTGGCACAGATAGATATGCTTATTAGGCAGTTCAAATCATATCTTAGCTCAACCGGGGAGGCCTGGTTAATAGTCTCAGGTTATTGCAAAGCAGAAACAGCTTACATGTCTAGCAAATGCAGATGGAGATGGAAGTAAACATGAACAGCAGATGAAGGAGGATTACTGGAAACTTGTGTATGCAGCAGAGTAGCAGGATCACCCCACAGGTTCACAGGAGCAGGTATATAGCCAGGGAGTGATCAGAAGTCAGGAGCTGGATGCAAGGCAGAATACTCTAGCACAGACTGAAGGCTGGGGTGGAGTTTTATAGCAGGAAGACACAGTGCACATGAGACCAAAGACGCCATCTTGGAAAAGGGCAGTAATGCACAAAAGGTAAAAAATGTTCAGAGTCCTGACATTACCCCCTCCTTAGAAGCGGCCTCAGGATGATCCTGGACCTGGTTTCTCAGGGAATCTCTGATGAAAACGTGAAATCCTCTGTTGGGCATTGATGTTTTCCACAGGTTCCCAAGAGTCTTCCTCAGGGGGATATCCCTGCCATCTTATCAGATATTGAAGCCGATTCCTGCGAATCCTGGAATCAACAATTTCCTCCACCACGAATTGTTCTTGCCCATCAATCACCACAGGCTGCGGAGGTGGCACAACACGTCCCTGGAAGGTATTAGGAGATACAGGCTTTAGTAAAGATACATGAAAAACTGGGTGTACCTTCATTGTCCTAGGCAGCTTCAGCCGACAGGCCACAGAGCTCACAATACCATTGATCTTGAAAGGGCCAATGAATTTCTGTCCAAGTTTTTGTGAAGGAACGTTTAACTTCAGATTCTTAGTTGCTGGCAACACGGAATCTCCTACCTTGAACATGGGTGCAAGTTTACGGAATCTATCAACCGATCTCTTATAACGTTCTTGAGCTGTGGTCAGGGATTCCTTCAGAACCTCCAGATTCTGTTTCATCGCAGTCAGCCTTTCCTCCACTGCCGGAACCGGAGAATTAATTGGAGACCTAGGTAAAATACACGGATGATAACCCAGATTGGCAAAGAAAGGTGTAAATTTAGTGGAGGCGCTCTGAGAATTATTATATGAAAATTCGGCTAACGGCAACAACTCCAACCAATCATCCTGGAGATGACTGACATAACATCTTGGATATTGTTCCAGTGTCTGGTTGGTACGCTCAGTCTGACCATTTGTCTGGGGATGGTAAGCAGAAGAGAGACAGACATTAATATTGAGTGCAGAGCAAAACCCCTTCCAGAATCTTGAAGTGAACTGTACTCCACGGTCAGAGATGATCTCATCCGGAACCTCGTGCAACCGAAAGACATTCTGTATAACCAAGTTCACTGTATCTTTAGCTGAGGGGAGGCTGGTGCACGGAACAAAATGAGCAGCTTTAGTCAGGCGATCAACTACCACCATGATTGTATTCATGCCCCCTGATGTAGGCAGCTCCACAATAAAGTCCATTGATATAGACCCCTAAGGGGGGAACGGAACAGGTAATGGTTGTAGAAGACCCGTAGGTGCCAAATGAGGAGTCTTGTAATGGGCACATACCTTGTAAGAGAGAACATAGTCCTTGGTATCCTTCAGGCAAGTTGGCCACCAGAAGAATCGGCTTAGGAACTCTTGTGTCTTCAGTACCCCCCTGTGACCAGCCAACTTGGAGTCATGTACCAACTTGAGGATCTGCAGACGGACGACCTCCGGGACGTAGATACGTCAATCTCTGAACCACATGCCACCCTTAAAGACAAGATTAATATCCAGAGGTGGGTTGGCCAGAAATACATCACCTTCATAGGCCTCCCTGCACTCCTTCCACAAGTCCTGATCGTGGATAACTCCGATGAAATTGGCATCAGATAGAATGGTCTTGGACGGGGCTCCAGGTACGGAATCCACAGCATGGATTCGGGATAAAGCATCAGCCTTCCCATTACGAGAACCTGGACGGTACGAGATAACAAAGTTAAATTGATTTAAAAATAAGTTCCAACGAGCCTGATGAGGAGAAAGACATCTAGCGGATCTAAGGAACTCTAGATTGCGATGGTCAGTTAGCACTATGATCTGTTGTGCAGCTCCTTGCAGATGATGCCTCCATTCTTTGAAAGCCGCAATAATAGCCAGCAATTCCTTGTCTCCCACGTCGTAATTCTTCTCTGCTGAGGTTAGTCTACAGGAAAAGAAAGCACAAGGATGTAGCAGACCCTTCTCTCCAGTTCTTTGGGAGAGAATAGCCCCCAAAGCATTATCAGAAGCGTCCACCTCCACAATGAAAGGAAGTGTTGGATCTGGGTGTATCAACAGCGGTGCTGATGTGAAACAGATCTTACGCCGATCAAAAGCTTCTTGAGCCTGTGATGACCACTTAAAGGGCTGTTCCTTCTTTGTCAAGGAAGTAATGGGACGGACAATAGCAGAAAAATTTCGAATGAAGCGTCTGTAGAAATTTGCAAAACCAGTAAAACGTTGGACCTCCTTAACGTTCTTGGGTACTGGCCAGTCAAGGATAGCCTGAATCTTACCAGATTCCATGTTCAGCCCCTGGGGAGAGATGATTTAACCTAAGAACTGTATCTCAGAACGATGGAACTCGCATTTCTCCGGCTTAATATACAGATGGTTCTCTTTCAGACGTCTTAAAACAGTTTTGACATGTTCTTCATATTCCTGTAGAGAGTCAGAAAAGATTAGTATATCGTCCAAATAGATCACTACAAACTGGTCCAACAAATCTCTGAAAATGTCTTTAGCAAGGTGTTGAAATGTTGCAGGGGCATTACAAAGCCCGAAGGGCATCACAAGAGATCCGAAGTGTCCATACCGGCATCTGAATGCTTTCTTCCACTCATCCCCTGGACGAATACGCACCAAATTATAAGCCCGACGAAGATCCAGTTTAAAGAACACCTTAGCATGGCAGACTCTTTCCAGTAATTCGGGAATCAGAGGCTATGGGTAATGGTTTCGTACGGTTACCTTATTGAGTTTTCGATAGTCAACACAGGGTCTCAGGGTCCCATCCTTCTTCTTTACAAAAAAGGTAGGTGCCCCTGCTGGTGAGGAAGAAGGACGTATGAAGCCTTTGGCCAGATTTTCATCAATATACTCTTTTAAGGCTTGAAGCTCAGGTGCCGCCAAAGGGTATACGTTACCAAAAGGAATGGCTGCCCTGGGAAGCAGCTCAATGGAAGTCATAATGCCTGTGTGGAGGAAGCTGATCTGCATTCTTCTTGTCACAGATGTCAGAGAACTCTTTATAAGCTGGAGGTAAAGAAAATACCTGTACATGTGGTTCCGTAGCCGTGGACTCAGGGACAGCTTCTGTTAACGCTGAGTTGATCCTTGTTGGGGAGGTAATCTCCTTGGTCTCCCAATTGATAATTGGGTTCTGAGAACGCAACCAAGGAATGCCTAAAATCACAGGAAAATGAGGAGAAGAAATTAGCAAGAAAGAAAGTTGCTCCTGATGATTAGGCTCTAACAAAATTTCAAGGGGTATGGTCTCCTGATCCACAGGCCCAGAGATTAAAGGTGACCCATCCACTGTTTCCATGGTAATTGGAGAGGCTCTTTGCTGAATTTTAATACCATGTTCCTTGGCAAATACGATATCCATGAAATTGCCACCTGCACCAGAGTCAATCATAGCTGAACTGGAAATCCACTGTCCTGAACACAGGATCTTAATAGGGAAAGAACAGTGAGAGTTCTTTTCCTTCAGCTCCTTGGGGGGTGAAGTCATAGAAAGTGAATGGAATACAGCGTTTAAAGGCAGGCTACATTCAGAGATGTCAGATTCATCATCACAGTTGTCATACTCCCCTATTGCTGCTAGCACCTTGTTAGGCCGTCTAGTACACTTAGGACAATTGATCAAGAAGTGGTCAGACTGGCTGCAGTAGAAACATACTTTCACGAAGGCGATGCTCCCGGCCCTCATTGATCTCGTGCCTCTGAACGGAATCAATTTGTATGGGCACCTCCTCCACCTCCCGAGAGGTTTTACCTGCAGGCTCTTTGGAAGGAAGGGAAAAGTTACAAACACAGTTATATGCAGCAAATTTCTCCTGCCTACGCTCAGTAAGGCGAATGTCAATGCGCGTACAATGCTGTATAAATGTCTCTAGCTCTTGTGGTGACTCAGAGCGAGCTAGTTCATCTTTTACAATACTAAACAGACCCCTTTTAAACATAGGCAATTGTGCATAACTGTCCCAATTGGTATCTACCGCCAATCTCCTGAATTCAGTGGCATACTCAATAACAGAACGTTTAGCCTGGCGTAAAGACAACAAAGCAGATTCAGCGGTTGCACGGCGATTAGGGTCATCAAACATTAATGCCATAGCGGCCAAGAAATCATCCAAGTCATTTAACTGTGGGTCACGAGACTCAATCATCGGATTCGCCCAGGCGAGCGCTCGTGAGGTCAGTAGCATTATTACACACAATACTTTGGATCTATCAGTAGGAAAACGGTCATCATGCACATCAAAATATAGCATACATTGATTCACAAAGCCACAAAATTTGTCGCGATCACCATTAAATCTGAATGGGGGCAACTTAGGTGGGCCAGCTGGTGGCGATTGCCCAGAGGGTAAAGTCACTTGTGCAGCTATTTGCGTGCTTATGTCCTGAAAAGCCCCTCCATACTGGGACTCTATGCCAGCAAGTTTGTTTTCCTGGGCTGCCATGCGGGTGCTCAAGTCCTGCAAAGTTTGTCCAAACACTTGTTGATTATGTTCAAAGCTTCCAAACTTCTTTTGCAGACCCTCCACATCTTTCTGCAGTGATCTAATTATGGAAAACACCTGCTCTAATTTGCTTTCCGCAGTCATTGTTCCAGCAGTCTCCTTTTTTTTTTTTTTTTTTTAGGCTAGAGTATCCTGTAATAATTATAGGGGATAACTCAGGAGACTCTTTGCATGGAACGAGACAACTACAGGACACGGTTTTATAAGTGGTAAAGTCTATATTATCACACGGTGATTCAAACAGGTGCAGAGAGAAACTCAAGTCCACAACACTTGGTGCAAATAATAAACGCAGCTTAGCAGTCTATTGGAAACTTCAGAGGAAAATGCAATCAAGCAGAAAGTCTATGAAGCACAGTTATTCTTGAGGATACTTGACACGAATAAATCCTTGTCTTAGTCCTGGCACAGATAGATATGCTTATTAGGCAGTTCAAATAATCTCTTAGCTCAACCGGGGAGGCCTGGTTAATAGTCTCAGGTTATTGCAAAGCAGAAACAGCTTACATGTCCAGCAAATGCAGATAGAAGTAAACATGAACAGCAGATGAAGGAGGATTACTGGAACTGGTGTATGCAGCAGGAACTCAGAGCAGAGTAGCAGGATCACCCCACAGGTTCACAGGAGCAGGTATATAGACAGGGAGTGATCAGAGGTCAGGAGCTGGATGCAAGGTAGAATACTCTAGCACAGACTGAAGGCTGGGGTGGAGTTTTATAGCAGGAAGACACAGTGCACATGAGACCAAAAACGCCATCTTGGAAAAGGGCAGTAATGCACAAAAGGTAAAAAATGTTCAGAGTCCTGACACCTAATGTAGATAAATTGAACAACAATAATCCCAAAAGGGTATATACCATATGTGCAACATATAATTAGGACCCAAATGTTCAACAAAAGTATTTGGCATAAACCCCATACTTAACAGAGTAACATACCTTACCTAATTGGCAATAGCAGTCCAGGCACCCACCACACCTGACGCATGTTTCGCATGAAATGCTTCATCCAGGGGTGTCCCCTTTATAAGGAGTGGTTCTGCAGGTGGTGACCACAGACCATTTCTCTGTCCTCATCCTTTTTGGATGTTGTTTTGGTCATGTTTGCATTTTGTTATTGCTCTCACTTCTAGAGGTACTGTACAGTAGCATGCAGCGTTGTCGACAACCCACAAAAGTTGCTCAGGTAGTGCAGCTCATCAAGGACAGCATATCAATGCAAGCTGTGGCAAAAAGGGTATCTGTGTCTGTTAGCTCAGTGTCCAGAGCATGGAGCCGATACCAGAAGGCAGGCCAGTACACCAGGAGAAGTGGAGGGGGCCGTAGGAGGGCAACAACCCATCAGCAGGACCACTAATTCCTCCTTTGTGCAAGGAGGAACAGGAGGAGCAGTGCCAGAACTCTGCAAAATGACCTCCATGTGTCTGCTCAAACTGTCAGAAACAGACCATGAGGGTAAAATGAGGGCCCGATGTCCACAAGTGGGTGTTGTGCATACTGCTGAACACTGCAGGGCAATTGCCAATTGCCAGAGAACACCAAGGTTGGCAGATTTGACACTGGCACCATGTGCTCTTCATGGATGAGAGCAAATTCACACTGAGCACATGTGACAGACGTAACAGAGTCTGGAGACACCATGGAGAATGTTCTGCTACCTGCAACATCCTCCATGATGACCGGTTTGGCAGTGGATCAGTAATGGTGTGGACAGACTTTTCTTCGGTGGACCGCACCGCCCTCCATGTGCTATCTAGTGTTAACTTGATTGCCATTCGGTACCAGGATGAGATCCTTAGACCCATTATGAGACCATATGCAGGTGCAGTGGGCCCTGGTTTCCTTCTGATGTATAACAATGCTAGGCCTCATGTGGCTGAAGTGTGTCAGCAGTTCCTGCATGATGAAGGCGTTGATGCTATGGACTGGCCTGCTCGTTTCCCAGACCTGAATCCAATCGAGCACATCTGGGACATCATGTCTTGTTCCACCCACCAATGCCACGTTGCACTACAGACTGTCCAGGAGTTGACTGATGCTTTAATCTAGGTCTTGGAGGAGATCGCTCAGGAGAACATAGCCTGCCTCATCACGAGCATGACCAGGCATTGTAGGGATGTCATACAGGCACACAGAGGCCACACACAGTACGGAGCTTAATTTCCTTGTCTTTAGGCATTTGCACTGAAGTTGGATCACCCTGTAATTTGATTTTCCACTTTGATTTTGAGTAGTTTTCCATTGCAGACCTCCATGGGATATTAATTTTGATTTACATTGATCATTTTTATGTTTTACTGCTCTTTAATAATCCACTACATATTGAATAAAGATTTTCAACTGAAATATCATCCTAGTGGTATCTAGGATGTGGTATTTTAGTGCTCCCTTTATTGTTGTGAGCAGTGTGTATATATATATATATATATATATATATATATATATATATATATATATATATATATATATATATATAATAAAGCCGTTCACCTGTTAACCCATTACTGAATACTACATCAAAAGTAGCAACAGGTTATAAGAATGCATGTGTAAGCACCACTTTAATCCATTAGCTCCACTATGCCCTGTGTACATCTGAAGCCGGCTGCTTAAAATCATTCATCCTAATTAAATTGCTAGCGACTCTTCTGTGTTCGGAGTCAATAGTCACTTTTGCTACAGAAGATAGAGTCGACTTCTACTTCTGCTGCTGTCTGCTCCATTTTGACTCATGACTGATGCTTTTTCATGTATGTTAAAGGGGCAGCCTGGGGGACTTTGTTGCTGTCTGCAAATGGATACACACAAAAGTGCTTTTGCTGTTGTTAGCAAGATGACAACCTAGGAAGGACAAAGAGATGCCAGCTGGAACCTTTCTTCTGTTCTATAACTTAATGATAGACCTGGATCACATTGGTTTGTGTTATTCTGAGAACTATTTTAATTAAAACTATATAGATCAGCCATCTCATTATTAATCTTCTTGGCCCAAACACAAACAACTGAGCTCATTTAAAGAAGAGGTCTGACATTTTCTGAACCCTGATTGACCATTTTCACTCAATTTACGTAAAAAGAAGATTTAGCAAGTGCACTTTAATCATGTAAGTAAGCATATTAATTCTCCCTTGACAACACTCTCCTCTTATATATGCAAACTGGTTTAAATGTGATTAGAACAAGTATGAGAGAAGTGCAGAATGTGGGCTAAAACACAATTTAAAGACAACTCATTAATAGAGCTATATTGGATCACTGTTGAATAAAGCCATCATATGGCACCCCTCAAAATCAGTCCATCATGCCAGATCTGTCTGCAATCCATTGTAAGGAGATGGACATACTGTAAGGAAATAGGCATACTGTCCACTTGCACACTTGAAGACATGCAAATTATAGTAATGTGTATTGTGTATTTTGACTTGTGTTTGTGACAGTGTTGTAGATTTATCGACAGTAGGGAGCGTTAGGGTTAATGATTGGGACTAGCCCAGAGTGGAGGGGCTAAAGTGAAGGGACAGAGACCAGTCAGCAGAGCCATATGACATGGGGTCTTTGATGTGAGTGGAGATCAAGGCAGTGGCTAGCAAGATCCAGAGTAGAGACAAGAAACAATGACAAAAAGTGTGATGGAGACTGGGGTCTTGGGATAGGATGCCTAGCGGTAAGGCTTGAGTTTGCACATTAAAGAGATAACGGGCAAGTACAGAACTGGGAAGTGAGACAAAGAGAGTTCCCTGGGTTGGAGTTGAAATGCGTCAGCAAACAGAGAGGGTAAGGCCATAGTGGCAATCTAACTCCCCTAACAGGAGAAGAGGAAGCGGAACCACGGGTTGAAGTATAGGACTCTCACCTACTGAACTGTGGTATTGTTATTGGGGACTAAGGAAACTCCCCAACCACTGTGATGGGTTGTGGACTGTGGTGAATTTACGAGAACTAGTTGAGGTAGAAACAAGCGAGCCTAGAGAAGGAAAGAGAAAATGTGTGTGAAAAGTTTGTGAACTTATGCACCCGCTATCTTTTGTATGTCATGGATCTCTTCCATCCTCAATTTCTTTCCCCCCTGCAACGGGAGGTGCAGCCTTAGCAGTTCCAGACTCGGTGCTTCAGCAGCACTTGCAGCCAGGTTCTCTTTTCTACATTACATGGAATCCAACAAAATTACACAGTGTTCCATCTAACAATGTATCTATCTCATGATAGGTTTTTAGCGAGTTCCTGATGCCCTGTATTTTTGCTGTGCCAAAAATGCAACATCTTAGGGCTTGTCTACACATTGCATTTTTGCTGTTGAAAAAGCAATGTTTTGCAGTTAAAGTGAATGAGATCTCTGAAATCTCATGTACACGTTGCCTATTTTTTCTTTGCAGATTTGAATCATTGACATTTTTTTAAAATATGCAGTGTGTCTTTCACCTAAACAAATGAATTTTGTGAAAACACAGTAAAAACACATATTTGTGCAACATTTTTCCTGCCAACAATCTTGTTTTTGCAGCAGAAAAATCTGATGCAAATATTAAACAAGTGAGCGTCCCCCTACAGCTCCAGTAAAGTGAATCGGATTTATAGAAATCTCAAACATAAGTATATGGGATCATGTTGCAGATAGTGCAGCAAGAAGGCACTCATATTTCGGGCTCTACCATGAGGTAAAGGCCCATACTGTGTTGGTGGTTGGATAACAATGAGGCTTGTTTCCTCCGTCCCCTGCCATCAACCCCGAACAACAGAGAGGGAAGGATTATCCTCTTCATCTGACAGTTGCTCGCCCATCACTAGAGATGAGTGGTGTTCGAGTCGAACTGTTCGCCAATTTCAAATTCGAGCTGTTTTGGGCGGTGTTCAAGTCGTTCGAGAAACTCGAACAATTTGCTTAAAATTCGGCTGTTCGAGTTTCTGTTCGATAACTGTTCGTTCACCAAAAGCCTAGCTTGATTTGCACATTAAAACTGTTTATCATTGTTAATAGACTGTTTCAGTGTATAGTGGGGGAGGGATAGATCTGTGCTGAAATAACACCGATCTCCATTTTTTTTTTCTTTCCCGCATTTACAGAGGGGCGGTGCAGTCTCTCAGCCTATCAGCAATGCACACACACACAGCAATGTGCATGTGATGCACACAAACAAGGGCATGTGTCATTGGCTGTGTATGTCACATGTCCTTGCCCTATAAGAACCAGCCATTTGCCCCGTCGCTACCATTTCCTCACTGCTGCAGCTTAGTGTTAGACGGCGCCGCTGCTGCTGTGGGCACTATACAGACAAAGAGTGTTTTTTGGAGCGAATTGTCAGAGAGGTTTAGGGAGTCGGGAGAAGTCGGGACTAGTTGTAATATCAGCCCTTTTCAGGGTAGGTTACAGCAGTTCATAGCACTGTTTGCCAGGCCGGTCTGAGCCAGTGCTGTGCAAGTGTTAGTCACAGCATTTGGTGTAATCTAGCTCAGCCAATCCTTTTCGGCTAGTAGCATTGTCTGATAGTCATCTGAGTAGCCCGCCTGTGAAGCTAGCTACACCGCCTGTGTATCTCAAATTTTACTGCATCTAACCCAGTAAATTGTTTTGGGGTTTTGGGCTTAGTTGCAGTGTCTGCACGTCAGCAGAGTAGCCCGCCTGTGAAGCTAGCTACACCGCCTGTGTATCTCAATTTTTACTGCATCTAACCCAGTAAATCATTTTGGGGTTTTAGGCTTAGTAACAGTGTCTGCATGTCAGCAGAGTAGCCCGCCTGTGAAGCTAGCTACACTGCCTGTGTATCTCAATTTTTACTGCATCTAACCCAGTAAATCGTTTTGGGGTTTTGGGCTTAGTAGCAGTGTTTGCACGTCAGCAGAGTAGCCCGCCGGTGAAACTAACTACACCGCCTGTGTATCTCTATTTTCACTGCATCTAATCCAGTTAACAGTTTTGGGCCTTGGAGCAGTGTCTGCACGTCAGCAGAGTAGCCAGCCAGTGAAACTAACTACACCGCCTGTGTATCTCTATTTTCACCGCATCTAATCCAGTTAATAGTTTTGGGCCAAGGAGCAGTGACTGCACGTCAGCAGAGTAGCCTGCCTGTGAAACTATCTACACCACCTGTGTATCTCTATTTTCACCGCATCTAATCCAGTTAATAGTTTTGGGCCTAGGAGCAGTGTCTGCACGTCAGCAGAGTAGCCCGCCTGTGAAACAAACTATACCGCCTGTGTATCTCAATTTTCACTGCATCTAATCCAGTTAATAGTTTTAGGCCTAGTACCACAGTTTGGCCACTCAGTTCTGCTCGGTTTTCATCCATAGGTTGTCGTGCCAACAACTACAGATACAGAGTTGCCAATTAGTTAAGCACTAAAATGAGTGGCAAAAGGCCTGCTGCTGGTGGAATGGGGAATAGGTGTGTTGGAAAGGGAAAAAAAGGTTGTGTCCATGGGGTAGGTGGTAAAGCAACAGTAACATCTGCAGAAGAAAGACCATCTTCCAGCCAAAGTAAGATGTCTACTTCTTTTTGTGGACAATCTGATATGATCCCTTTCTTATGACCATCGCTACAAGCATCGCTAAAAATTCCAGATGAGGCACAAAAACAGCAGGTGCTTGAACGGATATCAAGTGCTCGTTCAAGTGGGCTCTCCTCCATGTCAACTTCAACATCACAACTACTCCAGTCCTCAGAGTTGTCACCCCAATCGCACTTGCTTCCTCACAGCTCCCAAGTCTCCAGCTGCCCATCTGAGCATGGGGTAACACACATGGTTGAGTCTGTAGAGCTGTTTACGCATACTATAGCCTGGGAATCAGAGGTCTGCTCCAGAGCTTCTGGGAATCCAGATGAGGAAATTATCTGCACTGATGCCCAGAATCTTTGTGAGTCGGATCCAGGCCCAGATGAAGAAGGTTCGGAGCATAATGTAGACCCTTGTTCCCAAACTTTAACTCCTGTTGGTGGAGACAATGAGGAAGATGATGATGAGACAGAGATACCTGATTGGAACAAAAACTTGACTTTTCGGTCGGGGCAGGAAGAGGTTGGCTCTGAGGACAACGGGTGTGAGAACACACAGGATGATGATGATGTTGTAAACCCCACTTACTGTCAACCCCCAGTCCGCCAGTCCATGAGGTCAGCAGAGGAGGTGGAGGAGGATGCTAGTGATGAGTCTGATGATGAGGTAATGGTGTGCCTTCCTGGACAGAGACGGCGTACTGGAAGCATGTCAGCAACTGCATCCTCAACCCCAACTGTGCCTCAGACAACAAGTCGTGGTGGCTCTTCAGGTCGCACGGGCTCTAAGCCTTGCATAGCCTGGGCATTTTTTGACATCGCAAAAGATGACCCAACTCATGTTGTCTGTAAGATTTGTCAACAAAATCTCAGTAGAGCCCAAAAAATCACTAGCTTGAGTACTTCATGCATGAACCGTCACATGGATATGAGGCATAAGTTGCAGTGGGAAGCTAACTGTGCTACAATGCAGCCTAGTGGGCCGGGTCAACCACAGTCTGCCCCATCAAGTGCATCTGCATCCTCTTCATCCTCTGTGACTGTGGGGACAGCAGTCGCACTTGGTTTTGGATGCAGACCTTCCACCTCTTTACCCGCAACAGCCAGTGTGATTGGCAGGTCGTCAGGATATTTGCAAGTGGAAACACCTGCTGGTGTTGAGCGCTCTCCGACATCGACACCACATTTTGATCAAGGCAACATAACATCTCTGCCTGCACCTTCCTCACAAACCAGCAGTTTGCCGGGGACACCCTACTCAACTCCATCTAAGCACGGCAACCAGCCCTCAGTCCCTCAGATGTGGACAAGTAAAAGACCATTTCCTCCTAGCCATGACAAAGCTAAGAGGTTGAATTTCTCCATCTGCAAGCTGTTGGCTACAAAAATGCAGCCTTTCCGCCTTGTGGACACAGAGGATTTTCGAGACCTTATGTCCATCGCAGTGCCCCAGTACCAGATGCCCAGTCGCCACTACTTCTCAAAGAAAGCTGTGCCTGCGCTACACCAGCATGTCGCACACAACATCACCGCTTCCTTGAGAAACTCTGTGTGTGACAGGGTGCATTTCACCACAGACACTTGGATGAGTAGACATGGACAGGGGCGTTACATGTCAGTGACTGGGCACTGGGTAACTATGGCGACATCAGGAGAAGGGGCTGCTGTCCAAGTCTTGCCGTCCCCACGATTTGCTCGTCGATCCTCTGTATCTAGAAGTTCCTCCACTGCTTCTGCCTCCTCAACCTCCTCTCAGTCCTCCACCTGCAC
Source organism: Ranitomeya variabilis (assembly GCF_051348905.1). Taxonomy (NCBI): domain Eukaryota; kingdom Metazoa; phylum Chordata; class Amphibia; order Anura; family Dendrobatidae; genus Ranitomeya; species Ranitomeya variabilis. Next base: position 301,841,209 of record NC_135232.1, read on the forward strand.
CTAAAGCCTGTCTGGTAATGCCACCCGCATTGTAACTGTGCAGAAGGAATCCTGCACATCTCCTCACTATGCTGTCACCAGGGCTCAACGGCATCAGGCAGTGTTTGCATTGAAATGTCTGGGAAATGTGAGTCACACAGCTGAGGAGTTGTGGTCAGCTCTGGAGACCGAGTTCCATCAATGGTTGTCTCCACTCAACCTGCAGCCAGGGAAGGCTGTGTGCAACAATGTTGCAAACCTGGGTGCGGCCCTTCGCCGGGGCAATGTCACACACGTGCCATGTATGGCTCACGTTTTGAGCCTGGTTGTCCAGCAATTTTTATCCCACTATCCCGGACTAGATGGGCTTCTGCAGAGGGCACGGTCGCTGTGTGCTCACTTCCGCCGTTCGCATCCCACAGCTCGACGACTTGCATCTCTACAAAAGTCGTTGGGCCTGCCAGTTCACCGGCTGAAATGCGATGTGCCCACATGGTTGAATTCAACTCTGCACATGTTGCAGCGACTGTGGCAGCACCAACGAGCCCTGGTGCAATACGTTATAACGTATAGCCTGGGCCAACGAGATCAAGAGGTGGGGCAAATCACGCTGCAGGAGTGGTGTCAGATCAGGGACCTATGCACCCTTCTGCACAGTTTTGAAATAGCAACGAAGATGTTCAGTGCTGACGATGCCATTATCAGCATGACCATTCCGGTGATTTACATGCTGGAGCACACCTTACACAGTGTCTGGAGTCAGGTGGTGGAACAAGAGGAGGAGGAGGAACAGAAGGAGTCATATGCGGAAGGGATCATCTCTCCAAGGTCAAGAAGGTTGGCAGCACCAAGGCAGCTGGCATTGGAGGCTGGGGGAGAGGGATCACCGAGGGCGCATGGTAGCAGCCAAACTGTTGGGGAAGGTGCAAGAGGCAAGGAAGAAGTGGAGGATGAACTGGCGCTGGGCATGGAAGACTCATCAGATGAGGAAGACCTTGATCAAATTTCTGTTGTGCGAGGTTGGGGGGAGAGGGCAGATGAAGGAAGCAAGATTCTCACCTCGCCACCACCAAGACAACAAGGACTTGGTCCTCCTGGATGCACAAGACACATGAATGCCTTCTTGCTGCACTACCAGCAACATGACCCTCGGATTGTCAGAATCCGAAGAAATGCCGACTACTGGGTTGCCACACTCTTAGATCCCCGGTACAAAAGCAAATTTGGCAAAATAATTCCTGCTATAGAAAGGGATTCACGCATGCAGGAGTATCAGCAGAGACTGTTACAGAATCTAACATCTGCTTTTCCACAAAACACCAGTGGTGCACGTAGTCAATCTCTGAGTTCTAACTTGCCAACAGTGGGACTATCGAGTCATCACTAGTGTTGAGCGATACCGTCCGATACTTGAAAGTATCGGTATCGGAAAGTATCGGCCGATACCGGCAAAGTATCGGATCTAATCCGATACCGATACCCGATACCAATACAAGTCAATGGGACTCAAGTATCGGACGGTATTCCTGATGGTTCCCAGGGTCTGAAGGAGAGGAAACTCTCCTTCAGGCCCTGGGATCCATATTAATGTGTAAAATAAAGAATTAAAATAAAAAATATTGCTATACTCACCTCTCCGACGCAGCCTAGACCTCACCGAGGGAACCGGCAGCGTTGTTTGCTTAAAATGCGCGCTTTTACTTCCTTCCGCGACGTCACGGCTTGTGATTGGTCGCGTGCCGCCCATGTGGCCGCGACGCGACCAATCACAGCAAGCCGTGATGTAATTTTCAGGTCCTCAATGCCTAATTCTAGGCATTGATGATTTTAAAATTACGTTCCAGCTTGTGATTGGTCGCGTCGCGGTCACATGGGCGACGCGACCAATCACAAGCCGTGACGTCACGGGAGGCAGGAGACGCGCGCATTTTTAAAATTACGTCACGGCTTGTGATTGGTTGCGTGCCGCCCATGTGACCGCGACGCGACCAATCACAGCAAGCCGTGACGTAATTTCAGGTCCTGACTGCAGAAAGAGGCATCAGGACCTGAAATTACATCACGGCTTGCTGTGATTGGTCGCGTCGCGGTCACATGGGTGGCACGCAACCAATCACAAGCCGTGACGTAATTTTAAAAATGCGCGCGTCTCCTGCCTCCCGTGACGTCACGGCTTGTGATTGGTCGCGTCGCCCATGTGACCGCGACGCGACCAATCACAAGCCGGAACGTAATTTTAAAATCATCAATGCCTAGAATTAGGCATTGAGGACCTGAAAATTACGTCACGGCTTGCTGTGATTGGTCGCGTCGCGGCCACATGGGCGGCACGCGACCAATCACAAGCCGTGACATCGCGGAAGGAAGTAAAAGCGCGCATTTTAAGCAAACAACACTGCCGGTTCCCTCGGTGAGGTCCAGGCTGCGTCGGAGAGATGAGTACAGCAATATTTTTTATTTTAATTCTTTATTTTACACATTAATGTTGTTTCGATACCGATACCCGATACCACAAAAGTATCGGATCTCGGTATCGGAATTCCGATACCCGCAAGTATCGGCCGATACCCGATACTTGCGGTATCGGAATGCTCAACACTAGTCATCACTCTAACCATAACAGTAACATTGTATCTGGTGGTAACAGCAATTTTTTACAATCATTTCAAGATTTTTTTAGACCATCCTTTGCAAGGCTACAGGAGACAAGAAGTCTGACGCACAGCCAACGCCTAGAGAGGATGCTACAAGAGTATCTCCAAGTTAACATCAATTCCATGACTGTGGAACTGGACCCTTGCTCATTTTGGGCTTTCAATCTTGAAAAATGGCCTGAGCTCACCACTCACGCCTTGGAGATCTTGTCGTGCCCCGCAGCCAGCGTTCTCTCTGAACGTATGTTCAGCGCTGCTGGTGGTGTGCTGACAGATAAGTGCACGCGGCTGTCCAGTGACAATGTAGACAGACTAATGTTCATCAAGATGAACAAATCCTGGATCCGCAAGGACTTTTCTACCCCTGTGTCTGCAGCGCCCCAGAGTCCTGGTCATCGCATTAATGTCGTTCTCCCACCAGGGGGAGTGATATTACGTCTGATGGCACTAAAGGAGTTCATCTTTTCAGGTATTACAAGACACACACTACACTTCACACTCCAGTCCACCAGGGGGAGCCTTGCTTCTATCTATTAGGGCACTCCTCACATTAGGGTAAAACTGGTGGGTTGGATAGGATGCAAGGCAGAAGCAGACTGGGCTTTGCCCAGGTAACATCTAGTCAGTGAGAAGCTGACTGGGCTCGGCACAGGCAACACCTGTCAGGCAGACAGGGGGAAAAGAGGAACATCTGAGCTGCAGACAGAGGGTCCCTGTCAGGGGTGGGATCTGGGCAGAGGCCTAGCAAGAGACAGAAAGACATGGAACTGCACCTGCCCCACATGCGGCAGCATCCTAAGAAAGGACAAGAAAGGAACTGTATTGTGGAGAGTGAGAAAGGAAGTCACAGCACAAGGAGACAACACCAGAAGTAGTTCTGTCCTGTAAGAGGCTGCCTCCTTCTGAGGCACGTAGCCGCTGGCTGGAACACCGAGGGAGTAATTGACTCTACGCTTTACTTCAAAGACCGGCAGGACAGTCATTTCCAAGTAGGCTGCCCAACCCAAACACCTAAGAAGACACAGTGGCAAATTGTGGGGTCGGGGCGTCTCTAGGGTCCGTATAAACAAGCCTCAGGCCATCAGTCATACGGGTTGTCCTATCCATACCATCTGGGGGACAGAGAGGAAGAAATAACATCTAGAGCATCTACAAAGGTTGTGAGGACTATCCCGTGGTGCTCAGCAGGGAGGTACTACAACACACAGGCACTAGTAGGAAGGCTACTGATTTCCACCTGGATAAGGGAACTCTGGATTTGCCTTCGGACCGGCCGGACTTTGCCTGCCCTGTGATCTGTACTCTGGACTGTGGATGCTGAAGTCTTCAGTAAAGGTAAAGAGACTGCACCCTTTTTGTGTCCTCATTATTCCCTGTGCCTTACATCATCCACCATCACCATCTACACTTCTGGGAAGCCCTGGGGACACACTTCACCTGTGGGAAGGTACACCATCTTGCTGCCAATCCATCACCCCAGCGGACCCCTAAGCAGCGTCGGTCACTCTGACCGAATACCACAGGTGGCGTCACGAACATTCTTCATATAAACACTTTTGCCTTTTATTGGACGTCCCTCATAGGGCCAAGGGCCGGGTCAGGTCACCGTGACATCCCCATCGAGAACTGAAGGACCCGGTACCGATTACCCCATTGCCCTTCTGTGGGGGCACTCCAACTTTGACGTCACGAATAGGATCTACTTAAGCCTGAAAATCGGGTCATGTGTGCCTAAGAACTGTGCCAGAATTGTAATTGAACTGTGATTTATTGCAAAGACTGTATTGCCATTTGCCGCCAAAATTCCCGCCAAAACCGCCGCCATTACAGCACCACGAGGAGCGCCGGAGAAGAAGAAGGGCGTGGAGTTGTGGGCATGAATGAACTGAGAAGCGCAAAAAATAATGGCCGCCCAGTCTAAATATTTTTGTATCTTGAAGACGTATCCGTCAGCAACCGAGGTCCGCCTCCTGATTCTCCATGGCGGGCGGGGACAGCAAAAACGAAACTGCTCTCCAGGGGAGGAAGGAATGGAGCTGGAGATCGGTGGGGACTCTCGGAAAAGAATGGCCCCGTACCGACCCCCGTCACTGGAGGATTATACCGGCATGCCACCGCTGGAGAGAATGGACCCCTGGGAGCTGTCCACAGGACCTCCGCTGCCTGCACCAGCTCTGGCACCAACCCTAGAGGAATGGAGTGGCATCAGAAGAGTCACCTCACGTGCAGGTACTCGGTGCCCTGATATACCGGGATTTTGCATCCCTCCCGCCTTTACCCCGATTGTCACCGCGGCTGCTGGAGCCCCGGGGCCTCCATCACCAGGCCCGGAACTACGCGAGCATGACCTTGGACCCTTCCCATGGGGAGAATACCGGCGGCCTCTGATCGTGGAGTACAAGAAGGAAGTTGAGCGTGAGGCTCGAGGCGACTTGCTGGACGACTCACCACCGAAGTGGGGTGTTGTGGTGGTATACCAACCTCAAAAAGGAAAGGGATTCATCCAGGAGATCGGGTCATCGGTGAGAGTCCATTTTACCCGGGATGAGGTGGAGTCCTGCCTGTGCGGAGACAACGCGGATTCAGCCTTGAGCCCCGGGGATGCTGTGACTTATCGCCGGTACCAGAAGGGAAACAGCTGGTGGGCTTGGGATGTGCAGAGATGCACAGCTCTGATGGCGGTATCCGGAACCCTGGCAGGAGAACCTACTGCTGACGCAGCGGCAGTAAACCCCGCTGTAACTTGCATCATCCACCAGACCACTCAGACTTTTATTGCTGCGCAGGACCTGACCGTGCATGGAAAACAAACTCATGGAGTGTACCTGGCGCCGGGAGTAAGCTTGGACTCGAGCTATCTTAAGCCACAGAGGGCTACATGTCAGGTAAAGCCCTGGTGGAGACCGCCAGAATAAACCTCGGAAAACCGAAAAATGTATATAATTCTTTTAAAACTGTTCCGTTTGCTGCTTTAAAACCCGTCCTGGGTTAATTCTTAAAGGGATCTCTTTGTTTACCCGGGATCCCTATTATTTCAAGTTTTACACCAAAGAACTGCGGAATCATGAATTGTGCATGGTCACAAACTGCTTGTACATAGTTTGCACCTTCTTAAAGGTGCTTTCTACTGGTTTTACATAGAAGGCTTTTACAGAGACTGCCTCCTAACAGAAACTGCTGTTAATTATGCTGTAAAAATAACTGCTTTGCTTCACAGACCTGAAGAAAAATCCGTCGGTGCAGCAGAATTCCGGGTCAGGATTACACGTCTTGTAGCTCACCCAAGACCAACGTTTGGGGGTTCGTAAGGGGTCCCTCAAATGACGTCATATCGCTTTACACAAACTTGGAAATTAATGATGTGATTATTTGCACTACCTCTGAAGAGGCCTGGATTTCCTCTTAGGCCATGTGCACACGTTCAGTATTTTTCGCGTTTTTTTCGCGTTTTTTCGCTATAAAAACGTGATAAAAACGCGAAAAAAACGCTTACATATGCCTCCTATTATTTTAAGTGTATTCCGCATTTTTTGTGCAAATGTAGCCTTTTTTTCCGCGAAAAAATCGCATCGCGGAAAAAAAAGCAACATGTTCATTAAAATGCGGAATTGCAGGGGATTCCGCACACCTAGGGGTCCATTGATCTGCTTACTTCCCGCACGGGGCTGTGCACACCATGCGGGAAGTAAGCAGATTATGTGCGGTTGGTACCCAGGGTGGAGGAGAGGAGACTCTCCTCCACGCACTGGGCACCATATAAGTGGTCAAAAAATAAGAATTAAAATAAAAAACAGTCCTATACTCACCCTCGATGTCTTCCCGCCTCCACTGCACGCTGCCGTTCGGTTCCTGTAGCTGGTGTGCGGCGAAAGACCTGCCGATGACGTCACTGTCCTGTGATTGGTCGTGAGCGGTCATGTGACCGCTCACGTGACCGTGACGTCACGGAAGGTCCTGTGCGCACAGACCAGCTATAGGAAGGGGAGCCGGACGCCGGTGAGGAGATGTCTGGGTGAGTATAAGCATTTTTTTATTTTTTTTATTATTTTTAAACATTCTATCTTTTACTATAGATGCTGCATAAGCTGCATCTATAGTAAAAAGTTGGTCACACTTGTCAAACGCTATGTTTGACAAGTGTGACCAACCTGTCAGTCAGTTTTCCAAGCGATGCTACAGATCGCTTGGAAAACTTTAGCATTCTGCAAGCTAATTACGCTTGCAGAATGCTAAAAAAACGCGAAAAAAACGGAAAAAAAACGCAAAAAAAAAAATGCGGATTTCTTGCAGAAAATTTCCAGTTTTCTTCAGGAAATTTCTGCAAGAAATCCTGAACGTGTGCACATACCCTTAAAGTTAATGTTTACCTGTTGCACTTAGCCAAAACGTGATAATATTGCCTTAAGAAGTTAGATAGCCATAATGTTTTACATAGTGATAGTATGTAGCCAAGAATAGTAAAATGTTTGATAAATGTTAAGAGTGAAATGTTTAATGATGTACTTTGAATAAAATTAAGGACAAAAGAAATTTGAAGAAAGATATGGTGAGCCCGTAGTGGGGGTGAAACCTGTTCAGCAGTTCAATAGAGTGAACCCGTAGGGGTTAGTGAGTCCTCTAGAGAGCCTAAGAAAGTTAATTGAGAGACTTTGCATTTAGAGAATGAAGACAATGTTAATTTATTGTTGCAAGATAGCACTTAGTAGATAATAGATAGAATACCTGTATGGGTAATTGTATTTCCTAGATAGATAGTAACTGGTTGCAAATTTGCCTTTTGCACAATGTACATATGTTATTGTTTGTAACGTTCAAGTGTCCTCACCTCCCATAAAGGGAAGCACTGTTAAATTAATTAGTTTTATAGCATTCCAAAAATTTTGCATGTCTTTTGCTAACCTGTAATTGTTGTTTTCTTTTCCCAGTCCGGGAGTACTGGATTTAACGGGGGGAGCACAGCGCCCCAGAGTCCTGGTCGTTGCAGTAATGTTGTTCTCCCACCAGGGGAGTGATATTACGTCTGATGGTACTAAAGGAGTTCATCTTTCCAGGTATCACAAGACACACACTACACTTCACACTCCAGTCCACCAGGGGGAGCCTTGTTTCTATCTATTAGGGCACTCCTCACATTAGGGTAAAACTGGTGGGTTGGATAGGAAGTAAGGCAGAAGCAGACAGGGCTTTGTCCAGGTAACATCTAGTCAGTGAGAAGCTGACTGGGCTCAGCACAGGCAACACCTGTCAGGCAGACGGGGAAAAGAGGAACATCTGAGCTGCAGACAGAGGGTCCCTGTCAGGGGTGGGATCCTGGCAGAGGCCTAGCACAAGACAGAAAGACACAGCTGCGCCTGCCCCACATGCAGCAGCATCCTAAGAAAGGACAAGAAAGGAATTGTATTGTGGAGAGTGAGAAAGGAAGTCACAGCACAAGGAGACAACACCAGAAGTAGTTCCGTCCTGTAAGAGGCTGCCTCCTTCTGAGGCACGTAGCCGGTGGCCGGAACACCGAGGGAGTAATTGACTCTACGCTTTACTTCAAAGACCGGCAGGACAGTCAATTCCAAGTTGGCTGCCCGACCCAAACACCTAAGAAGACACAGTGGCAAATTGTGGGGTCGGGGCGTCTCTAGGGTCCCTATAAACAAGCCTCAGGCCATCAGTCATATGGGTTGTCCTATCCATACCATCTGGGGGACAGAGAGGAAGAAATAACATCTAGAACATCTACAAAGGTTGTGAGGACTATCCAGTGGTGCTCAGCAGGGAGGTACTACAACACACAGGCGCTAGTGGGAAGGCTACTGATTTCCACCTGGATAAGGGAACTCTGGATTTGCCTTCGGACCGGCCGGACTTTGCCTGCCCTGTGATCTGTACTCTGGACTGTGGATGCTGAAGTCTTCAGTAAAGGTAAAGAGACTGCACCCTTTTTGTGTCCTCGTTATTCCCTGCGCCTTACATCATCCACCATCACCATCTACACTTCAGGGAAGCCCTGGGGACACACTTCACCTGTGGGAAGGTACACCATCTTGCTGCCAATCCATCACCCCAGCGAACCCCTAAGCAGCGTTGGTCATCCTGACCGAATACCACAGGTGGCGTCACGAACATTCTTCATATAAACACTTTGCCTTTTATTGGACGTCCCTCATAGTGCCACGGGCCGCGTCGGGCCACCGTGACATCCCCGTCGAGAACTGAAGGACCTGGTACCGAGTACCCCATTGCCCTTCCGTGGGGGCGCTCCATGTCATCTTGGGGAGACTAAAAGCTTGATGATTTTTGAAAATCACCTCACCAACCGTTTTAAAAAACTCTGGCGAAATTGATGCCACTTAAGTGGTGTCTGTGGCCGAATTTTTTGAAAAAATGGAGACTCTTTTATTTAGTCCCCTTGCTGAGATTTACATGACATTGCCATCGTCAATTCCAGGTGGGTGGGGTCGTCTGCAGGGTTGTTTTTTGGCCTGGGATTCAGAGGTCTGCTCCAAAGCTTCAGTGTCTGCTAGTCAGCAGAGTAGCCCAGCCACCCACCGCCTGTTTACCTAAGTACTATTTTTAACAGCATCTGGCCTAGGAAATCCTTTTGGGCCTAGCAGAATTTAGTGCTACTCAGAAGCGTACCCCACCCATGAAGCAAGCTACACCGCCTGTTGATCTAATTACTAATTTTTAACTGCATCTAGCCCAGGAAATCGTTTCGTACCTAATAGCATTTTGTGCTACTCAGCACAGTACCCCACCCATGAAGCAAGCTACACCGCCTGTTTACCTAAGTACTATTTTTTAACGGCATCTGGCCCAGGAAATCCTTTTGGGCCTAGTAGAATTTGGTGCTACTCAGCAGCGTACTTCACCCATGAAGCAAGCTACACCGCCTGTTTACCTAACTACTATTTTGTAACGGCATCTAGCCCAGGAAATCCTTTTGGGCCTAATAGAATTTGGTGCTACTCAGCAGCGTACCCCACCCATGAAGCAAGTTACACCGCCTGTTTACCTAACTACTATTTTTAACGGCATCTGGCCCAAGAAATCCTTTTGGGCCTAGAAGAATTTGGTGCTACTCAGCAGCGTAGCCCACCCATGAAGCAAGCTACACCGCCTGTTTATCTAAGTACCGTATATACTCGAGTATAAGCCAACCCGAGTATAAGCTGACCCCCCTAATTTTGCCACAAAAAACTGGGACAACTTATTGACTCGAGTATAAGCCTAGCGTGGAAAATGCAGCAGCTACCGGTGAATTTCAAAAATAAAAATAGATGCTCCATACCGTTCATTATGGCCCCATAGATGCTCCATATAAAGCTGTGCCACATACAATGCTCTGCACCGTTCATTATGGCCCCATAGATGCTCCACATAAAGCTGTGCCATATATAATGCTCTGCACTGTTCATTATGGCCCAATAGATGCTCCACATAAAGCTGTGCCACATATAATGCTCTGCACTGTTCATTATGGCCCTATAGATGCTCCACATAAAGCTGTGCCACATATAATGCTCTGCACCATTCATTATGGTCCCATAGATGCTCCACATAAAGCTGTGCCACATATAATGCTCTGCACCATTCATTATGGCCCCATAGATGCTCCACATAAAGCTGTGCCACATATAATGCTCTGCACCTTTCATTATGGCCCCATAGATGCTCCACAGAAAGCTGTGCCATATATAATGCTCTGCACCGTTCATTATGGCCCATAGATGCTCCACAGAAAGCAGCTCCTCAGCGTCCCGTCTCGGCGTCTCTCCGCTCTGACTGTTCAGGCAGAGGGCGGCGCGCACAATAGTATGTCATCGCGCCCTCTGACCTGAACAGTCAGAGCAAGAGGACGGGAAGACGGAGCGGCACCCGGCGTGTGGAACGCGGACAGGTAACTATGACATACTTACCTGCTCCCGGCGTCCCTGGCTCCTTATCCCAGACAGATGGTCTCCGGGTGCCGCAGCCTCTTCCTCTGTCAGCGGTCACCGTTACCGCTGATTAGAGGAATGAATATGCGGCTCCACCCCTATGGGAGTGGAGTCCATATTCATAACTTTAATGAGCGGTCCCACGTGACCGCTGAACAGGGGACGAGCTGCGGCACCAAAGACCTTGGGACGGGCAGGGGGAGCGCTGGGACTAGGTGAGTATGCGACAGTCCTCTCTCCCTCTCACCCGCCGACCCCACCGCCGATCATGACTCGAGTATAAGCCGACAGGGGCACTTTCAGCCCAAAAATTTGGGCTGAAAATCTCGGCTTATACTCGAGTATATACGGTACTATTTTTTAACGGCATCTAGCCCAGGAAATCCTTTTGGGCCTAGTAGAATTTAGTGCTACTCAGCAGCGTACCCCACCCATGAAGCAAGCTACACCACCTGTTTACCTAACTACTATTTTGTAACAGCATCTGGCTCAGGAAATCCTTTTGGGCCTAGTAGCAATTTCTGCTACTCAGCTGAGTACCTCATCCATGAAGCAAGCTACACCGCCTTCTTTCTTTCTCAATCTAACCCCTAGGCTCTGGGGTGTCCACTCTCCCTCCAGCTCTCTCCTTCTCACAGGTGGACTACCGCGTGTTTTCACACTGTGGCAAATCTTTTGGGCCCAGGCATAAGAAGTCGTCAAGGTAATGGATAATATGTCCCGCCTTACAAACGTCCATGACGACACATTCTAGGAAGCAACTAAACGCCTCAAATAGTGAGCAGGATATGGAGCACCCCATGGGCAAACAGCGATCTATGTAGTATGCTCCTTCACAGAAGTAGGCCAATGGGAGGACACTATTTGGAGGCACAGGTAGTAACCGGAACGCCCCCTCAATGTCTGTTTTGGCCATTAGGGTGCCCCTTACCAACTTCTTGACCCACCTGATTGCCTCGTCAAAGGAGGTACAGTACATAGTACTGTACTTGGTTCCGCGTCGATGTTGTTGTTTACTGACCTGCCCCTTGGATATGACAAATGGTGGATTAGTCTGAATGTATTGGGTTAATTTTTTGGCACAACTCCCAACGGGGGTACCACTATGTCTTCTAAGGAAAGTGTTCTGAATGGACCCACCACCATTCTACCTAAAGATAATTTATTTTTTTATTTTTTTTGTCAAGATGTCTGGGTGTTGGTAGAGTTTAAATTTTTACTCCAGCCTTTCTTGATTTTAGAAGGGCATTACATGCCTATATCTGTGTCTCCTCCTCCTTTTACTCCTCCACCTCTTTTCTTTTCGCATGACTATACATAGTTGTGACTTTTCCATGTGTTTGTTGTGTCTTCTGAGCAGTTTGTCAGCTTTTGGACACCTTTTAAGGTGTTTTCTATGTGTTTTCCATGTGCTTGTATGTGTTTGTGTTTGCCTGCCATTGATTTCAATGGGGTTCGACGGTGTTCGTCGAACGTTCGACGAACAGTTCGTCGAACGTTCGACGAACAGTTTGTCGAACACGTCCCTGTTCGACGAACCGAACCCGAACCCGAGGGAGGTGGCTCATCTCTACCCATCACCTCTAACTACTCCATTTGTTCCTCAGATCTTGCACCTTCGATAACAGTTTGTCTGTTTTGACCAGCCCCCTTCGATCGCAGTAATCCACCCTCCCTTGGCACCCACCTGTGTGACGACAGTCTGGAACTTAGAGACAATTTTATCCCTTCCACATTCTCCTCTGCTTCCTCCTCTTCTTCTGGGACCACCATCACCTCCCGCAGGCTGTTCAAAGTCAGCTACAGCATATAGATGACCGGAATAGTAATGCTGATGACAGCATTGTCAGTGCTAACCGTCTTAGTAGCCATTTCGAAACTGTGTAGAAGGGTGCAAAGGTCCTTAATCTGTGCCCACTCTGTAAACGTGATATGCGCCACGTCCATGCTGCATTGGCCCAGGCTATACGACATGACATACTGGGTCAGGGCTTGTTGCTGCTGCCACAGTCACTGCAACATGTGCAGAGTGGAAATCCACCGTGTCAGTACATCGCATATCAACCTGTTAACTGGCATGGACAAAGACCTCTATATCGATGCAAGTCGATGACCTAGGTGTGTGAGCAGCAGAAATGAGCCCACAGCTTACGTGCTTTCTGGACCAGCTCACCCATGCCAGGATAGTGGCGGAGAAAATGCTGTACCACCAGGTTCAGGACGTGACCCATGCAAGGTACGTATGTGAGCTTGCCTTGCTGTAGGGCCACCACCAGGTTCACAACATTATCGGACATGGCCTTCCCTGGATGCAGGTTCAGCGGAAACAACTCTTCAGCTGTATGACTGCGATTTCCAAGGCATATCAATTTTAATTTTGTCTGATAGCAGTGAGTCACGGCTGCGCAGTGAGGAGGTGGCGGGGATTCGCTTTGCACTGTTGCAATGCATGTCTCATTAAGGCAGAGGTTGAGGGTGCAGGTTGAGGCTCTAGAAGAGGTAGAGGAGGAGGCAGAAGCAGAGCAGGAAGTGTTAAATGTAGAGGTTGGTCCTACAAACCTTGGGGAGTGCAAGACTTGTGGAGCAGCGCTTGCCCTCACAGCCACCAGAGTCACCCATTGCCCAGTCAGCAAGATATAATGCCCTTGGCCATGCTTACTTGTCCAAGGGTCTGTGGTAGTGTTGAGCGATACCGTCCGATACTTGAAAGTATCGGTATCGGATAGTATCGGCCGATACCCAAAAAGTATCGGATATCGCCGATACCGATACCCGATACCAATACAAGTCAATGGGACACCAAGTATCGGAAGGTATCCTGTATGGTTCCCAGGGTCTGAAGGAGAGGAAACTCTCCTTCAGGCCCTGGGATCCATATTAATGTGTAAAATAAAGAATACAAATAAAAAATATTGCTATACTCACCTCTCCGACGCAGCCTGGACCTTACCGATGTAACCGGCAGCTTCAGTTCCTAAGAATGAGCGCTTGAAAGACCTTAGATGACGTCGCGGCCTGTGATTGTCATGTGTGGGAGGAAACAATCTTTTACGTGACCACACTGTGAAACTGTGGGCTGGCTGCACTGCTGAGAGAGGGCAGAGTACGGTGAACTGGGCAAACTGGACCGTGAGAGAGGTGCAGGCGGAGATGTTAGGGTGTATTGAAAAAGTTATGGTATGCTCATTCTTTGACATCAAAAACAGCAGGCATGTTTGCTTCCATTTCAGCTGACAGCGGGCTCTCAGTCAGCATGGCTGGAGCGGGTAAAGAACCTGAGGTTCTGTCATCGAAGACTTGCATCTTAATAGTTGGCACCGTAACAAAAGAGGAGGAAGAAGCAGGAGATATGATTGATGGGGTGGCTGATGCTTGTTGAGGTCCGTTGGTCCGCATTTTTGCGCAGTTCATTTCCCATAGTAACACATGATGATTTCGCATAAGAAAGTTCATACATGCAGTAGTAAAATTATTGAACTTTTTACCTGGACTCAGTTTTTTTGCAAAGTTGGCAGATTATGTGAGATCATCCTTTGCAGTTTCAAAACAGGCCCATGCCTGCAAACTGCAGACCCACGGATGCTGCTGGTCACAGCCACAGTTGTGGCTGTGGATGTATTGCTTATCGTGGTTGAATCACTATGTGTCTGCGACGTACAGTGCAACGTAACCTCCTCATCTTCTTCCTCAGATGACCTACTCCGCTGTGTGCCTCTATGTTCATGCCAACTGGAATTTAACACCTCATCATCATCCTATTTGTTATCACATTCCTCGCCCTTGGAGTCATCCTTCTTCTCTTCTTGCCCTGACAGCACAGTACAGTCTTTGTGAGCCTCAGATATCTGAGTCTCATCAGGAGCACCTCCCCCCAGAGGTCAAGTCTGATGATGAGGGTCAGGATGCTGTTCAAACCCTACTTCATCCTGCCCCAGATCCAAGCTAAAAAAATTTGGCCATTGGTGCAGATTTTCTCCTCTTGACTCTGTAAAGCTTTTGAGTACACTTCTGATAACCATGGCATAGAATGTGTGAACGGCTTTTCAGACTCACCCATCTGTGGTTACGTACAGTCAGTTGTACAGTTGGAGAGTTGGGATGTGGGGGGCAGCAAGGGGAATTTGTGTGCCACGTCTGTGGACTGTACTTGGTGTGATGTTGTGGTGGAAGAAGAGAAGGAGAGGACATTGAAGCTGTGCTTGCCATCCACTTCAGCACATGCTCTTTTTGGGCCTCATTAACAAGGTTTACCACTGTGTGTCCGCCAAAGAAAAGTAGTGGAGTAGCCTGTCCAGTAAGTTGTTAGTTGTCTTTGAATAGTACGTGACGTTGGTTCACTAGTGCTTTCACAAACATTACCCCACGTACACCTTGAACACCAAGCCTGATTCCCATCCCACCATGGCCTTGCTTTTTCCAAGTCATGTTGCTCAAATAGTGTGGTAGCAGCAATATATTAGCAGCAAAAAAATAGATTTTAAACTCTGCACCACCTCTGCAAACAGCTGAATTTCAGTGACGGTAAATTCCAAGGTGAAATTTGGCATGCTGCATCATGTTAGTCACAGAAGAAAGAATTGTTTGAGTTGGATGAGGCCTGTATGACAAAGAAGATATGCTACAAACAATTTGAAAGTCAGATGTCCCATACTGTATGACATTAGGAGCACAAGAATTTTTTGGTGGCCTCTGGATTTGGCCTCTATAACATACTACATGCTACAAACTATTGTAAAGTCAGGTCGCCTACTGTATGACACTAGGAACAGAAGATTTTTTGTGGCCTCTGGATCAGGCCTCTATAACACATTAGATGCTGCAAACTATTTTAAAGTCAGGTCCTCTACTGTATGACGTTAGGAACATAAGAATTTTTGGGTGGCCACTGGGACAGGCCTCTACAGCTTAATTTCAACCCAACAAAATGACAAAGTGTGATATGGCAGGCTGTCAAACTTTTTTCAACTGAAAAATTATATTTTTTTTTAATGTCCATTAGGTCTGCAGACAGTTTTATATAATTACAGCACTAAATGACAAGGTGGGATACAGCAGGCTGTTTCACATTCAGCTAGTGAAAAAATATTATTTAGAATGCTATACTTGTGCATGTAGCACTATAGAAGCAGTGCACAACATACTTGTAGGACATATGCCTTGCTGGGATTGTCTGTGGGCCTCAGTAATGTCCAAAAAAATGCTGGAAGGTAAATTTAACAGCCATACTGGACACTAACTAGCTACACTATTTGACTGATATACAACCGCCTAACTAACTAGCTAAAATCTTGCTGCTAACAGTGCCAGCATCAGGTGCAGCCTTTCTGCACTATTACAGTATCAAAATGGAGCTAAAACAAGATGTCCGCTCTTTATATGGAGAGGGACATGTGATTTCAGCAGCCAATGACAAAAGCCGTTGTGTCAGGACATTGAAGGTGTTTCCTGCGCCCTGATTGGCTAGCCACAGTGTGCACACCATAAGTTAGGGGAAAAAAATAACTTTTTACAAGAACGCCGCACCTCTGAGCTTTGCAACCCCCCTCCCCTCATCAATCTCCTGCCAAACACTCATGATACACCACCATTATTAATGCTAAAGTGCTGAAAATACTTTTGTGGCAAAGCAAATATTTTCCTGCACTTTTTACCAAATGTTACGGATTTTTTCCAAATTTATAAAAGTTTGAATTTATGTTTGGCGATCGTTTTCCTAACAAAGACAGGATTAGACAGGACGTTATGCATCCTTTCATAGGTCCGAATACCGCTTCATTAATGGTGAGGCCACAAGATGTTGAAAAGGTGTTAGATTAGAGTAGCTCCAGTTCCTTCACATTATCTTCCACCTGGTCCACTGCAGAGAGTGCACAGTTGGCACCTGAGGACCATGGTCATCCAGCTTCCACTTCACCCCTTGCAAGTCAGCCAAGCAGTCTGAGCCCCAAGTCATGCAGCAGTTTCTTATTGAGGACTCCACTGGCTGTGGTTCCATAACCCATCCACCTGGCCATGCCCCAGAAGTGGAAGAGACTGAGTGCACTGATGCCTAACCACTTGTCATGCTGGAGGATGGATACATCGGAGGTCTAGTGTACACGGTCAGTGGACCACCGCAGGACATGCCAGATGAATGGAAAACTCAGTTGCCAACTGCAGCTTCTTTCTGTAGTGTGCAGACCAGCAAGGAGGGAAGGGTTCAGGAGTTGATGTAAGATGATGAGGTCCTTGACTCCACATGGAGTGAATGCCATCCCAGTAACGTGCGTATTTCAGAGGAAGAGGAGGTGGCCACAAGCACGGCAAAAAAGGGAGCAAGGTGCAAAGGCACAGTGGGCAGCCACACTGCTGAAATCAGCACACTAAAGATGGTTCAAAAGAGCTCTTTGGTGTGGCATTCCTTCAGGGAATTGCAGACAAGAGACAGGTGGTTTGCATCCTGTGATATCAGACTCTGAAGTGAGTGAAACAACACCGTGAGCACAGCTACGAAGTGGTGCTATAGTTAGGCTTCCACACCATATACTTAATCAACATAAAACTTAGCACTCAACTTAGGATGCTGGAATAGAAGAATTTATTTTGCAGTATACTCAAAACGTTTCGGTTCAACATGAACCTTCTTCAGTTACGTATACGGAATTCATGTGATGAATGGGGCCGGAAGTCAGTGGGCCACAAAAATTCTATGCTGGGGAACCACAGCCAAGGTATGCAGAGAGAAGTTCTTTAGGAGAGCGAGGTGTAGGCATGCATGCCGCCAGACGCAGAGTCCACCGCTAGTCTGGACTAGCACATTGGGAAACGACAGCAGGCTGTTCTGAAACTCATTTGTTTGGGGGACGAATCTCACAACGTGCAGGATGCTTGGACAGAGATTAAACATTAAATAGATGAGTGGTTGGTGCCGGTGAACCTCAAGCCGGCCTGGTTGTGTGCAATAAATCTCGTAGCAGCTCTTGGCCTAGCCATCTTGGCGCACATCCCTTGCATTGCACATGTGCTGAACTTGGTGTTGTAGAGCTTCCTGAAAAACTGCCCACACATGTCAGAGATGCTGTTGAAAGTGCAGGCAGTGTGTGTGCGCACTTTCGGCATTCTCATCGACATCTGCACTGAAGCATCACTTCTGCCGTCCCGCTAACCAGCTGATATGGGATGAACCAACAAGGTGGATCTCCACTTTGCATATGCTGTAGAGACTGTGCGAGCAGCAGTAGGCAATAGTGGAGTTTCAGCTACAGCATGCGCAGCTAAGTAGCTCTGTAGAACAACATTAGAAATGGGCGAACCTGAACAGTAGAGTTAGAGGTCTGTTCCAAACACCTACTGTTCAGACGTGGACCACGAACACGGACTTCACCAGCTCTAAATAAATAATTGCAACAAAACCTGATTTGGGTTCCCCTGTCTTTTTGATACCCAGCCACACAAAACTGACAGCTTGGGGCTGCAACCCTCAGCTGTCAGCTTTAGCATGATTGGTTATCAAGAATACAAGGGTTTAAATAAATCATTTTAAAAAATGGTGTGGGGTCCCCCCTCATTTTTGACAACCACCCAAGCTAAAGCAGACGGGTGGGGGCTGGTATTCTCAGGCTGATAAGAGTCCATTGATATTGGCCCCCCTGCCTAAAAATAGCAGTCTGCAGCCGTCCAGAAAAGGTGCATCTATTAGATGTACTAATTCTGGTGCTTGGCCTGGCTCTTCTCACTTGCCCTGGTGCAGTGGTAAGTGGAGTTCATATTTGTGAGGTTGATGTCACCTTTATATTGCATAGGCAGCATCAATAGTAAAAAGTTGGTCACACAGGGTTAATAGCAGCGTTAACGGAGTGCGTTACACTGCGGCATAACGCGGTCCGTTAAAGCTGCCATTAACCCTGTGTGAGCGCTGACTGGAGGGGAGTATGGAGTGGGCACTGATGGCAGGGGAGTAGGGAGCGGTCATTTCGCGGCCGCACTGTGCCCGTCGCTGATCGGTCGTGGCCGTTTGACCGCAACCAATCAGCGACTTGGGATTTCCGTGACAGACAAAAACGGAAGTGACCCTTAGACAATTATATAGTAGATTTGGTTAAGCATGGTACTATCACAGACACGGGTGCAAAGTACACATAGAGAGTGTTTTTGGAAAACTGCACACACAAATCCTAATGCTGTTCCTCACAACAGTTGTGCCCTGTCCCTATGCTAAGCAGAGCAGAAATAAAAAATAAGAATCATGAACCTGGAGGAACAGGTCCAAGTGGAGGAGGAGGTGGACGGTTGCAGCATAAGTGGAAGAGGCAGAACAGCACAATGACTCAGGGTTAGCACTGCAGCTTTTCAGCGCTGGTACCCTGGGTTCAAATCCAACTAAGAACAACATCTGTAAACAGGAGGAAATAAGGAGCATATAATATTATATAAACAATTATCTTTTATTGGTACAAAATATTAAAACAGTAATACATTCCAAATGGTTGGTGTTACCCAGTCAAGCACAAGAAGGGGAGGTACCCCCTAAATTGCCCCCATATATAGATGCATAAATGATCATAAAAGGGAGAGCAAAAACCCCCCACAGAGAGAGTAAAGATAAGCAAACCCGGGTATGTCTAGAGCCAGTGCACTAGCCAGAAGAGGCTGGAATAAAGATGGTACATAGTACAAAGTAGTATGGTAAATACCACCGGTGAGCTTACCAATAAAGAGGGCAAAGAGGGGGGTCCCACCGGAACAAAGAAGCGCCCCGACGCACATTTCGTGGCTTAACCACGCCGCTTTCTCAAGGGGAGCACTGCAGCTTTTCCGCGCTGGTACCCTGGGTTCAAATCCAACTAAGAACAACATCTGCAAGGAGTTTAAATTTTTTTAAAGGAGTAATTTTTTTTTTGGAACCTACAATTTACAAAACTAAAACTGGCAATCTATAACCACGAGGCATAGGTTCAAGTGGAGGAAGGGGTGGATATGGCGGTATAGGTGAGAGAGTCAAGGAAGGAGTAATCTAACATGGTTTTTTTTCATTGTTTATTGATTTTTATTTTTCTTATGGAATGGACTTAACTCCTTAATGATCACCGATACACCTTTTAACAGCGGCAGTTAAGGGTACTTATTCCTCTGCACCGCTTTTCAATGGCACTGAGAAATAAAGGTATAATGCCCCCCAGCATCATAAAATCTCCAGGGTCTCAGCTACCGGGGATAGCTGAGACCCTGGTGAACATGATCAGGATAGGTTTTCACGGTCCTCTGTCACATGATCGATGAATATCGGTGATCATGAAAAAAAGCCTGATTCGCAATTCTTTTCTCTCTCCTCTGATATGATCTAGTATATCAGAGAAGAGAGAAATGGGATCCCCTGAGCCACTCCAGTACCTCTGCCATCCTCGAGCCCTCCTGATCTGAACCCCGGCCCTCCACATCATCTTCCTGGAAAAAAATAGTGGACGTCCGGTACTCGGCTACGATAGGAAATTTTTCCTATTGGTTCATTTTGATCACTGTGATACACCCTATCACAGTGATAAAAACAAAAAAATAGTAAATCAAATCCCCCTTTGTCTTCCCCCTTAGTTAGAAAAAAATTATAAAATATATATTTTTGATTTTTTCCATTCTTTGTAAGTTAGCGTTGGGGTTAGGGTTAGGGCTGTGGTTAGAGTTGTGTTGGGGTTAGGGGTGTCTGTTAGTGTTATGGTTGGGGTTAGGTTTGTGTTAGGGTTAAGGTTGTGTTAAGGTTAGCGTTGTGTTAGTATTAGGGTTTTGTTAGGGTTGGAGTTAAAATTGCTTTTTTTTCAAAAGTAAAAAAAAAATTATGATGATATGACAGCTAGCTTTGAGTGCAAGTGCTCGCTACTCAAGTTTGCATTGGGTGGTCGGGTATGAGTGGAGTATAGCAGATCCCTACATGTTTTTTTTGGGTGTCTATATTGGGGGCAATATTTGGTGCATACCCGAGCGCCTGATGCAAACTGGAGTAGCGAGCCCTTTCTCTCAACACTAATGATGACATATTCAATACAATGACCTAATGTTAACAAATTCTGTGTTGTAACTGTAGGTTTAAAATAAAAACAATAAAAAATATGTTTCCAAAATTGTGCTGATGTTAAATAGACAGTTGGTAAGTGTTATTTAAGGGCCATTTTGTGTGACATATCTCTCTGATTTAAGGGCAAAACAATTTAAAGTTTGAAAATTGCAGCATTTTCATATCGAAGTCTTACTGAAAATTTTTTACCATTATCATGAAGTACAATATATCACGAAAAAACAGTCTCAGAATCACTGAGATCATTGAAGCATTCCAGAGTTATTACCACATAAAGTGACAATGGTTAGAATTGTAAAAGGTTGGTCATTGAGGTCAAAACTGGCTCATCACTAAGGGGTTAAAAGCATATATAGCCACTAAAAATACGTGAAAGGACAAATAAAGTAAGAACAATACTTATATTTAAAAAGAAAAAAAGGTTGTGATAAAGGGGGGGAGGGAATAAGAGAGAGGGGAGAGGAATTCAAAGAAATGGGGCAAAACTCATATTTTTATTAACCCCTTAATCCCATATGACGTACTATCCCGTCAAGGTGACCTGGGACTTAATCCCCAGTGACGGGATAGTACGTCATATGCGATCGGCCTCGCTCACGGGGGTAGCGCGGCCGATCGCGGCCGGGTGTCAGCTGACTATCGCAGCTGACATCCGGCACAAACATGATCGCAGTGTTCCGGCGGTATAGGGAAGCATCGCGCAGGGAGGGGGCTCCCTGCGTGGTTCCCTGAGACCCCCGGAGCAACGCGATGTAATCGCGCTGCTCCGAGGGTCTCTTACCTCCTCCTCACTGCAGTAGGCCCGGATCCAAGATGGCCACGGCATCCGGGTCCTGCAGGGAGGTGGCTTCACTGCGCCTGCTCAGAGCAGGCGCCGGGAAGCCTCCAGGAGCTGTGCACGTCAGATCACCGATCTGACACAGTGCACAGCAAAGTGTCAGATAGGCGATCTTACACTATAACATCATGCCCCCCCCTGGGGCAATGTTATAGTGTAAAAAAAAAAATTCACATGTGTAAAAAAAAAAAAAAAAAAATTCCAATAAAATTTGTTAAAAATATATATATATTGTTCCTATAAATACATTTCTTTATCTAAATAAAAACACACAATAAAAGTACACATATTTAGTATCGCCGCATCCGTAGCGACCCGACCTATAAAACTGTCCCACTAGTTAACCCCTTCAGTGAACACCATAAAAAAAAAAAAAAAAAAGAGGCAAAAAACAACGGTTTATTATCATACCGCCAAATAAAAGGTTGAATAACACGCGATCAAAAAGACGGATATAAATAACCATGGTACCGCTGAAAACGTCATCTTGTCCTGCAAAAAATGAGCTGCCATACAACATCATCAAAGAAAAAATAAAAAAGTTATAGTCCTCAGAATAAAGCGATGCAAAAATAATTATTTTTTCTATAAAATAGTTTTTATCGTATAAAAGCACCAAAACATAAAAAAATGATATAAATGAGGTATCGCTGTAATCGTACTGACCCGAAGAATAAAACTGCTTTATCCATTTTACTAATTGCGGAATGGTATAAACGCCTCCCCCAAAAGAAATTCATGAATAGCTGGTTTTTGGTCATTCTGCCACACAAGAATCGGAATAAAAAGCGATCAAAAAATGTCACGTGCCCGAAAATGTTACAAATAAAAATATCAACTCGTCCCACAAAAAACAAGACCTCACATGACTCTGTGGACCAAAATATGGAAAAATTACACTGGTCAACAGCATTTTTGGTGCCAAAGATATTTCATCGAATTTAGGGTATTTTTGGGGTGCTGATTCTGAATATGTCATCAGTTTTGCCAGATTGGCTCAAGTTTTTGAGATTTTTGGTATCTTATTTATAGCACTTGTTGGTAAATGCGACGCATCATCTCATTAATTTCTTTGGATTAGTACTTGAACTGAGCAGTTCTCAATATAGTTTTGTGTTAATTAGTGTTCTAAAAGTTTGTTCATAGCTTGATTTTTGCACTAACTTTATGTTGTTGTCTGTTTTCCAGTGAAAAGCATGAACTCATCAAGAAGAAGTTGTCTTAACGATCCAGACTCATTCTGTTACATTTGTGGTGAATACACACTGCCAAAACATAGAAGAAACATAACAGACTTCGTAAAAAAAAGTGTATTTTGCCTATTTTGGGGTTATGCTTGGGGACCAAGACAAGTTTTGGGCACCACACATAGTGTGCAAAGCATGTATCGAATTATTACGAAAATGGAGCAAAGGACAAAGAAAAAGCTTCAAATTTGGTGTTCCAATGGTGTGGAGAGAGCCAAAAAATCATCATGATGACTGTTATTTATGGTAAACACAGGTACAGGCACATCTTCACAATGAGGGACAGGCCTTCTTGCAGACTCCATGTTACTCCCATTTTCATTTCTTATGCTTATTGAATCCTTGCACTTGCACTGCACAGAAATAACAGTCATCATGATGATTTTTTGGCTCTCTCCACACCATTGGAACACCAAATTTGAAGCTTTTTCTTTGTCCTTTGCTCCATTTTCGTAATAATTCGATACATGCTTTGCACACTATGTGTGGTGCCCAAAACTTGTCTTGGTCCCCAAGCATAACCCCAAAATAGGCAAAATACACTTTTTTTACGAAGTCTGTTATGTTTCTTCTATGTTTTGGCAGTGTGTATTCACCACAAATGTAACAGAATGAGTCTGGATCGTTAAGACAACTTCTTCTTGATGAGTTCATGCTTTTCACTGGAAAACAGACAACAACATAAAGTTAGTGCAAAAATCAAGCTATGAACAAACTTTTAGAACACTAATTAACACAAAACTATATTGAGAACTGCTCAGTTCAAGTACTAATCCAAAGAAATTAATGAGATGATGCGTCGCATTTACCAACAAGTGCTATAAATAAGATACCAAAAATCTCAAAAACTTGAGCCAATCTGGCAAAACTGATAGCATATTCAGAATCAGCACTCCAAAAATACCCCAAATTCATTAAAATATTTTGGACAGCAGAAAAAAAAATTTTTTTTGTTGACCTGTGTTATAGCTCTCAAAATGTGATAACGCAAAAGATATTTTTTGCAATAAAAAGCGTCTTTCAGTGTGTGACGGCTGCCAATCATAAAAATCCGCTAAAAAACCCACTATAAAAGTAAATCAAACCGCCCTTCATCACCACCTTAGTTAGTGAAAAATTAAAAAATTAAAAAAATGTATTTACTTCCATTTTCCCATTAGGGTTAGGGCTAGGGTTAGGGATAAGGGTTAGGGCTAGGGTTAGGGTTAGGGTTAGGGTTAGGGCTAGGGTTAGGGCTAGGGTTAGGGTTGGGGCTAGCGTTGGAGCTAAAGTTAGGGTTAGGGCTGGGGCTAAAGTTAGGGTTAGGGTTGGGGCTAAAGTTAGGGTTAGGGCTAAAGTTAGGGTTAGGGTTGGGGCTAAAGTTAGGGTTAGGGTTTGGATTACATTTATGGTTGGGATTAGAGTTAGGGGTATGTCAGGGTTAGGGGTGTGGTTAGGGTTACCATTGGGATTAGGGTTAGGGGTGTGTTTTGATTATGGTTTCAGGTAGAATTGGGGAGTTTCCACTGTTCAGGCACATCAGGGGCTCTCCAAAACGCGACATGGTGTCCGATCTCAATTCCAGCCAATTCTGCGTTGAAAAAGTAAAACAGTGCTCCTTCCCTTCCGAGCTCTCCCGTGCGCCAAAACAGGAATTTACCCCAACATATGGGGTATCAGCGTACTCGGGACAAATTGCACAACAACTTTTAGGGTCCAATTTCTCCTGTTACCCTTTTTAGAATACAAAACTGGGGGCTAAAAAATCATTTTTGTGGAAAAAAAAGAATTTTTATTTTCACGGCTCTGCATTATAAACTGTAGTGAAACACTTGGGGGTTCAAAGTTCTCACAACACATCTAGATAAGTTCCTTGGGAGGTCTAGTTTCCAATATGGGGTCACTTGTGGGGGGTTTGTACTGTTTGGGTACATCAGGGGCTCTGCAAATGCAACGTGACGCCTGCAGACCAATCCATCTAAGTCTGCATTCCAAATGGCACTCCTTCCCTTCCGAGCTCTGCCATGAGCCCAAACAGTGGTTCCCCCCCACATATGGGGTATCAGCATACTCAGGACAAATTGGACAACAACTATTGAGGTCCAAATTATTCTGTTACCCTTGTAAAAATACAAAGCTGGGGGCTAAAAAAATAATTTTTGTGAAAAAAAAAATATATATATATTTTCACGGCTCTGCGTTATAAACTGTAGTGAAACACTTGGGGGTTCAAAGCTCTCAGAACACATCTAGATAAGTTCCGTAGGGGGTCTACTTTCCAAAATGGTGTCACTTGTGGGGGGTTTTAATGTTTAGGCACATCAGGGGCTCTCCAAACGCGACATGGTGTCCCATCTCAATTCCAGTCAATTTTACATTGAAAAGTCAATCGGCGCTCCTTCCCTTCCGAGCTCTGCCATGCGCCCAAACAGTCGTTTACCCCCACATATGGAGTATCATCGTACTCAGGACAAATTGCACAACAACTTTTGGGGTTCAATTTCTTCTCTTACCCTTGGCAAAATAAAAAATTGGGGGCGAAAATATCATTTTTGTGAAAAAATATGATTTTTTATTTTTATGGCTCTGCATTATAAACTTCTGTGAAGCACTTGTTGGGTCAAAATGCTCACCACACATCTAGATAAGTTCCTTAATGGGTCTACTTTCCAAAATGGTGTCACTTGTGGGGGGTTTCAATGTTTAGGCACATCAGGGGCTCTCCAAACGCAACATGGCGTCCCATCTTAATTCCAGTCAATTTTGCATTGAAAAGTAAAATGGCGCTCCTTCCCTTCCGAGCTCTGCTATGCGCCCAAACAGTGGTTTACCCCCACATATGGGGTATCGTCGTACTCAGGACAAATTGTATAACAACTGTTGGGGTCCATTTTCTCCTGTTACCCTTGGTAAAATAAAACAAATTGGAGCTGAATTAAATTTTGTGTGAAAAAAAGTTAAATGTTCATTTTTATTTAAACATTCCAAAAATTCCTGTGAAACACCTGAAGGGTTAATAAGCTTCTTGAATGTGGTTTTGAGCACCTTGAGGGGTGCAGTTTTTAGAATGGTGTCACACTTGGGTATTTTCTATCATATAGACCCCTCAAAATGACTTCAAATGAGATGTGGTCCCTAAAAAAAAAATGGTGTTGTAAAAATGAGAAATTTCTGGTCAACTTTTAACCCTTATAACTCCCTAACAAAAAAAATGTTGGTTCCAAAATTGTGCTGATGTACAGTAGACATGTGGTAAATGTTACTTATTAGACATATCTCTGTGATTTAAGGGCATAAAAATTCAAAGTTGGAAAATTTTCAAAATTTTTGCCAAATTTCCATTTTTTTCACAAATAAATGCAAGTTATATCGAAGAAATTTTACCACTATCATGAAGTACAATATGTCACGAGAAAACCATGTCAGAATCGCTAAGATCTGTTGAAGCGTTCCAGAGTTATAACCTCATAAAGGGACAGTGGTCAGAATTGTAAAAATTGGCCCGGTCATTAACGTGCAAACCACCCTCGGGGCTTAAGGGGTTAAAGCCATTAGGGTGTAGAGAATACAAATCCATTTGGTTTCTAACTGTTTAAGCAAGCAGGTAGTCTGTCCACCCCATATACCCAGGGCAATCTGATCTATACCTCTGACTTTTAACCCATTAAGGTCACATTTATAAATATTTTAAAATGCCTGGGTAAAGTGCAAAGGTTCTCTACATCTAATATTTCTTTCGCTGCTGTGATGTCTCTTATATGTTCTTGGACTCTTGTTTTTAGGGCTTGTATGGTAAGTACTACATAAATTTTTGGAAAGGGGAATGTTGCACAGTATATCACTGCTTTTGTGGAGCAAGTGATGGATTGAGTAATTTTATACTTCTTGCTCCCTTCATATGAATGGAAGGTTGTGGCATGCTCAATGTTAGGGCATGTGTGAGGGACAGAGCCAGGGCCGTAGTCGTGGCTGAGCATAACTGGTTACGCGCTCCCTGGCCTCCCGACACATGTAAACAATGTCCCTTTTCTTGTATACCTACTGCTGCATCCTCTGCACCGTCAGGGTCCCATTGGAACTGCTGGTGTTCGGCTGCTGGTGTTGTTGAGCACAAAGAGACCATTTCAAACTTCAAATGCAAAACTTTCCTCTCTTGTTTTTACAGCACATCCATCTTTGCTACAGCTTCAACAACACATTCCACACTACACATTTCTTTCTCTTTCCCTGTACTTCTCTCCTTGTCACACAGCACATGCTCAGGTCGGACCATATCATACAGTTCCCCAGCGTCCTCCCTGTTCAGACTCTCTGCGCCTGGGGGTTCCCTCAGCCATTTCACTCCCGGATCTGAGGGCATCAGCTCATGCAATGATCTGCCACATGGTGAGCAACCTGCCCTTCGTTACTGCTGTGACTTCTCCTGCAGCTCCAATTCTTACTAATGCTGTCACTGCTGCTGTACTGCTGCTGATCAGGCCAGCTGGCCCTGGATGGCTGGGCTTCCCCCTAAACGTTACGTGGTCACTGTGCGGTCCCAGGCATTAAGCCCCTTGGGACTAATGTTGTGAACTCTATTTCTGGGCTCCCTCTTGTGGTCACAAGTGAGGTCTGTACTTTCTCTTTAGGGGTAGTCAGTTTCTCAGGCCGTGAAGAGACGTCTAGGATTTCAGGATACGTTCCACGGCTACCTTTAGTGTGTTTGGTTAGGATCAGGTTTTGCGGTCAGTCCAGTTACCACATCCCCAGAGCTCGTCCTATTATCTCTCACTTAGCTGGTTAGATTTGTGATCCTAAGCCACTGGGATCATAACAGTACAGCAGGCCTGAAAAGTGTTTAATGCATCGCAGAAGTGGGATAAGAGAAGTCCAGAGTACAATTTTTTTTTTTTTCCTCTCCCTTTGCTGCAGTCTGTCCAGCTTCTCTCATCCCCTTAATCTCTGGGTGGCTTTGAGTTCAGCTGCAGACATGGATATTCAGAGTCTGACTTCTAGTGTGGATCATCTTGCTGCAAGGGTGCAAAGCATTCAGGATTTTGTTGTTCACAGTCCTATGTCTGAGCCAAAAGTACCTATTCCTGAGTTGTTTTCTGGAGATAGATCTAGGTTTCTGAATTTTAAGAATAATTGTAAATTATTTCTTTCTTTGAGACCTCGTTCCTCTGGTGATTCCGCTCAGCAAGTTAGAATTGTTATCTCCCTGTTACGTGGCGACCCGCAAGATTGGGCTTTCTCCCTGGCGCCAGGAGATCCTGCATTGCTGAATGTGGATGCGTTTTTTCTGGCGCTTGGATTGCTTTATGAGGAACCTAATCTTGAGAACCAGGCAGAAAAGGCCTTGCTAGCTCTCTTGCAGGGCCAGGATGAAGCTGAGGTATATTGTCAAAAATTTCAGAAATGGTCGGTGCATACTCAATGGAATGAGTGTGCCCTGGCTGCAAATTTCAGAGAAGGTGTGTCTGAAGCCATTAAGAATGTTATGGTGGGGTTCCCCACGCCTGCAAGTCTGAATGACTCAATGGCTTTGGCCATTCAGATTGATCGGCGTTTGCGGGAGCGCAAATCTGCTCACCATCTGGCGGTGTTTTCTGAACAGAGACCTGAGTCTATGCAATGTGACCGAATTCTGACCAGAATTGAGCGGCAAAATCATAGACGTCAAAATGGGTTGTGCTTTTACTGTGGTGATTCAACTCATGTTATCTCAGCATGCGCTAAAAAAAATCGCTAAATCTGTCACCGTTGGTACTATACAGCCTAAATTAATTTTGTCTGTTACTTTAATTTGTTCTTTGTCATCCTACTCGGTTATGGCTTTTGTGGATTCAGGTGCTGCCCTGAACCTGATGGATTTGTCGTTTGCTAGGCGCTGTGGTTTTGTCCTGGAGCCTTTGGAATTCCCTATTCCACTGAGGGGTATTGATGCTACACCATTGGCTGAGAATAAGCCTCAGTATTGGACTCAAGTGACCATGTGCATGACTCCTGTACATCAGGAGGTGATTCGCTTTCTTGTGCTGCATAATCTGCATGATGTGGTCGTTTTGGGTCTGCCATGGCTGCAGGCCCATAATCCAGTTCTGGATTGGAAAGCTATGTCTGTTTTAAGTTGGAGTTGCCAGGGGATTCATGGCGATGCTCCTTTGGTGTCAATTGCTTCTTCCACTCCTTCTGAGGTCCCTGAGTTTTTGTCGGACTACCAGGATGTATTTGATGAGCCCAGATCCGGTGCCCTGCCTCCTCACAGGGATTGTGATTGTGCTATAAATTTGATTCCTGGTAGTAAGTTCCCTAAGGGACGACTTTTTAATTTGTCTGTACCAGAACATGCCGCAATGCGGAGTTATATAAAGGAGTCTTTAGAGAAGGGACATATTCACCCGTCCTCCTCCCCTCTTGGTGCAGGATTCTTTTTTGTGGCCAAGAAGGATGGTTCTCTGAGACCTTGTATAGATTATCGTCTTCTAAATAAAATCACGGTCAAATTTCAGTATCCTTTGCCATCATTATCTGATCTGTTTGCTCGGATTAAGGGGTCCAGTTGGTTCACCAAGATAGATCTTCGTGGTGCGTATAACCTTGTGCGTATTAAGCAGGGGGATGAATGGAAAACAGCATTTAATACGCCCGAAGGCCATTTTGAGTACTTGGTGATGCCTTTTGGACTCTCTAATGCTCCTTCTGTGTTCCAGTCCTTCATGCATGACATCTTCCGAGAATATCTGGATACATTTTTGATTGTGTATCTGGATGAAATTTTGGTCTTTTCTGAGGACTGGGAGTCCCATGTGAAGCAGGTCAGGATGGTATTTCAGGTCCTGCGTGCTAATGCCTTATTTGTGAAGGGCTCAAAATGTCTCTTCGGAGTACAGAAGGTTTCCTTTTTGGGTTTTATTTTTTCTCCTTCTACTATTGAGATGGACCCAGTCAAGGTCCAGGCTATTCATGACTGGACTCAGCCTACATCTGTTAAGAGTCTTCAGAAGTTCTTGGGTTTTGCTAATTTTTACCGTTGCTTCATTGCTAATTTTTCTGGCATGGTTAAACCCTTGACGGATTTGACCAAGAAGGGTTCTGATGTGACTAATTGGTCTCCTGCGGCAGTGGAAGCCTTTCGGGAGCTGAAGCGCTGGTTTTCTTCAGCTCCAGTCTTATGTCAGCCTGATATCTCTCTTCCTTTCCAGGTCGAGGTGGATGCTTCTGAGATTGGAGCAGGGGCTGTTTTGTCGCAGAGAAGCTCTGATGGCTCTGTGATGAAGCCTTGTGCCTTCTTTTCAAGAAAGTTTTCGCCTGCCGAGCGGAATTATGATGTTGGTAATCGGGAGTTGTTGGCTATGAAGTGGGCATTTGAGGAGTGGTGACATTGGCTCGAGGGAGCTAGGCATCGTGTGGTGGTCTTGACTGATCACAAAAATCTGATTTATCTCGAGTCTGCCAAGCGCCTGAATCCTAGACAGGCTTGTTGGTCGTTGTTTTTCTCCCGTTTCAATTTCGTGGTCTCGTACCTGCCTGGTTCGAAGAACGTGAAGGCTGATGCCCTTTCTAGGAGTTTTGTGCCTGACTCTCCAGGAGTTTCAGAGCCGGCTGGTATCCTCAAAGAGGGAGTGATTTTGTCTGCCATTTCCCCAGATTTGCGACGAGTGCTGCAGAAATTTCAGGCTGATAGACCTGACCGTTGCCCACCAGAGAGACTGTTTGTCCCAGATAGATGGACCAGCAGAGTTATTTCCGAGGTTCATTATTCGGTGTTGGCAGGTCATCCTGGGATTTTTGGTACCAGAGATTTGGTGGCTAGGTCCTTCTGGTGGCCTTCCTTGTCGCGGGATGTGCGTTCCTTTGTGCAGTCCTGTGGGATTTGTGCTCGGGCTAAGCCTTGCTGTTCTCGTGCCAGCGGTTTGCTTTTGCCTTTGCCTGTCCTGAAGAGGCCTTGGACGCCCATTTCCATGGATTTTATTTCAGATCTTCCAGTATCCCAGAGAATGTCTGTCATCTGGGTGGTGTGTGATAGTTTTTCCAAAATGGTCCATTTGGTGCCCTTGCCTAAGTTGCCTTCCTCCTCCGATTTGGTTCCTGTATTTTTTCAGAATGTGGTTCGCTTGCACGGCATCCCTGAAAATATTGTGTCTGACAGAGGATCCCAGTTTGTGTCCAGATTTTGGCAGATTTTTTGTGCTAAGATGGGCATTGATTTGTCTTTTTCGTCGGCCTTCCATCCTCAGACGAATGGCCAAACCGAGCGAACTAATCAGACGTTGGAAACTTATTTAAGATGTTTTGTTTCTGCTGATCAGGATGATTGGGTGACTTTTTTGCCATTGGCCGAGTTTGCCCTTAATAATCGGGCTAGTTCTGCTACTTTGGTTTCGCCTTTTTTCTGCAATTCTGGTTTTCATCCTCATTTTTCCTCGGGTCAGGTTGAGCCTTCTGACTGTCCTGGGGTGGATTCTGTGGTGGATAGGTTGCAGCAGATTTGGAACCATGTGGTGGACAATTTGAAGTTGTCACAGAAGAAGGCTCAGCGCTTTGCCAACCGCTGTCGCGGTGTTGGTCCCCGACTTCGTGTTGGGGATTTGGTATGGCTGTCTTCTCGGTATGTTCCTATGAAGGTTTCCTCTCCTAAATTCAAGCCTCGCTTCATCGGTCCTTATAAGATTTTGGAAATCCTTAACCCGGTGTCTTTTCGTTTGGACCTCCCAGCATCGTTTGCAATTCATAATGTGTTCCATAGGTCTTTGTTGCGGAGGTATGTGGTGCCTGTGGTTCCTTCTGTTGAGCCTCCTGCTCCGGTGCTGGTGGAGGGCGAATTGGAGTACGTGGTGGAGAAGATCTTGGATTCTCGTGTTTCCAGACGGAGGCTTCAGTATTTAGTTAAGTGGAAGGGCTATGGTCAGGAGGATAATTCCTGGGTTGTCGCCTCTGATGTTCATGCGGCCGATTTGGTCCGTGCCTTCCATGCGGCTCATCCTGATCGCCCTGGGGGTCTTGATGAGGGTTCGGTGACCCCTCCTCAAGGGGGGGTACTGTTGTGAACTCTATTTCTGGGCTCCCTCTTGTGGTCACAAGTGAGGTCTGTACTTTCTCTTTAGGGGTAGTCAGTTTCTCAGGCCGTGAAGAGACGTCTAGGATTTCAGGATACGTTCCACGGCTACCTTTAGTGTGTTTGGTTAGGATCAGGTTTTGCGGTCAGTCCAGTTACCACATCCCCAGAGCTCGTCCTATTATCTCTCACTTAGCTGGTTAGATTTGTGATCCTAAGCCACTGGGATCATAACAGACTAAGCTGTCCAAAGCTTCTCTCCTCTCCAACCAGGAAATCCTCCTATCTTATCCCAGAGTGGCCCCTCATAAATTAACTATTAACAGGGTACTGGCTGCTAAACTAAAAGGGGCTCCGTCTAGTGGACCTGTTAGTTATCTATGCTTTCCCTAGCCAGATAACATACAAATATGTATACATCACATTAATCCCATCCCTAACCCATCTCTTCAACCTTTCACTAACTTCTGGTACCTTCCCCTCTGCCTTCAAACATGCCACAATCACACCTATCCTCAAAAAGCCATCCCTTGACCCAAGCGCTATGTCCAGCTATCGCCCCATATCTTTGCTCCCATTTGCTTCCAAACTCCTTGAGCAGCACGTCCATGCTGAACTTTCCTCTCACTTTGCATCTAACTCTCTCTTCGACAACCTACAATCTGGCTTCCATCCCCACCATTCCACTGAGACTGCCCTGACCAAAATTACTAATGACTTACTTACAGCCAAAGCTAACAGACAATTCTCTATACTCCTCCTCCTAGACCTGTCCTCTGCCTTCGACACAGTTGAACACTGCCTCCTACTACAGATCCTCTCTTCCTTTGGGGTCAAAGACCTTGCCCTATCTTGGATCTCCTCATACCTTGCCAACCGCACATTTAGCGTCTCCTACTCCCATACTACCTCTTCATCATGCCCCCTCTCTGTTGGAGTCCCCCAAGGCTCTGTCCTAGGACCCTTACTCTTCTCAATCTATACGCTCGGCCTGGGACAACTCATAAGGTCCCATGGCTTCCAGTACCATCTATATGCCGATGACACTCAGATCTACCTCTCTGGCCCAGATGTCACCTCTCTGCTCTCCAGAATCCCAGAGTGTCTATCAGCCATATCCTCCTTCTCCTCTCGCTTCCTCAAGCTCAATGTGGACAAATCTGAACTCATTATCTTTCCTCCATCACGCATATCTTCCCTACCTGATCTATCTATCAAAATAAATGAAATCACACTTTCCCCTGTCCCCAAAATCCGCTGCCTCGGAGTAACCCTTGTCTCTGCCCTGGCCTTCAAACCGCACATCCAAGCTCTCACCACCTCCTGTTGCCTCCAGCTCAAGAATATTTCCAGAATCCATCCTTTCCTCAACCCACACTCTACTAAAATGCTCGTGTATGCCCTAATCATCTCCCGCCTCGACTACTGCAACATACTCCTCTGTGGCCTACCTTCTAACACTCTCACACCCCTCCAGTCCATCCTTAACTCTGCTGCCCAACTAATTAATCTCTCTCCTCGCTACACTCCTGCTTCCCTTCTTTGCAAATCCCTTCACTGGCTCCCAATTTCCCAGCGTATCCAGTTTAAATTACTAACACTGACCTACAAAGCCATCCATAACCTTTCTCCTCCGTATATTTCCACACTAATCTCTCAATATCTTCCCTCACGTAATCTCCGGTCCTCCCGAGACCTCCTCCTCTCCTCCACTCTTATTCGCTCCTCACCCAATCGCCTCCAAGACTTCTCCCGAATATCACCCATCCTCTGGAATTCAGTGCCCCAGCACGTCCGGTTATCCACTACTTTTGGATCCTTCAAAAGAAACCTGAAAACCCACCTCTTCAAAGAAGCTTACAGCCTGTAAAGACTACACGGCCACCTCAACACCATTGGAGATACTGCAACCCTCCACCTACTGTCTCCTTCCCCATAATCCTGTAGAATGTAAGCCCGCAAGGGCAGGGTCCTCTTCCCTCTGTAGCAGTCTGTCATTGTTAGTTTTGTTTACTGTAAGTGATATTTGTATTTTGATGTAACCTCTTCTCATGTACAGCACCATGGAATTAATGGTGCTATATAAATAAATAATAATAATAATAATAATATTACACCTAGCAGCATACAGGAAATTGCAAATGTTACATAACATTAACTTGTAAAAGGGAAGGGGTACAAGACAGTCCTAGTACACCTTTTACACATGCAACACCCCCTACAAGGATGGCATCCCCATCTAGGACTATGAGTCCTAGAGAAGGGTAAGATGGACTGATGTTTTTGGCCATAGTAGCTTTGCATTAAGATATCTCGCAGATTCTAACTGCGCTGTGCTGTGATGCTCAGTTTTTGACAGACCCATTCAGAGGTTTATATACATTTGTGTTGTGACTGTGAACATTTTTGGTAATAGTACAGATACTGACTGGTGACTGGTTCATGCACCTGTTTGTTATATTAACTGCTGGACCTTAAATGACAAGCAATTTGTTTTTAACTTTTCTGTCACCCCTATTTACTCATAGATTGTAAGCTTGCGAGCAAGACCCTCACCCCTCTTCGTATGTGAACTATGTGCTACTCTGTAATGTCTTACCTTGTTTGTACAAATCCCCTCTGAATTGTAAAGTGTTGCGCAAGAAGTTGGTGCTATAGAAATAAAAAAATGTATATATTCATAAGTTCAACAAACTTGAAAATCCAGCTTTTTCTTGGAGTGAAGACAGAAATCCACTTCTTTCCAGGCAGTGGCCATCATGCATCACCTGGGAACCTACGAAATAGAATGGATTCGGCATATGTCTAGGCAATCAGTTATTTATTCTATACACTGGTTCCTGGACTGTTCATGACAACCAGAGCAGCCTGCCAACAGACAACCATACAAACATATGAGTCCAGTGTCAGAAAAGTGATTATCAGAGTATTATCATACTACATGAAATCAAATGATATTGCAGCTCAATTAGAATACGGAACCAATGGAAACCAATGGCTGAATATCATTCAGCTTACCCTTACAATTATTATTATGTGTTCCCCACTATTAGGCGTGTGCTGTAAACATCCTACTTTTAAGAATTGTTTTTATTTCAATATTAGTCGAAGAAATAGTTTCATGTTCCATTATAATTCAATACTTTGCAGCAAAAATTCATGTATCTACCAGAATCCATTTCGCTTCCACTGTAAATCCATCCATTAAACTCCCCATTAAACCCAGAAATATTCACACGGTTCATATTGTTCTATGTGAATAGCAATATCCCCACTGCTCAGTGCATGCTCTTTATTGGAGTTATAATACAGTTTTATAGTCCTATTACACGTGCCGTTAAATTATTTAAAAGATGCTGAATTAAAGCAATTCGGAGACATTCGTTAAGAGATGCAGAGATTTACAGGAATGGATGCTGAGATGTTTTCCCATAATCAGCATCCTTGTGCCAGCTTTAAGATTTAATTAAACCTGCAGGCTTTCTTAATACAATGTCAATTCTCCATGCATGTGTCGTGATTGTCACACAGCCACGACACATGCAGCTGCGGCGCCGAACAGCTGATCAGCTGGCGCGCTTCATGTATCCAGGTTCCCTCTGCAGCTTATTCGGTAAGCGCTATAGCTTGCCAAATAAGACTTGACCCACTAATCTCTACTCCTAAAGATATGTAACTTGTATTTGATGTTGCACAAGCCATATGCTTCCACTTTATTTCATGTAATTTTCTTCTATGGTAACGAGTACGACCAGCAGCAAGTGATCATAGAAAGCAATATGTGGTGGTATGTTACTTAGGTCTCATGCACATTCATATCTGCACAGACAGGGATGAGATTTAATTTTTTAACAAAAGGTACTCTACTTGAATAACATATATTCAAGCTGGGTGCATGCTGTATGCAGGCTGAATGGCGCTGATTAAGGCTACTTTCACACATCAGGTTTTGTGTTTCAGACACAATCCGGCAAACTTACTAAAAAACGGATCCGGCGTAAAATGTGAAAAACTGATGCACCGGATCCGTTTCTTAGCTGGATCCGGCTTTCCTTACTGCGCATGGATATTTGACTTCCTGATTGTGGGGATGAGAGAGAGAGAGAGAGAGAGGGAGAGAGGGAGAGAGAGAGAGGGAGAGAGAGAGAAATTTTCCCATGCCAGAATCGAAAACAAAGCTTCTGGGCATGCTCAATGTGTAAAAACGGATTCGGTAGCCGGAATCGTTCATTCACACATCCGTTTCATGCATTTGTTGCCGGAAACGTCCCTTCAGGCTTTTTTGCCGCCCAGAAAAAACGTTGCAGGGGACGTTTTTTGTGTCCTGCAAAAAAGCCTGAAGGGACGGATCCGGCACAGAACGGATGAAACGCATGTCCTTCAGGCACAATCCGGTGCTAATACAACTCTATGGGAAAAAAACGGATCCGGAGTGTAAAAAAAACGGATCCGTTTTTTTCAAAAATTGCCGGATTGTGCCTGAAACAAAAAACCTGATGTGTGAAAGCAGCCTAACTGGCCTGTTTAGAAAAGCCAACATTCTGCACGCACAGGATGATCACTTATATGTAGAATATCATGTTATCGGTAGCACATCACCTTTTTACACAGGATGATTTTCTGTTGATAATGGTAATTTATAAACTTGCTACAAATCAATGAACCCACTTGGAATGAGGGTTTCTACAAACGCTTGTTTCCTGAATTTTGGCACATCAAAATGGGCATAGAGTCACTGGATTTTAAAAGTTTCAACCCTCTGAAAGGTTTCCAGAATGCTGGCTGGATTTCTAGCTAAAAAATACTTTTTGGTGTTCATTAGTAGCAAAAGCTATTTCACAACATTTCCCCAACATAGGCATTTCTAAACCATGAAAGCTGCTTGTTGAAATTGCACTAAATCAGCCCTTTCCTTTTGATTTTCTTCTGGAGATTTCTTTTGTCCAACATATGTCCAATGCATTCACAGTCTTGGGTGGTTTTTTTTGCCCTATTCAGGGCAGGAGACTCAATTTTCATCTGTGCAAGTGTAAGGAGGTGACGGGGACCCTCAATTGCCTCCTCTCTCCTACACACCGAGCCCATACGGCACCATGATGGCTCAATAATGTTGTGTATTGATATGTCATGTATTATTATGTAATGTGCAATGTGTCATGTGCTGTGCTTGTTATGCCTGTTCTTATACTGTGTATATTGTACTGTGCTGTGTTTGTTATGCATAAGCTTAGGGATAGAAAGTCAGCATAGAGTTAAGCTGTTGGGTGGAGCTAAGAAGGTCCAACAGGCTTACAGGATTTCCTTTTCCTAGAGCAGAGCCTGGGTAGGCTTGCCCCTGGCAAGATGCTCTCCAGATCCAGGAACAGAGGGTACCCCGGTTGGGGGGATACGAGCTGCCATGGACTGTCGGGCAGTGTGGATAGGCCCTGGTACTGTGGGAATGTCTCCAGAAGGACTGTTGTGGTTCTCAAATCTGGATGGGAGCCATTGATGCTGAGCAGCCTCCGGAAGTTGCAGGGATAGAGCATGAAGCATTGTGTTGTTTACAGTAAAGTTTTCTCATTGGAACAGAACTGTGGCCTGTTGTGTTTTCCTGAATACTCATCCCCAGCAGCTGAAGTGAGCGTGTGATGAAGGTAACTGA
This sequence comes from Ranitomeya variabilis, assembly GCF_051348905.1. Lineage (NCBI taxonomy): Eukaryota > Metazoa > Chordata > Amphibia > Anura > Dendrobatidae > Ranitomeya > Ranitomeya variabilis. The sequence continues at coordinate 301,878,563 of NC_135232.1, forward strand.
CTGGGACTTGTCTTGTCTTTACATGTGCAAGGGGCCGGGGTGCTCACTGACTGTGTCTTAGTAAACTTGGCCATGACTACCACCCCATGCCCCCTTGTTACACATATTCATGGAGAGATGTGGTTTTATAACTTATAAGTGTTGTAGTTGTGAAAATCTAAATGAGTAAGGACCATGTATGAAACGGATATGCTCTTTAACCCCTTTCCCACATTAGACGTATTCATAAGTCCCTGTGACTTGGGTCTTATTGACCTGGGACGTATGGATACGCCCTGGCGATTTTTGTGCACACACGGGCTGTGCACGCATGATCATCACAGGGTGTCAACTTATTCTGACAGCTCAAACCTGGCACTCAGTGCAAGGAATGGTCCCGCATCGCTCCCAGCACTTTAACCCCCTAGATGCTCCCATTGAAGACGAACACAGCATTTTAGGAGCAGGCAGGATGACAGCCCTCTGCCCTTGGATTAGAGACTCTGCGACCCTGCCCCTGGGGTCCTGATCTTTGCCAATGTGACCCGATGTTTTCTGCGCAGTGCATGATCAGCAACTTTGTCATCCCCATGCTATACAAGTGATCAGCCTGCAAAAAATGATAGTCCCATAGTGAGACAAAGTAAAAAGTTAAACAAAGTAAAAATTAGTTTTTAAAAAGTGTAAAAATATTTTTAACAAATAAAAAAATAATTTAAAAAATCTAAATATATTTTAGCCATAAACAATTATTTTTATGACCCAACCTATAAAACTGTCCCACTAGTTAACTCATTTAGTGAACACCATAAAAAAAATTTAAAAAACAAGGCAAAAAACAATGCTTTATCATCATACCATAAAACAATAAGTGGAATAAAATGCAATCAAAAAGACAAATATAAATAAACATGGTACAGCTGAAAACGTAATCTTTTCCCGCAAAAAAGCAAGCTATCATACAGCATACAGCTCCATCAGTGGAAAAATAAAAAAAACTGACAGCTCTCAGAATAAAGTGATGCAAAATAATTATTTCCTCTATAAAATATTTTTTATTGTGTAAAAGTGCCAAAACGTGAAAAACGATAAAACTGTGGTATCGCTGTAATCGTTTTTTTGTGGATTTTTGGCAGATTTTTCCAGAGATTCCCAATGCAATAATACAGCATCAAATCTGCAAAAAATCCACAAAATTAATGAACATGCTGCGTTTTTTTTCCGCGATTCGTTTTTTTCGTGAAAAAAATGCAACATGGGCACAAAAATTTTGGAATGCCTTAAAATTGATGGGATGCTTAATGTAAGCGTTTTCTAAGCGTTTTTCCAGCGGAAAACCACCAAAAAAAGAGAAAAAACGCGAAAAATCCAGAACGTGTGCACATAGCCTAACGCTGTCCAGAGTAACTCTGCTGCCTCATTATAGTGAATGGATCCCTTGGAAGTTTCATCTGAATCACGTCACTCAGAGATTTAAATGGAATGTGATCTAAATGTTATATAAAATGTTCTAAACAAAAGCTTCAACTCAATCCACAAAAAAGCAAGTCCCCACTCAGGTCAATCATCTGTCAATGGAAATATAGGGGGCTTCCACATTACTGGTAGCACAAAGGCTCTGGAAAAACTAAATGGCTCCTCTCACCTCAAAAGAAATTCAGTAAATTCTGTGCTTCCAAATCTAAATGCATTCTGAGGCCCACAGTGTACCTATACCACATATAGCGTCCATGTTTGGCATTTCTGTAGCAATGAGAGCCCACCTAATTTACAGGTGCATGTCTCCAGAAGCATGAGCTGGGCATAACGTACTGGTGACTACATTGTACTGGTCACTGCAGCATACTGGTCACTACAGAAGTTTGCAATTTTCACTCAGCAACATCTACTCTTACTTGTTTCTGGAAAACACCCATGGAGTCAAAAGTTTTACTACACCTGTAGATAAATTCCTAAAGGGGTATAATTTCCAAAATGAGATCACTTGAGGGGGATTCTGCTCTTTTAGCAATTGGGGGCTCTGTATATGGAGTCTGTAAACTATTCTAGGAAAATGTGCACTTCAGGAGGCAAATTTAAGTGCAACACCCCGGTAACCGGTTGCAGTGATGTTGCCTTCCCTTCGGGGAGGGTGATGTCATGTTTGGAGGCAAGGGAGATTCTTTCTATCAGGTAAGGCACTCGTATTCAACACATCTGAATCTAGGCCAGGAGGGGGAGCTCAGGACCTGGACTCAGGGGAGCTTCCCTACACTTTAAGTATCCTGGTCTGGAGGAAGAGCCAGTCAGTCTGAGAGAGGAGAGGAGAGCAGAAAGACATCTGGAGCAGACTTATGGGCTGAGCAACCACGAGGGAGCTGCAACCCATGGAAAGAGGATTACTGAAGGAGAGTTGAATTGTGGAGGAGCTTAGAGGGAAGAAGCACAGAGGAGGAAGAGGCTCAGCAGGTGAACAGCGGAAGGACACCCTGGGGGCCAGAGCGCAGAATTGGGTACCGGGAGCCCGAGACTATAGTGGGACTTTAGGACACTTAGGAGAACCAGAGGGCATAGGACTGTGTGTCAATTGCCTGCATCAATTCTGGGGTGAAGCAGTGACCTTAGAGCCCAGGTCATGATAGAGACCCTATAAACAGGCTCAAACTGCCTATCGTACAGACATCTGTCTTAGGATAGGAGAGAGGGGACTTGCACTGAGCATCAAGTGGCAGGGACTTAACCAACTAAACAGCAATAGTAGGAAAGACTTATAGACCTCACCTTGGAGAGGGATCTCCTATTGCCTCCAAGCCGGCCAGACCACATCTACCATGCACTTGGTACCTTGGATTGAGGACTACTACTACCATCAGTAAACCAGGTAAAGACTGCAAACCTGTGTCCTCGTTCTTTGCCATACAATCCAGCACACCATCGGCGCACTCAGGAAAAAATGTACCTCAGTTTGTTGTAAAAAATTTCCTATTAGCCCTTAGAAAAATTAAAGACTTGGGGCTAAAAGAACATTTTTGTTATAAAAATGTAATTTATTCTTTCTTCACCGCTCAATGGTATAAAATTCTGTGAGGCACATGTGATGTCAATATGATCACTGCATCCCTAGATCAATTCATTAGGGAGTGTAGTTTGTAAAATTAGTTCACATATGGGGGTTTCTATTGTTCTAGAACCTCAGGGGCTCTGCCAATGTGACATGGCACCTTCAAACCATTCCAGCAAAATCTGAACTCCAATGTGGCACCTCTTCTCTTCTGAATTTTGCACTATGCCTCAAAATTAGTATTCCACACATACAGTTATATGAAAAAGTTTGGGCACCCCTATTAATCTTAAGCTTAATGTTTTTTTAAAAATTGTTTTTTTTGCAACAGCTATTTCAGTTTCATATATCTAAAAGACCAGTACAATGTAGTCACCAGTACGTTATGCCCAGCTCATGCTTCTGGAGACATGCACCTGTAAATTAGGTGGGCTCTCATCGCTACAGAAATGCCAAACATGGACGCTATCTAAAAACTGTTGGACACAGTAATGTTTCTGCCTTGAAATAAGGTTTATTGTACTAACAGAAAATGTGCAATCTGCATTCAAACAAAATTTTGACAGGTGCATAAGTATGGGCACCCTTATCATTTTCTTGTTTTAAATACTCCTACCTACTTTTTACTGACTTACTAAAGCAATTTTTTTTGTTTTGTAACCTCATTGAGCTTTGAACTTCATAGCCGTATGCAATCATGAGAAAAGCTACTTAAAGTGGCCACTTGCAAGTTGTTCTCCTGTTTGAATCTCCTCTGAAGAGTGGCATCATGGGCTCCTCAAAACAACTGTCAAATGATCTGAAAACAAAGACTATTCAACATAGTTGTTCAGGGGAAGGATGCAAAAAGCTGTCTAAGAGATTTAACCTGTCAATTTCCACTGTGAGGAACATAGTAAGGAAATAGAAGAACACAGGTACAGTTCTTGTTAAGGCCAGAAGTGGCAGGCCAAGAAAAACATCAGAAAGGCAAAGAAGAATGGTGAGATCAGTCAAGGACAATCCTCAGACCACCTCCAGAGAGCTGCAGCATCAACTTGCTGCAGATGGTGTCACTGTACATCGGTCAACTATACAACGCACTTTGCACAAGGAGAAGCTATATGGGAGAGTGATGCTAAAGAAGCCGTTTCTGCAAGCACGCCACAAACAGAGTCGGCTGAGGTATGCAAAAGCACATTTGGAGAAGCCAATTTTTGGAAGAAGGTCCTGTGGACTGATGAAACCAAGATTGCGTTGTTTGGTCATACAAAAAGGCGTTATGCATGGCGGCAAAAAAACACAGCATTCCAAGAAAAACACTTGCTACCCACAGTAAAATTTGGTGGAGGTTCCATCATGCTTTGGGGCTGTGTGACCAATGCCGGCACCGGGAATCTTGTTAAAGTTGAGGGACGCATGGATTCCTCTCAGTATCAGCAGATTCTTGACAATAACGTTCATGAATCAGTGACAAAGTTGAAGTTACGCAGGGGATGGATCTTTCAGCAAGACAATGATCCAAAACACTGCTCCAAATCTACTCAGGCATTCATGCAGAGGAATAATTACACTGTTCTGGAATGGCCATCCCAGTCCCCAGACCTGAATATCATTGAACATCTGTGGGATCATTTGAAGAGGGCTGTCCATGCTCGGCGACCATCAAACTTAACTGAACTGGAATTGTTTTGTAAAGAGGAACAGTCAAAAATACCTTCATCCAGGATCCAGGAACTCATTAAAAGCTACAGGAAGCGACTAGAGGCTGTTATTTTTGCAAAAGGAGGATCTACTAAATATTAATGTCACTTTTCTGGTGAGGTGCCCATACTTATGCACCTGTCAAATTTTGTTTGAATGCAGATTGCACATTTTCTGTTAGTACAATAAACCTCATTTCAAGGCAGAAACATTACTGTGTCGAACAGTTATTAGATATATGAAACTGAAATAGCTGTTGCAAAAAAACAATTTTTATAAAACATTAAGCTTAAGATTAATAAGGGTGCCCAAACTTTTTCATATAACTGTATGAGGTATCAGCATACTCAGGAGAAATTGCACAACAAATTGTATTAAGCAATGTCTCCTAATACCCTTATAAACATGCAAACTTTGTGGCCAAAATAAAAATTTTGTGGGGAAAATGTGTTTTTTTTATTTTCACAGCTCAACATTATAAACTTCTGTGAAACAACCTTTGGGTTCAAGGTGCTCACCACACATCTAAATACGTTTCTTGAGGGGTCTAGTTTTCAAAATGTGGTCACTTGTGGGGGGTTTCTATTGTTTAGGAACATTAGGGGCTCTCCAAATGGGACATGGTGTCCACTAATGATTCCAGGAAATTTTACATTCAAAAAGTCAAATGATGCTCCTTCCCTTCCGAGCCCTGCTGTGCAGCCAAACAGTAGTTTTCTCCTTCATATGGGGTCTCGGCGTACTCACGAGAAATTGCACTACAAATTGTGTGGTGCAATTTCTCCTGTTACCCTTATGAAAATACTAAATTTGGGACTAAAAAACATTTTTGTGGGGAAATGTGATTTATGTTCACGGCTCAACATTATAAACTTCTGTGAAGCACCTGAGGGTTCAATGTGCTCACCACACATATAGATAAGTTCCTTGGGGGGCCTAGTATCCAAAATGGGGTCACTTGTGTTTCATTGTTTAGGCACATCAGGGGCTCTCCAAAGATGACATGACGTTCGCTAATTGTGCATTCATAAAGTCAAATGGGGCTCCTTACCTTCTGAGCTCTGCTATGCACCTAAACTGTGTTTTCCCCTCACATATGGGGTATCAGCATGCACAGGAGAAAATGCACAGCAAATATGGAATCTATTTTTTCCTGTTAACCTTGTGAAAATAAAAAAAATTAGATCTAAAGTAATTTTTTTCCAAAAATTCCTGTGATGCATCTATAAGGTTAATAAACTTCTTGAATGTGGTTTTGAGCATCATGAGGGGTGCAGTTTTTAGAATGGTGTCACTTTTGGGTATTTTCTATCATATATAGCCCTCAAAGTTACTTAAAATGTGATGTCCCTAAAAAAATGGTTTTGTACATTTTGATGGAAAAAGGGGAAATCACTGGTCAACTTTTAATCCTTATAACTACCAAATAAAATAAAATTTTGTTTCAAAGATTGTACTAATGTAAATTAGAAATGTGGGAAATTTTTGGCAAATTTCTGTTTTTTTTCACAAATAAATGCAAGTTATATTGAAGAAATTTTACCCCTATCATGAACTACTATATGTAAAAAAAACTATCTCCGAATCAGTGGGATCCGTTGAAGCATTCCAGAGTTATGACCTCATAAAATGACACTGGTCAGAATTGTAAAAATTGGCCTGTCATTAACGAACTTGGGGGTAAAGGGGTTAATGGTGAAGTGATTTTTCAAGGCATATTCAATAAACATTTTTTAAAGGTTCCCTCTAATTGGGTTTTCTTGATTTTTATACTTTGGACTTGCTATATTACAAGTTTCCATGCATATTGGATCTTGTCCTCAGGTGAGATGACTTTCCCTTGTTTGTTATTGTAGTTGTGCTCTTCTCTTTTCGTATTCTTGATGGCTTTTCATGGTCACAGTATTCTATTATCCTGTGTTTTGCAGCAGATCCCCACCTCGCTTACACAGGCAACATATAGTGCTACACCATCTCCCCCTGAATACAATGGAGTTCCACATTGTGGTCCTTGAGAACAATAGTGCCATCCATACAGCCCTCTCCAAATAATAGTGCAGCATGCTCTGCCCCCTTGAAGTTATTGGTATCTAGCTATAAAGTGAGTAATTTACCAAGTGCGGTGTCCTGGCGGTGACTGTGAAGGGGGTGCTAAGGAGACTACCGTCTGTCCTAATATGTCAGTTTCTATGTGTTGCCCTGCTGAAAACCGAAATACTGAAGAGCAGGTTACGACATCTGTTTAAAGGTTAGTCCTTCCTGCTTCTGTCACCAGGCAGCACTGCGCTCTCGTGGTTAGCAACTCTAGTTATTTGTCCTCTGAGAGTTGGAGTTCCACCCAGGTTAGGAACTCAAGAGCTAACTCCCGTAAGTGTTTGATCACTAATGTGCAGCCTGAAATTCTGCTGTCCAGTTATAATTTGATTATATTTATTGAACTATTGTGTACCTTACTCTTAAATTTCCAGGTAAAATTCCTGATTCTCACCTCAGCTCATTTACTAACTATTCTCCTGACTTATGATTTTGTCCCTATATGTACCTCTTTGTTCTGTCACCACTACCAGAAATTTTATTCCGACTGCCTACATCACAGTCAGTGGCTTACTTCATAGCCCTAATCTAGGGGTCCTTGTGTAAGTCCAGACTCCTGTAAGGGGGGTTAAAAAGTAAAGTCCAGCTCAGCCCCTGGGATCTGGAAAGCGAAATAGCTTGCACTTATGTTCCGTAAGATGTCCATTTTAGACCTGCCAGGAGATCGCAGTCAGACCCATGTAAAAACAGGTGCAGCAATTACGAAATTCCTAGAAAGTAGAAATATTACTTTCATAAGTGCTGATGAGCAGATCTGGTCAGGATTGAGCTACTCAACTAACTTTAGTCCCTGGGTACTTACATGTGTGTCAAACTTAAGATTTTGCACTCTATGAGCCTCTTTATTGTTTATCAGTAACAACACCTATAGAAAAAGGCTACACAGAAGAATAACCATAATAAAATCAATATTTTATTTTGACAAATAAAAACAGAACCAAAAGATTGGTAGTAGAACAACAATGACAATTACTGGTGAGGACCAAATGAACAGGAAAAAAGGTGGATACGCCTGGAAACAATAGTATATTGACAGTCAAACATAAAGTGGACTATACCAGATAATGATTTTGAATTAACTACTCACATACTGACATTATGTAAATCAGCATAATGCTGTATATAAAACTGAGATATAAATTCAGTACATCAGGAGCACACTGATCAAGTAAGCCTATGTATGCAAAAGCAGTTTAGGCATACAAATACACATAGAGGCCGACAAGGGTCCTGCAAGATCAATCAAGTCCATATAGGATGCATGTGAGAGATAGAAAGTTTTTAAACATTCATTACTGGTTCAAGTGAAAGGGATCCAGGCGTCCACCACACCCGACGTGCGTTTCGCAATGAAATGCTTTGTCCAGGGGTGGATAGATGCTGGTACGGTACCTTTTAATATTGCAAGTGGCCAATAGAATGAAAGGAACGAAGATAAACAAAGGCGCATGCACAAAAGGGAGGGGTCATGATCATGCCGTTATTATAAGAGTAATGACATAGTAAAACAAGAAAAAGAAACTGTCTAGGCATTGTGGGGAAGAGTTAGAACCTACAAGCGGCACCATGATTCGAAAAAGCGGCAGCAAGATTACAGAGGAAGCGTGGTGTCTCTGTTGCATCTAGTCGTCATAGAGACACCACAGAGACAACTTCCGGGAGCACAGCCGCAAATGAAAATAGTCACATGATGTGTTAGGGGTCGAGTTCCCGCCTCTGCACAGGGGGAGTCTCGGGCCATCTCCGCTGCGGTCTCCCATTCTTCTCCTGCCGCAGTGGAGCCTGCTCAGCAGAGACGTCGGTCCCAGCGTCTTGCTCAGTCCCACTCTGTACAAAGAGTTACTGCTGCTTCTCCTGCTTCGGCTATTGAAGTCAGTGCTGGGCAGCGGCGAGCAGACACTTCTGGGACTAAGTCCTGCTCTTCTCGTTCTGAGCATGCCCTGAGTGAGATCTCAGTGGAGATCGAGGGTCACATGGTCAGATGCTGCAGCTAAGGCCATTGGTCCTTCAGGAAGGTCCTGTAGGTGCTAGGACTAAGTCCTGCTTGGCACACACTGAGCATGCCCAGGGCAAGATCTCTCAGTGGAGATTTAGGGTCACATGCTCAGGTATGGCAGCTTCTCATTGGTCCTTCTGGGAAGGTCTTTTACTTGCTGCAGCTATATAAGGCTCGCATGGCCGCACGGCCATGCGCTAGTATTGCTTTCATTTATGTACTTTGCGCCAGTGTGGTCTTGTATGTGTGTGTTCAGGGACCCGGCTGAAATAAGCCCCTAGAATGCTGGCACCTCCGGCGAGGAGTTCGTATGCTTGTGTGTTCAGGGACCTGGCCGAAATAAGCCCATAGAATGCTGGCACCTCCGGCGAGGAGTTTCGTGTGCGTGCAAGACCACTGACTGCTCTTGTTAGACAGTTAGCCTGTGCCTCTGTGGAGTCTAACAGGGCGCAGCGCTTTGTGTTCACGGCTGCTCTGTGAAGTAACAGAGTTAGCTTACACTGCTATTTGTTCCGCTATTTACTAGCAGCAGGTTCTCCTGCACAGTGGACCCCGGGTTGCGAACGCATCTATCCTAATAAAATATAAACTTTCATTAGGTGCGTTCCGCTAGCCCTGTCATAACATGATGTTGCCGCGCAGTCAGGTCACGCTGTCGTAAAGTGAATGTCATAAAAACTGTCATAGCAACGGATATGCTGTCTCGGAAAAGTGCCGCTGAGGTACTGGATAAGGGTAAATACAAAGAGAAGGAATTGAAAGGCAATAACAAGCGGAGTAATACATAATAAAACCCCACTCCCTTATATAGAAATGACGTAAAATACAATAATCACCAGAAAAGAAGTGGAATTAAAACACCACTTACCACATATGTGCAAAATAGACATAAAAGTGACAATCTAAAAATGAAGATATTAAATATGAAACGGACTAGTGATTTTAATAAAAAGTATATCCTAATAAATATGAATAAATACCATCATTAATGTAAGATGATATAAGATATACAGGTAAAAATACGTGAAAAAAATATATAACATAATTCATTAATCTCTAATAACAAAGTCCATGTATAAATACAGTATATATATATACTAGATGGTGGCCCGATTCTAACGTGTCGGGTATTCTAGAATATGTAGGTAGTATATAGCACAGGCTACGTACTATATTGCACAGTGATGTAGTATATAACACAACCGACGTGGTATATAGCATAGCTGCGTAGTATATAGCAGAGCTACGTAGTATATAGTAGAGCCACGTAGTATATAACATAGCCACTTAGTGTATTGCACAGGAATGTAGTATATTGGTCAGCCACGTAGTATATAGCAGAGCCACGTAGTATATAACATAGCCACGTAGTATATTGTAGAGCCACGTAGTATATTGCACAGGGACGTAGTATATCGCACAGCCACGTAGTATGTAACACAGTCACGTAGTGTATTGCACAGCTACATAGTGTATTGCACATCTATGTAGTATATTGGTCAGTGACGCAGTATATAGCAGAGCCACGTAGTATATTGTAGAGGCACGTAGTATATTGCATAGCTACGTAGTATATTGCACAGCTATGTAGTATATTGCACAGCCACGTAGTATATAACAGAGCCACGTAGTATATTGCAGTCGACGTAGTATATAACAGAACCGACACAGCCACATAGTATATTGCACAGCTACGTAGTATATAACACAGAGCACATAGTATATTGCACAGCTATGTAGTATATTAGTCAGCGATGTAGTATATAGCAGAGCCACGTAGTATATAACATAGCCACGTAGTATATTGTAGAGGCACATAGTATATTGCATAGCTACGTAGTATATTGCACAGCCACGTAGTATATAACAGAGCCATGTAGTATATAGCAGAGCCGCCAGATAGTATATTGCACAGTCGACGTAGTATATAACAGAACCGACACAGCCACATAGTATATTGCACAGCTACGTAGTATATAACACAGAGCACATAGTATATTGCACAGCCCACGTAGTATATTGGACAGTCACGTTGCATATTGCAAAGTCACGTTGTATATTGCCCAGCTACATAGTATATAGCACAGAGATGTAATATATAACACAGCCCCAGGAAGAGATTTGCATATGAGGGCGCACAAGATGCCCCCATTGCAGTCCCCTGAAGCTGCAGGTAGAGGGACTCCTTGAAGAGGAAAAAATTGTGAGTCAGGATGAAATTTAAGGCCTTCATGAGAAAATCGAAAGTGCTCCGTCGAGGCCACTTGAGTTAAGAAAAAACTGGGTGGCACGTATTCCGTCTTGGTGTCTAATTGACGTATATAGAGACTCGACGTCACATGTCACCACATTTGTCGAATAAACAAATCAATCTCAGGGTGGGTTGAGACCTGTGGGAATTTAGTAGATTTGGGAAGGAGATGTAAAGGATACTCACCCTTGTTGGATTCAGATGCTCTTGCTAGATCCTCTAGTGTTTCAAGGACCTGTGTGTCAGATATTGTGGATGTGGTTGAAGCCTCCTCCTGTTTGTAATACATTTTCTTAAAGGTTAGTGCAGCGCCCCAGAGTCCTGGTCGTTGCAGTACTGTGGCTCCGCCGCTAAGGGGGGCTATGGTATGTCTGATGGCACTGAAGGAGTTCATCTGACCAGGTATCACAGACACCAATACATTTCACAGTCGGGCCTCCAGGGGGAGCTAAGGGTGCTATTTATTAGGCCACTCCTCACCGTGTGGGTAAACTGGGGGTCAGGCAGGAAGTTAGTTCAGAAAGCTGACTGGGTTGGAACCAGGCAACACCTTGTGGCAGGGGGTGTTGTGGGGAAGATTCGGTAGGGTCCCTGTCAGGTTTGGGACCCTGACAGAGGCCTGGCAACAAGAAAGAACGTCACGGGACCGTGCCTGCTCAGCATAGCGGCGGTGCCCTAAGAAAGGATCAGAAGCGAGATATATTATGCTGAGTGAGAAACGAGATCAAAGCAAGAAGGAGAATACCAGTAGGAGTCATGCTGTAAGACCGAGGCAACATCCTACTGAGGCGCACAACCGGCGGCCGGAACGCTGAGGAAGTATTCATATATCTAGTTCCAAGCAATACTTCAAACCAATGGCAGGACAGTCAGTCACAGGCGGGCTGTCTCACCTAAATCACCTATGCAGACTTGGGGGGCAACCTGTGGAGAGGGGCGACTCTAGGGTCCCGGAAAAGCTCCGAGCCTACCCGTCATACGGGTGCGTCCCAACCATAACACCGGGAGGGACGGAGGATTAGCAGAACATCATCTTATCGAGTTGTTGTGAGGGGACACAAGAAACAGACACAACAGTTGTGGGGACTATCCCGTAAGCACAGCAAGGGAGGACCACAACACATAGCGCTAGCAGGAAGGCACAGATTTCCACCTGCAAGGAGAACTCTGGAGGTGCCATCGGACCGGCCGGACTTGCGCAGCCTGGTGAACCGTATTCCGGACTGAGGACCCAGAGACCTTCAGTAAAGAGGTAAAGAGACTGCAACCTGGTGTCCTCGTTATTTACTGCACCGCACCACCACCACTATCTACATCTATCACTGTACGCCCCTCAGCAGGGTCACGGACCGGGTCTAGTCACCGTGACAACCCCAGAGCAGAGACTCAGAGGCCCGGTACCGGGTACCCCTCGGCCCTGCAGCAGTGGGGGCGTTACAACTTGGCGTCACGAACAGGATCTACTTAAGCCTGAGGAATCAGGTCATGTGTGCCTTGGAACTGTGATTTATTATACTTGGACTGTGACTTATTGCAAGGACTGTGTGTTGCTACTTGCCGCCAGAAGTTCCCGCCAAAACCGCCGCCATTACAGCGCTAAGGAGAGCGCAGGAGAAGAAGAAGGGCGTGGAGTGGGCGTAGACGAGCTGGAGAGCGCGAAAGACAATGGCCACCCAGTCTAAATATTTCTGTACCTTGAGGACGTGTCCGTCAGCAGCCGAGATCCGCCTCCTGATTCTCAATGGTGGGCGGAGACAGAGAAAACGAAACCGCCCACGAAGGAGAGAGCGGGAAAAGGACCAGGAAGAAGAAGTCAGTGACATGGAGGACGCCATGGCCAGCCGCCAGGAGCTGGAGCGTGGGGTCGGAGCCGAGGACTCCCCCAGCTACCCGGAGAAGCACCGCGGCCAGACCTCCACAGTTGACGGTGACCTCCTGCAGACCGGAGCGGACGAGCTGATCCACCAACTCCTGCAGACGCAGCTGAGCACTGAGGCCGGGTGGAAGAAGACCAACATCGGGAGCCTCACCAGACATCTGTCGGCAGCCTCATCTGGTCCGGAGCAAGAAAGAAGTTCCAGCGCTCCGAAGCCAGAAAGCAAGGCCCTACCGGAAAGCGAGGTGCTGCAAACAGAGATGACAACGCCACAGCACGAGGCCCCGCAACCAGCGTACCAGACCCCAACGGAGGCAGAGCAGACCGGCACCGGAGGGACCGCATCTGAAGCAGGTATGAAGGACGACCCTGCCCTGATGACTGACACCACTCCCGCGACTGCTAGTGCCACAGCTGCTGACTCCGTTCCAGTGACTGATCTTGCAGCAGCCGCTACCTCTGCTGCAGCAAATGCCCCTACTCAAGCTGCGCAGACCTCCATCGCGGTGCATGACCTAACCGTACATGAAAGACGGATTAACGGCGTTTGTCCAGCACTGGGTGCAACCCTGGACTTCACCCTTCCCGGGCCAAGAGGGGTTAAGTGCCAGGTGCAGCCCTGGAAGCCGTCCAACTAAACCTCGGAAACCTGAAACTGTAAATAGTTAACTGTTTCTACTGTTTTGCTGCTAAAACCCGTCCAGGGTTAACTCTTAAAGGGATCCCTTTGTTGACCCGGGATCCCTACTGTTTCTGCTTTGTGGGTTGTTTTCTACCCTTTTGTTCCGTTACTAAGAAACTGCTGAATCATGAACAATGCATACAATCATGAACAATACAAACTCCTTGTACATAGTTGCACCTTATTAAAGGTGCTCTCTACTGGTTTTATATAAAAGACGGACTCTTTGCGAAGATACGGTTATTGGAACTTGTACTGGAGTCCTTGCTGCATACGGACTTGCAGCTTGAAAAGTTGCACTACCTCATAGAGACTTGGTCCCCTCTTAAAGGGGATGTTCATCGATAGCACTTAAGGAATGATGATGCTTTGAAAGAAGAAGTAATAATGTTGATATGTGAAAGTTAAATGTAACCAATTAGTTACTTGTAAGAGATGTTCAATAATGTTAATAGAAGGATGAGGACAGGAAGTGAACCCGTAGGGGTTAGTGGTGAGTCCTCTTAGGAGCCATATAGGGATGGCTCAGTAATCTCCAACTGAAGGAAAAACATGTTCTATACTGTGTATAGTAGTGGAAGGACAGAAGGCTCGGGCTGAAAGGAGCGGTCCTGTAATAGAAAGGAGAGGCAGTAGGTCTGGAGCCGTTAGGACAGGCTGTCCTGCAGGCATAAAGTAGGAGAATGTAGCACATTTGCTTAAGCCTTATAATGTGTTATAAGAAGGTCTTTAGTGGATTCAGAGTGTACGTCCTTAAAGGCAATGTTAAACTATTGTTCAGAATTTTGCACTTAGTAGAATACCCGGTTGGGTAAGGAAAGTTATTTAAAAAATATTTAACCATGTTTGTAACGTTTAAGTGTCCTCACCTCCCATAAAGGGAAGCTCTGTTCAAATATGCTTATTGTTATTGCACTCACAAAAATTGTATGTCTTTTTGCTGACATGTATTGTTGTTTTCTTCCCAGTCCCGGAGTACTGGATTTAACCGGGGGGGAGTGCAGCGCCCCAGAGTCCTGGTCGTTGCAGTACTGTGGCTCCGCCGCTAAGGGGGGCTATGGTACGTCTGATGGCACTGAAGGAGTTCATCTGACCAGGTATCACAGACACCAATACATTTCACAGTTGGGCCTCCAGGGGGAGCTAAGGGTGCTATTTATTAGGCCACTCCTCACCGTGTGGGTAAACTGGGGGTCAGGCAGGAAGTTAGTTCAGAAAGCTGACTGGGTTGGAACCAGGCAACACCTTGTGGCAGGGGGTGTTGTGGGGAAGATTCGGTAGGGTCCCTGTCAGGTTTGGGACCCTGACAGAGGCCTGGCAACAAGAAAGAATGTCACGGGACCGTGCCTGCTCAGCATAGCGGCGGTGCCCTAAGAAAGGATCAGAAGCGAGATATATTGTGCTGAGTGAGAAACGAGATCAAAGCAAGAAGGAGAATACCAGTAGGAGTCGTGCTGTAAGACCGAGGCAACATCCTACTGAGGTGCACAACCGGCGGCCGGAACGCCTAGGAAGTATTCATATATCTAGCTCCAAGCAATACTTCAAACCAACGGCAGGACAGTCAGTCACAGGCGGGCTGTCTCACCTAAATCACCTATGCAGACTTGGGGGGCAACCTGTGGAGAGGGGCAACTCTAGGGTCCCGGAAGAGCTCCGAGCCTACCCGTCATACGGGTGCGTCCCAACCATAACACCGGGAGGGACGAAGGATTAGCAGAACATCATCTATTCGAGTTGTTGTGAGGGAACACAAGAAACAGACACAACAGTTGTGGGGACTATCCCGTAAGCACAGCAGGGGAGGACCACAACACATAGCGCTAACAGGAAGGCACAGATTTCCACCTGCAAGGAGAACTCTGGAGGTGCCATCGGACCGGCCGGACTTGCGCAGCCTGGTGAACCGTATTCCGGACTGAGGACCCAGAGACCTTCAGTAAAGAGGTAAAGAGACTGCAACCTGGTGTCCTCGTTATTTACTGCACCGCACCACCACCACTATCTACATCTATCACTGTACACCCCTCAGCAGGGTCACGGACCGGGTCTAGCCACCGTGACAACCCCAGAGCAGAGACTCAGAGGCCCGGTACCGGGTACCCCTCGGCCCTGCGGCAGTGGGGGCGTTACATTAGCTTTCAAGCAAACAATTGTAGATCCTTTACCACCAAACAATAGTCAAACCTTGATGCAGGGGAGAAAGATAAACGACGACTCAATACTGCAATATGATCAGAGGATAATGGTATTTCAGACAAGTTAATTACCTTAGAAGAAGTACTGGTAAATTTGTCCCCTGATTTCGAGTCTTGTCGTTGTATTTCCTGTCCCGTGGTCCACGGTTATGATCATATCTCCGTCTGTTATGCCTAACAGGATACCTCCTATTAATAGTGGATGAAGCCGTTGACACCCCAGTTAGTGAGGTATCAATGGATGTTTTCACAGATGTATCATTTTTACAGTCCAACAAGGGTGAGTATCCTTTACATCTCCTTCCCAAATCTACTAAATTCCCACAGGTCTCAACCTACCCTGAGATTGATTTGTTTATTCGACTTGTTATGAGAGATCTTCAAGACATTCCAGAATCTACAAAAAGGGACAATCTCACATTTAGAGAGAGGGCTGCTCTTAAAGAGCTAGAAGAATTGAAAACTGTGGTTATTAAACCCTCCGACAAGGGGGGGAACGTAGTGGTTTGGCCTGTTGAATCATATGAAAAAGAGATGCTCAGACAATTAAATAACACCATGTGCTATCGTCGTTTGACTTTTAATCCTTTGTTAAAATTTAGATCGGAATTGAAAAAACTCCTGTCTAAAGCTGTGGAGATGGCATACTTACCAAAAAACAGATGGAAGGACTCCTGATAGAAGAACCAAATGTGGCGGTGATTTATCTACTAAGATACACAAAGATCCGGTTACTCCTCCAGGTAGACCTATTGTTTCCAGAATCAACAATATATGTGATCCACTATGTAGGTTAATAGATCATCACCTGAGGCCATGTGCACACGTTCAGTATTTTTCGCGTTTTTTTCGCTTTTTTTCGCTATAAAAACGTGATAAAAACGCGAAAAAAACGCTAACATATGCCTCCTATTATTTACAGTGTATTCCGCATTTCTTGTGCAAATGTTGCATTTTTTTCCGCGGAAAAATCGCATCGCGGAAAAAAAAGCAACATGTTCATTAAAAATGCGGAATTGCGGGGATTCCGCACACCTAGGAGTGCATTGATCTGTATACTTTCCGCACGGGGCTGTGCACACCATGCAGGAAGTAAGCAGATTATGTGCGGTTGGTACCCAGGGTGGAGGAGAGGAGACTCTCCTCCACGGACTGGGCACCATATAAACTGAATTGACCGCAACCTGATCCTATCCGCAAACAACTATAGGCAGCCGTGGAACGTACCTGAAAATCCTAGACGTCTCTTCACGGCCTGAGAAACTGACTATTCCTAGAGGGAACGAAAGTCCTCACTTGCCTCAGTGAAATGACCCCAAAGATATAGAATAGCCCCCCACAAATATTAACGGTGAGTCAAGGGGAAAGCACAAACGCAGAGATGAAATTAGATTTAGCAAATGAGGCCCGCTAACACTAGAAAGCAGAAAATAGGAAGGGAGCTGTGCGGTCAATTAAAAACCCTATTCAAAAATATCCACGCAGAGATAGCTCGAGCCCCCGCACCAACTAACGGTGCGGGAAAAGCAACTCTGTACCCCAGAGCAAACCAGCAGAAGAAATCACATATTAGCAAGCTGGACTAAACTCATCATACACAGAAATCATATTGCAGACTGATGAGCAAAAAATAATCAAACAGAACTTAGCTTCTCCTGAAGAGACTGAGACCGAAGATAATCAGGAGTAAACAGAATAGCACTGAGTACATTGACAGCCGGCAACAAGTGGAAGTGGAACAAAGCTAAAAAGGAAACTCCCAAGTGAATAACGAGGCAGCTGATCAGCCACAGACCCGCAGAATAACAAACAAAGCCACCAGGGGGAGCCCAAAACAAAAGTCACACAATACCATCTGTGACCACAAGAGGGAGCCTGAAAACAGAGTTCACAACAGTACCCCTACCTTGAGGAGGGGTCACCGAACCCTCATCAAAACCCCCAGGGTGATCAGGGTGAGCCACATGGAAGGCACGAACCAAATCGGCCGCATGAACATCAGAGGCGACAACCCAGGAATTATCCTCCTGACCATAGCCCTTCCATTTAACCAAATACTGAAGCCTCCGTCTAGAAATACGAGAATCCAAGATCTTCTCCACCACGTATTCCAATTCTCCCTCAACCAGCACAGGGGCAGGAGGCTCAACCGGAGGACCCACAGGCACCACATACCTTCGCAACAACGACCGATGAAACACATTATGAATAGCAAACGATGCTGGGAGGTCCAAACGAAATGACACAGGGTTAAGGACTTCCAAAATCTTATAAGGACCGATAAACCGAGGCTTGAACTTAGGAGAGGAGACCTTCATAGGAACAAAGCGAGAAGACAACCACACCAAGTCCCCAACGCGAAGTCGGGGACCCACACAGCGACGGCGGTTGGCAAAGCGCTGAGCCTTCTCTTGTGACAGCTTCAAATTGTCCACAACATGATTCCAAATCTGATGCAACCTATCCACCACAACATCCACTCCAGGACAGTCAGAAGGCTCCACCTGACCCGAGGAAAAACGAGGATGAAACCCCGAATTACAAAAAAAAGGAGAAACCAAAGTAGCAGAACTAGCCCGATTATTAAGGGCAAACTCGGCCAATGGCAAAAAAGTCACCCAGTCGTCCTGATCAGCAGAAACAAAACATCTCAAATAGGTTTCCAAGGTCTGATTAGTTCGTTCTGTTCGGCCATTCGTCTGAGGATGGAAGGCCGACGAAAAAGACAAATCAATGCCCATCTTAGCGCAAAAGATCCGCCAAAATCTAGACACAAACTGGGATCCTCTGTCGGAAACAATATTTTCATGAATCCCATGCAAACGAACCACATTTTGAAAAAACAGCGGAACCAACTCGGAGGAGGAAGGCAACTTAGGCAAGGGCACCAAATGGACCATCTTAGAAAAACGATCACACACCACCCAGATGACAGACATTCTCTGAGAGACAGGGAGATCCGAAATAAAATCCATGGAAATGTGCGTCCAAGGCCTCTTCGGGACAGGCAAAGGTAACAGCAGACCACTGGCACGAGAACAGCAAGGCTTAGCCCGAGCACAAATTCCACAAGACTGCACAAAGGAACGCACATCCCGCGACAAGGAAGGCCACCAAAAGGACCTGGCCACCAAATCTCTGGTACCAAATATTCCAGGATGGCCCTCCAACACCGAAGAATGAACCTCGGAAATAACTCTGCTGGTCCATCTATCCGGGACAAACAGTCTCTCCGGTGGACAACGGTCAGGTCTATCCGCCTGAAACTCCTGCAGCACTCGTCGCAAATCTGGGGAGATGGCAGACAAAATCACCCCTTCTCTGAGAATACCAGCTGGCTCTGAATCTCCAGGAGAGTCAGGCACAAAACTCCTAGAAAGAGCATCAGCCTTTACATTCTTCGAACCAGGCAGGTACGAGACCACGAAATCAAAACGAGAGAAAAACAACGACCAACGAGCCTGTCTAGGATTCAGCCGCTTGGCCGACTCGAGATAAATCAGATTCTTGTGATCAGTCAAGACCACCACACGATGCTTAGCTCCCTCAAGCCAATGTCGCCACTCCTCAAATGCCCACTTCATAGCCAACAACTCCCGATTACCGACATCATAATTCCGCTCGGCAGGCGAAAACTTTCTTGAAAAGAAGGCACATGGCTTCATCACAGAGCCATCGGCGCTTCTCTGCGACAAAACAGCCCCCGCTCCAATCTCGGAAGCATCAACCTCGACCTGGAAAGGAAGAGAGACATCTGGCTGACATAAGACCGGAGCCGAAGAAAACCGGCGCTTCAGCTCCCGAAAGGCCTCCACAGCCGCAGGAGACCAGTTAGTAACATCAGAACCTTTCTTGGTCAAATCCGTCAAAGGCTTAACAACACCAGAAAAATTAGCGATGAAGCGACGGTAAAAATTAGCAAAACCCAAGAACTTCTGAAGACTCTTAACAGATGTAGGCTGCGTCCAGTCATGAATAGCCTGAACCTTGACTGGGTCCATCTCAATAGTAGAAGGAGAAAAAATGAAACCCAAAAAAGAAACCTTCTGGACTCCAAAAAGACATTTTGAGCCCTTCACAAATAAAGCATTGGCACGCAGGACCTGAAACACCATCCTGACCTGCTTAACATGGGACTCCCAATCATCAGAAAAAAACAGAATATCATCCAGATACACAATCATAAATTTATCCAGATATTCGCGGAAGATGTCGTGCATAAAAGACTGAAAGACGGAAGGAGCGTTAGAAAGTCCAAAAGGCATCACCAAGTACTCAAAATGGCCTTCGGGCGTATTAAATGCAGTTTTCCATTCATCACCCTGCTTGATACGCACAAGGTTATACGCACCACGAAGATCTATCTTGGTGAACCAACTAGACCCCCTAATGCGAGCAAACAGATCAGATAACAATGGCAAAGGATACTGAAATTTGACCGTGATTTTATTTAGAAGGCGATAATCAATACAAGGTCTCAGAGAACCATCCTTCTTAGCCACAAAAAAGAACCTCGCACCAAGAGGGGAGGAGGAGGGGCGAAAAAGTCCTTTCTCCAAAGACTCCTTTATATAACTCCGCATGGCAGCATGCTCCGGCACTGACAAATTGAAAAGTCGTCCCTTAGGAAACTTACTACCAGGAATCAAATTTATAGCACAATCACAATCCCTATGAGGAGGTAGAGAACTGAGTTTGGGCTCATCAAATACATCCTGGTAGTCTGACAAAAACGCAGGGACTTCAGAAGGAGTGGATGAAGCAATTGACACCACAGGAGCGTCGCCATGAATTCCCTGACAACCCCAACTTGACACAGACATTGCTTTCCAATCCAGGACTGGATTATGAGTCTGCAACCATGGCAGACCCAACACGACAACATCATGCAAATTATACAGCACAAGAAAGCGAATCACCTCCTGATGAACAGGAGTCATGCACATGGTCACTTGTGTCCAGTACTGAGGTTTATTCGCAGCCAATGGCGTAGCATCAATTCCCCTTAGTGGAATAGGGAATTTTAAAGGCTCCAAAACAAAACCACAGCGCCTGGCAAACGACAAGTCCATCAGACTCAGGGCAGCACCTGAATCTACAAAAGCCATAACCGGGTAAGATGACAAGGAACAAATCAGGGTAACAGACAAAATGAACTTAGGCTGTAAAGTACCAATGGCGACAGATTTATCAACCTTTTTTTTTTCGCTTAGAGCATGCTGAGATAACATGAGCTGAGTCACCACAGTAAAAGCACAACCCATTTTGCCATCTATAATTTTGCCGTTCACTTCTGGTCAGAATTCTATCACATTGCATAGACTCAGGTGTCTGTTCAGAAGACACCGCCAAATAGTGCGCAGGTTTGCGCTCCCGCAAACGCCGATCAATCTGAATGGCCAGAGTCATTGACTCATTCAGACCTGCAGGCGTAGGGAACCCCACCATGACATTCTTAATGGCCTCAGAAAGACCTTTTCTGAAATTTGCAGCCAGGGCACACTCATTCCACTGAGTAAGCACCGACCATTTCCGAAATTTCTGGCAGTACACCTCTGCTTCATCTTGCCCCTGAGAGAGGGCCAACAACGCTTTTTCAGCCTGGTTCTCAAGATTAGGTTCCTCATAGAGCAATCCAAGGGCCAGAAAAAACGCATCAACACTGAGCAATGCCGGATCCCCTGGCGCCAATGCGAAGGCCCAATCTTGAGGGTCACCACGCAAGAAAGAAATTATAATTTTAACTTGCTGAACGGAATCACCAGAGGAACGAGGTCTCAAAGAAAGACACAATTTACAATTGTTCTTAAAATTCAGGAACCTAGATCTATCTCCAGAAAACAACTCCGGAATAGGTATTCTAGGCTCTGACATAGGACTGTGAACAACAAAATCCTGAATACTTTGTACCCTTGCAGCAAGATGATCCACACTGGAGGCCAAACTCTGAATATCCATATCAGCAGCTGAGTTCAGAGCCACACCAAGATTAAGAGGAGGAGAGAAGCTAAACACACAGCAGCTAGACACACGGCAAAAAAAAAAAAAAAATTCTCAAGGCTTCTTTTCTCCTGCTTCTGCCATGCAATTAACACTTTATGGGCCGGCTGTACTGTTATGATCCTAGTGGCAAGGATCGCAAGTAGGACTAGCTAAGTAACTAAACCGACTACAAACTCTGGGGAAGTGGTAACTGAATTGACCGCAACCTGATCCTATCCGCAAACAACTATAGGCAGCCATGGAACGTACCTGAAAATCCTAGACGTCTCTTCACGGCCTGAGAAACTGACTATTCCTAGAGGGAACGAAAGTCCTCACTTGCCTCAGTGAAATGACCCCAAAGATATAGAATAGCCCCCCACAAATATTAACAGTGAGTCAAGGGAAAAGCACAAACGCAGAGATGAAATTAGATTTAGCAAATGAGGCCCGCTAACACTAGAAAGCAGAAAATAGGAAGGGAGCTGTGAGGTCAATTAAAAACCCTATTCAAAAATATCCACGCAGAGATAGCTCGAGCCCCCGCACCAACTAATGGTGCGGGGAAAGCAACTCTGTACCCCAGAGCAAACCAGCAGAAGAAATCACATATTAGCAAGCTGGACTAAACTCATCATACACAGAAATCATATTGCAGACTGATGAGCAAAAAATAATCAAACAGAACTTAGCTTCTCCTGAAGAGACTGAGACCGAAGATAATCAGGAGTAAACAGAATAGCACTGAGTACATTGACAGCCGGCAACAAGTGGAAGTGGAACAAAGCTAAATAGGAAACTCCCAAGTGAATAACGAGGCAGCTGATCAGCCACAGACCCGCAGAATAACAAACAAAGCCACCAGGGGGAGCCCAAAACAAAAGTCACACAATACCATCTGTGACCACAAGAGGGAGCCTGAAAACAGAGTTCACAACAGTTCTGGTGTAGTGGCATGGTGGCGCTACATTGATGATGTGCTTCTCATCTGGCAAGGCACTCAAGAGGATTTACATACTTTTTTGACTATCTGAATAATAACGAATTGAATATAAAACTTATGTACCAGAGCAGTAATCAGCATATAGAATTTCTGGATGTTTCCATTCAAGTTGACCATATGGGAAATATCCAGGCTGATTTGTTTCGGGAAAAAACGGCAGCAAATACTTTACTGCATGCCACTTCTCAACATCCAAGGCATTTATTAAAAAATATCCCAACTGGACAATTTCTGAGGGCCAGGAGGATTTGCTCTAATGATTCTTTTTTTGAAAAACAGGCTGGAGACCTTTATACAAGATTTACAGAATGGGGATATGGCAAAAGAACCCTTTGTCAAGCTTATACAAAGGCGCGTATGAGCAATCAGTGTGACCTTTTGAAGAGCAAGCCCAAGGAGGCCAAGACCTTTGATTCTAAGGTATGATGCATTTTGGATTTCAATTCACGTAGTGATGAAGTATATGAAGTTCTGCAAAAACATTGGTCAATTTTGTCACTTGATAAAACCTTGTCTGGCCTAGTTGGAGATACTCCCGCTGTGACATATAGAAGAGCACGGAACTTACGTGACTACTTGGTACACAGCTATCATAAGGGGGATACAACAAAATTTCTTTTTGGGTCTAAAGGCCCAGCCTGGGGTTGTTCTCCCTGTGGAAAATGTGTCGCCTGCAAAAATATTATTAGAGCCAAGGACTTTGCCAATGCGGATGCAAGTAAAAAATATACCATCACATATAACATCAATTGTACCACAAAAGCTGTCATTTACCATGCCACCTGTCCATGTGGCCTGATATATATTGGTGTGACAACCAGAGAATTCAGAAGACGAATTCGTGAACATGTACTGGATATTTCATTAGAAAGGTACCAGTGAAAATAACCATATCCACTTATTTAGAATCACTCATGCACAAATTACATAAGAAGGAGAACAAAGAGTTTACTAAATATGCTATTTATTACATCCAAAGGAATTTACATATTAGAAATGGATATTAAATATTGAGTACATATTGCGTGAACTACCCAGGTGAGTGAAATTGACCATTGGTCCACACAGGAAACCAGTTGAAACAGGCTAATGCAACATGTAAGTAAAAGGGCAGCGACTCAGTGTGATTTCTATCATTGAAACCTATCACTATACACCCAGTACTCCATCACTGAACTGCCCGCCGTTGTATGCCAATCATGTTAAATGCATCAGCCCATATACATATCAAGAGTTAGTAGTGATAATTACCCATTGTTAGTTTCCAGTTTCTGTGGGGACCACGATCACCCCAACGCGCGTTTCGCGTGCTTATGACAGCCTCGCTGTTGCTATGACAGTTTTTATGACATTCACTTTATGATGGCGTGACCTGACCACGCGGCAACATCATGTGACTATTTTCATTTGCGGCTGTGCTCTCAGAAGTTGTCTCTGTGGTGTCTCTATGACGACTAGACGCAACAGAGACACCGCGCTTCCTCTGTAATCTTGCTGCCGCTTTTTCGAATCATGGTGCCGCTTGTAGGTTCTAACTCTTCCCCTCAATGCCTACACAGTTTCTTTTTCTTGTTTTACTATGTCATTACTCTTTTAATAACAGCATGATCATGACCCCTTCCTTTTGCGCATGCGCCTTTGTTTATCTCCGTTCCTTTCATTCTATTGGCCACTTGCAATATAAAAAGGTACCGTACCAGCGTCTATCGACCCCTGAACAAAGCATTTCATTGCGAAACGCGCGTCGGGTGTGGTGGACGCCTGGATCCCTTTCACTTCAACTGGTAATGAATGTTTAAAAACTTTCTATCTCTTACATGCATCCTATATGGACTTGATTGATCTTGCAGGACCCTTGTCGGCCTCTATATGTATTTGTATGCCTAAACTGCTTTTGCATACATAGGCTTACTTGATCAGTGTGCTCCTGATGTACTGAATTTATTTCTCTGTTTTATATACAGCATTATGCTGATTTACATTATGTCAGTATGTGAGTAGTTAATTCAAAATCATTATCTGGTATAGTCCACGTTATGTTTGACTGTCAATATACTATTGTTTCCAGGCGTATCCACCTTTTTTCCTGTTTATTTGGTCCTCACCTGTAATTGTCATTGTTGTTCTACTACCAATCTTTTGGTTCTGTTTTTATTTGTCAAAATAAAATATTGATTTGATTATGGTTATTCTTCTGTGTAGCCTTTTTCTATAGGTGTTTATATTATTATTATTATTATATTTAATGGCTTCTATTTAGGATATATACATAGGTGTTTTGTTTATCAGTAAGCAATACATCCAGGTAAGAATACTTCCATAATGCATCTTGTTGGCTTCAATAGGAGACAGTAGAGAGCTTTCTTACTCTTGGAAGAGGCTAATTTGCATACCATCCCCAAGGTGCATTATCTGGCCTATTAGGGTCTATATGTCTGCTTACCACTTTCCTAAAGGAGAAACTGCCCCATAGACCATTTGTTTCCTCCTAGAATTTCTAAAGAGACTGCACACTTTCATGTAAAATTGGAGCCATTTGCAGTCATAAGCATGTGAAGTATGAGCCCATATCTTAGGTTGGCATTCCTTTAATCTCTATCAGATGTATAAACCTTCACTCCATAGATGGTGTATTGTCTCAGATCTCCCAACCCAAGCATGACAGCTGCATACATAAGAAAGTCACGTTCAGGTTGGAAGAGCCAAGGCCAGCTATTGTCCATAGTCAGACTGATTTGCACAGACATCTGAAGTAGTTCTGATGTTGGTTAGGACTCAGGAGTTTGTAGACAATCCTATCAAAGACTATATATTGCACTTCATATTTTGTTCTATTGTATGATGATTTGCAAATAATTAGACTTATCAGATATTTAATTTAGCTGAACAAGTTTAATACATGAATCACTTTGACAGTAAAAATAAAGCAAAGGAAATAATAAAATAAAATGCATTATCACTATAAAATGGAATATAAGCTGCTCATATCCATTAGCTAAGTGAACAAATGTAACTGCTAATGTATTCTCAGTTTATTATTTGTCTTCCTCTATCTACTTTTCATGTGTTGTATCTAGCAGAATTATAAAAATATAGCTTAGCTGCATCTCTAATATTGAGAAAGTTGATTTATTTCAGGCTGTACATCAGCAGTGCTAAACAAACAGAAGCTATAAATTAGAAACAATCACACATCCCAAATGCAGCCAACATTCAAAGCAATAAGTATAACACAATATGAATTTGGCAGAAAATGTAGAGGGTAGTTAATTATAATAGTGTAATTAGCATAACGATAAAGTACACAGATGTTCCGTTAGTTAGATCATCTGTAAAGTGGATATATATGTTATTTTGACAATACCCGGTTTATGATCCCACAAGGAAAAGACTGCCTAGTCGATCCTGTAAAATGTTTGGATTCTGGCAGACTTCTTTATAGCTATCTATATGTAAATCAATTAATTAAACAACAAATGCTGTACAAACAATGGAAAATGCAAATGGGTTTTAATACAAGAATAATGGGGTTATATATAAATGGAAGAGAAAAACCTGCAAGTCTTGGCACCATTGTACCTTTGTGTACTTGTAATTCTCTGGTCAAGGCCAAATGGGAAATTACAATTGTACATACGGTATATTAACCCCTTCAGACAAAAGTATAATAATGTGTGCAGCACGCCCATACAGTTATGTTCTGCGGCAGAGCAAGTTTAACTCTATTGGCTAGATGCCGATACAGTTGACCGCATTGATGAGTGTGGAAGCATAACGCTCCTTCTCCCATCACACCCCTCTCAGCGTTTGACGTCTCTGACACAGACACTGACAGCAGGCGCGATGACGTCACTACTCGGCGCCCGCTTTCTGGAGATGTGCAAGCGCTCGGAGCAGCGGAGGAAAGAGGAGAGGTGAGTATTGGATGTATTTATTTTTTATGGGAGTGCTTTATATTATATAGAGTCTGCCTATGGGGGGTTCATTATAATATATAGAGTCTCCCTATGGGGGTGCATTATACTATATAGTCTGACTATGGGGGTTCATTATAATATATAGAGTCTGCCAATTGGGAGTGCATTATACTATATAGAGTCTGCCAATGGGGAGTACATTATACTATATAGAGTCTCCCTACAGGGGGTGCATTATGCAATATAGAATCTCCCTACAGGGGGTGCATTATACACTATAGAGTCTGCCTATAGGGGGTGCATTATACATTATAGAGTCTGTCTATGGGGAGTGCATTATGTTATATAGTGGCCTATGGAGAGTGCATTATACAATATAGAGTCTGCCTATGGGGGATGCATTATACAATATAGAGACTGCCCATGGGTGTGCATTATACTATACAGGTCTATGGGGAGTGCATTATGCTATATAGAGTCCCCCTATGGGGGTTCATTATACAAAATAGAGTCTGCCTATGGGGGTGCATTATACAATATATAGAGTCTGCCTAATGGGATTGCATTATACAGTATAGTCTGCCTATGGGGAGTGCATTATACAATATTGAGTCTACCTATGGGAAATGCATTATAGTATACAGAGTCTGCCTATTTAGGGGTGCATTATATTATATAGAGTCTGCCTATGGGGGTGCATTATTCTATAGAGTTTGCCTATGGGGGGTGCATTATACAATATAGTGTGCCTATGGGGAATGCATTAAACTGTATAGAGTCTGCCTATTGGGGGTGCATTATAGTATATAGAGTTTGCCTATGGTGGGTGCATTATACTATAGAGTGTGTCTATAGGGGTGAATTATACAATACAGAGTGTGCCTATGGGGAATGCATTATACTATATAGAGTCTGCCTATTGGGGTCCATTATAGTATATAGAGTCTGCCTATGAGGGTGCATTATACAATATAGAGTCTGCCTATGGGGAGTGCATTATACTATGTAGAGTCTCCCTACAGGGTTGCATTATACAATATTGAGTTTTCCTATGGGGAGTGCATTATGCTATATAGATTCTGCCTATGGGGCATGCATTATACAATATAGAGACTGCCTATGGAGGTGTATTATACTATACAGGTCTATGGGGAGTGCATTATGCTATATAGAGTCCCCATATGGGGGGTGCATTATACAAAATAGAGTATGCCTATGGGGAGTGCAGTATACTATATAGATTATCCCAATGAGGGTGCATTATACTATATAGTCTAGCTATGGGGAGTGTTATCATTCATATTCTCTGAAAAAAGACCAAGAAAGAAAAAATTCTGCCAGGGTATGTAAACTTTTGAGCACAACTGTATTGTTATAGGTGAATTCAGGTTTTGTGACTGTCAAAGGGGCCCACAGGAAATTACTTTCTAGGGGGCAAAATGTGGGCAATGTTTTCTAGTTCACTTACTCAGGGCATTACTATATTCTAGAAGTTTGTTTTACCAGCTAGAGGCACACAGTAGGTGCAGTATTATGGACACATACGGCAGCAGCAGCTCAGAATTGGAGTATCAGCAGGATAAGGTGTTTGTGCAGGTTGGGAATAGATGTGGACAGTGCTGAAAATGTGAGAAGTGAAATGTATCTTTGTTTTAATCTCTGCAGTCGAGTCCTGGCTGGAAGAAGTTGTCATGTCGGTCTGGGCCAGATGGAAAGGACGGGAAAAGTGAATTATTCTATCAGAAAGAACGTCAGTGGTAGGTCACCATCTATAACAAGTTTAAAGGATTCGGCCACTTTCTCTGTCCATGCAATGGCTGCTGAGGGAGGAATATGTGACCAGAACAGCGGAAGACACCGACATTGGAGGGGCCCTTTGCAAGAAGTGTGCTTAGGGCCCCCTCCTTTCCATACCAAACTTGCAAAAGCCATAAAATATATACATATTTACAGATTGAGCAATTGTTATCATGACGTATTCTCAGTTGTGCAATTAGATATACTGTGGATCTATATGTGAAGTAACCCTATTCAATGGGGTTAATCTGCATTTGGTTTGTGTGTTATTTGGAATCCACCTCAATAGGCAACCTGTCACTAGGGCAGGACATGTAAATGGACTGTTTGATACTTTAAAATTGATGCCCTATTCTTAGGATGGATCATCATTATCAGATCAATATGGGTGCAACCCCTGCCAATCAGCAACTGTTCCCACTGCTGGATATGCTTAGTTGCAGAGCAGAACAATACAGCTAACTGAACTGTATAGTGTCCATGACTGAGAGCTGCAAATCTGCCTCTATACAAATTGAAAAGGGTGAAACATTACCAAGCCATGGCTACTATAAAGTTGACAAAGCTGTAGCGTTCTGCTCTGCAACTGAACAGATCTGGCTTATACTGGCCCTGGTCCTCTGCAGGTTGTGACCTGCTAGATCGTTCCAGTGTTTACTGCACAAGCCAGAGGTCACTACTCAATGTAAGTCTAGGCCAGAATGAGGCTGTCATAGACTTACACTGAGAGCTTGTGACCGTAACCTCTGACTTCCGGTCTGTCAGGACAGCCACAAGAAGGACAATCGAGCTCAGAGCAACGCTGGGAAGAGCTGAAGATGGCAGCTCGTAAGTATAATACTTGGGACAGGGAACATGCATTAGTAATATTACCCTGGATTTGAAATAAATAAAATGCTGGAGTGATCCTTTAAAGAACTGACCAGTGACCATGAAATAAAGCTCTGGCAAAAATTAAGAGACCACTGCAAAATTTTCAGTTAGTCTAATTTTTCTCTTTATAGGTACAGTACAGACCAAAAGTTTGGACACACCTTCTCATTTAAAGATTTTTTGCCAACAATATTGAAGGAGTTCCCAGATATGCTTAGCACTTGTTGGCCCTTTTGCCTTCACTCTGCGGTCCAGCTCACCCCAAACCATCTCGATTGGGTTCAGGTCTGGTGACTGTGGAGGCCAGGTCATCTGGTGTAGCACCCCATCACTCTCCTTCTTGGTCAAATAGCCCTTACACAGCCTGGAGGTGTGTTTGAGGTCATTGTCCTGTTGAAAAATAAATGATGGTCCAACTAAACGCACATTGGATGGAATAGCATGCCGCTGCAAGATGCTGTGGTAGCCATGCTTTTTCAGTATGCCTTCAATTTTGAATAAATCCCCAACAGTGTCATGAGCAAAGCACCCCCACACCATCACACCTCCTCCTCCATGCTTCACGGTGGGAACCAGGTGTGTAGAGTCCATCCGTTCACCTTTTCTGCGTCGCACAAAGACACAGTGGTTGGAATCAAAGATCTCAAATTTGCACTCATCAGACCAAAGCACAGATTTCCACTGGTCTAATGTCCATTCCTTGTGTTCTTTAGCCCAAACAAGTCTCTTCTGCTTGTTGCCTGTCCTTAGCAGTGGTTTCCTAGCAGCTATTTTACCATGAAGGCCTGCTGCGCAAAGTCTCCTCTTAACAGTTGTCGCAGAGATATGTCTGCTACTAGAACTCTGTGTGGCATTGACCTGGTCTCTAATCTGAGCTGCTGTTAACCTGCGATTTCTGAGGCTGGTGACTCTGATAAACTTATCCTCAGAAGCAGAGGTGACTCTTGGTCTTCCTTTCCTGGGGCGGTCCTCATGTGAGCCAGTTTCTTTGTAGCGCTTGATGGTTTTTGCCACTGCACTTGGGGACACTTTCAAAGTTTGACCAATTTTTCCGACTGACTGACCTTCATTTCTTAAAGTAATGATGGCCACTCGTTTTTCTTTACTTAGCAGCTTTTTTCTTGCCATAATACAAATTCTAACAGTCTATTCAGCAGGACTATCAGCTGTGTATCCACCAGACTTCTGCACAACACAACTGATGATTCCAACCCCATTTATAAGGCAAGAAATCCCACTTATTAAACCTGACAGGGCACAGCTGTGAATTGAAAACCATTCCCGGTGACTACACAAGAGTGTGCAAAGCAGTCATCAAAGCAAAAGGTGGCTACTTTGAAGAACCTAGAATATAAGACATAATTTCAG
Source organism: Ranitomeya variabilis (assembly GCF_051348905.1). NCBI lineage: Eukaryota > Metazoa > Chordata > Amphibia > Anura > Dendrobatidae > Ranitomeya > Ranitomeya variabilis. The sequence goes on from NC_135232.1 coordinate 301,909,302, forward strand.
TTGTTTCACACTTTTTTGTTAAAGGGAACCTGTCACCTGAATTTGGCGGGACCAGTTTTGGGTCATATGGGCGGGGTTTTTGGGTGTTTGATTCACCCTTTCCTTACCCGCTGGCTGCATGCTGGCCGCAGTATTGGATTGAAGTTCATTCTCTGTCCTCCGGAGTACACGCCTGCGCAAGGCAAGATTGCCTTGCGCTGCCATGTACTCCGGAGGACAGAGAATGAACTTCAATCCAATATTGCGGCCAGCATGCAGCCAGCGGGTAAGGAAAGGGTGAATCAAACACCCAAAAACCCCGCCCATATGACCCAAAACTGGTCCCGCCAAATTCAGGTGACAGGTTCCCTTTAAGTATATAATTCCACATGTGTTAATTCATAGTTTTGATGCCTTCAGTGTGAATGTACAATTTTCATAGTCATGAAAATACAGAAAAATCTTTAAATTGCAGTAGTTGCAACAGGACCTGTTCCAGCAGCTGCACCAGCACCCGGCAGTCTTGATGAACCAGGCAACAGCAGAAGCCCTACAGTTCATCTTGAGGGCTTTCCCCAGCCTGCTGTCATATCCGACGAAGGCGAGAGATCCCTGCCTCTGATACAAGGAGGCATGTTGACACGGGAGTGCTGAATTACTTGTACAGGGCTGCCCAGGATGAGGGTGAGGAGGCATATTCCCACAGTCTGGCCCCGTACCTCTGTCCTGTACCCCGTGAGGTGAGGCTACGTGTGCGAGGTTCAATTCAGATCCTCATTGATGCAGGCACACCCCCCAATACCCCATATGAGGTACTTGAGTTCTTGGAGAGGCGGAAGCTGTCACCCCGTAACCTGCTCCGAGTTAACTCCAACCCAGAAGTGCATGGGCAATATGGATCTGAGGCACCTCCACTGGTGCCTACACCTCAACCCATTGCTCCCTCAAACCAACCTTGGCCGCAACAGGCCCAAATGGCATCCTATAACCCACCTGCCCAATATTGCCACTTGTACAGACCCAGTGTTGGAGGCTGATCCCAACCTGGCTTTGGACGACATGGCCATATTGGGGGGTATGATTCACGTGGCTTCCAGAATACCCAGGAGTATAATGTAAGTAATTCCTAAGGACACTTTGCCACTCACCAATCTGATCCTGGCCACAACATACATCATGGCCAAGATTATGCACCCACACAGGGTGAAGGCCAAGTTGGACACCAAAGCCAGCAAGAAAGAGAGGCTGTAGTCCCGCCATCATCTCCACCAACATTCCAAAATATTAATATTATGGCCATATGACTGAAATATGGTTTGAATTGAAAACATTTTTTTAAAGTTTTGTCTATCATTTAAATAATTACTACAAGATAAAAATTAAAAACAAAAACTCATGTTAGCTAAAGAAAATTAACACACACACAACTTAAATGGAAAAAATATATTTACATGTATATACAGTACACAAACATTTTAAGATTACAACATAGATACTGCATGCTCATGCCAGGGAGTAGCACCCTGAGGTGTCACAAAATAATTAGTGAAAATATCATGTACTCTCAGTCCGGAGAGTGGACGACACTGAGGGATCACATGTGGTCTAGGCCAACCCACGCTGCCAAACACACCTTCACCACCATCAGATGAGGAGCATTCATGAAGTCGGGTGAAGCTATGTAGGACCACACATGCTTTGATGACCTAATTTATTTTGGCTTCACTCAGCTGAATGGCTGACTGGAGGACCCGCCATTTGGCACAAAGAATGCCAAAGGCGCACTCCACCAGTCACCGTGCGCGTGATAGGCGCAAGTTAAATATCCTACGCCAGTGGTCCAGGTTTCAATGGGGATATGGCCTCATTACATGCCTTGTTAACTGAAAGGCCTCATCTGCTACAAGGACAGAAGGCACAGAATCTTGATTGGAGCCTGGAAGCTGATGTGGTGGTGGTAGGTCCAACTGGTTATTCCGTAGCCGCCGACCCATAATGGAAGAATTGAAGACTCTAGAGTCTCCAGTTCTTCCATAGGCCCCAATGTCTACAATTATAAACCTGTAGTGACTGTGAAGAAGAGCCAACAACACTACAGAAAAATATTTTTTATAATTATAGAATTGGGACCCTGAGTTCGGCAGCTTACGCACACGAATGTACTTCCCATCAAGGGCTTCAATACGATTGGGAAATTGGCAGTGCTCCTCAAATCCCCAGGCAATCCACAACGAGTCTTCCATCTTGGGCTCAGGCATGACCACTTGATGAAGTCATGACCAGATTAATGAACAGGTAGACCAGACTATGCCTGACATTGTAGACTTCCTAATCAAAATTCATGATCGAGTGCTGCATATGATAGACCAGTTGTAAGGAAGCTAAAAGAAAACAAATGTTGAAAAAAAAACCATTAAAACTAGTTCTAGGTTTTAAACAAATCACATAAAGCACAAGTACTGTGTGGAACTAAAAAGCCAGGCTATCACTACCTTAAAAAAATTTACATTGCCTATGTCAATTTCACATACTGTAAATAACATATTATTATTACTAAGAGCACAGATTTGAGATATATTAAGAATAAAATAACCGAAACTGGTAAGCAGAACTAGATAAGACATTTAGAGTCACATCATCAACATAGAGTATGGGGAGGAGGAATATATACTGTAACGTAAGGAGAAGAAGCTTCTCAGCAGATATACATTTGTGCATCCTTGTGTCCTGAAAGGTGATCCCAGAGCACACTGCCTCCAGCAAAAGATCAAATGTGGCAAGGCTCATGCGACAATATTGATAAAACTTGTCAGGACGTGTCCGCAGTAGTGTTGAGCATTCCGATACCGCAAGTATCGGGTATCGGCCGATATTTGCTGTATCGGAATTCCGTACCGAGATCCGATACTTTTGTGATATCGGGAATCGGTATCGGGATCGATATTAATGTGTAAAATAAAGAATAAAAATAAAAAATATTGATATACTCACCTCTCCGACGCAGCCTGGACCTTACCGATGTAACCGGCATCTTCCGTTCCTAAGAATGAGCGCTTGAAAGACCTTAGATGATGTCGCGGCTTGTGATTGGTCGCGTGAGCGGTCACGTGACCGCCACGCGACCAATCACAAGCCGCGACGTCATCTAAGGTCTTTCAAGCGCTCATTCTTAGGAACGGAAGATGCCGGTTACATCGGTAAGGTCCAGGCTGCGTCGGAGAGGTGAGTATATCAATATTTTTTATTCTTTATTTTACACATTAATATGGATCCCAGGGCCTGAAGGAGAGTTTCCTCTCCTTCAGACCCTGGAAACCATACAGGATACCTTCCGATACTTGGTGTCCCATTGACTTGTATTGGTATCGGGTATCGGTATCGGCGATATCCGATACTTTTCGGGTATCGGCCGATACTATCCGATACCGATACTTTCAAGTATCGGACGGTATCGCTCAACACTAGTCCGCAGAGATGCATAGAGATGGTGGAAATGGCCTTTAGGGAGGCGTTGCATCAAAAGTGGATGGACCCACAATCATCTCCTCCTCCTCGGATCCACTATCACTGGGTGTTAGGGTTGGCAGAACGCACCGAATATCTTTATTAGATGGGATAGGTGCGTTCGCAACCCGGGATCCACCGTGCAGGAAAGAACCTGCTGCTAAGTAAGGCGGCGAAGCAAAATAGAATAAATGAACTCTGTTACTTCACAGAGCCCGTAGTAAAGAGAACGCTGTGCCCTGTTTAGCTCACAGGGGACACAGCTACTGTGTAGAGCTGACAGTGGTCATGCAGTCCAACCAACACACAGCTCCTCTCCGGTGGAGCCAGAATTCTTTTGGCTATTAGCCAGCCCTGAATTCACACATAAACTCCTCACCGGAGGCGCCAGCATTCTAGGGACTTATTTCAGTCGGGTCCCTGACCACACACACGACCACACTGGCGCTGAGCTCGTACATATTTGACACTAGCGCATGGCCGTGCGGTCATGAGAACCTTATATAGCTGCAGCACCTACAGGACCTTCCAAGAATGACCAATGGAAGGCTGCCACAGAACTTAATCAGGTACAGGACCTTCCTGGAGGACCAATGGAAGTTGCTGCAGTACCTGAGCATGTGACCCTTGATCTCCACTGAGAGATCTTACCCTGGGCATGCTCAGTGTGTGCAAAGCAGGACTTAGTCCCAGAAAAGCCTGCTCGCCGCAGATCAGTGCAGGGTACAATAGCAGAGCCTGGAGAGGCAGCAGTAACCCTTTGCACAATATCAGACTCAGTGAGACGCTGGGACCGACGTCTCCGCTGAGCAGGCTCCACTGCGGCCGATGCAGAATGGGAGACCACAGCAGACACGGCTCGGAATTCCCCCTGTGCCGCAGCAGGAACTCGACTCCTATTACTGGGTATGGCTGTGGAGCGGCCCCCAAGTGCAGGGCAGCAGGGTACTCGGTACCGGGTCTCCCTCGGTTCTGGGGATGTCACGGTAGCCTGACCCGGTCTGTGGCCCTGCTAAGGGGCGCCCAATTAAAGATGTAGGTGTCGGTGTAGGTCGCAGTAAATGACGAGGACACAGGGTTGCAGTCTCTTTACCTCTTTACTGAAGGCTTCGGCATCCACAATCCAGAGCACTGCTAACAGGGCTGGCTGAGACTGGCCGGTCCGAAGGCACATCCAGAGTTCCCTGTGCAGGTGGAAATCAGTAGCCTACCTACTAGCGCCTGGGTGTTGTAGTACTTCCCAGCTGAGCACCACGGGATAGTCCTCACAACTGTCGTGTATGTTTCTGTTCTTTCTCTCTCCGTCTCCCAGATGATATGGATAGGACGCACCCGTATGACGGGGTAGGCCTGGAGTTATTTTATAGGGACCCTAGAGACGCCCCTCTCCCACAATTGCCTCCGTTGTCTTCATTAGGTGTAAAAGGTGAGACAGCCAACCTAGAGTTAACTGCCCTGCCGTTGGTTCAAAGTAATGCGTAGAGTCTATTACTTCCTCGGCGTTCCGGACACCGGCTACGCGCCTCAGTAGGATGTTGCCGATCTCGGGGCACGACTACTACTGGTTCCATCGCCTTTGTGCTGTGATCTCATTTCTCACTTCTCCACAATATCCTTCGCTTCGTGTCCTTTCTTAAGATGCCGCTGCAATGAGGTGCAGGCACGGCTCCGTAACGATCTGTCCTTTGCTAGGCCTCTGTCAGGATCCCACCCCTGACAGGGACCCCCCTGAATCTTCCCAAGTAACGCTCTCCTCTCACTAGATGTTACCTGGGCAAAACCCAGTCAGCTTCTCCCTAACTTCCTATCCAACCTCCAGTTTTACCAAAGTGCAAAGAGTGGCCTAATACATAGAACCTTTTGCTCCCCCTGGTGGCCAGAGTGTGAAGTATAATGTGTGACTGTGATACCTGGTCAGGTGAACTCTTTTAGTGCAATCAGACGTACCATCACTCCCCTTAGCGGCAGAGCGACGTTACTGCAACGACCAGGTCTCTGGGGCGCTGCAGCTGCCCAAAGCGATGTGACAAAACTCAGTTGTATAGAACACACTCATTTGGGGTGAACCTAAGTCAGTCTGACATGTTGGAGACTGCCACCTATTGTAGAGGCAATAAATAGGGTTGGTGATGATGATTTTAATTATTTTCAGGCTTCAAAACCGTTAAATGTCCATTTTGGAAGGTTGCAAGAAAAAACGCTATACGGATGCCATACAGATGACATGCGGAGGATTACATGAGCAAAATACGCAGCCACACCTTGCCAACGGTAGACATACGGATCACTGTTCAGGGAACATTTCTGCGTATTACGACTGTAAATAACGGACCGTATTTTTATACGTTAGGTGTGACGCCGGCCTAAATGTTACAAACATAGACACACACAATGCGTGCTAAATAGACAGTGCATGTTACACAAACATACTCTGTAGAAAACATACCAAGCTCTCTCCTACACATACTGAATGTTAACCGCTTCTGGACCACCCATAAACTTTAAATACCTGGACAAGTCCTTTAAGCTCAGGTGAGGAGACCCACCCTGGTCCTCAATTGCACCATGAATGTCGAATGGGTGAAACAAGCCTAAAGCGAACATATCACAGATAGAGGGAAGTTGGCCACTGTTTTTAAGTAATGCTAATCTTTTTAACTTGGTTTATTAGATCTAATAAAGACTTGGTTGTGACACTTGAAGACTATAGTGGGAGATATTATCATACTTCCAGACAGTTCTCTGCACTTCTCTGTCAGAAATTATTTTATAGATATTGTGCTGCACTCATTTCCCCTATACACCAGCGTTTCGCTCGTTTATCAGGTGATCGGCAGCCTGTTTGGAAACAAGCATTTTTAACAATGCTCATGCACAATTACCTTGCAGTGTAAATGCCCCTTAAGGCAAAAGGTTATAGTTCTGAACAGCATTTTTTAAAGAACGCTATAGTAGTATATATTTTTAATAACAGAGCAAATAAAAAAAACCTAATATTTAACATAGCTGCAGGAAAACTGCAGCAGAGACAACCAACAACGATTGGAAAGAGAGCTACCTTCTCTAGACTTAATAATAAAATTCTTCTTAAATTCATGAAGGAGCCATAAAGTAGACATCTGCAAGTTTCTCAGACTAGTTCGCCATTTAAAACAATACATTCATAGCAATGCAAACGCCAGGTCAGAAATAACATAGTGCAGCATTCACTTGACAAACACATTTTTGGAGCACAACGGGTAAAATAATTGTTTTGGTAGCCTCATTCCATTGCAATGCTTGACACAATGTAAATATGGTTTCACCTCAGTAGTCTAGAGTGTATACCTGCTAGTCTGCAGCCTGAATGTCAGCAAACACCCCATTCCCTGTAGACAATTGAATCAATCACTGTGTCATCCTCCCTTTGTCATGGTGTGGACAGAAGACAGAAACCATTCGTCTGAATGTCATTCAAGGTGCATGAAATAAATATAAATAAATATGTATATAAATATATATACATATATATATATATACAGTAATATGCACTATAGCTCATATCAAACAAAAAAAATCAAATTATATTTTGAATACTATAATAACAAATCAAAGGCAAAATACAATCCCTGAGAAAATGGTAAAAATTACTTTCCTACCTATCACCCGCCAGTGCGACAAAGGTTTAACGACCATGACCTGTTGGAACGTCTGCTGCATAACACAGATTTATCTAATGTTAGCTCTTTATAATAACATATTTATCTGCATTTTTGGGATATGTATTTACATGATTATTATACTAGATATATAGAAGATGGAAAATAATTCTGCTCTCTGTCCTCCCGATGGGCAGGAAGGGCAGAACTCTTTGCTCCCGATTTCTCTGTTATAAAATAGTGACTATTCCATAAGGGAATGCAGGTCGCACCTCGTCATATGACAAATGAAACGCAGCTAAGCTGTTATGCAGGCTGCCAGTGAAGGATGTCTATTGTTGTCACTTGCCAATGCAGTCTATTCTGGATAAATTATATCAATCCAGTGCAACATTTTGGCTTTTCTGAAGCAAAGGTATTATAACATATAGGCAGATGTACCACTGACATATCAGATAATTAGTAGTGACGAGCAAACATGCTCAGATAAGGTGTTATTCATGCATGCTCGTGTGCTGAGTGACTTCGGCGTGCTTTAATAATATGTTCGAATCCCCATGGCTGAATGTCATGCAGTTGTTCGACAGACGCAACACATGCAGGAATTCTCAGTTTTGTTAGGCAATCCCAGTATGTGTTGTGTCTAACAGCCGTGAGAAATGTAGCACCGGGGACTCGAACATATTATTCGAGCATGCCGAAGTCACTCAGTTATCAACAGAGTGTGCTCTGATAACACCTCATCCGAACACGTTGGTTCATCACTAATAATTAGTATAAGTGCTTCTGTTTGTTTCAGGAGCCTTATGAATATACGTATTATTTGGCCAAGTTGCTAGTGTATGACCCACTGTAATCAGATAGCCTGTGGCAGACAGTTTCCAGGTAGCATAAGTTCTGAAAGAAATATGTGAAAGTAACAAAAAAAAAAAAGTTCATGACTTTACACGTGATAACTATATAATATTAATAAAAAGTGAAACTTGACTGTCATTACCTGCAACTTTCACTACTATCATTAGCTATTACATTTACAAATGAACATAAATGAGGATGTTTTATCATAAATATAGAATTGCATGGTACAAAATTCTGCCACATCAAATCTGGATAAAATAAATGTATTCTGACATTAATGAAACAGTGTAATGGATTTTCTATCGTGACAGCCATATATAGGCTAGCACACCTGTTCCCACTTCTATGCATCAAAGACACTTAACAGGAAATATTGGTTCTGTGATCTATATAGCCTGAATATATCCTTTAAAGAGAACTATTCATCAGTTTGAGCATATTAAACTGACCACATCGTGAAATAGTGGCTGCAGAGCTGAGAAAAAAATGTTTTTATTTTTTTTCTCCTCTTTGCAACGAAGATATAAGCTTGTAAAGTTTAGATTATAATTTATGCTATAGTTCAACTGGTCGTTAGGAGAGATTTGTCTCTGGGGGAGTGTATTTGTTCTATTGCATGAGGTTGACCAATCATAAACAAATGTGACCATACTGGGGAAAAAGCATACCACCACAGTAGCTTAGAACAAGTTTCACAGTGTGAGTCTGTAAGGATACGTTCACATTTGCGGTGTGCGCCGCAGCGTCGGGTGCCGCAGCGTCGCCGCATGCGTCATGCGCCCCTATATTTAACATGGGGGCGCATGGACATGCGTCGCACTTGCGTTTTGCGCCGCATGCGTCCCTGCGGCGCCCGCGTCTGGGCGCAGAGGACGCAGCAAGTTGCATTTTTGCTGCGTCAAAAATCAATGAAAAAAAGGACACATGCGGCGCAAAACGCAGCGTTGTGCATGCGTTTTGCTGCGTTTTTGTTTGCGTTGTGCGTTGCGGCGCCGACGCTGCGGCGCACAACGCAAATGTGAACGTAGCCTATGGAAGTAGACCAGGCTGTGGGTACCTCTGAGACACCAGAACTGCTGAGGCTGCATCCAGTGTTGCAGGGGGGAAGAAAATTGGACAGGACCCATGACCTGGAGAGAGGGGCTGTGGTAAGTAAGGGGAAGAGAGACAGTCTAGCGTGGGAAAAGCCAGAGTGTTCCCGCCGGAGGAGAGAGAAGGCATGGACCGGCTGCGCTCTGCAAGGGGAGCTGAGGTGTGGAGCAGGGACCCGGGAAGGGTTGAGTGAGGGCTCCCAAGTACTGGTGGGCAGGCAGAGAGACAGGCGCCGAGGGAAATAGCGTGGCACTGGTATCCAGGTACCAGTGGGTACACTGAGGGATGAGCACCAAGTGAACTATCATGGTGCATGCTTTCAGTTATCGGCGGATGCGCAGTGGGGCACACACCGAGCAAAGACTTGTGCAGAGCTCCACACTTTGGCTCTGCAGGTTAATGAACTAGAGGCTCTGTGAGCAAAACCAGCGACCACCCGCTGCCGTCAGAAGCAAGACCATGTGTTGGTCAGGGAAGCCTGAAGACGCAGTGTTGGATTCCACCAGCATTTCATCATTCATCAGACTGCAAGTGACTAAAGGACAGCGGAGTCATAATAACTTACATTTAATAAAGATACTGCTGCATTGAATAAAAATTACACTGTTTTCACCTGTTTTCCCCCTTCCTGTTATCTCCCTGCGAGGAGTTTATTATTGCTCAGTATGTGGAAAGAATGTAGGCGTTGGTCGTCGGGGATGTCGGCTGCAGATCTGTGGTGACTCTTGGGATGAACATACTGAAAGAAATCGGATCTCTCCTGATCAGTGAGATGCAAGAGGCCTTTTTAGACCATTGGAGCCCGCGAACTCCCCAAAGAAAGGTATTTCAGCAACTGATTTGAGTTGCCCAGGCTCAGGAAAAGTCAAGAAAACTGAAGGGTGTAGGAAAGGTGATGGTTCCCATTGCTGCTGAACTTACACTACCACCTGGTCTGACTGTGCTCACGTTGCCAGTATGAGCCTGTACGCCCCTCGAGGGGCTGGAGGTACAGATAGAGCAGACTTTGGAGAAACAGGTACCCTCTGGACTCCTCATAGCTCGAACATTAACCACAGTCCATGACGATAACGTTGTAGTGCGGTATGTCAACCTGAGCGAAGATGGCCTCACCCTTCTGCCTAAGAGAGAAGTGGCTCAGGTTCTGGGAATGCCAGAAGATCTGGTGCAACCGGAGGCCGTGCAGTTGGCTGTAATGCAAGGAGATCCCTGGACCCTAGCCGTTACAGTGACATCGGAACACTCGTCTGGAGGTTTGAGGTAGGGACACAGAATCTTGGAGCAAATGTGGGCCGAATTGACAGGACTCTCGCCTCAGCAGGTACAACAGATGGAAGCTGTGTTAGAGTGATATTAAGATGTTGTGAATTTACCTTTTGGCTCCCTCTAGTGGCTACTAGTGTTTTTACTCTGGGTATGTCATTCATTCCTTGTATGCTCACCTGGGTCGTTAGGTCAGGGGTGTTGCTATATAAGCTCCCTGGACCTTCAGTTCAATGCCTGGCAACGTTGATATCAGAGCTAATCTGTAGTGCTCTTGTCTACTGATCCTGGTTCCTGCTTGATTAAGCTAAGTCTGCTTTCTTGCTTTTTGCTATTGTTTTTGTTTGCATTTTTGTCCAGCTTGTACATAATCTGTATCCTATCCTTGCTGGAAGCTCTAGGGAGGCTGGAGTTCTCCCCCCGGGCCGTTAGACGGTTCGGGGGTTCTTGAATCTCCAGTGTGGATTTTTGTTAGGGTTTTTGTTGACCATATAAGTTATCTTACTACATTCTGCTATTAGTAAGTGGGCCTCTCTTTGCTAAACCTAGTTCATCTCTGTGTTTGTCATTTCCTCTTACCTCACCGTTATTATTTGTGGGGGGCTTGTATCCAACTTTTGGGGTCTATTCTCTGGAGGCAAGAGAGGTCTTTGTTTTCCTCTTCTAGGGGTAGTTAGTCCTCCGGCTGGCGCGAGACATCTAGCGACCAACGTAGGCATGTTCCCCGGCTACTTCTAGTGTTGGCGTTAGGAGTAGATATATGGTCAACCCAGTTACCACTGCCCTATGAGCTGGATTTTTGTACTCCGCAGACTTGCTGATATCTCTGAGACCCTCGCCATTGGGGTCATAACAGTTTGCCAGGCCTTGATTAAATGTTAAATGCATTGCAGAAGCGGGATTATAAGAAAGAAAGTTCTGAGTTTTTTTTTCTCTCTCTCATTTTTTTTTCTTTTCCCCTTTACCTCTGAGTGGCTTGTGATTGCTGCAGACATGAATGTCCAGACCTTGATTACAAGTGTGAACCAGCTTGCTGCTCGTGTGCAGGGCATACAAGATTATGTTACCAGAAATCCTATGTCAGAACCTAAGATACCGATTCCTGAACTGTTTTCCGGAGACCGATTTAAGTTTAGAAATTTCAGGAATAATTGTAAATTGTTTTTGTCCCTGAGACCCTGTTCCTCTGGAGACTCCGCTCAGCAAGTGAAAATTGTTATTTCTTTTTTACGGGGCGACCCTCAGGATTGGGCTTTCTCGCTGGCGCCAGGAGATCCGGCATTGGCTGATATTGATGCGTTTTTTCTGGCGCTCGGTTTGCTTTATGAGGAACCCAATCTTGAGATTCAGGCAGAAAAAGCCTTGCTGGCTATGTCTCAGGGCCAGGACGAGGCTGAAGTGTATTGCCAAAAATTTCGGAAATGGTCCGTGCTGACCCAGTGGAACGAGTGTGCATTGGCTGCAAATTTTAGAAATGGTCTTTCTGAAGCCATTAAGAATGTGATGGTGGGTTTTCCCATTCCCACAGGTCTGAATGATTCTATGGCCCTGGCTATTCAAATCGACCGGCGGTTGCGGGAGCGCAAAACCGCAAATTCCCTCATGGTGTTGTCTGAACAGGCACCTGAATTAATGCAATGTGATAGAATCCTGACTAGAAATGAGCGGAAAATTCATAGACGCCAGAATGGCTTGTGTTACTACTAGTGTTGAGCGATACCGTCCGATACTTGAAAGTATCGGTATCGGAAAGTATCGGCCGATACCGGCAAAGTATCGGATCCAATCCGATACCGATACCCGATACCAATACAAGTCAATGGGACTCATGTATCGGACGGTATTCCTGATGGTTCCCAGGGTCTGAAGGAGAGGAAACTCTCCTTCAGGCCCTGGGAACCATATTAATGTGTAAAAGAAAGAATTAAAATAAAAAATATTGCTATACTCACCTCTCCGACGCAGCCTGCACCTTACCGAGGGAAGCGGCAGCGTTCTTTGTTTAAAATTCGCGCTTTTCTTTCCTTTACTGAAGTCCCGGCTTGTGATTGGTCGCGTGCCGACCATGTGGCCGGGACGCAACCAATCACAGCAAGCCGTGACGTAATTTCAGGTCCTTCAGGATTTTAAAATTACGTTCCGGCGTTGTGATTGGTTGCGTCGCAGTCACATGGGCAACGCAACCAATCACAGCAAGCCGTGACGTAATTTCAGGTCCTTAAGGATTTTAAAATTACGTCCCGGCTTTGTGATTGGTTGCGTCGCAGTCACATGGGAGACGCAACCAATCACAAGCCGTGACGTCACGGGAGGCTGGACACGCGCGCATTTTAAAATGAGCGCGTGTCCAGCCTCCCGTGACGTCCCGGCTTGTGATTGGTTGCCTCGCGGTCAACCAATCACAAGCCGGGAGGCTGGACACGCGCGCATTTTAAAATGAGCGCGTGTCCAGCCTCCCGTGACGTCCCGGCTTGTGATTGGTTGCCTCGCGGTCAACCAATCACAAGCCGGGAGGCTGGACACGCGCGCATTTTAAAATGAGCGCGTGTCCAGCCTCCCGTGACGTCCCGGCTTGTGATTGGATGCCTCGCGGTCAACCAATCACAAGCCGGGAGGCTGGACACGCGCGCATTTTAAATTGCTGGTTTCGAATTTCCCTCTCAATCTCTGTTCTTTCTCCGTCGGATTATTACCGGCCCCTCTGCTGTAGCGGCGGTCGCTGTGTATACCGGTGGGGGCAGCTCTACCCCGCTGATAATACCGGGTCCTGTCCTTCCAGCTGTCTGCCCCCAAACACGGCCTCCCGTGACGTCCCGGCTTGTGATTGGTTGCGTCGCGGTCAACCAATCACAAGCCGGGAGGCTGGACACGCGCGCATTTTAAAATTTTTAAAATGCGCGCGTGTCCAGCCTCCCGGCTTGTGATTGGTTGACCGCGAGGCAACCAATCACAAGCCGGGACGTCACGGGAGGCTGGACACGTGCTCATTTTAAAATGCGCGCGTGTCCAGCCTCCCGGCTTGTGATTGGTTGATCGCGACGCAACCAATCACAAGCCGGGACGTCACGGGAGGCTGGACACGCGCCCATTTTAAAATGCGCGCGTGTCCAGCCTCCCGTGACGTCACGGCTTGTGATTGGTTGCGTCTCCCATGTGACTGCGATGCAACCAATCACAAAGCCGGGACGTAATTTTAAAATCCTTAAGGACCTGAAATTACGTCACGGCTTGCTGTGATTGGTTGCGTTGCCCATGTGACTGCGACGCAACCAATCACAACGCCGGAACGTAATTTTAAAATCCTGAAGGACCTGAAATTACGTCACGGCTTGCTGTGATTGGTTGCGTCCCGGCCACATGGTCGGCACGCGACCAATCACAAGCCGGGACTTCAGTAAAGGAAAGAAAAGCGCGAATTTTAAACAAAGAACGCTGCCGCTTCCCTCGGTAAGGTGCAGGCTGCGTCGGAGAGGTGAGTATAGCAATATTTTTTATTTTAATTCTTTCTTTTACACATTTTTACATTAATGTTGTTTCAATACCGATACCCGATACCACAAAAATATCGGATCTCGGTATCGGAATTCCGATACAGCAAGTATCGGCCGATACCCGATACTTGCAGTATCGGAATGCTCAACACTAGTTACTACTGTGGTGATTCTACACATGTTATCTCAGCATGCTCTAAACGTCTTACTAAGGTTGTTAGTCCGGTCGTCATTGGTAATTTGCAACCTAAATTTATTCTATCTGTAACTTTGATTTGCTCACTGTCATCGTATCCTGTCATGGCGTTTGTGGACTCAGGTGCGGCCCTGAGCCTTATGGATCTGTCATTTGCCAAGCGCTGCGGATTTGTTCTTGAGCCATTGGAAAATCCTATCCCTCTTAGGGGTATTGATTCTACGCCATTGGCAAAAAATAAACCGCAGTTTTGGACACAGGTTACCATGTGCATGACTCCCGAACATCGGGAGGTAATACGTTTTCTTGTTCTGCATAAAATGCATGATTTGGTTGTTTTGGGTTTGCCATGGTTACAGACCCATAATCCAGTCTTGGACTGGAAGGCTATGTCAGTATCAAGTTGGGGCTGCCATGGAATTCATGGAGATTCCCTGCCCTTGTCTATTGCTTCTTCTACGCCTTCGGAAGTTCCGGCGTATTTGTCTGATTATCAGGATGTCTTCAGCGAGTCTAAGTCCAGTGCACTGCCTCCTCATAGGGAATGTGACTGTGCAATAGATTTGATCCCTGGCAGTAAGTTTCCTAAGGGGAGACTGTTTAATCTGTCGGTACCTGAACATACCGCGATGCGTTCATATATCAAGGAGTCTCTTGAGAAGGGGCATATCCGTCCTTCTTCTTCCCCTCTTGGTGCGGGATTCTTTTTTGTGGCCAAAAAGGACGGATCTTTGAGGCCTTGTATTGACTATCGGCTTTTAAATAAGATCACTGTCAAATTTCAGTATCCTTTGCCGTTGTTGTCAGATTTGTTTGCCCGGATTAAAGGTGCCAAGTGGTTCACCAAGATAGACCTTCGTGGTGCGTACAACCTTGTGCGCATTAGGCAGGGCGATGAATGGAAAACCGCATTCAATACGCCCGAAGGTCATTTTGAGTACTTGGTGATGCCATTTGGGCTCTCTAATGCACCTTCAGTTTTTCAGTCCTTCATGCATGACATTTTCCGGAAGTATCTGGATAAATTTTTGATTGTTTATCTGGATGATATTCTGTTTTTTTCTGATGATTGGGACTCGCATGTGGAGCAGGTCAGGATGGTTTTTGAGATTTTGCGTGAAAATTCTTTGTTTGTAAAAGGCTCAAAGTGTCTCTTTGGTGTACAGAAGGTTCCCTTTTTGGGGTTCATTTTTTCCCCTTCTGCTGTGGAGATGGATCCAGTCAAGGTCCGAGCTATTCATGATTGGACTCAACCCTCGTCAGTTAAGAGTCTTCAGAAGTTCTTTGGTTTTTGGTAACTTCTACCGTCGTTTTATCGCAAATTTCTCTAGCGTTGTTAAACCGCTGACGGATATGACCAAGAAAGGCTCTGATGTAGCTAACTGGGCTCCTGCTGCCATGGAGGCTTTCCAGGAGTTGAAACGCCGGTTTAATTCGGCGCCTGTTTTGTGCCAGCCTGACGTCTCACTTCCCTTTCAGGTTGAGGTGGATGCTTCGGAGATTGGGGCAGGGGCCGTTTTGTCGCAGAGAGGCCCTGGTTGCTCTACTATGAGACCTTGTGCCTTTTTCTCTAGGAAGTTTTCGCCGGCAGAGCGAAATTATGATGTGGGCAATCGGGAGTTGTTGGCCATGAAGTGGGCATTTGAGGAGTGGCGTCATTGGCTCGAGGGTGCTAAGCATCGGGTGGTGGTCTTGACTGATCACAAAAATTTGATGTATCTCGAGTCTGCTAAACGCCTGAATCCTAGACAGGCCCGCTGGTCATTGTTTTTCTCCCGTTTTGACTTTGTGGTCTCGTATTTACCAGGTTCTAAGAATGTGAAGGCCGATGCTCTGTCTAGGAGCTTTGTGCCTGATGCTCCTGTAGTCGCTGAACCTGAGGGTATTCTTAAGGAAGGAGTTATCTTGTCAGCGATTTCTCCAGATCTGCGACGTGTGTTGCAGAGATTTCAGGCTGGTAGGCCTGACTCTTGTCCACCTGACAGATTGTTTGTGCCTGCTAAATGGACCAGCAGAGTCATTTCCGAGGTTCATTCCTCAGTGTTGGCAGGGCACCCGGGAATTTTTGGCACCAGAGATCTGGTGGCCAGGTCCTTTTGGTGGCCTTCCTTGTCAAGGGATGTGCGGTCATTCGTGCAGTCCTGCGGTATTTGTGCTCGAGCTAAGCCTTGCTGTTCTCGTGCCAGCGGGTTGCTCTTGCCCTTGCCTGTCCCGAAGAGACCTTGGACACACATCTCTATAGATTTCATTTCGGATCTCCCGGTGTCCAAAGGCATGTCTGTCATCTGGGTGATATGTGATCATTTCTCCAAGATGGTCCATCTGGTTCCTTTGCCTAAGCTGCCTTCCTCTGCTGATCTGGTTCCTGTGTTCTTCCAGAACGTGGTTCGTTTGCACGGCATTCCTGAGAATATTGTGTCGGACAGAGGATCCCAGTTTGTTTCCAGGTTCTGGCGATCCTTTTGTGGTAGGATGGGCATTGATTTGTCGTTTTCGTCCGCTTTTCATCCACAGACTAACGGACAAACGGAACGAACTAATCAGACTCTGGAGGCGTATTTGAGGTGTTTTGTCTCTTCTGATCAGGATGATTGGGTGACCTTCTTGCCGTTGGCTGAATTTGCCCTTAATAATCGGGCTAGTTCTGCCACCTTGGTTTCGCCATTTTTCTGCAACTCCGGTTTCCATCCTCGTTTTTCCTCGGGACATGTGGAGCCTTCTGACTGTCCTGGAGTGGATTCTGTGGTGGATAGGTTGCAGCGGATCTGGAATCATGTGGTGGACAACTTGAAGTTGTCACAGGAGAAGGCTCAGCGTTTTGCCAATCGCCGCCGCGGTGTGGGTCCCCGACTTCGTGTTGGGGATTTGGTATGGCTGTCTTCTCGATTTGTTCCTATGAAGGTCTCCTCTCCCAAATTTAAGCCTCGATTCATTGGTCCTTACAAGATATTGGAGATCCTTAATCCTGTATCCTTTCGCCTGGATCTTCCGGTGTCGTTTGCCATTCACAACGTATTTCATAGGTCCTTGTTGCGGCGGTACGTTGTGCCTGTGGTTCCTTCTGCTGAGCCTCCTGCTCCGGTGTTGGTTGAGGGCGAGTTGGAGTACGTGGTGGAGAAGATCTTAGATTCTCATCTCTCCAGGCGGAGGCTTCAGTACCTGGTCAAGTGGAAGGGCTATGGTCAGGAGGATAATTCCTGGGTGGTCGCCTCTGATGTGCATGCGGCCGATTTGGTTCGCGCCTTTCACGCCGCTCATCCTGATCGCCCTGGTGGTCTTGGTGAGGGTTCGGTGACCCCTCACTAAGGGGGGGTACTGTTGTGAATTTACCTTTTGGCTCCCTCTAGTGGCTACTAGTGTTTTTACTCTGGGTATGTCATTCATTCCTTGTATGCTCACCTGGATCGTTAGGTCAGGGGTGTTGCTATATAAGCTCCCTGGACCTTCAGTTCAATGCCTGGCAACATTGATATCAGAGCTAATCTGTAGTGCTCTTGTCTACTGATCCTGGTTCCTGCTTGATTAAGCTAAGTCTGCTTTCTTGCTTTTTGCTATTGTTTTTGTTTGCATTTTTGTCCAGCTTGTACATAATCTGTATCCTATCCTTGCTGGAAGCTCTAGGGAGGCTGGAGTTCTCCCCCTGGGCCGTTAGACGGTTCGGGGGTTCTTGAATCTCCAGTGTGGATTTTTGTTAGGGTTTTTGTTGACCATATAAGTTATCTTACTACATTCTGCTATTAGTAAGTGGGCCTCTCTTTGCTAAACCTAGTTCATCTCTGTGTTTGTCATTTCCTCTTACCTCACCGTTATTATTTGTGGGGGGCTTGTATCCAACTTTTGGGGTCTATTCTCTGGAGGCAAGAGAGGTCTTTGTTTTCCTCTTCTAGGGGTAGTTAGTCCTCCGGCTGGCGCGAGACATCTAGCGACCAACGTAGGCATGTTCCCCGGCTACTTCTAGTGTTGGCGTTAGGAGTAGATATATGGTCAACCCAGTTACCACTGCCCTATGAGCTGGATTTTTGTACTCCGCAGACTTGCTGATATCTCTGAGACCCTCGCCATTGGGGTCATAACATTAAGAGGTCTTCGCCCGTCATGAAGATTACTTCGGGTGCACAACAACTATAACCCACTAAATTCCTACAGGAAGTGCTGCTCCAGTTTGGGAAAGATATTGGCAGATACCTCCCCAGATGTATAAAGAAGTAAAGGAGATGCTGGCTCACATGCTGCAGAGCGAGGTCATACAGGAAAATCAGAGGCGGTGGGCGGCTCCCAGCATTTTAGTCCAGAAGAAGGACAGAACCCTGTGCTTCTTTGTTGATTACAGACTACTGAATGCTTGTACAGTGCAGGACTACTATCCATTGCCCAGAATTGAGGAATCACTGTCTGCCTTGGGAAAGGCAGAATTCTTTTCATCCCTGGATCAGCCAGTGAGTACTAGCAGGTGCCCAAGGCTGAACACGACCGGCCAAAGACAGCGCTCATACTGCCTATGGGGCTGTTTGAGTTTCATATGATGCCCTTTGGCCTGACCAAAGCCCCCGGGACATTCCAGCGGTTGATAGAAAGATGCTTGGGAGACTTTAATTTTGAAGCAACACTCATTTATCTCGATGACATCATCGTCTACGCGGCCACCTTTGAAGAACATGTTTGGCGGCTGGAGCAAGTGTTGAGTTAGCTGCAGAGTCATGGCCTGAAGGTGAAGCCTCAAAAATGTCACCTTTTCTGCAAACAAATTGAGTATTTGGGACATATTGTATACGGTGAAGGAGTGTGACCTGTGCATGAAAAGATAGCGGCCGTGCAAGAGTGGCCCACCCGGACAACAGTGAAAGATGTTCCAGCCTTCTTGGGGCTTATGGGGTACTACCAAAGATTTGTGAAGAATTTCACTCATCTTGCTAATCCGCTATTGGAACTACTAAAGGGAGTGCCATCTGTTTCGAAGACTCGAGCTATTCAATGGGGAAGCAGCCAGGGTGAAGCCTTCAGAGCCTTGAAAATGGCCTGGACAGAGTCCCCAATACTCGCCTATGCGGATTTCTCTCACAGCCCTTCATCCTTTACACTGATGGAAGTCTACATGGTCTGGGGGCTGTTTCTATCACAAATGCAGAAAGGAAAGGAACGAGTGATAGCCTATGTGATCCAATCTATTCACGACGTGGAATGGAACCCGGACGATTACAGTGCCTTCAAGTTGGGACTGCTGGCATTGGTGTGGGCATTGACCAAAAAGTTTGCAGAGTATTTGTCGGGTGTCTGAAGTCCTTGTGCACACCGATAATAATCCCCTAGCCCACCTGGAGAATGCAAAAGTGGGGGCCTTGGAACAACGATGGGTGGCCCGCATGGCAAAGTATGGGTACAAAATCATTTACTGGACCGGGGCCGAGAATACACACGCTGATGTTCTCTATTGAGAGTGACTCATAAGTGGCCCCAACACGACCGAGATGAAGAATTGGAGTCAGAAGAGATTCCTGGTTTTCGGGATCTTGCTAGGTCGTTGGTGGTGACCCAGGGACAGATCGGAGAGGCAGCGGGAGAAAGAGTGCTGGGATGACCTCGGGATGACTATGTGCATCTCCAGCAAGCAGATAAAGAGCTTGCCCAGTTGAGACAATGCGCAGCCCTGAAGCAACTTCCCAGCCGGCGAGAGAGAGACACTCTGTCCCCAGGAGCTGTGCAGATTCTGAGACAGCGGGAGAGGCTCCAGTTGGAAAATGGATTGCTATATAGAAGAGTACAGCTAGTGCGAGAATTTGGGGTTACTTGGCAAGTAGTGCTCCCAGAAAAGTTGATCCGTGTGGTGGCTACAGAGGCCCATGAGAGCGGGGCTCACTTTGGTCCAGAGAAGACATTCCAGTGGTAACAGAAGCTGGTGTATCACCCCCAATTGAGGACTGAAGTAGAGGAGGCTTGTCAAAGATGTATGAGCTGTGAACTAGCTAAACCTTCAGAGCAGAGGGCCCCGATGAAGACCATCGTGACTTCTGACCTCTTAGAGCTATTGATGATTGAATACTTAGCTGTAGGATCGGCACATCTGGGGTATGAACATTGTCAGGTGATGACCAACCATTTCACCAAGTTCACTGTAGTGACTCCGACCTGGGACCAGACTGCTGAGTCAGCTGCGCCATTTGCCAAGAATTTATCTGGGTATACGGTTGTCCAAAAAGGATCCATTCTGACCAAGGCGCTTGCTTCCAAGGTCAAGTGATAGAGGAGTTACATCATTTGTACCGGATTGAGAAGTCAAGGACAATGTCCTATCCTCCTCAGAGAAATGGAGCTTGAGAGCTCTTTAATCGGATGTTGATCCAGATGCTCTGAACATTGGAGGAAGATCAGAAGATATGGTGGCCTGAGTTTGTGGCTGAACTGGTGTGGGTGTATGACAATTGAGTGCACAGTACAAAGGGATACACCCCGTATACCTTGCTGTTCGGGCAAAAGGGACGAGAGATCGCCAAGCTGGAGATAGACCCAGAAGAAGACTACCCACGGACGGGGGTGTCTTTTGGGGTTCGGGAACACCGACATCGAATACAGACTCTTCACCGGCTGGTGCAGAAGAAGTTCCGAAAACTTCAGCACCATGAAATGATGCCTACTCGAGGGACAGCTCTGGGAGCAGGAGATTGGGTGTTGATCCAGAACATGCGGCCCTGGGGAAAACTGGAACACCAAAGGGAGAAGACCCCGCATCAGGTGACACGCTGAGTCGGTTCTGAACAAGAAGAAGGAGCACCTACCCGGATAGTTAATTGTAGCATGTTGCAGACCTGTCTGTCCCAGGGTCCTGAGGAAGGAAAAGTAGTGCCGAAAATCACTGATACACCTACTTTGACAGTCCTCGACTGTCACTAAGAAGAGATATCAGCCTTGCCCCAGACCTTAATATTTCACTGTCTACTGCCCCTAGGATAGTGTGAACTGAAGTGCCAAAGTTCGAAGCGACAGAACCGGCAGACCCATTGGACCAAAATATCCCCTTACCTCTTACCACCAGTCAACCTGGATTACGCCAATCAGAGTGGACAACAGCTGGAGTGCCCCACACCCATTATGAACAAGATCAATTTATCTGGAAGCGAATCATTCAAGGAGTCAAAGAATGCGAATGTCTGGCGAAGAAGCTCTTGCCCATTGAATGGTGAGTTATAGGAAAATGGGGGTGTAAGGAAGAAGACCAGGCTGTGGGTACCTCTGAGACACCGGGTTCGGAACTGCTGAAGCTGCATCCAGTGTTGCAGGGGGGAAGAAAATGGGAACCAGACAGGACCCATGACCTGGAGAGAGGGGACATGGTAAGCAAGGGGAAGAGAGAGAGTCTAGAATGGGAAAAGCCAGGGAGTTCCTGCCAGAGAAGAGAGAAGGCAGGGACCGGTTGCGCTCTGTGAGGGGAACTGAGGCATGGAGCAGGGACCCGGGAAGGGTTCAGTGAGGGCTCCCAGGTATTGGTGGGCGTGCAGAGAGACAGGCACCAAGGGAAACAGTGTGGTGCAGGTATCCAGTTACCAGCGGGTACATTCAGTTATTGGCGGGTGCGCAATGGGGCACATGCCAATCAGAGACTTGTGTAGAGCTCCACACTTCAGCTCTGCAGATTAATGGACTAGGGGCTCAGCGGGCAAAACCCGTCCGCTACCACTAGAAGTGAGACCGTGTGTTGGGCGGCGAAGCCTTTAGACTCCGTGTCGGCATCCGCCGGAATTTCATCATTCATCGGACTGCAAGCAACTAAAGGACAGCGGAGTCACGATAACTTACATTTGATAAAGAGACTGTTGTATTGAATAGCAATTACACTGTTCTCATCTGTTTTCCCCCTTCCTGTTATCTCCTTGCGAGGAGTTTATTATTGTTCATTAAACTGCACTCTTGTTAAGTAGTGATGAGCGAATATACTCATTACTCGAGATTTCCCGAGCACGCTCGGGTGTCCTCCGAGTATTTTTTAGTGCTCGGAATTTTAGTTTTTAGCGCCGCAGCTGAATGATTTACATCTGTTAGCCAGCATAAGTACATGTGGGGATTCCCTAGCAACCAGGCAACCCCCATATGTACTTATGCTGGCTAACAGATGTAAATTATTCAGCTGCGGCACTAAAAACTAAAACTCCGAGCACTAAAAAATACTCGGAGGACACCCAAGTAGGGTTGAGCGAAACGGGTCGGCCATTTTCAGAAGTCGCCGACTTTTGGCAAAGTCAGGTTTCATGAAACCCGACCCGACCCCTGTGTGGGGTCGGCCATGAGGTCGGCGATCTTCTGAATCTGGTATCGGAATTCCGATACCGAGTTCCGATATGTTTGCGATATCGGGAATCGGTATCGGAATCCATATTTAAGTGTTAAATAAAGAATCAAAATAAAAAATATTGATATACTCACCCTCGGATGCGCCCTGGTACTAAACGGCAGCCTTCCTTCCTAAGGATGAGCGCGTGAATGACCTGCGGTGACGTCGCGGCTTGTGATTGGTCGCGAGCGGTCACATGGGTGGTCACGCGACCAATCACAAGCCGCGACGTCATCTAAGGTCCTTCACGCGCTCATTCTTAGGAAGGAAGGCTGCCGTTTAGTACCAGGGCGCGTCCGAGGGTAAGTATATCAATATTTTTTATTTTGATTCTTTATTTTACACATTAATATAGATCCCAGGGCCTGAAGGAGAGTTTCCTCTCCTTCAGACCCTGGGAACCATAGTATCCCATTGCACTGCATTGGGTTTCGTGTTTTGGCCGACCCCGACCCCGACTTTTTTATAGGATCGGCCGATTTCACTCGACCCAACTTTTGAGAAAGTCGGGTTTCGTGAAACCCGACCCGGTCCTATAAAAATAAAAGTCGCTCAACCCTACACCCAAGCATACTCGGGAAATCTCGAGTAATGAATATATTCACTCATCACTATTGTTAAGCCTTGCTCTGCACTTCTGCCTTACTGCATCCCTTTATCTGCTTTACAAGTCAATTGTGAGACTTTACTCAGCTCTACAGCCATTATGCCATGATGTGGCCAGGCTACCATGCTAAAACTAGTGAACGGCCCCATTTAAGCCTTTCAGAGTAGCACTCCCAGCTAAAATCTTATCCCAAAATAATTTCTAAATAGGTATGGGATTTAGTGAAGGTGTATTAAAATACTTACCGATTGTAGTCAAGGTGAGTTAAAATAGTTACCAGATTTATAGCATCGCTACATTCCTTTTCTTGTTCACATGACTTCAAATCAGACTAGTCAAATCACATAGGGGTTATTAGAAATAGACTTGAGTGAATTTGTTTGGGTTCCCTCTTATTCAGCAAGCTATAGCGCTTACCGAATAAGCTGCAGAGGGAACCCGGCTTCCTGCATTGCGCCGGCTGATCAGCTGCATATGTCGCGGCTGTGTCACTGCCACAGCACATGCATGGAGAGCCTTTTTAAGTGAAAGGGTCTGCTCATATGTCAGTGTGTTTCCATGGACCGTGTGTCTGTGGGCAAAATACACTAACATGTCCATTTTGTAACAGCAGCACGGGCCGCAAAACATCCCACACACATGCACAATGATCACACACGGATGGCATTTGTGTGTCATCAAAGTGACACGCACCAGCACCTGGGAAGCAGCGGTAGAGTTAGCACTGTTCCCTGTCACTGAATACTGAAGACCACTCTCATCATTCTCCCCTCCTCTGCCAGTGATCAGCGAGAGCAGGGGAAAATGATGAGAGTTATATTCAAGTGATACCAGCGATAACAGGTGGCGACTAAAGTGCTTGCAGCAGCTCATTCACCAGTGGTTCTCAGCCTGGACAGTCGCATCTCGGCACTGTCCAAGTTGAAAACTATTAATCCCCAGACATGGATTACGGTGTGGGACAGAACGTAAGACTGGTGAGGGATAATGTTGTTTATTATTTTTGTTTTATAACAGGATATGAGGGCTTCAATGGAATGGAGGCGTTAGGTGAGTATAAGGGTTTATTATTTTTAAATAAAAGTGTGTTTTGTTTTGAGTTCAAATAAAGGACTTTATACTTGCTGTGTTTTTATTTACCATACAACTATAGGATTAGTAATGGATAGGAGTCTTATAGACGCCTCTCCATTACTAAGCCGTAGGCTTGATGTCACCATTAGTGTTGAGCGATACCGTCCGATACTTGAAAGTATCGGTATCGGATAGTATCGGCCGATACCCGAAAAGTATCGGATATCGCCGATACCGATACCCGATACCAATACAAGTCAATGGGACACCAAGTATCGGAAGGTATCCTGATGGTTCCCAGGGTCTGAAGGAGAGGAAACTCTCCTTCAGGCCCTGGGATCCATATTACTGTGTAAAATAAAGAATTAAAATAAAAAATATTGATATACTCACCTCTCCGGAGGCCCCTGGACATCACCGCTGGTAACCGGCAGCCTTCTTTGCTTAAAATGAGCGCGTTTAGGGCCTTCCATGATGTCACGGCTTGTGATTGGTTGCGTGCCGCTCATGTGACCGCCACGCGACCAATCACAAGCCGTGACATCATTCTCAGGTCCTAAATTCCAAATTCTAGGAATTTAGGACCTGAGAATTACGTCACGGCTTGTGATTGGTCGCGTGGTGGTCACATGAGCGGCACGCGACCAATCAGAAGCCGTGACGTCATGGAAGGTGCTGAATGCGCTCATTTTAAGCAAAGCAGGCTGCCGGTTACCAGCGGTGATGTCCAGGGGCCTCCGGAGAGGTGAGTATATCAATATTTTTTATTTTAATTCTTTATTTTTTACATGGATATGGATCCCAGGGCCTGAAGGAGAGTTTCCTCTCCTTCAGACCCTGGGAACCATACACTGGGAACTTCCGATTCCCGATACCACAAAAGTATCGGATCTGGGTATCGGAATTCCGATACCGCAAGTATCGGCCGATACCCGATACTTGCGGTATCGGAATGCTCAACACTAGTCACCATACAATACAAAGGTAACATCAACATCACAAATAAGAATCCCACTTGCCACCACAACAGGGCAAGCCTTTTCTGGGTGGCTGCAGGCTGCTATTTTTAGGCTGGGGGTCAATATCCTTGTCCCCTTACCAGCTTAAGAACACCAGCCCCCAACTGTGTGCTTTAGCAAGGCTGGCCGTCAAAAATGGGCAGGATCCCATGCCAGTTATAATTATTTATTTAAATAGTTTAAAAAAAAAAAATGGGGACCCCTCTATTCTTGATAACCAGCTTTGCTGAAGCTGGTAGCTTAGGGTTGCAGCACACAGCTGTCAGTTTTGCCTGGCTGGTTATCAAAAATACAGGGAAATCCATGCCATTTTTATCATTTATCTATTTATAGCGTAGGTGGTGGCTTATGAATACTACCATCAGCCTCCACCTTCTCTCAGTATTATTAGTGGAACCAGGTGTATGTTGATGGGAGTAATAGTCCCATCAGCCTCCACCTGCTGGCGCTGTTATCAGTTAAAAATAACTCTCAACATTCTGCCCAGCGTATTCCTATATTTAACATTGGGGAAGCATGTGTCTGCGATCGGTTGCGTTTTGCAGCGTTTGACGAGGCATGCGTCATTTCATTGTCTGCGGTTTGGCGCTGTAACATGTAGTAACTTTGGAGGTGTCAATTTGCCGCCTAGAAACGTATGCGGTTGTTAGCGGAAGGAATGCGGCAAAAAAATGCATTGCTATCTATGTGAACGCATGCGTTCGCAAGCACATGCGTTTGCTTCCGTTTGTGAACGCATGTGTTGCACCACAGGAAAACATGTCTAGACACTGATTAGCCATCCCCCACATACAAAGTGATAAAGGGAGTGAGTGGACATTTGCAGATCACTACCCAGCAGACAGACAAGCAGAGCAGACGCAGGCAAGAACCTTGGAGCAAACAAGACACTGAACAATGTGAGTATATCCTAGCCAATGTCTTTATTTTCTATTGTTTGTGTCTATATGTCCTAATTTCTGCCATTTTTTTCTTTCTGCATGCATCAGAATGTCATCTTCATCTGAGGAGCTGCAATGGCCTGGGTCTGCACAAGCCGAACATGTCAGTGAAGTGAGTTCTCACCTCCTCAGATTGGTAAGTATTCACTGTCACATCTACACATATGACAATTTTTTTTTTCCAACCGCTGAATCTGCTTTGTTGTCTTTACGCCAGGCTAAACAGTCTGTTATTGAGTATCCCACTAAATTCAGGAGATTAGCGGTAGATACCAATTGGGACAGTTATGCACAATTGCCTATTTTTAAAAGGGGTCTGTCTAGTATTATAAAAGATGAACTAGCTTGCTCTGAGTCACCACAAGAGCTAGAGACATTTATACAGCATTGTGTGCGCATAGACATTCGCCTTACTGAGCGTAGGCAGGAGAAATTTGCTGCATATAACCGTATTTCTAACTTTTCCCTTCCTTCCAAAGAGCCTGCAGGTAAAACCTCTCGGGGGGTGGAGGAGGTGCCCATGCAAATTGATTTCATTCAGAGGCGCGAGATCAATGAGCACCGGGAGCATTGCCTTCGTGAAAGTCTATGTTTCTACTGCGGCCAGTCTGACCACTTCTTGATCAATTGTCCTAAGTGTCCTAGACGGTCTAACAAGGTGCTAGCAGCAGTAGAGGAGTATTACAACTGTGATGATGAATCTGACATTTCTGAATGTAGCCTGCCTTTAAACGCTGTATTCCATTCACTTTCTATGACTTCACCCCCCCCAGGAGCTGAAGGAAAAGAACTCTCACTGTTCTCTCCCTATTAAGATCCTGTGTTCAGGACAGTGGATTTCCAGTGCAGCTATGATTGACTCTGGGGCAGGTGGCAATTTCATGGATATCGCATTTGCCAAGGAACATGGTATTGAATTCAGCAAAGAGCCTCTCCAATTACCATGGAAACAGTGGAGACCGTACCCCTTGAAATTTTGTTGGAGCCTAATCATCAGGAGCAACTTTCTTTCTTGCTAATTTCTTCTCCTCATTTTCTTGTGATTTTAGGCATTCCTTGGTTGCGTTCTCAGAACCCAATTATCAACTGGGAGACCAAGGAGATTATCTTTCCACCAAGGAGCAACTCAGCGTTAACAGAAGCTGTCCCTGAGTCCACGGCTACGGAACCACATGTACAGATATTTTCTTTACCTCCAGCATATAAAGAGTTCTCTGACATCTGTGACAAGAAGAATGCAGATCAGCTTCCTCCACACAGGCATTATGACTGTCCCATTGAGCTGCTTCCTGGGGCAGCTATTCCTTTTGGTAATGTATACCCTTTGGCGGCTTCTAGCCTTAAAGGAGTATATTGATGAAAATCTGGCCAAAGGCTTCATATGTCCTTCTTCCTCACCAGCAGGGGCACCTATATTTTTTGTAAAAAAGAAGGATGGGACCCTGAGACCCTGTGTTGACTATCGGGAACTCAATAAGGTAACCGTACGAAACCATTACCCTTTGCCTCTGATTCCCGAATTACTGGAAAGAGTCTGCCATGCTAAGGTGTTCTCTAAACTGGATCTTTGTGGGGCTTATAATTTGGTGCGTATTCGCCCAGGGGATGAGTGGAAGACAGCATTCCGATGCCGGTATGGACACTTTGAATATCTCGTGATGCCCTTCGGGCTTTGTAATGCCCCTGCAACGTTTCAACACTTTGCCAATGACATTTTCAGAGATTTGTAGGACCAGTTTCTGGTGATCTATTTGGACGATATTCTAATCTTTTCTGACTCTCTACAGGAACATGAAGAACATATCAAAGCTGTTTTAAGACGTCTGAAAGAGAACCATCTGTATATCAAGCCGGAGAAATGCGAGTTCCATCATTCTGAGATACAGTTCTTAGGTTATATCATCTCTCCCCAGGGGCTGAACATGGAATCTGGTAAGATTCAGGCTATCCTTGACTGGCCGGTACCCAAGAACGTTAAGGAGGTCCAACGTTTTATTGGTTTTGCAAATTTCTACAGACGCTTCATTTGAAATTTTTCTGATATTGTCCGTCCCATTACTTCCTTGACAAAGAAGGAAAAGCCCTTTAAGTGGTCATCACAGGCTCAAGAAGCTTTTGATCGGCTTAAGATCTGTTTCACATCAGCACCGCTGTTGATACACCCAGATCCAACACTTTAATTCATTGTGGAGGTGGACGCTTCTGATAATGCTTTGGGGGCTATTCTCTCCCAAAGAACTGGAGAGGGGTCTGCTACATCCTTGTGCTTTCTTTTCCCATAGACTAACCTCAGCAGAGAAAAATTACGACGTGGGAGACAAGGAATTGCTGGCTATTATTGCAGCTTTCAAAGAATGGAGGCATCATCTGCAAGGAGCTGCACAACAGATCATAGTGCTAACTGACCATCGCAATATAGAGTTCCTTAGATCTGCTAGATGTCTTTGTCCTCGTCAGGCTCGTTGGAACTTATTTTTAAATCAATTTAACTTTGTTATCTCGTACCATCCAGGTTCTCGTAATGGGAAGGCTGATGCTTTATCCCAAATCCATGCTGCGGATTCCGTACCTGGAGCCCCATCCAAGACCATTCTATCTGATGCCAATTTCATCGGAGTTATCCACGATCAGGACTTGTGGTAGGAGTGCAGGGAGGCCTATGACGGTGATGTATTTCTGGCCAACCCACCTGTGGATATTAATCTTGTCTTTAAGGGTGGCATGTGGTTCAGAGATCGACGCATCTACGTCCCTGAGGTCGTCCGTCTGCAGATCCTCAAGTTGGTACATGACTCCAAGTTGGCTGGTCACAAGGGGGGGGTACAGAAGATACAAGTCCTGACTGAGCCGATTCTTCTGGTGGCCAACTTGCCTGAAGGATACCAAGGACTATGTTCTCTCTTGCGAGGTATGTGCCCGTTACAAGACTCCTCATGTGGCACCTACGGGTCTTCTACAACCATTACCTGTTCCGTCCCGCCCTTGGGGGTCTATATCAATGGACTTTATTGTGGAGCTGCCTACATCGGGGGGCATGAATACAATCATGGTGGTAGTTGATCGCCTGACTAAAGCTGCTCATTTTGTTCCTTGCACCGGCCTCCCCTCAGCTAAAGATACAGTGAACTTGGTTATACAGAATATCTTTCGGTTGCATGGGGTTCCGGATGAGATCATCTCTGACTGTGGAGTGCAGTTCACTTCAAGATTCTGGAAGGGGTTTTGCTCTGCACAATATTAATGTCTGTCTCTCTTCCGCTTACCATCCCCAGACAAATGGGCAAACTGAGCGTACCAACCAGATGCTGGAACAATATCTAAGATGCTATGTCTGCCATCTCCAGGATGATTGGTTGGAGTTGCTGCCGTTAGCCGAATTTTCATATAATAATTCTCAGAGCGCCTCCACTAAATTTACACCTTTCTTTGCCAATCTGGGTTATCATCCGTGTATTTTACCTAGGTCTCCAATTAATTCTCCGGTTCCGGCAGTGGAGGAAAGGCTGACTGCATTGAGACAAAATCTGGAGGTTCTGAAGGAATCCCTGACCACAGCTCAAGAACGTTATAAGAGATCGGCTGATAGATTCCGTAAACCTGCACCCATGTTCAAGGTAGCAGATTCCGTGTGGTTAGCAACTAAGAATCTGAAGTTAAACATTCCTTCACAAAAACTTGGACAGAAATTCATTGGCCCTTTCAAGATCAATGGTATTGTGAGCTCTGTGGGCTGCCGGCTGAAGCTGCCTAGGACTATGAAGGTACACCCAGATTTTCATGTATCTTTACTAAAGCCTGTATCTCCTAATACCTTCCAGGGATGTGTTGTGCCACCTCCGCAGCCTGTGGTGATTGATGGGCAAGAACAATTTGTGGTGGAGGAAATTATTGATTCCAGGATTCACAGGAATCGGCTCCAATATCTGATAAGATGGCAGGGATATCCCCCTGAGGAAGACTCTTGGGAACCTGTGGAAAACATAAATGCCCAACAGAAGATTTCTCATTTTCATCAGAGATTCCCTGAGAAACCAGGTCCAGGATTGTCCTGAGGCCGCTTCTAAGGAGGGAGTAATGTCAGGATTCAGAACATTTTTTTACCTTTTGTGCATTACTGTCCTTTTCCAAGATGGCGTCTTTGGTCTCATGTGCACTGTGTCTTCCTGCTATAAAACTCCACCCCAGCCTTCAGTCTGTGCTAGAGTATTCTGCCTTGCATCCAGCTCCTGACCTCTGATTATTCCCTGGCTATATACCTGCTCCTGTGAACCTGTGTGGTGATCCTGCTACTCTGCTCTGAGTTCCTGCTGCATACACCAGTTCCAGTAATCCTCCTTCATCTGCTGTTCGTGTTTACTTCCATCTGCATTTGCTGGACATGTAAGCTTTGCTGCTCTGCAAAAACCTGAGACTATTAACCAGGCCTCCCTGGTTGAGCTAAGATATGATTTGAACTGCCTTATAAGCTTATCTATCTGTGTTTGGACTAAGATAAGGATTTATTTGTGTCAGGTATCCTCAAGAATAGTGTTGAGCGATACCTTCCGATATTCAAAAGTATCGGTATCGGATTGGATCGGCCGATATCCAAAAAATATCAGATATTGCCGATACCGATACCCGATACCAATACAAGTGAATGGGACACAAGTATCGGAATGTAAATAAGCCCTTTCTGTCCTTCTATATGGGGTTCTGGAGGGGGGAAGAGTGTGGGCGGTGCGTGGGCGGTGCATGGGCTGACACTGAGTGTCTGTGTGTGCGGGCGGGGTCTGTGCGGGCCTGCCAGGGATCTCATTCTATGCGGCCGGCACTGTATCCGGGCTGCCCAGGCTCGATGCGGTGTGCCGGGGCTTGATGCGGCATGGGGGGTGTCTCTGCGGCATGCTGGGGGGTCTCTGCGGCATGGGGGTTCTCTGCGGCATGCTGGGGTGTCTCTGCGGCGTGCTGGGGTGTCTCTGCGGCATGCTGGGGGGTCTCTGCGGGGTGCTGGGGTGTCTCTGCGGCGTGCTGGGGGGTCTCTGTGGCGTGCTGGGGTGTCTCTGCGGTGTGCTGGGGGGTCTCTGCGGCGTGGAGGGGTCTCTGCGGAGTGGGGGGGCTCTGCGGCATGCGGGGGCTCTGTGGGGTGGGGGTCTCTGCGGCGTGCGGGGGTCTCAGTGCGGGCATCGTCCGATGGGACTACAAGTCCCATCGGACGATGCCTGCTACACTGACAGTGATTGACACATTAGCCAATGATGGGACAGTAGTAGTCCCATCATCCGGCTAATGTGTTGAATGAAAAATAAAAAAATACTCCATACATGCTACATACATACATACATACATGCTACATACATACATTCTACATACATACATACATACATGCTACATACATACATGCTACATACATACATACATGCTACATACATACATGCCACATACATGCTACATACATACATTCTACATACATACATGCTACATACTACATACATACATGCTACATACATACATGCATGCTACATACATATGCTACATACATACATTCTACCTACATACATGCTACATACATGCTACATACATACATTCTACATACATACATGCTATATACTACATACATA